>NC_136756.1:1972806-2643529 GCF_936440315.1 Barbus barbus
TTTAAATCTAACTCAGAGAGTAAGCTCTAAATGTCTTCTCTCAAATAATGGTTGTGTGAAAACATAACCAACACCACCCAATCACCTTTTCTATTGGCTTGTCTAGCTTTTATAATTCAGTTACAGCAACCAAACCAAATCTAATGTTAAAAAGTCAAGTGTTTAAAGCCCAACTAAAGTAAACACTGACCAACGTAGTGGTAACCTAAAGATTTAGATTTTCTTCTTCAGTGATTCTGTTTGTTAACATCAGGGGCCCCATTTATAAATCGTGCATACACTCAGATTTGATCATAGAGTGTGCGTACGCTTAAATCCACGCCAGTGCTCATATTTATAAAAAGCAGATGTACGCACTTTTTCTTGTTCGAGTACTGCATGTTTTTGGAAATGTAAGCTGTTCTTGCAGCTCGCTGTTCTAAATTAAATAATGTGGATGATGTCAGGCGATTTTTTGCATGTTAATGTCATTAATTAGGAGTCGTTTACAAGCAGAGAGCTCAAACTATTCATTTGCGCGCAAGTTCAACCAAGTTTTTGTTTTTTATTTTGTCCAAAGAAACCATTACATTTTTTCAACATTGTGTAATGTTTTACTATTTTTTAATGATTAATTTGTAAGCATCTCATTTGATTAATTCTAATTCATTCTTATGTGTTGAATTTAATTAATAATATTGCTTGTAATCTGTTGACAATTTTATTGAGTAAATATAGTGTATCACATTTTACAGTGCACACACACACACACACATGTTGGTTTTTATGTTTTATGGGGACTCTCTATAGGTGTAATGGTTTTTCTACTGTACAAACTGTATTTTCTATTGCCCTACACCAAAACCTACCCCTCACAGAAAACTTTCTGCATTTTTAGATTCTCAAAACACTTCATTCTATATGGTTTATAAGCTTGTTTCCTCATGGGGAACAAAAAAGGATTTCGGATATTGCCATTTTTGTGGGGGCATTTTGTCCCCATAACGTAGGGTTTACCAGGATCACACACACACACACACACACACACAAACAAACACATTGGGTTTCCAGGTTTTATGGGGGCATTTCATACACATAACCATTTTATACTGTACAAACTGGATTTTTCTTTCTGCTATTTTAAACTATTTTAAAATTAAGACAAATCTACACATTCACAAAATTACAGGAGAAAAAAACTAAGTCCCTTGAAATATCTACTTACTTTTGTTGACAAGCATTCCTCAATGTGGAATTCATCCTATTAAAAAATGAATAAATAATATAAAAATAATCATAATCATAATAATAATAATAATCATAATAATAGATGGAAATATCAGATTTTTTTAATTGAGCAAAATGAAACATAGATTAACAGCAACAACTTGATGTAATGACTGATACAAAAGCTGAGACCAGTGACAGATATATACACAGATATTCAGGAAAAGAGAAAGAGAGAGAAAAAGAAAAGAAAAACTAATAATATAAACAAACACATATGTTAAATCCATAGTTTCATGAATTATAATAGTAATTTACTTTTTAATCTAACTAATTAAATTATTAGGTAAAATCAGTGCCCAGGACAATGCGACACCCCTAGTGGAGTGAGCATGCAGCCTAAGCGGGCAGGGCACACCTTGTGCTTCAGAAGCCAAGGTGATGGTATCTACTATCCAGTGGGCCATCCTCTGCTTGGAGACAGCCTTCCTCTTCTGCTATCCTCCGTAACAGACAATGAGCTGTTCTGAGGTCCTGATGCTCTAAGTTCTATCCACGTCCTGTCGCAGTGCGTGTACAGGACAGAGCAAAGCTAGGGCTGGGTCTGCCTCCTCCAGGGGCAGCGCTTGCAGGTTCACTAGCTGGTCCCTGAAGGGAGTGGTAGGAACCTTGAGCGCATAGCCGGGCCGGGGCCTCAGTGTTGCACTGGAGTCAGCCGGCCCAAACTGAAGGCACGATTCGTCGACCGAAAATGCCTGCAGGTCTGCCACTCTCTTGATCGAGGCCAATGCTGTCAAGAGTAGGGTTTTCATAGAGAGAAACTTCAACTCGACTGACTGCAAAGGCTCAAAGAGGGCAGTTTGTAGGGCTCTTAGCACCAATGCCAAATAATCCCAGGAGGGTAGGGAGGGAGGGAGGCCTAGGAGGATTTAACCTTCTGGCCCCCCTAAGAAACGACCAGATTGTGCTTCCCCACCGACCTCCCCTCTACGGTGTCGTGATGAGCGGAAATAAAGGCTGGATTTCCCTCAAAATA
This sequence comes from Barbus barbus, assembly GCF_936440315.1. Taxonomy (NCBI): domain Eukaryota; kingdom Metazoa; phylum Chordata; class Actinopteri; order Cypriniformes; family Cyprinidae; genus Barbus; species Barbus barbus. The sequence goes on from NC_136756.1 coordinate 1,975,049, forward strand.
AGAGGGAGAGTTGAAGATCCAGAAGAGAAGATCTGATGAGTAAGTAAATGCTTGTTTTTTGCATTAGTTAGCGTGTTATTGTGACATAAACTTGAACACTTTTAGTTGGGTTTTTCCCAAACGACAACATGATGAATGCTACGCATCTAAGAATGTTTAGAAGAATGTTTAATGTTCACAAATATATTTAATAACGTGCTAAACAATAACAATGTTTCTCAGATAAAAAATATCATTTTTTAATGGTACAAAGTACATCCTTTTGTAGTTCACAGTATATGTGAGTCTATGGCTGCAGAATCATAACAGCTTCTATAAAATCATACATACTAGACTATATGACTACAAAATCATAGTTGTTTTTCTCCCAAACTGTAATTTGACTCTCCTATCTGACTCTATAATCTATCTATCTATCTATCTATCTATCTATCTATCTATCTATCTATCTATCTATCTATCTATCTATCTATCTATCTATCTATAATCTGACTCTATCTATCTATCTATCTATCTATTTATAATCATATAAACTAATTTAAGTTTACACCCTAATACTATTTCTAATCTATCTAAATCATGCTAGCAACATGCTAATAACATGCTAATCATGTTAAAAACAGGCTAGCAACATCCTAATAACTAGCTAACAATGCTTACAACATGCTAGTATCTTGCTAATCATGCTAGCAAATGCTAGTAACATGCTAATCATGTTTGAAACATGTTAACATCGTGCTAATAACTTGCTAATCATGCTAACAACATGCTAGTAACATGCTAATCATGCTAGAATTATGATAGCAACATGCTAGTAACTTGCTAATCATGCTAGCAACATGCTAATCATGCTATAATTATGATAGCAACATGATATCATAACATATCATATGATATAACATAACAAAATATTGTGGTTCATAGATAAAGGCCATAATGCTAATGTTGTCCACACGAGGGAGCCACAGGATAGCAAATCCTTCAAGATCTCAGTTCAGAGACTTTGAAAATGTTTCATTTAAGTGACTAAATACATTTTTTTAAAAATCATATAAATGTATGATATTTTCATAATCTTTAACTCTCTAAGCGCCAAAGTCGCAAAATTACGACAAGACGTCATACTTCATGAAATAGGCTGTAGTTCCTAATATGGTGTAATATCTCATTTGTATTCCCTTCCACTAGATGGCAGACATGTAGTACTTCGATTCTAGACCAAAATTGTTGGAGGAAATAGCAAGTGAGCTATCGTGTCATTGATGCGGAAGTAGCTCAGTCCATGGCGTCTGGGTAAATTGTGAGATTTGTGAGAGAAAATCGCCAAATGGCTAATAAAAAGTTGTACTGTGAGGATGTGTTGCAAATGTTATTCTCCGATTCTGACTCTGAAGGGGAATATTTGCCTTTTGGAAATGACGATCGGCCGTCTAATGATCGCGCTTCTCCCGGTACATCTTTTCCGCGCAATGGTGCCGCCGCGCAAGGCGCGATCGTTCACAAAGCACAAACAAGTGATCATTTCAACACTTTGGCCAACGGGGATGGGGGTGGCAGGGGTGGATGTGGTCTTAGTGTCCATAGGAGAGCTATTGCTCTCTGATAATCGGCCAGATTGCGCTGTTTGTTCTGATCGCGCGCTCTCCAAGGGCCGCCGGCAGACAGTACAGGTGCAGTCAGTTTGGGGTAGGTCTGTGCGCTGTGCCATACAATGAGAGCTACCATACTCTCAAGAACTATAAACTGTCACATAGATACCTGATTGGGCAGATAGCTGGTCAACTGAGCAAAAAATAGGCACATGTATTTTACTATGGCACAGTAATATAGTAATAATTTACTACTTTCTCCTGTTTTACTGTTGATTTCCTCTTTTCCTGATCATTTGGAATGAGGATAAAAAGAGACAATAAACAACAAAAACATGGAAATAAGTTCAAACATCCATTCAATATCTATTATTTCCTGAATATTACTGATGAACTGATCAAAAAGTAGGCTACTGTTCACATGCGTTTTACTACTATATAGTATAGTAATAATTTAGTACTTTCTCCTTTTTTATTGTTGGTTTACTCTTTTCTGATTATTTGGAATGAGGAGAAAAAGACAAAAAAATCAAACATCAATTCAATATCTACCATTTCCTAAATATTATGAAATTCAAGAGGGCCCTGATGACGTCATAATATGCAAATTAGATGAGTATATTTACACCCCACATAAACTTTCGGTCATGCCCAACATTTTTCTAATTTACAGTACCCTTTCAAGCCACAAGCTTTTGAAATCTTGATGTCAAAATCCAGCATTTTTTCCAAAAAACCCTGGCGCCTAAAGGGTTACTAATTCCCAATATAGTATATAGTATGCAAAAACTGTAATCTCCTAAATATTGATAGACCATTACATTTTTTTATCTTAATTTTATTGATATTGACAACATATTTGACATCAACAAATAATTAACAAATAACAAACAGGGAAAACAATAAAAGGCATGACTTATTACGCATCCAACTGGCCAACTCTGTTGAAGCTGTTTTATAGCCTAGGCTTTTTATTAGAATAGAACATAGCAGGGGAAGTCGTGGCCTAATGGTTAGAGAGTTGGACTCGTGATCCAAAGGTTGCGGGTTCGAGTCTCGGGCCGGCAGGGATTGTAGGTGGGGGGAGTGAATGTACAGCGCTCTCTCCACCCTCAATATCACGACTGAGGTGCCCTTGAGCAAGGCACTGAACCCCCAACTGCTCCCCGGGCGCTGCAGCATAAAATGGCTGCCCACTGCTCCGGGTGTATGTTCACTGCTGTGTGTGTGTTCACTGCTGTGTGTGTGTGTGTGTGTTCACTGCTGTGTGTGTGTGTGTTCACTGCTGTGTGTGTGCACGTTGGATGGGTTAAATGCAGAGCACGAATTCCGAGTATGGGTCACCATACTTGGCTGAATGTCACTTCACTTCATAGCAAGGGTCCATAGAAAAATAATATGAAAACTATAACTGTAGTAGGTTTTTTTTTTTTTGGCAGCGGGTCAGCTCAAGAACGCCAGACACACAAGAACAATGGCTCTTTTGCCCCAAGGCTGCCCATGAAGGCTTTGCCAAGCCAACATTTAAAGTTGATCTTGAACTTTACCTTTTCTGGGTGTTTTGGGGGCCTGGAGAAGTTTTGACATGCCCTGACATTTGTGCTTTTTTCATTTGCTTATAAATATATAAATGGCTAAAGTCTAAACACTGTAAACAGCACAAACTGGCCTACAATAATATTTTAGCAGCATTTATGTACTTGATTTTGTTCTTGAGAAATAAACGTTTATGGGTGGTTAGTGAAAAATTAAAATGTTGAAGTCACTGAAATAAGACCATAAAACACATACAGAACATTTGTTTACAAGACTTTTGAGAACCGGATCTTGTAGCCTAGAATTTTTGCTTCAAAATAATGTGAAAATCATCTTGTTTATTTGCTCACAGAAAACAATATATTGATTTTCTAAGTCACTTTTTGAGTAAAAAGGGTCTATGCGAGAAGGCGTCAACCTTCACATTCACACCTGAGAAGACAGGCCTGCATAATGAGCTTCATAATGAGCCATTTAGTTAATTCTGTGACTGAGAGGGAAGAGTTACAAGAAAGAATATGAGGACAAAATAAATTTATATATTTTTTGTTTGTAGTTTATCTAGAATATTTTTAGCTATCACACAAAATAACTTGGGATTCACTTGTGAGTGCAGTTAAACAGTTTATTAGGATCAATCAAAGCTGTCTTTTTAGCATCATTACTCCAGTCACATGATGCTTCAGAAATTATTCTAATATTCTGATTTGTTGCTCAAAAAAACATTTATTATTATTATTATTATTATGTTGAAAAGAGCTAAGCATATATATATATATATATATATATATATATGTATATATATATTTTTTTTTTTGATGAATAGAAAGTTCAGAAGGACAGTATTGTTTGTAACATGATAAATGTCTTTATCATCACTTGTGTGCTAAATAAAAGTTTCAATTTCTATATATACTGTCTCCAAGCTTTTGAACCTGACATTTTCATAGTGTATATTGTTTATGTGGTCTGAAGAAAAAAAAAAGTAGCCGGGATAAACTTGTTTGTTTATGCGGAGCTGATGTGGGCGTTTACATTCGCGCGCGCCTCACGTGGATGTTTGAATGTGAAAGGTGTGATCGGCGCGTGGGCGTGACCGCATTAGATATAATGAGTTGAGACGGGAAAACTGGACATCGCGTATTACTTAACATAGAATATTTGTTTTGGACGTGACTTACTTCATTTAAAAGTAGACATTTCAAGCTTTCTATATTGTTATATATAGGTGAGTATTAGTTTTAGATAATTCACTTATATTTTGTATTTTAGTAACAATTTTTTTGGTGTTTGTGTGTGAATTTAAGTATTTTTTTCTCTCTCCATATGATGTGTCTATGTGTGATGCTCTGTGCTTGTTTTTAGGGTGACCTTTTAATAGTTTAAATGTTTTTAGGGTGACCATTCTGTCAAGGGTCTACAGATGAAAAATACCCTTTTGGGCTAATTCTGGCACGTTTACAGTTATGTTTATTAATGGGCATTTCCCCTGTAAATAAATAAACAAACTTAAACATGCTAATCATGCTACAAACATACTTACAACATGCTAATCATGTTAGCAACATGCTAACTACACTCACCAGCCACTTTATTAGGTACACCTGTTCAATTGCTTGGTAACACAAATTTCTAATCAGCCAATCACATGGCAGCAACTCAATGCAATTTGGCATCTAGATGTGGTGAAGATGACTTTGAACATGGAATGGTTGTTGGTGCCAGACGGGCTGGTCTGAGTATTTCAATAAACTGCCGATCTACTGGGATTTTCACTCACAACCATCTCTAGGGTTTACAGAGAATGGTCTGAAAAAGAGAAAATATCCAGTGAGCGGCAGTTGTGTGGACGAAAATGCCTTGTTGATGTCAGAGGTCAGAGGAGAATGGGCAGACTGGTTACAGAAAGGTAACTTAAACAGTAACTCAAATAACCACTCGTTACAACCAAGATATGCAGAATACCATCTCTGAATGCACAACACGTCGAACCCTGAAGCAGATGGGCTACAGCAGCAGAAGACCACACCGGGTGCTGCTCTTGTCAGACGGAGGCTACAATTCCCACAGGCTCACCAAAATTGGATAATAGAAGATTGGAAAAACGTTGCCTGGTCTGATCAGTCTTGATTTCTGCTGCAACATTCAGATGGTAGGGTCAGAATTTGGCGTAAAGAACATGAAAGCATGGATCCATCCTGCCTTGTCTCAACGGTTCAGGCTGGTGGTGGTGGTGTAATGGTGTGGTGGATATTTTCTTGGCACACTTTGGGCCCCTTAGTACCAATTGAGCATCGTTTAAACACCACAGCCTACCTGAGTATTGTTGCTGACCATGTCCATCCCTTTATGACTACAGTGTACCCATCTTCTGATGGCTACTTCCAGCAGTATAATGCACCATGTCACAAAGCTCAAATCATCTCAGACTGGTTTCTTGAACATGACAATGAGTTCACTTTACTCAAATGGCCTCCACAGTCACCAGATATCAATCCAATAGAGCAGCTTTGGGATGTGGTGGAATGGGAGATTCGCATCATGGATGTGCAGCCGACAAATCTGCAGCAATTGCGTGATGCTATCATGTCAATATGGACCAATTTCTGAGGAATGTTTCCAACACCTTGTTAAATCTATGCCACGAAGAATTAAGGCAGTTCTGAAGGCAAAAAGAGGTCCAACCCGGTACTAGCAAGGTGTACCTAATAAAGTGGCCAGTGAGTGTATATGCTAATCATGTTCGAAAAATGCTAGCAACATTCTAATCATGTTAGAAACCAACCTAAAGTTTGTCTTGACGAACAATGAGTGCTCAAAAATGTCATCTTTGTGTAATGGTGTTAGAACTGACTAACAAAGCATTCAATATCACTAACCCTGAAAAACCTGGAAGAATCAAAGAAGTTGTGAATAGAGAGAAAGAGACATACATACAGCACTAGAAAGAACACCAAAGACCAAAGTCATCTCCAATGTTATCTGAAACTCAACAGAGAGTACAGTCTGGCTGACTATCTTGTCTCAGTCATGAATATAACACAAAGACATTTACTGACTAAGTACAGACTGAGTGACCACCAGCTGGCCATAGAAAGAGGACCACATAAGACGACGTGGTTACCTAAAGAAAAGAGAATATGTAACGAATGTAGATCTGGAGCAGTTGAGACGGAGGAACACTTTCTCTTCTTTTTTATAAAATAGAATAGAATAGAATAGGTAAGTGCTAGTATTAATTGGTCAGGTGCTGGTGAAAAACGTGTATTTAGACTTTTTTTTTTTAAATGGCTAAAGACTCTCAAATTGAGATAGGCAGGTTGTTTCACCAGCTGGGTACAGTCCAGGAAAAGGTCTGTGAGAGTGATTTTGTGCTCTTTGGGATGGCACCATGAAGCGTCGTTCACTTGCAAAATGCAAGCTTCTGGAGGGCGCATAAGTCTGAACTAGCAAGTTTAGGTATATTGGTGCATCAACAGAGGTTTTGTAGGCAAGCATTAGTGCCTTGAATTTGATGTGAGCGGCTATTGGCAGCCAGTGCAAACTGATGAAGAGAGGTGTGATGTGAACTTTCTTCGGCTCGTTAAAGACAACTCTCGCTGCTGCATTCTGGATCAGTTGCAGAGGCTTGATTAGTACATGTGGAAGGCCCGCCAAGAGAGCATTACAATAGTCCAGTCTGTAGAGAACAAGAGCTTGGACAAGGAGTGGTGCTGCTTGCTCTGATAGGAAGGGTCTAATCTTCCTAATGTTGTAAAAGGCAAACCTGCAGGACCAGGCTGTTGTAGCAATATGGCCTATGAAGCTTAACTGATCATCCTTCACAACTCCAAGGTTCCTGGCTGTCCTGGAAGGAGGTATGGTTGACGAACCGAGCTGTATAGAGAAGTTGTGATGAAGTGATGGGTTTGCTGAGACCACGAGCAGTTCTGTCTTAGCAAGGCTGAGTTGAAGGTGACGGTCCTTCATCCAGCTAGAAATGTCACTCAGAGAGGCTGCAATGCGAGCAGCTATTGTCAGATCATCTGGTTGGAATGAGAAGTAGAGTTGAGTGTCATCAGCATAGCAATGACAGGAAAAGCCGTGCTTCTGAATGACAGATCCTAATGATGACATGTAGATGGAGAAGAGAAGTGGTCCAAGAACTGAGCCTTGAGGAACCCCAGTAGCAAGAAGTTGTGACTTAGAAACCTCACCCCTACAAGACACCCTGAAGGACCTATCTGAGAGATAAGACTTGAACCACAGGAGTGCGGTTCCTGAGAGACCCATCTTTATAAGGGTGGAAAGGAGGATCTGGTGGTTAACTGTGTCAAAAGCAGCAGACAGATCCAGCAAGATGAGTACTGAGGATTTGGAAGCTGCTCTTGTCAGTCTCAGGGCTTCAGTAACTGAGAACAGGGCAGTCTCAGTTGAGTGGCTGCTTTTGAAGTGAGATTGGTTGTTGTCCAGGAGGTTTTTCTGTGCAAGGAACATAGAGAGGTGGGTGAACCAACTCGCTCAAGTGTCTTTGCAATGAATGGAAGAAGGGATACTGGTCTGTAGTTTTCTAAAAGTGCTGGGTTTAGAGAGGGTTTCTTAAGCAGTGGGGTTAACCGAGCCTGCTTAAATGCTGTGGGAAATGTACCAGAGTGAAGAGAGGTGTTGATAATGTGAGTAAGCACAGGTATGACTGAAGAAGAAAACCGAGAGTGGAGAGAAGGAGGAGAGAGCGTGTGTATTTGTTATGAAGTTTTTGTCAGTTTGTGGTGTGGAGAATTGGTCGATGATGGTTTTTGTTTTATTTATGAATAATACTGCAAAGTCATCAGCAGCATGAGTTAATAAAGGAGGGGTGGAGGAGGACAAAGAAGAGAAAAAATGGTTTCGAAAAGTGTGCAAGAGTCAGAACTATTGTTAATTTTGTTGTGGTAGTATGTTGTTTTAGCAGTGGAGACATTTGCAGAGAAGGAAGAGAGGAGTGACTGATGTACACTAAGGTCAGTAAAGGTTTTTGATTTGCACCACTTCCTCTCTGCAGCCCTGAGCCTAGAGCGATGTTCATGGAGAACATCAGACAGCCAGGGGAAAGAGGAGCTGATGCGTGCTGGTCTGGATGTAAGAGGGCAAATGTTGTCTAAGCAAGATGTTAGAGTGAAGCAAAGAATGGCAATAGCAGTGTTTGTGTCCAGTGCTGAAAACTGAGAGGGTGGAGGAAGTGAGGACGAAACCATAGAGGATAGGCGAGAGGGAGAGAATGAGCGTAGAAAGGTGACCTGCGGAGGAGTGTGTGTTGTGTCCGGAGTCAGTGTGAGGTTGGAAGTGATGAGGAAGTGGTCTGAGGTGTGCAACCGAGTAACTAAAGTGTTGTCAGTTGAGCAGTAGTTTGTGTAGATAAGGTCCAATTGGTTACCTGATTTTTGAGTAGCTGTCGTAGACACCCACTTGAGGTCAAATTAGGCAAGCAGAGTGTTGAAGTCGGCAGCTTGGGGTTTTTCTAGGTGGATGTTGAAGTCACCGAGTAGTACCAGAGGAGTACTGTCCTCAGGGAAGTTAGAGAGTAACACATCCGACTCATCCAAGAAGTTACCCAGTTGACCGGGGGATGATAAATAACTACAAAGTGGATTTTAACAGGGTGGGTAATAATAATTGCGTGTGATTCAAATGAACTGTTGCCAGTAAGAGATAGTAGACTATCAAATTTCCATTCATTTGAGATAAGTAGACCAGTAACTCCACCCCTCCCAATCTGGTGAGGGGTGTGTGAAAAAGTGAAATTAGTGAAGAGGGCTGCAGGAGTGGCAGTGTCCTCATGTTTGATCCAATTCTCAGTTAGGGCCATGAGGTTGAGGCTTGAATGAGTAGCAATAGATGAAATAAAGTCTGCTTTATTTACAGCAGACTGGTAGTTCCAGAGACCAATTTGAATAGAGAGTAAAGTAGTAAAGGACATAAAGGAGGGTGCGTGATTTACAAGTGTTAGCAGTATTAGTAGAGATTTGAAAGCAGATATTGAGAACAATTGACTACAACAAGTAGATTAGAACAAGCTGTTCAAAAAGTGAAGAAAGGAGAAAAAACAATACTCCAGTGCCTTGTCTGTGTCCTTGCTCGGTGGAGTCGTGCAAGGTAGAGTCGATGGTCTTTACACTCGTCGGGCTTCACACGAGGGATGCTGCGGTGTACTAACCAATTATATACTGGCTTGATACCCCGTTATTGAACTCAGCTGGCCACACCTTACTACTTATCATTCCAAAACTACAAAGCCACACAATATGCATGAGAACAAACGTGACTTGAGCACACGTTTACCACGGTAAGCACAGTAAGCAAAACAATGTGTCTTAGCAATGACAACCGCACTACAACCTAATGAGAAAGATACAAAACACTTACAGACTGCTGTCCTCTTCTGCTGCTTGACTGCTTCTTCTAAGAGGTAAAGAGTGAACACATCTGCATTAGTAGAAACATTAATGTTGTTTATATATATATATAAACACATATATATATATATATATATATATATATATATATATATGGATGTATTTTTGCTTTGTTTTAATTTAGCTATGTACAAGACTTTGGAAGCAATATGAATTGAATTGACGAGGAGTGTCAGTTTATCCATTTAATTGGTCTCTGTGCAGAACTTTAATAAATAAAGTGTACTACAGTTTCTTATCAGCATCATGTACAGACACAAAGGAATTAGCCTTTTCTAAAACATAGTTCTGTACAATCCTTAAAATCTGGGAGAAACATTATCGAAGGAAAAATATCATTATCATTGATTTGAACAGAACCATTATAATACAGATGCAGCAAAGTACGCTCAGAGTCTGTTACAGTTTTTTTTTTCTTCAAAACTCTAAACACAATTAGCACAACAGCCATCTGTTCTGACCATACCATTGTTGTTTTCACACAATATGCAGTCAATTACCATGTTTCTAAAATACTTACATTTTCTTTTCATTCAAGCTTACCCAAAACCAAATTCATGGATCTTTTTAGTCTTATTTACAAATGCTTAAATGCAGCATGTCAGAAATGAAGACCTAATGTTCCAAACCTTAAAGTATAAAGCTTCTAGTTCTGCAACAACAGCAGCTTAAAAGTATTGAAAAAATACATCTCTATATATAAAATATTGTAACAACTGATAAGCATTTTTAAGTAACAGATCACTGAAATATTTAGAAATAGCTGATTCCAGTCTCAGTTGTAGGTATAGTCAGGTGTTGAAGCTCTTCCCATTACATCAACATCAAGCCCGTTCTCTGAGCTGCTACATGGTGGCGCTGTGGTTTGGCGTCTGGTGGATCAAGCGCACCGGTGGCTTCGACCTGTTCTTCCCCTGCTTCCACCCTCTGTCCCCAGGCTTGGACTCCCTCGGATCGGCCGCTATCTCCGAAGAATCGGAGCGGCTGATGGTATGTTACGTCCGCTGGGTAGAGCGCCACTCTCTCCCGGCGCTGTTCCTCCACCTAATATGGTTTTAATCAACGCTCGCTCAGTAGTAAATAAGACATTTCTGTTGAATGACTTTTTTTCTTCGCATAATCTGGATTTCATGTTTATTACTGAATCATGGATCAAGGATGGCGATCTTATTCCTTTTTCTGAATTGGTTGATTGTACATTTTTTAACTCCCCCCGACAAAATGGACGTGGGGGTGGGTTAGTGACTGTCATAAAAAACTCTCACCGTGCGCAGTGTCGCTCCGTCTCTCTGGATACTTATACCAGTTTTGAATCTCAACTTATCCATCTTGACTGGAACGGTCCTATTTGCCTAGGGCTGATCTATCGTCCTCCACATTTAGTTAAGGACTTTCTTCAGCAATTCACTGACTTCATTGGAAATATTGTCACTAAATTTGATCGGTTTTTATTAATGGGCGATTTTAACGTCCATGTTTGCTGTCAGTCAAACCCTCTCTCGAGGGAATTTCTTAATATAATCGATGCTTTTAATCTGACACAATGGGTTAAAGGTCCCACTCATATTCACGGACACACTTTGGACCTTATCCTCTCCTATGGAGTTGATATTACTGATGTTATTGTCTCTGATTATATGCTCTCCGATCATAAGCCCATTTTATTTTCCATGGGCCTTCCTAGTCTTTCTCATGTTTCCTCTAAAGTGACACCTCTGTCTCGGGTTTATTCGCCTCAGTTCAATGTTAATTTTAGTCAGTGTTTCACAAAGTCTCACTCTCATCTACTTTTGGATTCTCCGTTACCAGACTTGGATGCAGACGAACATCTCAGTCTGTTAAATAGTGCTTGGCTTGATGTAATGAATGAAACTGCCCCTTTGAAGCCTTTTAAGCACAAACCCAAATCCGAATTGTGGCATACTGCTGAGACTCGGCTACTAAGGCAAACATGTAGAAAGGCTGAGCGAAAGTGGAAAAAAGACAATTTACACATCTCATTACAGCTGTTCAAAGACAGTTTACTGGCTTATCAGAGAGCCGCCAAATCAGCTAAGGCGACCTATTTCTCCAATTTAATTTTGGACAATCATTCTAGACCTAAGATTTTGTTTTCTGTCATTAATTCTGTTGTTAACCCCCCGGTAAATACTGTGTCAGTTGCCTCTGTTGCTCTATGTGAAAGCTTCTCGAGGTTTTTTAAGGACAAAGTAAACCCGGACTGGTAACTTATAATTCCTCTACCGAGCTGTCGGTTTTCCCTCCGTTGTCTGCATCTTGGAATGTTTTTGAACTAGTTTCTCTTCACTCACTTAAAGACACTATTGCTAAACTAAAACCATCCTCTTCTCCATATGATGTTATTCATCCTAGATTTCTAAAACAAATTGTTGATTCAGTTGGACCGGGCCTAGTGTCCTTTTTTAATAAGTGTCTTTTAACAGGTGTGGTTCCTGCTTATTTGAAAGTGGCTACTGTCACACCTCACCTCAAGAAGCCTTCACTCGACCTGTCTGTTTTAAAAAATTACCGCCCTATCTCTGTTCTACCATTTGTTTCAAAGGTTTTGGAAAAGATTGTGTTTTTCCAGCTTCAATCTTTTCTTGCTCTAAACAGTCTGTTTGAACACTTTCAATCTGGTTTTAAGGTTGCTCACAGTACCGAATCAGCCCTCTTGAGAGTGTTAAATGACATCTTCTTAGCCACTGACACAGGGGACTCTGTGGTCCTTGTTCTCTTAGATTTATCAGCTGCTTTTGACACTATCAACCATTCCATATTAATTAATAGACTTGAATCTTGGGTGGGTCTCTCTGGCACAGTTTTAAAGTGGTTTCAGTCATTCCTGTCGGATAGGAAATATGTGGTTAGGCTAGGAGATTTCTTTTCTTCCACTTCCTTTTTTCCCTGTGGTCTTCCTCAAGGTTCTGTCTTAGCTCCCACCTTATTTTCACTATATATGCTGCCTCTAGGCTAAATTTTTAGGAAACACGGGATGTCATTTCACCTCTATGCTGATGACACCCAAATTTATCTACCTTTTAAGAAAAACAATCCTATGGCCATGAATGCTCTGTTGTCCTGTTTAGATGAAGTTAAATCTTGGTTATTTAAAAATTTCTTATCTCTAAATGAAGAAAAAACTGAGGTGATAGTTTTCGGTCCATCAGATAATATGAAGGACTCTGATTTTGACCTAGGACCTTTATCTGCTTTTAGGTCCTCACAGGTACGGAACCTGGGTGTTTTATTGGATGACACGCTAAAATTTGATAAACAAATTTCCACCGTGATTGGATCTAGTTTTTATCAGCTCCGTACACTTGCAAAAATCAAAAATTTTCTCACCGACAAGACTCTGGAGATGGCCGTTCATGCTTTTATTACGTCGCATCTAGATTATTGTAATTCTTTATATTGTGGCATCTCTAAATCACAAATTGCCCGTCTTCAATTGGTCCAGAACGCTGCTGCTAAGTTTCTTTTAAAAAAGAAAAAAAGGGATCATGTCACTCCGCTCCTGAAGGCCCTTCACTGGGTGCCTATCCAATTTAGAATACACTTCAAAATTTTATTATTTGTTTTTAAATCGTTACATCATCAAGCACCCATTTACCTATCCGAATTGCTCCACCAGTATACCCCTTTGAGAAGTTTGAGATCCGGCGACCAGAACCTCCTCTTAATTCCACACTCTAGACTCAAGCGTAGAGGTGACCGTGCCTTTTCAGTAATTGGGCCTCGTCTTTGGAATGACTTGCCAGTTGAGATTAGAACGGCCCCTAGTCTGACGATTTTTAAATCACTCTTAAAAACCTATTTGTTTTCAATGGCCTATTAGATTGTATTTTATCTATTCCATTTCTTATTTATGTGTCTTGTTTCCTTTTAATTTTTCTTGTGGATGCTTCCAAGTGTAAAGCACTTTGGTCAGTCTTCTGGCTGTTTTAAATGTGCTATATAAATAAAGTAAACTTGAAAGTAAACTTGAATCAACAACATAGAGTAAAAAACACCTCTTTGAACTGGTTTTGTGGATGCAGAACAACACAGAATTAGAGAGAGAGGAAATTGACGTCTGGCGGAGGGAGAAGGATAGTTGTAGGAGGTAGAGGAGTAGTTGGATCAGAAAAAGGGAAAAGAAGAGGTAGAGGAGAGGAGTATGAATGTGTGCTGGACTGTGCATTTTGATGTTTTGTTTTTTTTCCAATTACACATGTGAAACCTATGAAAGCTTATTTCTGCCATGGAATATAAAGAGTAAAGGGTATTTGTGACTTTTTTATCTCACAATTCTGGTAGTCCAAATTGCAAGATGTAAACTCACAATTCCAAGAATAGAAGTCCGAATTATGAGATAAGGAGGTCACAGTGACCGTAATTACTTTTTTATTCTGTGACGGAAACAAGCTTGCATAGTAACCAAAGGCCATGTACGTTGTAATTTTTGTTGATCCCTGGCATCAGCTACCATGGGGGCACCATCCACATCCAACCCCCACCCACTGGAAGCAATTTCAATCAAGGTTCCAATTGAATTTTTGCATAGTGGACCCTATTTTTTTCTATTGTACATTCTATATAGTAATGACTCATTCAGTTTTAGATAGTATGTTGCCAAGAAAGAACACATTCAACACTTAAAAATGTAAAATGGGTTTCAGTTGAAGGTAAACTGAAGGCTAGATTACAAAAAAAACAATGGATTTTATATTGTCTATTATATGCAGGTAGAACTGAAACATGACAAGTAATACAGTTTTTGTAAAACCATCAGCTGTTAGTATTTTGACAATCACTGTGCCATGATTGACTATATGTTGATGTTGGATAGAAACTAGTGCTAATGTTTTGACCGAATGACTCGATTTTGTAACGGGTTTGCTGTGTTTTGATAGAGTTAGTATATGTAGAAAAAGGTATTCAGCATTTTGAAATGTAGAGTTTGTATTTATTTAACAAAATGTGGTTTTGGCCAGAAAATTAATTATTTGGCTATTTGTGTAATATAGGTGTGTTGCTGTGTTAAGAGTTTAGAAAAGTACTTTAAGTATTGGTAAATGCTTCTTAGCAATTGGAAAAAAACTGTAAATCTTCTCTCCACTTATTGAGTAACAATGTTGTGACACTGTCACACAAGAGACATGTTTTACCGCTCTATTTATTGCAATGATTTGATGAATAATAGCGTTTTAACTGTTTTAACAGTATGGGATGGCCTAGGATTTCTAGTTTTATTGTGTTGTTTTAAGTTCCTTGTAAATTCTGTAAATACACTATTTATTCTTTCAACTTTTGTTGTTGTCTCATCTTTTTAAAACACTTATTTTACCCCACACAGTTTAATCTGACCCCATTTCATTTTCAATCTATGTAATTCGGCCGATAAGGCCGATAGTTACATATGGTGGTCCGTATGGGGAACGTTTAAGATTTTAAAAGCTGTGTTGACGAAGTGTTAAAAGATGACGACCCATTTTGAAAATGCTGCTCCTTTTAAAACACCTGCTAATTTTAATGATGAACGGATTTTACACCAGTGTGATTGTGAACAGCCTCACGCTGAAGTACTTTTAAAAACGTCGTTTTAAACCTGGAGAAGGATTTTAAAGACTCTGTCGAAAGTCATGTTAACCGTGAAGTATATTTTAGAAAGGCTGTAGATGTAAAATTCAATGAGATGGAGAAATATGTGAAGGAAGCTGTGGCAGCCTTAAAAAAAGAGGTTGTGGAGTGCTTTCGGAGGAGAGATAAACAGTGGGCAAAACAAATGAAGGACAAAAAAGCTCCGGGAAGCCACTGTTTCCCCTCATACAGAAATCTCCAACCCTGTGCCTTCCATCATCAGCTCCTCTTCACCTCCAACTGACTGTTCCACCATCTCAGTAACTTCACAGACTGACGGTAGAGCAAAGGAAGGAACTACCTTCAACAAGACATCATCAGGGCCTTATGTCACCCATATCTTTTCTGTCCTCCCCTTCTCCAGTGAGGAAGTCAACAGTGCCCAGCAGGATGACATCACACTTCCCGTCTCCCCATCCACACACCAGACTGACAGGATCACAATGATCATCCACTAGGGCTTGCTGTGCCGACGGATCCAGAGCAAGGACGTCCAGCACCGACTGCAGCTTGTCGTTCCAAAGGCCTTGATCCAACGAACGCTACAGAGCCTCTACAGCAGAACAACCGAGAGAAATCACGGACAATTTAAAACTCTCCTCAGCATCCTGGAGGTCGCCTGGTGGCCAACGACCTGTGGAATGTGTACCGTTATCGATCAAACCAAAGAACCATCTCTTCACCCTGCATCAACAACAACCACCAAACCAGGAAGGAGAAATCTACAGAGGGAGAAGCGTACCAGCAAAGCTGGGTATAGAAAGCACCAGGGAGGAACTTTGCAACCTACCCAAGGTTACCCAGGCTGGTACAGACTTCCACCACTCTGTTATGGCTCCCCAGTTCCTTCCAGCCAACTAGTGCCTGCATGAGAGTGCCTAGTTTTAGCTAATTTATTTCAAAGACATTTTAAGTCACACTTTAAAGAGGATGCCCATTTTATGAACAACGGTTGACAGTACTCTTATGAGACTAGTTTCTTCCACACAAGAGACATGTTTTACCGCTCTATTTATTCATAAAATCATTATGAATAGCTAATGCTATCCCCGCTTGCCAGCGATCTCCGTGCGTATTCGGTTACTAAATTAGCCATTTTGTGTCCCCACGTCCTCCAAAACACCACCAAACGCCACAGAAACTCTTCTCAAGTCGAAGATCCATGATGGAGAGATTCAGATGTGAGCTTTGGACAACATCTGTTCGCTGATAACCAGTCTGTGTTGCGCCGCGACGCCATTATCTGTACGCTTCATGCGTAACCCGAGAGCGCACAAAAACACACGGACAATACGCCGAGCTATTCTGTAAACAATCTTACGTAAACTATTCAAACTGTCAATCACTGTAAACGTCCTTGTGGTTGGCTAATGGTGCGTTCACACCGGATGCGACTTGCGCGAATAAATCGCGCTATTCGCGCGTAGTTGGACGCGTGAACATTTTGGGTTTACTCGCTTCATTCGCGCGTGAAATTCGCTTCATTCGCACGTGAAATTCACTGCACAACAGACGCGAATTCGCATCATGGGCGGGGCTTCTGCCAGGCGCACAGGTATGACTGCCACAGAGAGCATATGTATAGAATTTGGCAAATAAAATCACCTTTATGTGCTATGGAAACACTGGACGTGTGTATTTCAGCCGAGAATGTAGTTGTTTATCACGTCACTACTAGAGCAAGCTCCTGATTGGTTGGCGCGGCGCGAAATATCCGCCAAAGTTCAGATTTTTCAACTTGCGCGATTCGCGCGAATCTCGCGTTCCGCGCGTCAAACGCTCGAAACGCTCAATTCGCTCCGCGCCATTCGCGCGAATCGCACCGCAGGATGTCTAATTGCGTCTTTGCATTGACTTAACATGTAAATCACTCGCGCTTAACGCTTCATTCGCGTCTGGTGTGAACGCACCATAACACTTCCATCCATCAAAACTGTGCTGGCGAGGCATTGGCTGGCTTCAAACACCCCTATTGTGATGTGTCCGGATTGACATCTCGCTGACCCAGTCACGGACGCGCTTACTGTCCCGGGTTATAACAGCTCCTATGATTGAAGGAGAGAGAGACGAGGGAGGGCTATTCTTACTCGGAAGAGACGATTCTGCTGGAAATAGATGGCGTTTCAAAGCTGGAATACGAATTATAATCGATATTTATTGGAAAATGGACGCTATCGATAACTATAACTCGAATCGCTTATGTAAACAAAGGAGGATCTATCGTGTTTTCCCCTATTTTTTCCTTGCTTTGGATTAAAAAGTGGATGCATTTTGAAGAGTGGACCCTTCTCTTGAAATGTATGCTGGTGTGTCTTGGAATAGTCTGATCTGACCAGCGCTATTGGCGATCAAACGTGAGTACTGCGGTTCGCTTTGTTCATTTTAAATGGCCGGTCTTTCAGCATTTCTGTTAACCCTTTCCTCTCTGGTGTATTGATTTCAAAAACAAGCTCAGATCGTTAATCTTGAGTGTTTTAGCTTTCAAATTATATATAGTTAATGATACTTGATTGAATATTGCTCTAAAACAAAGGTTATAACAGCTCCTGTGATTGTGTAATAAAAAGCGCAGACACGCCCGACCACGCCCTTCCGGCCCGCCCGCGGGCCGATGCGGGTTAACAGGTTAACCTGTTAACCTTCACCCCCATTTGTGGCCTCGCAGGTGAAAATAACCTACCTAAATTAAAATGGTAACAGTTTGTGACAAAGTGTGCTTACACAAACAAATTAGGTATCTTTGGAAAGAAGAGACTCTGGGCTTTACTATCTATCATCCAGAGTTGATAATGCTCAAAAAGATAAAAAGTTATAGGCACTGACGTGCCTTGAAAAATATTTTTCCACACTGAATGTTTTTTTTATTTCATATACAAATACATGAAATAAGTCCTGGAGCAATCCAGAAAAGTAATGGATCGAAAGCCATGTGTTTCATGAGTTCATATTTCAAATTTGAAGAAGATACCATGAAAAATGAGATTCCTGCAATATTTTTTCTGAAACTATTTATAGTCCCCCCCCCACCCCCCCTGTTTGAGGAAAAATAACCACCAAATGGATTGCAGAATTATACAAGCTATTTTAGTCATTATACATGTTCCTGCATAGTTTTTCAATTATAAAATAATAGACAGATTTATTTGAGCACTAAAAAATAAAAAAATAATTATTTGAGTAATAAAAAGGAAAAAAAATAGAAAAAAAATGCTTTGTATATAGTATGTATACTGAAGTATTCTTCGTTATTCGTTATTACAATGATAAATATCACTGCCAGACGTGAAGTGATATTGCCAGACATGGTCATAGAGTCAGTAAACACACGCTGATGTGCTTCCATTCAGATGATGATCATACAGATGGGCCATATAATCAATAATAGCTGATCAATGAATCACAATGATAGCCGTCATAGAGTCGCTAATAAACACGCTGATGTGCGTCCATACATATTATAATCATGCAGACACGGCCACATTCCCCACACAATACACACACACACATATAAAAAATGTAGAAGAAAAAAAAAAACAGTTTTTTATGGATAAAGCAGATCGCTAAGTTACGCCCCGCTCAGATGACAGAAGCGTCATAGCCCGCGTCAGAGCTGGCAGGAGGGAGCGCCAAATTCAAATAATCTATATTCCGCTTTTCTGAGACTTTTTTTTTCCGTAGACGGTCTCATTATATTTGTAAAACCGTATGCTGCAACACCGTTTTGTTTTTTTTACCACCAAGACGCTGTTTTTGAGCGTAATTTATTCCATAACGGACGCGAACAATAACTCTCTGAAGAAATGAAACGTAAACAAAGGAATATTCATCCTTATTACAACGTTATTGTTTCGCTGGACTAAAAGTGCTCGCTAGGATGTTGTTCTGTGGACCCTTACCTCTCTAACTAAACTGGGATTTCAGCAGTGGACGCGTTTGTGGCTCGTTATTACAATGATAAAGGTACGTACTGCTTTTTTACTCTGCGTGTTTGGATGTGTACTGCTTACACAAATGTAGCAAATTTGTGCCACTAATTCCTTATAAGCTTTCCATCGAAAAACAGCGATCTGTCGTCGATGCTTGAGGCTTAGACCCTCAGAATGATATATAGTTTGACAAGATTAACTTTGTCCCGTTTCATTTATTCTATTAGAAAACAATGACACATGCAAACAAAGAGTGTTCAGTGCGACGTCGCTCTGGTGAACGTTAACAGGTTAAATAGACTAGAAAATTATGTTGGCATTAGAGGAAGTGCACTGGCATGGTTCAAATCGTACTTATCTGACCGCCATCAATTTGTGGCAGTGAATGAAGAGGTATCATACCAATCACAAGTGCAGTATAGAGTACCTCAAGGCTCAGTACTTGGCCCCTTACTTTTCGCGCTTTACATGTTACCCTTGGGAGATATCATTAGGAAACATGGTGTTAGCTTTCATTGTTATGCTAATGATACCCAGCTCTATATTCCTTTGCGACTTGATGAAACATACCAATTTGCAAAACTAACAGAATGATATATAGTTGATATCAAAAACTGGATGACTAGCAGTTTCTTACTGCTGAATTCTGAAAAAACAGCGGTGTTAATTATTGGACCAAAAACTTTTACATGAAATAACCTAGATCATTGTCTAATTCTTGATAATACATAAAAAAATTAATTTAATAGCTAACACCATGTTTCCTAATGGTATCTCCCAAGGGTCCCTGAAAGTGAGGGCCTCGTCCCACAAACCCACTATTTGCCCGCTTCCCCACTATAGTTGCGGATTGGCCCCTCGACCCCTGTTCAACCAACGCTCTCTGCAGTAAGCTCCAGAGTGTCACACAAACCCCCCTCAAACCCCCTGTCGAATTTGGGCCCCCTGGAACCTTCCAAAGACCCACTTTCAGCTTATTTGAATGGGTTTGCCATACTGGGTTGAAGGACATAGCTCCAATGCCATTTATGTCTCGTCAGGGGTTTCTCGAGTGGGTGGGGAAGTTTGGTGACCCTATGACCTCCTTTAGGTGTCAAAAGGTCAAAAAAGGGACCACCCGTACACGAAACAGTTACGGGCATAAATGGGAAGTGGGAGGTTTCCGTTTGGAAACTGAATGTCACGGGACCTCGAAACTCAGTACGTGTTGCCGTCTTGGGCCTCGAGTTTGGGCTCCCGAGTTTGAGGGTGCTAGCCAGTTCCTAAGCCTTTTCAATCCAGCCGCACGTCTCGCAGAAATCAAGCCTGTTTCTGGGTCTCTCTCTTTGACTTCAATGGCAGACAGAGAAACAGATGAAAAATGAGGAAAAATACTTTTTCGGGGTTTCAGTCTCGGGCCCTTTCGGCACGTCGCTCCGAGGCTCCTGACACAACTATGTGTGTGATGCAACTCTTTCAATTTATTTGAATGGGCTTACCATAGTAGGTTCGCGCACATGGCTCCAAAAGGGCCAATCGACTAGAGGGCGCCATTTGTGTATCGTCAAGGGCCCCTCGAGCGGGGGCGGGAAAGTTTGGTGACCCTACGACCTCCTTTAGGGGTTAAAAGGTCAAAAAAGGGATCGCATGTCCACCAAACCGCTAAACAATTAGTTGGTGAGTGGGAAGTCCCGAGTTCGGAGACAACAGTTCGTAGGACCTCAAGATTATGGACTCAGGCTATGATCGCAAAAAAAATCATATAAACATATATCTGATAAAGCAGATCGCTAAGTTACGCCCCCCTCAGATGACAGCCGCGTCATAGCGTGCGTCATGGCTGGCAGGAGGGTCTACGTTGTAATAAGGATGAATATTCCTTTGTTTACATTTCATTTCTTCAGAGAGTTATTGTTCGCGTCCGTTATGGAATGAATTACGCTCAAAAACAGCGTCTTGGTAGTAAAAAAACAACACGGTGCTGTAGTATACAGTTCTACAAACAGAATGAGACTGTCCACGGAAAAAAAAAAGTCTCAGAAAAGCGGAATATAGTTTATTTGAATTTGGCGCTCTCTCCTGAAAGTGTGACGCACGCTGTGACGCAGCTGTCATCTGAGCAGGGCGTAACTTAGCAATCTGCTTTTTCCATAAAAACTTTCTTTTTTTTCTTCAACATTTTTTATGTGTGTGTGTATTTTGTGGGGAATGTGGCCGTATCTGCATGATTATCATATGTATGGACGGACATCAGCGTGTTTATTAGCGACTCTATGACGGCTATCATTGTGATTCAATGATCAGCTAATATTGATTATATGGCCCATCTGTATGATTATCATCTGAATGGAAGCACATCAGCGTGTGATTACTGACTGTATGACCATGTCTGCCAATATCACTTCATGTCTGGCAATCAGAATACTTCAGTATACATACTATATACAAAGCATTTTTTTCTATTTTTTTTCCTTTTTTATTACTCAAATAATTATTTTTGTATTTTTTAGTGCTCAAATAAATCTGTCTATTATTTTATAATTGAAAAACTATGCAGGAACATGTATAATGACTAAAATAGCTTGTATAATTCTGCAATCCATTTGGTGGTTATTTTTCCTCAAACGGGGGTGGGGGGACTATAAATAGTTTCAGAAAAAATATTGCAGGAATCTCATTTTTCATGGTATCTTCTTCAAATTTGAAATATGAACTCATGAGACGTGTGGCTTTCAATCCATTACTTTTCTGGATTGCTCCAGGACTTATTTCATGTATTTGTATATGAAATTTAAAAAAACATTCAGTGTGGAAAAATATTTTTCAAGGCATGTCAGTGTCTATAACTTTTTATCTTTTTGAGCATTATCAACTCTGGATGATGGATAGTAAAGCCTAGAGTGTCTTCTTTCCAAAGATACCTAATTTGTTTGTGTAGCACACTTTGTCAGGAACTGTTACCATTTCAATTTAGGTAGGTTATTTTCACCTGTGAGGCCCCAAATGGGGGGCGAAGGTTAACAGGTTAATAAGCCCATTAGTGGTCTTCTGCTGCCATCTTGTGGTTATAAATAGCATTTTTCATACAACACTGTGTTTTTAAGCTTTATAACCATTATAAAGTTCTGTTTGCCCAATCTTGCTTAAATTTTGCATGCTTGTTTAGAATGAAATCATGCATCATTTTACACAGCTTGTGGGCTTTCTTTTAGTATTAATAGGCCTTTGGTTACACTATGTAAATAACATATTATACAATGACCAATTATATTGTTGTCCAAATGCAAATGTTCAACATTATTTTGATAATTATTGACATTGAAAGTCTAGGGAATAGTACTGCACTGATTTGATTGATTTTTGAGTTTAAAACTGAGGGCTACTTGACTAAAGTATTTTTTTTAAATAATCCCAAATACTTAAAGAACAGTTTGATTGACAGCAATGATCCTAGAGGCAAAGTTGATCAAAATGAGGAGATCTATTGTATGATATGAAGATCTAGTGTTTGTGTGAATAAATATATGAGCATTTTCTAGCAATTTGAGGCCATTTACCAAAGAAATCTTGTTTTTGTGAGGCCTTGTTAACTGTTATAGCACCACCTATGTCCAATCTCCATGAAAATTTGCATGATTGTTAAGAGTCATCTGACACGTTTTCACCAAGTTTTGTTAGCTTTTGAGTTTACCTTTAGGTTTTATTGGCTTTTGAGTACATGTGGCCACACCCCTTTTCTAAATTACCCCGTTATAGATAACCAAGGAACAAAATTCAACATTTGATAATTATTGATCTAGCGAGTCCAGAGAATACTACTGCAGTGGTTTGATCGAGATTGAGCAAAAAACCTAGGACTAGTTCACAAAAGTAGGTTTTTAACATATTTGAGAATATTTAATGAACAATTTGATTGACCGCAATAATTCCTGGGGTAAAGTTGCTCATTATGAGGAGATCTATCGAATGATATGTATATTGTGTAGATTTGTGAAACACCACGTGATTACAGAGCCAAAAAACTTGTTAGCGCCAACTAGTGGCCGATTTCTTTCAAAATTCTTACAGACCTTTAGGGCCATGAGTTGAACATGCCTACCAAGTTTCATTCCGATCGACCAACGTTAACCTTGTCAAACAGGTGCTTAAACTTCATTGGCCGATGGCGGCCATGTTTTTTCAGATCCGCAAATGCCCTCATAGACACTTGTGCCACATCGGACACTGACACTGCATACCAATTATCAAGTTGATCAGACCAACGATTACCCAGTTATAGTTTTTCCGTTCTTATAGCGCCACCAAGTGGCAGAACTCCGGATTATTTTATTTTTTTTTGACCAAACATTGAGCTCATACATATGTTTGGTTCCGATTGGGTGAAAAACCTAGGACTAGTTTGCAAAAGTAGGTTTTGAACATAATTGAGAATATTTAAATAACACTGATTGATGACATTGATCCTAGAGACAAAGTTATTCAGAATGAGGAGATATATCATGAGATATAAATAACTAGTGTATGTGAGAATATATTAACTTTTTTTTACAGTTTACGTTCTTGTACAATTGAAATATTGTGTTTTTGAAGGCTTTTTTTTTTGTTGTTATAGCGCCACCTATGGTCCGATCTCCATGAAACTTTTCATGCTATGTTTTTACCAACTATCGTAAAGTTTAAAGTTTTTGTTTAGGTTTTACAGGCTTTTGGGTATATGCGACCACGCCCCCTTTTTAAATGAGCCAATTATAACCAAAGGACAAAATTCAACTTTTTTTCCGATAATTATTGATATTTACTGTCCAGAGAACATTTCTGTACTGGTTTGGTTCCGATCAGGTGAAAAACTTAGGACTAATTCGCAAAAGTAGGTTTTTGACAAATTTCAAAATGGCAAAACAATTTACATACCGGAAATTAAATCGGAGATAGCCATTTTGTTTTGATTGAGCCAAAGATTCCAATGATATAAGACCCTTGAGTCTATGACAAACGGTCTAGGAGTTATGAGCAGTTTCACATTTTTTATTGCTGTAGCGCCACCTATAGGCCGATTGGGCAGGTCCTTGTGCCTGAGTAGTGAGCCAGACTACTACCATCTGATCAAGTTGCAGCTCTTTAGGCCTTACGGTTTGTTCTGCACGATCAGTTTTAGCACGGAATAATAATAAAAATAAAAATCCTAACAATTACAATAAGGTTTCAATACACTTTGTGCTTGAACCCCTAATAATAATAATCATTTGTTACATTTATATAGCGTTTTTCTGGGTACTCAAAGCGCTTTACATAGAAGGGGGGGGGGCTCTCCTCAACCACCACCAATGTGCAGCATCCACCTGGATGATGCGACAGCAGCCATATTGCGCCAGAAAGCCCACCACACACCAGCTTATTGGTGGAGAGGAGACAGAGTGATGAAGCCAATCAGTGTATGGGGATGATTAGGAGGCCATTATGGTCAGAGGCCAGTGGGGAAATTTGGCCAGAATGCCGGAGTTACACCCCTTCTCTTTTTCGAAGGACATCCTGGGATTTTTAATGACCACAGAGAGTCAGGACCTCGGTTTAATGTCTCATCCGGAGGATGTTGCTTTTTACAGTATAGTGTCCCCCGTCACTGTACTGGGGCGTTAGGACCCACACAGACTGCAGGGTGCGCACCCCCTGCTGGATCACACTAACACCTCTTCCAACAGCAACCTAGTTTTCCCAGGAGGTCTCCCATCCAGGTACTGACCAGCTCAATTCTGCTTAGCTTCAGTGGGCAACAAATCTTGGGGTGATATGGCTGCTAAGCATTAAAAGCTGTTAGATCGGATTACTTTTCATCTCTTTTAGAAGAAAACAAACATAACCCCAGGTATTTATTCAATACAGTGGCAAAATTAACAAAAAATAAAGCATCAACAGGTGTTGACTTTTCCCAACAGCACAGCAGTAATGACTTTATGAACTGTTTTACTTCCAAAATCGATACTATTTGAGATCAGATTATAACCATGCAGCCGTCAGCTGCAGTATCGCATCAGGAACATTGTTCGTCATTGTTATTAGGATATGTCCCCAAAACCTTTGAATTGGCTTAAATTTGGCCTTAAATTGGCTGTTATTAAGAAGTGAAGTGAAGAAGTGAAGTGACATACGGCCAAGTATGGTGACCCATACTTGGAATTTGTGCTCTGCATTTAACCCATCCAACGTGCACACACACAGCAGTGAACACACACATACACAGCAGTGAACACACACACACCGTGAACACACACCCGGAGCAGTGGGCAGCCATTTATGCTGCGGCGCCTGGGGAGCAGTTGGGGGTTCGGTGTCTTGCTCAAGGGCACCTCAGTCGTGGTATTGAGGGTGGAGAGAGTGCTGTACATTCACTCCCCCCACCTACAATCCCTGCCGGCCCGAGACTCGAACCCACAACCTTTGGATTACAAGTCCGACTCTCTAACCATTAGGCCACGACTTTTTTAATTTTTTGACAATTTTTTAATTTTTTAAAAATTAAAAAAATATTTTTTTAAATTAAGCCTATCATTAAAAAAACACAACTTGACCCCAAAGATCTAGTTAATTACAGAACGATCTCAAATCTCCCTTTTCTGTCAAAGACACTAGAAAAGGTAGTATCGTCACAATTATATTCCTTCTTAGAGAAAAATTATATCTGTGAGGATTTCATTCAGGATTTAGATCGTATCATAGTACTGAGATTGCTCTCATTAGAGTTACAAATGACCTGCTCTTATCATCTGATCGTGGTTGTATCTCTGTATTAGTGCTACTGGATCTTTAATAGACTAGAACACTTTGTTGGCATTAGTGGAAGTGCATTAGCATGGTTCAAATCGTACTTATCTGACCACCATTAGTTCGTAGCAGTGAATGAAGAGGTACATCAAGGCCCAGTACTAGGGCCGTTACTTTTCACGCTTTACATGTTACCCTTAGGAAATATCATCAGGAAACACAGGGTTAGCTTTCACTGTTATGCTGATGATACTCAGCTCTATATTCCTTCGCGGCACGGGGAAACACACCAATTTGAGAAACTTATGGAATGCATAGTGTATATAAAATACTGGATGACGAGTAATTCCTTACTCCTAAATTCTGGAAAAACAGAGGTGTTAATTATCCGATGTAAGTAATCTTTAGAACCATTGTTCTAATTTTAGCTTTTAGGGAATCACTCTTAAGATTCAATATTTATGATTAATTGAGATTAATCAGAATGTCTAACTTATACCTTGTTAACAATACCTTATTAACAACTTGTCCAGCAAGCATTAAAATCAGAATGTTATTTCTTAACAATTTATTTTATCTTATTCGCGGGCAACGATAAAACAAACCAAATAGTTATCAAATTCATGAGCGTAGGTAAACACGATCTTTGGCAAATAATTTCAGACTTCAAAAATCAATGAGATTTCTTAATAGAATCAAAGTTTATTTCACTACTCTAACACAATACTTCAGCTACATGACACAAACAGAAGACGTAACAAACACACACACATTCTTGCAATGAATTGTTTTGATCTGAAGAGAGTATTAGGTTCTAATGCTGGTTTTCAACCTGAGGGAAATCACACACACATGAACTCTTCTGTCTTTACTCTTAGCGATGAATACACCCAGTTCAGCAGATTTAGGAGATATTGTCTTACTTTCTTTGCTTTCACTGGAGTTGAGTTCAATTCCTTCCCGGGCCAGAAAAGATTGTGCGCGGATTGGCGGCTTGGTAGGTCGTTGTCACGAGAATACTCTTCAGTGGTTGGTTGGCTTGAAGACGCTCCCAGGAAGTTGGGTTCAGTTTCTGAGGCTTTAGATGTTAAAGTTCTTTGGAAGTTTGAGTCTTGATCTCAGTTCACTGCTCAATCATGATGTTAACCCTCTGGGCCCTGAGGGTGTTTTGGGGGCCTGGAGAACTTTCGACATGCCCTGACATTTGTGCTTTTTTCAGTTGCTTATAAAAATATAAATGGCTAAAGTCTAATAACACTGTAAACAGCACAAACTAGGCTACAATGTTATGTTAGCAGCATTTGTGTACATGATTGTGTTTTTGAGAAAACAACGTTTATGCGTGGTTAGTGAAAAACTAAAATTTTGAAGTCACTGAAATAAGACCATAAAAAACATACAGAACAACTGATCACAAGACTTTAGAGAACCAGATCTTGTAGGCTAGAATATTTACTTCACAATTATGTGAAAATCATTCAGCTTACTCATTCACAGAAAACAATATATTGATTTAAATGTTTAAAGACATGTTTTGTTACTGAAAGCGTATATGCGAGGGAGTGGTAATAGCCTTGAATATTAAGTGGTTCTCACCTGAGAGACAAAGGGCCCTCCCCTAAAGCTGCTAATGGCCCATCAGTGTGACTGTGACTGAGGCAGGTAAGAGAGTGTGAGGAGACTGAAAAAATGGGGTTTTTAAATTATTTGTATTTTATTTACAACACAGTATAATCAAAACATACATAATGAAGGTCAAAGACACATTATTGTGCACACTGATCTAACCACAGAGATGTGAACAGACTTTGAGTCGTTCCTGCAACAGATTCTGTTCAACAAGTGAAACAGATAAATCATACCTGATATTTACGTGTTATTTAAGTGTTTCTGATGAACTTCTGATGTTGGTGCAGCGCTCTCAGAGGAAAACAGTTGGAAGAGACTGAAAGTCAGCAGGATTCATCATCTGTGGTGCAGATCTCTGATTCAATAAAATACTAACAACCAAAAAAAGAGAAAAAACATTTGTGAGCATGTTTATATCAGGAGCATCTATATATATATATTTATATAGGTTTTGTAGTCATAGACTCATTCATGCTTTGTATTATCGTAAAAAAAAGACATTTTATTTTTGAGAAACTAATTATTGTTTAGCATGCAATTATACTCTATTTTTGAACAGAGTAGGCTATTAATCATAAACATGTTCTAAACATACTTAGACTCGTAGCATTCATCGTGATACAGTGTACTCTATATTACTTTTATTGTTTTATAAAGAGCATGAAAACATACTTGCGCCGTAAGAAATTTAAATACAATGAATTGCCCATCATATTCAAAATGTTTTACTGGATTTCAAACATTTTAGTCAGGAATTATAGTTTGGGGAAAACCCAACTATGATTTTGTAGTCATATAGTCATCCTGAACATCATGTATTATTTTATAGTATAGAGGATATGATTCTGCAGTCATAGACTCACTCATGCTTTATACTATAAAAGGATGAACTTTGCACTATAAAAAATATATTTTATATCTGAGAACTAATTGTTATCGTTTAGCACGCTATTAAAATATATTTTTGAACAGATATTACTAATAATAAACATGGTCTAAACATTCTTAGATGCGTAGCATTTATCCTGTTGTAATTTGGGAACAACCCATCTAGTAATGTGTTCAAGTTTATGTCACAATAACACGTTAACTAATGCAAAACATAAACATTACTTACTTATTCATCAAACTCTTGAGGAAATCCAGCCTTTACTCAGCGCGTCTTCTTCCAGAAAGTAACAGTAGCAGCGATGAACTCGTCACTGACGCTTTGTTTATGCTCCGCGCGCGCGGGTCACGTGGTTATTTGCATGTGAACGCGAGGGGGCGGGATCTCATTAAAAATAATGAGTTAGACGGGACAGACTGAACATCGTGTTGGTTTCATACGGATTACTTCATCACAGAATATTTGTTTTCGATATGACTTACTTCATTTGAAAGTGGACACTTCGGGCTTTCTATAGAGATAACTCTCATGTCTCTGTGTTGAGTATTCGCTGAGTTACACTTCATTTTAGTGACGCATTTCTGAAAACAGATCGCGGAGACGGAGAAGACAGAGAGCGCACTCTGTTTGTTTTCTTTATTCTTCAAAAGCACAACGTTTAGTTGTTATTATGAGTGTATACAAATAAAAGAAGACCCCTTACAGATTCGAATTGTGTATTGCTCTTATCTGAACGATCAAAAATGGCAGAGTAATTCAAGCTCATTTCTGCCTTATCAGGAAAATCAGCCCCAAAACGCGTATTCGCGTTTGTCGGGCTCAGAGGATGACGGAGAGCACCGAGCAAGCAACGAGCGAGCTGAGCTTAAGCTTTTAAGCTCCCAACCCTGAGACACAATTGGGTATCTGTTTTTAACGGGACGATTTGGGATCTGCCCACGGGCGCCTGACCCAATCGGATTCTTCCTGTGGGGCGGTGCCCCGCCCTGCACAGCTTCTTTCCGTGCATACATTATCTTGTTCAGTTAGTTTATCACATGATGAAATTATTGACAGCATATTTCTATTCGTATTGTAATCATACATTGATGAGAACAGACAAATTTCATCCACACCAGATTATTACTGATGAAATCAGCTTTCATCTGAAATCAAACACCACGTATTTTTACATAACTAAAATACATATATCAATTGTATCCATTACGCCGTTAAGCCTATAGATGAAACAATCCTTAATTCTAACTAATCACCAATCATGTGAACTGAACAAACAGTGATATTTTGCATCAAAAGATTACAACAATATCATAAGTTCCAATAACACAGCAAGCCTTTTAAATGACATGAAAACAACCTTAATATATATTGTGAATATATTGTATATATTGTTTTGGAATATATTGCTTTAATAGCAGAAACTAGTATAATCTGTCCCTTTTAAAATACTTGAGCCAAGCATTTCATCTCTGTGTCTGTTAGGGAGCACAAAGGCGCGTTCCTGGAATGTGCTGATAACGCAAGGTCATAATGTCACTTTTAGGGAAGATTTTCTTAGTTGGACGTCGATTGTAAAAACATCATCTTCAACGATACCATCATTGAATTACTGCATTAATGGTCAGGGAGTATCAGGGGGGTCTGTGTTGGAACTTTTTCCAGACGCCGAGGTCTTTGCCCTGTTCGACTTTATTTATGATAAATCCGGCCAAGCACTTAAGGTTCTCTTCTCTAAAGACATCCAGATGTTCTTCTCAAATATATTCTGGGTTTTAGAGGTCTGCTGAGACCAGAAGATTTAGGGCAAGCGATCGGCTGGTGTGAGAGCTTTGATTCCTGCTCAGGAATGTGTGAACGTCGGCGGGCACTGGAGCAAGAAGCAGGGAGAACAGGCACACACAAGGCACAAACAACATCTCCATCACTGACTGAATCCTGGTGCATCGTTATATGAGAATACACAGGTTAGAAACTTGAGAAGACAACTGGGTTATTGGTAGTAGGGTCATTTTGATTGGTTTAGTTGTCAGGGGTTCGACAAGTCGGTATAGGCGTGATCTCGATCAGGTTGGTTGAATTCTCTGGTTCGGGTTCTTGGTCAGTTTTATCACGTCGAAAAATGCGTGGGACGCCTGACGTGCATTTGTTGAAAGACTCTTGAACAGCGTTCACTCGCTTGTGTAGGAGGAAGGCCAGGGTCAAAGTCACAACATATCCTACAATAGTAGAGATGCAAAGAGCTGTGTCAGCGGCAGACCAAGACCGAATAATTGGCGCGTCAGCGGGCGGAAGGCGAGCAATAGCTTCTAAAGCTGTATCGACAGGAGTCAAATCAATGAGTTGTGTTCCTTCCTCCTTGATCCTTTCTACCAATTCTGGATTAAGGGCGAAGGAGTGCTGTTTGAAGAAAGGTGAGATTTCGATTTCAGCCTGATAATCGTCGTCAGTAAGGTGATACAATGCCAAATCATCAATATGGAGGATCGAGCCCTTAGGGACCATGATCCATAGAGTTTGGTTAGGTAGGATAATGCGTGTGGCTGTGTCGTGTTGATCGTATGTGAGGGTAGCTGTTCGCGCTGGGGTGTTGACCAGCCATCGGTGTCCGATAATTTCGGCTTGTTTTACCTCAACTTGAGAACGTGGTGTCGCTTCGGCGGGGCAGCTAGTGTCGGGCCTAATGGATTCTAGGCCGCAGATGCCCTCAGTATTATCGCGGACAAAAGGTTTACTCGGGCAAAGGAAGTGAATGTCCTTCGTGAGCGTACACATCTTTAGGTTTGGGGCCAGATACAACTGTTCGTTGTTATCGTGATGTGCAACGACTTCAGGAGTGTGGCTTTTGACACAGGTGTTTCCCTGACAAAATCCCACATTCACAACATCTTTGAGCCGGTAAATTAGATTAGATTAGATTAGATTAGATTAGATTAGATTAGATTAGATTAGATTAGATTAGATTAGATTCAACTTTATTGTCATTTATGCAGAGTACAAGTACAGAGCTAATGAAATGCAGTTAGCATCTAACCAGAAGTGCAAGAATATAGTGTTTTATATACATATAAGTGCAGAGTAAATGAAGATAAGATTTACAGAATGTACAGTGGAATTGCTATATACAGTATTGAGCAGAGTATATACAGAATATAAATAGGAATGCAATGTAGGGATTTTATGTACATTATGAACAGAGCAATGTAGGATTATATACATTATGAACAGCAGAAACGTGAGAACAGTGGTAATAAATAAATACAGCTGGATGAGTGTGCAAAATATTGATAGAACAATGTATTCTATGCAAAATAGCAGTAGTGCAATATTTTATAGAAATAGTTTACTGTGCTTTGTATAGTAACAACTTTGACAATGTGCAGTCTGTGCAAAAATATGAGTAGTGCAAATGCATGTGTGTAAAGTACTGTGACCAGTGCAGTAATAAATGTTATTAGCGTCGATAATGGGCAAACTAAGGAGAAAGGCCCGGTCGCCTGGATCGGTTGACCACGGTTCTCACAACGAGTTACAACGACTTTATTGAAGGGAGTCAATCTCAATTTCGGGACCTGGATTTAAGGAATTGGTAAAGGGAGTCTAGAGGGGAAGAGAAATTATAGTGAGAGAAGAAAACGGAAAAACACAAAAGAGACAACGAAAAACAAAGAGATACACGAAGAGACACAAAGACACCGAATGAGGTGAGGCAGCAAACGAGTGTCACGTGTGGAGTACCTCCTCTCTACTAGAGGTTGGCCCTAGTAGTGCAGCTGAGGAGAGAGTGTATGTGTTGTGTTTAAGCGAGGTCGCTATATGTTTCCTAAACAACAGAGGTTATGTTAGTGTGGTGTAGAGCGTATGGGTGTCGGTCTGTGTCAGTGGGTTTGATCTTCTCCCTTTGCCAGTCGGCTGGAGCTCTGGTGCATCTTTATCTGGTTTCGATGGACCCATCGAAGGACTGGCTCGCTGCGCCCTCGTCTGATTTTTTTTCGGTAGGCGACAGGTGAGAGCTTGTCTACGATCTCGTGGGGTCCTCTCCAGTGAGGCAGGAACTTCTTTGACAGGCGATGGGGAGTGTTCTGCTTTGGTTGGGCAAAGCTGTAGTACCACACTTTGTCTCTGACACTGAGCTCATGATGAGAGGCCTTTTGGTCGTAGTAGGCTTTACGACCTTCCGCGCTTCGTTGCAGTTGCGCGAAGGTGAAAGTCGCTCTCAGGTGCTGATGCAACTCTTCCAGGTACTGGTGAGTGGTATAGGCGGTGACGAAGTTCAAGTCACCAGGTTGGTACAGCAGGTGTCGCGGTAGCGTCATGCTTCTCCCTGTCATCAATGTGAACAGGGGTACTCCGGTGGACCGGTGAGGGGTGACTCGAGCAGCCATCAATACCAGCGGAAGTTTGACATCCCAATCCTTCTGATTAGCGGACACATACTTCTTTAACCCTCTGAGTCCGACAAACGCGAATACGCGTTTTGGGGCAGATTTTCCTGATGAGGCAGAAATGAGCTTGAATTACTCTGCCATTTTTGATCGTTCAGATAAGAGCAATACACCATTCGAATCTGTAAGGGGTCTTCTTTTATTTGTATTCACTCATAATAACAACTAAACTTTGTGCGTTTGAAGAATAAAGAAAACAAACAGCGTGCGCTCTCGGTCTTCTCCGTCTCCGCGATCTGTTTTCAGAAATGCGTCACTAAAATGAAGTGTAACTCAGCGAATACTCAACACAGAAACATGAGAGTTATCTCTATAGAAAGCTTGAAGTGTATCGAAAACAAATATTCTGTGATGAAGTAATCCGTATGAAACCAACACCATGTCCAGTCTGTCCCGTCTAACTCATTATTTTTAATGAGATCCCGCCCCCTCGCGTTCACATGCAAATAACCACGTGACCCGCGCGCGCGGAGCATAAACAAAGCGTCAGTGAAGTTAATCGCTGCTACTGTAACTTTCTGGAAGAAGATGCGCTGAGTAAAGGCTGGATTTCCCTCAAAATCGATCTGATGAGTAAGTAATGTTTATTTTCTGCATTAGTTAACGTGTTATTGTGACATAAACTTGAACACATTACTAGTTGGGTTGTTCCCAAACTACAACATGATGAATGCTACGCATCTAAGAATGTTTTGACCATGTTTATTATTAATAATCTGTTCACAAATATATTTTAATAACGTGCTAAACGATAACAATTAGTTCTCAGATATAAAATATATGTTTTATAGTACGAAGTATATCCTTTTATAGTACAGAGTCTATGACTGCAGAATCATATCTTTTATACTATAAAATCATACATGATGTTCAGGATGGCTATAATTCCTGACTAAAATGTTTGAAATCCAGTAAAACATTGTGAATATGATGGGCAATTAATTGTATTTAAATTTCTTACGGCGCGAGTATAAAACAATAAAAGTAATATGAGAGTACATTGTAACATGATGAATGCTACGAGTCTAAGTATGTTTAGAACATGTTTATGATTAATAGCCTACTCTGTTCAAAAATAGATTTTAATAACGTGCTAAACAATAATAATTAGTTTCTCAGATATAAAATGTTTTTTTTTAACGATAATACAAAGCATGAATGAGTCTATGACTACAAAACCTATATAAAATATATATAGAGATGCTCCTGATATAAACATGCTCACAAATGTTTTTTCTCTTTTTTTGGTTGTTTGTATTTTATTGAATCAGACACCTGCACCACAGATGATGAATCCTGCTGACTTTCAGTCTCTTCAAACTGTTTTCCTCTGAGAGCGCTGCACTAACATCAGAAGTTCAACTTCAACAGAAGAATCTGTTGCAGGAACATGTCAAAGTCTGTTCACATCTCTGTGGTTAGATCAGTGCACAATAATGTGTCTTTGACCTTCATTATGTATGTTTTGATTATACTGTGTTGTAAATAAAATACAAATCATTTAAGAAACCCATTTTTTCAGTCTCCTCACACTCTCTCTCTTACCTGCCTCAGTCACAGTCACACTGATGGGCCATTAGCAGCTTTAGGGGAGGGCCCTTTGTCTCTCAGGTGAGAACCACTTAATATTCAAGCCCATTACCACTCCCTCGCATATTGGCTCTCGATCACAAAACATGTCTTTAAAAATTTAAATCAATATATTGTTTTCTGTGAGCAAATAAACAAGATGATTTTCACATAATTGTGAAGTAAATATTCTAGCCTGCAAGATCTGGTTCTCAAAAGTCTTGTGATCAGTTGTTCTGTGTGTGTTTTATGGCCTTATTTCAGTGACTTCAAAATGTTAGTTTTTCACTAACCACGCATAAACGTTGTTTTCTCAAAAACACAATCATGTACATAAATGCTGCTAACAAATTATTGTAGCCCAGTTTGTGCTGTTTACAGTGTTATTAGACTTTAGCCATTTATATTTTTATAAGTAACTGAAAAAAGCACAAATGTCAGGGCATGTCGAAAGTTCTCCAGGTCCCCAAAACACCCTCAGGGCCCAGAGGGTTAACATGCTGACCACTGTCCGGTTGCCATGTTCAACTTGACCCGAGGACATTGGTTGGAAGCTTATGTGGAGCTTGGCCTGTATGCCCAGGAGTTTCCACACTTCCTGCATGATTGCAGCGGTGAAGTGGGTTCCGCGGTCAGAGTTGACCCTTAAAGGCAGTCCAAATTTTGAGAAGATGTGGTTCATTAACAGGCAGGCTGTTGTTTCTGCTGTATCATTGAGAGCTGGGAGACATTCTATCCACTTTGTGAATTCACAGACCATGGTGAGGAAGTATTTGTTACCCCGTGTTGACCGTAGCAGGGGTCCTACCCAGTCTATTTGGAGGTCCGACCATGGGAAAGTCATTCCCTTTCTTTGCAATGGGACTCGGTGGTTTGGGTTTGCCGGTTGGAACTGGCAACACACCAGGCATCCTTTTACGTATTCCGCTACGTCCTGCTGCATGCCAGGCCAGTATGCTACTTGCTTGAGCGTTTCGTAGGTGGCCTTGGCACCGAGGTGACCCGCGCTTGGTGCATCGTGTGCGTGTGTCAGCATCATCCCACTTTGGCCGTGAGGCACTACGAGCTTTGGTGCAGTGAGGGGCTCAGGGACATATGTGAGAACACCGTCTCTTAGATGCAGCATGTGCTTGATTGAGTGGAGCGTGCGGAGCTCGGAGGAAGCGGTTAGATCGGAGGTGGAAATGGGATGAGATAATGGGTTGGCAATGTGAACTGCCATAATTCGCAGTGTTTGATCCGCAGTTTGGAGGGTGAGGAGATCATCAGCAGCGAACTGAGGTGATAGGGTAATGTGGGCCGAGGTGAGGGTATGAGCGCCAGTGGCGTGCTGGCGGCGGGTTATGGCTGCCACTGAAGGGTCGGGTGGGAGGTATTGAAATGTCCAGGACTCTCCGTGTAATGCACCTGCTTTGGCGAGGGCATCGGTTTGGTCATTGTAGTCTTTGTCTTGTCCTGGTTGACGTGAATGACCTCAAACCTTTTTCCAATAAACGATAATGTCATGTTCAGTGACAATGGCATCGCCTGCTTGGAAGAGTTCCTGGTGCTTGACAGGCTTGCTGTTAGCTGTCTTGAATCCATTCTGTTTCCATCCAGCTAAATGGCAGGTGAAGCTGAGATGGGCGTAGTTCGAATCGGTGCAGATGAGGAGTTCTTTGATGTTGTGGGATGCAGCCATTTGCAGTGTAATGAGGATGGCTGCTATTTCAGCATATTGTCATGAGCGAGGGCCTAAGTTGAATTGTTGCGGTGGGGAAGGGTCGTTGTTGACCCAGACCACTCCCGCTCCAGCTTGTAAGTTGCCCTTGTGGTTGAAGGAGCAGCCATTGACATATGATGTGCGCATTCCTTCAAACACATTCTCCTCGAAGTACCTGTGATTCATCAGTTGAGGTTGTGGTGGTTCTTTAGGTTCCGCTGGTGTGTGCAGCGTGTCCGTTGAACAATTTTGGCAGGCTGCTAGCCCGTTTACCAATGAGGATTTGTGGTTTTGGGCGTATCGTGCCTCAACGTCTCCTCCTTGGAGTGTCATTAGCCAGGTAGCTATGCGTGTGTTGATCACCACGCCATCTCTGATGCGTTGACTGTTGAGGAAGGTGACAGGCTGGTGACAAGTCTCAATGATGAATTTCTGTGCACCGATGTAATTAGAGAAACGCTGGATAGCCCACACAGTGTAAAGCAAAGCTTTTTCACAGTCTGAGTACTTGCATTCTGGGGAAGCAGCGTTTTGCTGGCATAAGCGACCACTCGCTTGTCTTTGTCATGGAGCTGGTATAGGCCTGCGCTGAGGCAATGACTGGAGAATCCAGCATCCAGATAGAATTATTTTCCTGGGTCTGGGTAGGCCAGGCACGGAGCAGAGCACAGGCGCTGTTTGAGCTGGCTCATCGCGGTGTCCTGGGCTTCCGTCCAAACGAAGGGTTCATCCTTTTTCAGGAGGGAGTTTAGTGGTCGTGCGATGTCAGCGTAGTTCTCGATGAACTGTCGCGAGTAATTGCACACTTCTAGAAAGCTTCGCAGCTCAGAGATGTTAGTCGGCACTTTTATGCTTTGGATTGCTTGGGTGCGGTTAGACTGTGGCTCGATGCCGTTTCTTCCGACAAGCAGTCCGACATAGTTCACCTTGGTTTTGCACCACTGTCCTTTGTGAAGGACGATTTTGGCTCCTGCCGTTGTCAGCTGGGTTAGGACGTGATCAATTTCTTTGAGGTGGTCTTCCACACTTGAGCTTTTCATCAAAACATCATCTACGTAGACAAGGTTGCCCCTGGCATCAGGGCATGCTTTGTTTAGAAAGATGTTGAATTCAGCTGGTGAGTTGGCATAGCCGAAGGGACACCGTGTGAAGGTCTATTGTCGATTTCCAAAGGTGAATGCTAGCTTGTGTTGGTCATCGGGGTGGACAGGGATCGTCCAAAACCCGGAGGCGACGTCCAGCGTGGACAGGATCGCCGAGACTTTGATTTTGGGAATTTCTTGATCCAATTGGGTCATAGGCCATCGTGACAATGGTACTTGCTGATTCAACTTGCGATAGTCGATGGTGGGCCGCCATTTGCCGTTGGGTTTTAGGACTGGCCATATCGGGGCAGAGTATGTGCTGTTACAGGGCCGAATGACCCCCTTTTGCAGCATGGAGTCAACAATTTCTTGCACTGGCTCGTATGACGCTATTGGAATCTTGTACTGTCGCACAAATGTGAGTGACGCATCTGGGTTTGTTGGGATGCGCACCGTGTGGATGTTGGTCAGTTCACAATCCAAGGAATCCTTTGCGAAGGAGTCTTTGTACTTGTGCATAACCTCTTTGAGTCCTTGGCGATCCACTTCGTTGTGGAGGGCATCCGCCTCACTCAAGATCTGCTGAATTTGTGCGTTGAACCCGGCATAGGGTTCTTAAGTCATTTGAGGGGCTTTGGGCCCCGGTGTTCTCCTGTGTAGGTGCTTCTGTCGCAGGCTGTGTTGAGACAGCGTAGACAGCGAGATGAGTGTCATCTGTTAGATCTGAACGGCAGACGCTTTCTCTGGACACCGGCAGAATGGAAGTGATGGCGATGAGTTCTTGAGGTTTTGTGAATGCTATGGTGTTGTATTCGTCTGGCATTAGCTGCGCTGGTATAGGGCCTATGACAGGTACCATCAGGTCAAAGTCGTGGAATGCCTGGCTGATAAGCCATCCCAGGTGATTGGCTTTGGGAACGTGCATGTCTTGGGCCATACAGTTGTTGAACAACACATACACAGCACGAGATGACACTTCGATGAGAGGCCATGTTGAGGCGGACGCTGACACTCTTGCTGTAGGTAGGTATTGTTGCTTCTTGCTCCGTGATCATGGCGCATGCGTCGGGCATGGTTTGACCAGATTGGAGGTTCTTGAGGTTGACTGAAGTAGTCAGTTGGTATGACAGAGGAGCTCATATGATGTCGTTCACGGTATCAATGCAAGCATTGAGCCGGACCATTACATCCTCTCCAATGTAGATGTCATGAGGCAGGTCTGGGATGACGAGGAAGTAGTGACTCAGATGTCTGTTGTTGCATCGCATGTCCAGAGCGCAGATGATCTTGGAGGTGGCCATGGTTGTCAACCAGGGACTGAGAGGGAAACGGCTGTGCTTTGCGACATGTGGTAGGCTCTGATGTCTTTGCTTCAGTGTTCTGAATAGATTCAGGCTGATGGCTGAGTTCTCTGCCCACAGGGCTAGTGCCACGTCGGACACTATTGCAGTCGTGATTCGAAGGGGGCCTGTGTTTGATTCAGGCTCCTGCAGTGAGCAGAGGAGAGGGTCCTGGTCTTTGCTGCTTGTGCTTGATCCAGGTACAGGCTTTGCTACTGCATCATCAGTCAGTGCATTAGGGGCTATGTCTGTGACTTGACACTGCGACTCGTTGGAGTCTAATGACTGGCAGGGCAGAGGCTCGCGGACTTGTTTCCACATGCTTGAATTCTATCAGCGGTTCGAAGCAATTAAGCAGATCTTTCCCAATGAGAAGTGGATACGTCTTGAGTGGTGAGACGTATACTGGATGGACGAGATCCATTGATCCCACCGTTAGGTGGATTGGGGCCACATGTTTCAGTTGGAGGCCCGTGTGGGAATATGCTTGGAGGTTCAGCCCACATCTCTAGAGTCTGAGGGTTCTGTTAGTCCTCTTTGTTCCTTCTTGGACCTTTTCGAGGAGCTCGGTGGACATTAGAGTGATGTCGGCTCCGGTATCAAGAAGTGCTTCGACTCTGATGTGTCGTTCAATGATGATGGAGAGGTAAAATTCTTTTGCTATACCTTTCTCAATGAGATCGCCTAGGAGTTGAGGGACTGGATTTTGGGAGGAAACGGTTAGGATATCAGGGCTGGTGTGGTGTACTTCGGAGGAGTGGCAGACGACCAAGACAGCACTTTCAGGAACTTGAGTGGTTTCATCAGCAGGTGTTTGTTGGACGCTGCTGTGATCTGTAGCATTGGGTGTTGAGTTAGTGTCTAACTCTGTTGCTGGGTTTTCAGGTGGAGTTTCGTGTCCATCTGAAGTAATTGCGATTGCGGTTTTCTGAGAGTGAGGTGAAGGAGTGCTGTTCTCAGTGGCTGGTTGGGTCAGCTGGTCGTTGCCTTTTCGTCCGGCCGCTAGTCATGCTGAATCTGGTTTCTCTTTCTTTTCCCATTTCCGATCTTCCTCTTTCCGTTGGAAGAATTCTTTCATCATCATCATCATCAGTTCTTGTGAGTCGAAACACGATGATTTCTTTTGTTCTTGTGTGGATTCAGTTTGAGCTCGGTCAGCTTGGAATCTTTGTGAATTCTTTCGTCGATTCCTTGGGCTAATCGCTCCAGGATGAGTTTGACGTTTTCCCTGGGCGTTTCCGTTGGATTCCCATGAGTTTTTTCCTCTTGGGTTTCCAAATGAGCTTGGCTGGTTCCACGATCTTTCCCATTGACTCTCATGAGGCCTTGGCTGGTCCCATGTCTTTTCCCAATGCCGTCCAGGTGAGCGTTGACGTCCACGCGGTCCATCCCAGCGTTCTTACCTCTGTTTAGATCTGGTACCAGCGTGGGAGTCTCGTTCTTTGTTGGACGAGGGTGCATTCCACTCTCTGGATGGCGGCTTGGCACTATCTTGGCGTTGGGCGCCCTCTAGAGCCAGCCCTAGTTTTGAAGTTTAGTTCGTCTTCCATGTCGGGTTCGTTACGAGTTCCGAAGTATGCTCGCCTGAGTCGGCTGTAGTAGGCTTGAGGAGGTTCGTGACGTCCTTGTCTTGTCTCCAGGGCAGCCACTAGGCCTTGTTCGAACTCTTTAATGAGGGCTTCTCGGAGCAGTTGGTAATCAGTCTTTGTGTAAGCAGGCTGCCTGTCCAGGAAGCTGCGAACTTCGGAACTGGATGTTGTTCGGAGCAAATAGATTCTATCTTTGTCCGTAACGTTAGGTCGCATTTCCAGATGGAAATCGATATCTTGGAGATAAGCTTGGACATTTTGGCTATTTGACACGCAAATTGGGTGAATTTGCCAATGTTCCTGGCGAACTCGTCGAGGTCTTTCAGGTCCAAGCCATGCGATAATCTGTGGCTGGCTGCCACACATTCTTTTGGCTGAGGTTGAGTGAGGTACAGTTCTCCAGAGGGAGGTGGTGACTGTTTCAGTACCACCCCCTCCACCTTTTTCTCACGTGTCAGTCCAGGAACGGGTGATTCAGTCCTGCTTGGCAGAGGTGAGGCCGGTGCGTATCGTGTCCTCGATGGATCACGACGCAGTTCATAAGTGTGCTTGAGTTCCTCTTGGAAACTATCAGCTTCTTCTTTGACGTAGTCTAGCTGTAGTGTTATAAGGCTAATCTCGTTTTTTGACTCATGCAAGTGAGCTTCAAGGGCTTTGATTCTGCCGTTCTTATCCCTGAAGTCGGCCTTTGCTTTCTCCAGCAGCTGTTCTGCATACTGTAGCTTTTCGGACCGATCAAGATTCAAGATTCAAGAGTTTTATTCGTCACATACACAATTATACAGAGTATAACCAGCAGTGAAATGTAGGTCAGGTCCGCTCCAAGGACAATGCAATTATAAAGTATACAAATATTAAGAGAAGAAAAGTAGAAAAAATAAAATAAAATAAAGAATAAAATACAAAGATAAGATAAAAAATATAAATATAAATGTGCAGGTCAGTATGTTGTTGACTTAATAGTACTAAGAGGAATGTGCAAAATAATGTGCAAAAAAGTTGTACAGGGTATATAAATGGGTATATAAATAGCAGCAATATGAGGTAGAGAAAAATTATGAATAGCTTATTGATATGGTGATATTTACATGGAGTCAAGTGATGTTATGACACAGAGTTAGAGTTTAGGAGCCTGATGGCCTGGGGGAAGAAGCTCCCCCTGAGTCTCTCAGTTTTTGCCATCAGGCTACGGAAGCGCTTACCAGATGGAAGCAGAGTGAATAGACGGTTACCAGGGTGATTTGAGTCCTTGAAGATTTTAACAGCTCTATTTTTGCAGCGTTTGAGGTAGATGTCCTGCAGAGAGGGGAGAGCAGACCCTGAGATGCGCTCAGCTAAGCGCACAACTCTCTGTAGTGCTTTGCAGTCCTGATTGGAGCTGTTTCCATACCACACTGAGATGCACTGAGTCAATACACTTTCTATGGTCCCTGAATAGAAAGTTTTCAGGATTGCTGGTGAGACCCTGAATTTCCTCAGCTGTCGCAGATGGTACAGTCTTTGCCTGGCTTTCTTAACCTGTGTTTGGATGTGTGTAGTCCAAGTCAGGTTCTCGGAGATGTTTACACCGAGGTACTTGAAGCTGCTCACCCTCTCCACAGGGGTCCCACTGATCATAAGAGGAGTGTAGGGCTGCTGCTGTCTCTTCCTAAAGTCCATGATCAGCTCTTTAGTTTTGCTCACATTCAGAGAGAGACAGTTGTCCTGGCACCATGATGTGAGTCTCTCTACCTCATCCAAGTATGCGGTCTCATCGTTGTTGGAGATGAGGCCCAGAACCACAGTATCATCAGCGAATTTGACAATAGATGTGGAGCT
Organism: Barbus barbus; assembly: GCF_936440315.1. NCBI lineage: Eukaryota > Metazoa > Chordata > Actinopteri > Cypriniformes > Cyprinidae > Barbus > Barbus barbus. The sequence continues at coordinate 2,016,957 of NC_136756.1, forward strand.
GTGAGAGGACACGCAGTCATGCGTGTAGAGAGAGTAGAGCAGGGGACTCAGGACACAGCCCTGTGGGGCTCCTATGTTCAGAGTGATGGAGTTTGAGGTGAACTGGCCAACTTTCACCACTTGAGGTCTGCCGGTGAGGAAGTCTTGAATCCAGTCACAGAGTGAGGAGTTTAGGCCGAGGTCTGTGAGTTTAGATGCCAGCTTGATGGGGACTATAGTGTTGAAAGCTGAGCTATAGTCAATGAATAGCAGCCTTACATAATTTCCATTGTTGCTATCCAAGTGTGTGAGAGAAGAGTGGAGAACGTGAGAAATGGCATCGTCCGTGGATCTGTTTGGGCGATAGGCAAACTGAAGAGGGTCCAGAGTATCAGGGATGGAGGAGCAAATGTGGCTCTTTACAAGTCTCTCAAAAACCTTCATGACTATAGATGTGAGGGCAACTGGGCGATAGTCATTCAGGCAAGAGGGTTTATTGTTCTTTGGCACAGGGATAATGATGGATTTTTTGAATGAGGTGGGAACCACGGCGGTAGCAAGGGACTCATTAAAGATAGAAGTGAGCAAACCAGCGAGCTGATCGGCGCAGGACCTCAGAACACGGCCGGTTATCCCATCAGGTCCGGCTGCTTTCCTGATGTTCACTTTCTTTAGCGCCCTCCGAACCTCATCCTCCGACACGGTGATTACAGGATCATCGCTGCTCTGCCTGTTGCTTCCTGACGCGATGGTCGGCAGAAACGCGCTGGCCGGCAGAAACGCGCCGCCGCCGTTGCCATCGAAGCGGCCGTAGAAGATGTTTAACTCGTCGGCCAGCAACGGATCTGCTCTCACCTCCGCGGAGGATTTGTTTCCGAAGTCACAGATGGTCCTCAGTCCCTGCCACATCCGTCGAGAGTCGTTGAGCTGGAAATGAGACTCAATTCTCTCTCTGTATCTGTGTTTGGCGGCTCTTACTGCGCGTCGGAGAGCATAGCACGATGCTTTGTACTCGCTCGTATTCCCAGACAGAAGAGCCTCATTGTAAGCGGCGGTGCGTGTGTTAACCGCGGCACGGATTGTTCTGTCCACCCACGGTTTCTGATTGGAGAATGTCCTTATCGTTATTGTTTCTGTAGCTTGCTCGGTTAGTGTGTTTACGAAGCTTAATGCTACATCCGTGAACTCGCTGACGTCAGAAGAACTCGCCCGGAACATGTCCCAGTCGACGTCATCAAGCGCCGCCTGCAGCATAGTCTCTGAGTGGGAGGACCAGCGCGTCACTACTCTCTGCACCGGAGGTTCCTGAACGAGCCTTTGTTTGTATCTCGGTGTTAGAAAGATGGCGGCATGGTCCGATTTGCCAAAAGCCGGTAGTGAGCGGGCTTTGTAGGCATCCTTGAACTGAGTGTAGCAATGATCCAGTGTGTTTGGTCCTCTAGTTGGACAGGATACATGTTGATAAAGCGTCGTCTGCTTTGACTTGTCGCATTTCTTGGTTAGTAGCTACTAGGGTTTCTTGAAGCCTTTTGATCTCCTCCTCAGCGCCTTGGCTCACCTCATCGGGTCTTTCCCATCGTTCCTGAGCTTCCAGTTCCAGCTGCTCGATGCGCCGTTGTGCGCGTGTCAACTCCTGCTGGAGCTGTGCAGCGTGCTTGTCGCTCAACTTGAGGGTTGCGATGAGTGTGTGGCTTAAGGAGCCGGTGATCTTGGCTAATTCTGTGTGATTGTAGCTTTGACTTGGGTCTTGTGCCATGAGACTCGTTATGTTTTCATCCAGCTGGTCCTGTGTCTGGTGTTTCAGTGCTTCAGCGGCTTTAGGGAGGAGGCTGCCTGTCGCAACACTTAGCCATGTTTCCAGATCCTCTCAGTGACCGACATGTTCTGACGGGTGACATGTTCTGACGGAATCATCAGTTATCAGTTCTGAGGGAGGTCTCAAACCGCAACTGACACAGACCTTGAAGAGAAAAACAAAATAATCCAAAACAACACAAACCAAACCAAACAAATCAAACAAACAAGGAGTGTAGATATGCAAATTAAGAGATTGCAAGCTCACATATACTGAAAAGCTTCTTTCTTACAGAGAGAAAGTTGGTTTATGCAATTTTAAAAGTAAATGTTAAGTGCATGAAAATTTTAGAAAGTTTTGTTAGAGCTCCAATGCACTGAATCACTACTTTAGAGCTTCTAAATTATTGCGGAGAGGAGAGGACGCTGGCGTTTGCTGTTCGCCGCTTCTCCACCGCTTCTTCTTTTTTCTTGGTTTAAGCAGCTGTTTGAAACGTTCGAAAGTCATTTACTTAAGTCTTGTTTTGTACAGACTGTTATCAAATTGAAGGCTGTCTACTTTACTGTTACATCGTTCAAAATTGGCAGAGTGTTCGTCATTCACTGTTTGTCAGTGGGTAAATACCTGGATCTGTCTCTCGTCTGCTGCTACTACGAGGTTTACTCCGTGGGCAGCCTTTCAGCTGTCCCAGTTGTGGTGACTCTTGTACTTCATTGCCATGTCATGGAAAAAACTTTTGTTGCACTTGACATTTTTGACAGTCTCTGCCTGGCAAATGGCTAGCTCCAGCCGAACTTATCTGGTGACCGGCATGAGGCTTAAGTATTCCATCCCACAGCTGCTAAATTTTAACAACCACACTGTGGCTCCAGCGTGCATTTCAGCCATTAAAGGACTTGGACTCCTGCGCCGACCGCGCTACATCCACAGAAGTTCCCGTCGAAGGTTTGTCTACCATCAGTCTGACTGCTCTGCCTCAGAGATTCCATCCATCTGGACCGACGTCGCACGTTTGTCACGTCATCAGAGCAACATCGCTTCCGGTGTTAGTAAGATGGGAATTACCGCGAGACTTCAAAATTCTAAGCTGGACCGCACGGGAAATAATGTGAGACTGTGTTACATTGAGCAGGACATAAAACGCGGAGTGGATCTCAGTGTATTACGGCCTCTACAGAGATGCACTACTTCACCAATGCTCAAAATAGAACTGTTTAATGCACAATCCGTCACAAATAAGTCATCCTTTATACAAGACCATATCATGGAAAAGGGTTTGGACTTTATGTGCTTAACAGAAACATGGCATCAACCTGAGGTCTATTCTACATTAAATGAAGTCTGCCCCCCCGGTTACAGCTATCTGGAGAAAGCTCGCACTACTGGTCGTGGTGGTGGCCTAGCTGTAATATATCGACAGCACGTAGAGTTATATGCCCTCCCTTTGCCAACACTGTCCTCTTTTGAATGTTTTGCTTTTAAATGTAAACCTCCTTTTTCTATGACAATACTTCTCATTTACCGCCCCCCTAAAGTAAATTCAGTGTTTATTTCTGAAATTCATGACCTTCTTACAACACTTTGCTCTACCCCTGGTAACATTTTAATACTTGGAGATTTTAATATTCATATAGATACTCCCTCCTGCAATTTTGCGGTAGAGTTTTTGCAATTATTGGACTGTCTTGATCTCCAACAACATGTTGATGTCCCCACACATTCTAGGGGACACACATTGGATTTAGTTATCTCAAACTTTGCCCCCATTAGTAATCTTCTGGTGTATGACTTGGGTGTGTCTGACCATATGGTCATTTCAATGGAGTTGCCACTCCCTTGTTCCCTAATCAAAGAGAAGCGTCAAATGTGTTTCAGGAATTTTAAGAATATAAATCTAGACTCCTTAGCTATAGATCTTCAGCATCTCTCCTTTGCTGATTCCTCTTCAGTTACTGAGTTAGTTGACTTTTACAATAGATCTTTGAGTAGTCTCTTAGATCTCCATGCTCCAGTCAGAACTAGAACTGTCACCTTCTCCCGTTCAGCCCCGTGGTTTACCTGTGAGCTGCGAAAGATGAAGGAAGCCGGACGTGTGCTTGAGCGGCGTCTTAAAGTCACAGGACTCACTGTTCATAGACAGGCCTACAGAGAGCATCAGAAGGCATATGCAAAATCCTTGAGAGATGCTAAAACACGATTCTATTCTGGAATCATTAACAATAGCCCTAGAAACTCAAAGCAGCTGTTTTCTACTATAAATCACATACTTAAACCGCAAGTTCACCCTTACTTAGAAGCTACAAAAGAGAGTTGTGATAGCTTTATAATTTTTTTTAGGAAAAAAGTAGATACCATTCGTTCTTCTCTGTCTGGCTCCTCGGATTTGCCTGTTCTGACTGCCGATTTGCAGCATGAGACTCCCCAGCCTCTCTGCTGTTTTTCTGACATCTCACAGCGAGAGGTTGAGGACAAAATCAGAAAAATGAAACCATCAACCTGTGGCCTGGACCCTTTTCCTACAGCCTTGGTGAAATCTAACCTTTGTGCCATAAGTCCTCTGATTACTAAGATCATAAATAACTCCCTCCAGACTGGTTATGTACCACCTGAATTAAAAACTGCTGTTATCAGTCCACGTCTCAAAAAACCAACTTTAGATCCAGACGTTTTTGCCAACTACAGGCCCATCTCTAACCTTCCATTCCTTTCTAAAGTGTTGGAAAAAATAGTTGCTGCACAACTTCAGACCCATTTAAAACAAAATAATTTGTTTGAGAAATTCCAGTCTGGTTTCCGCTCTGGCCACAGTACCGAAACAGCTCTGGTGAGGGTCACAAACGATCTGCTGATGGCAGCAGACGTTGGTTCACCATCTCTTCTCATCCTTTTGGATTTGACTGCAGCTTTCGACACTGTGGACCACAACATTCTTTTGTACCGTTTACGTCACACCATCAGTCTCTCTGACTATGTCTATAGATGGTTTTCATCTTACCTTACTGGGAGAATGGAATATGTTGCCTTGGGAGAGGCTAAATCCGAGACATATAATGTCTCCTGTGGGGTCCCTCAAGGCTCAGTACTTGGCCCGATTTTGTTTATATTATATATGCTCCCTCTCGGTCATGTCATCAGCCGGCATGGAATATCATTTCATTGTTATGCTGATGACACTCAACTTTATCTTAAGATCAACTCATCCTCTTCTGCTGCCCTGTCATCTTCCATCATGACTATTTGCTTGGAGGAGGTTGAGGCCTGGATGAGTCAAAATTTCCTGCAGTTGAATGGCTCAAAAACTGAAGCCATTCTAGTAGGTACTCCTCACCAGATCCAGACATCTGAAATTTCAAGTATTACTTTTTCTGGCCAAAATATTTCACTCTCAACATCAGTTATTAATTTGGGTGTTAAAATGGACTCTCATCTTACTTTTGAGTCTCATGTTAAACAACTGTGCAAGACTTCCTTTTTCTATCTTAGGAATATTGCTAGACTTCGTCCTATGCTCACTCTAGCAGATGCGGAAAAGCTTGTCCATGCTTTTGTTTCCTCCAGGCTAGACTACTGTAATGCGCTCCTCATCGGGATCCCTGGCAAAAGCCTACAGAAATTGCAGTACATCCAAAATAGTGCTGCCAGGATCCTGATGAGGGTACGGAAATACGATCATATCACACCAATTCTTAAATCACTACACTGGCTTCCAGTTTCATTCAGGATTGTTTATAAGGTCTCTCTCCTTACTCATCAGTGCATCCATGGCGATGCCCCATCTTATCTTAAGGAACTCCTTACTCCACAATCTTCCAAACGTACACTCCGCTCTGCTTCAGCATATCTATTAAAAACTCCCAGGACTAAGCTTCTCACTATGGGAGATCGGGCTTTCTGCTCAGCTGCTCCGAGTTTGTGGAATGCCCTTCCTGATCATTTGCGGACTCCACAACCTGTTGATGTTTTTAAAAGTGGTCTCAAAACTTACCTTTTTAGTAAAGCTTTTAAATGAATTTTTTGTTTGTTAAATAACATTTTTATTTTAATGTTTTCTTCTTGTTTTAATCTGTAGCACTTTGGGATTCTGTGTGAATATAAAGTGCGTTACAAATAAAATTTATTATTATTATTATTCTAAGAACACTAATGCTGACTTCAGTGCAAAATAAGCAAATGAAGAGACTGCAAGCCCACATATGCTGAAAAGCTTCTTCCTGACTGAGAGAAAGTTGGTTTATGCATTTTTACGAATAAATGTTAAGTACATGAAAGATGTTTCTTTGTCATGAAATGAAATGATAGTTACAATGCAGAATACAGATTTTCATGTTTTAGAGCTTTTTTGCGCAGTGAGTCATGTTAGAACTCCAATCCACAGAATCATTAGTTTACAGCTTCTAAGAACACTAATGTTATGTTTAGTGCAAATAAGCAAATGAAGAGATTGCAAGCCCACATATGCTGAAAAGCTTCTTTCTCACTGAGAGAAAGTTGGTTTATGCAATTTTAAGAGTAAATGTTAAGTGCATGAAAGCTGTTTCTTTCTCATGAAATGACATGTTTTTTGCAATACAGAAGACAGATTTTGATGATTTAGAGCTTTTTTGAAAGTTATGTTTGAGCTCCAATGCAGAGAATCACTGGTTTAAAGCTTCTAAGAACACTAATGTTATGTTTAGTGCAAATAAGCAAATGAAGAGATAGCAAGCCCACATATGCTGAAAACCTTCTTACTCACTGAGAGAAAGTTGGTTTATGCAATTTTAAGAGTAAATTTTAAGTGCATGAAAGATGTTTCTTCCTCATGAAATTAAATGTTATTTGCAATACAGAAGACAAATTTTCATGATTTAGAGCTTTTTTCAGATTAAATTATGTTAGATCTCCAATGCACGAAATCACTAGTTTAGAGCTTCTGAGAACACTAAAGGCCATTGCACACTGAGTCCGAATTTTTCGTCCGAAATTTTCGCACGTTGAAAAATAAATACGACCTCATGTTTTGTCAATCACGTTTGCACACTGCCTCCGAAATTTTCGTCCGTTAAAAAAAAATTTGGATCGGGTTCGATTTTTTGCGTTATTCGCATCCGTATAAAGCATTTTGAGATGCTTTGAGAAGGTGTTTTGACCATTCAGAGCCACCGTGCAAGCGAAAGCCAAAATCCAAAATAGTGTCAGACAAATTAATACACTTCGTCTTGCAGCACAGAGCACTTTATGACAAACAAATTGCGGAATACAAAGATACAGAATATAAAGAACTGCTGTAGCCTATTTTTTTTATGCCTGGCGCGCACCTTTCCGATGCCGCAGTTCGGTGTGTGTGCGTGTGTGTGTGTGTGTGTGTGTGTCTGTGGGTGTATCCATACCTCCGACAGTCTCTGTTCAGGATAAATTGGTTCACGGAAATTGGTGGTCTTTTTAATGTGGATTCAGTATCGCTAGCAAAATATCAAACTGAGGCACTGACATCCTGAAATAAACTTTGAATCTCTCGGGATAATCCCGCGGCTCTTTGATAAGGAGGTGGAAGTCTCCTTCCTCTCTGCGCAATCTAAGGATTGGATGGACCCAATATTTCCTTTTTCTTTTTTTAAAAAGAGAGAGGACAATAAAATCATCCTCACTGCTTGAAGACATTTTGTATAGTTTTGCGAATTTTTTCGCAACGGATTAATTAAAACGCATCGGACTCAGTGTGCAAGGTCTCTGTGCGTGACGAATTTTTAAGATTGCGAATGCGAAAAAACGCATGCGAAAATTTCGGACTCAGTGTGCAGAGACCTTAATGCTGTGTTTAGTGCAAATAAGCAAATTAAGAGATTGCAAGCTCACATATACTGAAAAGCTTCTTTCTTACAGAGAGAAAGGTGGTTTATGCAATTTTAAAAGTAAATGTTAAGTGCATGAAAGATGTTTCTTTCTCATGAAATGACATGTTATTTGCAATGCAGAAGACAGATTTTCATGATTTAAGCTTTTTTGAAAGTTATGTTAGAGCTCCAATGCTCTGAATCAGTACTTTAGAGCTTCTAAGAACACTAATGCTGTGTTTAGTGCAAATAAGCAAATGAAGAGATTGCAAGCTCACATGTGCTGAAAAGGTTCTTCCTGACTGAGAGAAAGTTGGTTTATGCATTTTTACGAATAAATGTTAAGTACACGAAAGATGTTTCTTTGTCATGAAATGAAATGATAGTTACAATGCAGAATACAGATTTTCATGTTTTAGAGCGTTGTACAGCTTCTAAGAACACTAATGCTGTGTTTAGTGCAAATAAGCATATGAAGAGATTGCAAGATCACATATGCTGAAATGTTTCGTTCTCAGAGAGAAAGTTGGTTTATGCAATTTTCAGAGTAAATGTTAAGTGCATGAAAATTTTAGAAAGTTTTGTTAGAGCTCCAATGCACTGAATCACTACTATAGAGCTTCTAAGAACACTAATGCTGACTTTAGTGCAAAATAAGCAAATGAAGAGACTTGCAAGCCCACATATGCTGAAAAGCTTCTTTCTCACTGAGTTAAAGTTTGTTCATGCAATTTTAAGAGTAAATCTTAAGTGCATGAAAGATGGTTTCTTTCTCATGAAATGACTTCTTATTTGCAATGCAGAAGACAGATTCTCATGATTTAGAGCTTTTTTGCAAAGTTATATTAGAGCTCCAATAAACTGTATCAATATTTTAGCGCTTCTAAGGACACTAATGCTGTGTTTAGTACAAATAAGCAAATTAAGAGATTGCAAGCCCACATATGCTTGAACAGCTTCTTTCTCACTCAGAGAAAGTTGGTTCATGCAATTTTAAGAGTAAATCTTAAGTGCATGAAAGATGTTTGTTTCTCATGAAATGAAATGTTATTTGCAATGCAGAAGACAGATTTTCTAGATTTAGAGCTTTTTTCAGAGTATATTATGTTATAGCTCTAATGCAGAGAATCACTAGTTTAGAGCGTCTGAGAACACTAATGCTGTGTTTAGTGCAAATAAGCAAATTAAGAGATTGCAAGCTCACATATACTGAAAAGCTTCTTTCTTACTGAGAGAAAGTTGGTTTATGCAATTTTAAGAGTAAATGTTAAGTGCATGAAAGATGTTTCTTTCTCATGAAATGACATGTTATTTGCAATGCAGAAGACAGATTTTGATGATTTAGAGCTTTTTTGAAAGTTATGTTTGAGCTCCAATGCAGAGAATCACTGGTTTAAAGCTTCTAAGAACACTAATGTTATGTTTAGTGCAAATAAGCAAATGAAGAGATAGCAAGCCCACATATGCTGAAAAGCTTCTTACTCACTGAGAGAAAGTTGGTTTATGCAATTTTAAGAGTAAATTTTAAGTGCATGAAAGATGTTTCTTTCTCATGAAATGACATGTTATTTGCAATGCAGAAGACAGATTTTGATGATTTAGAGCTTTTTTGAAAGTTATGTTTGAGCTCCAATGCAGAGAATCACTGGTTTAAAGCTTCTAAGAACACTAATGTTATGTTTAGTGCAAATAAGCAAATGAAGAGATAGCAAGCCCACATGTGCTGAAAAGCTTCTTACTCACTGAGAGAAAGTTGGTTAATGCAATTTTAGGATTATATCTTAAATGCATGAAAGATGGTTTCTTTCACATGAAATGACTTCTTATTTGCAATGCAGAAGACAGATTTTCATGATTTAAGCTTTTTTGAAAGTTATGTTAGAGCTCCAATGCTCTGAATCAGTACTTTAGAGCTTCTAAGAACACTAATGCTGTGTTTAGTGCAAATAAGCAAATGAAGACATTGCAAGCTCACATGTGCTGAAAAGCTTCTTCCTGACTGAGAGAAAGTTGGTTTATGCATTTTTACGAATAAATGTTAAGTACACGAAAGATGTTTCTTTGTCATGAAATGAAATGATAGTTACAATGCAGAATACAGATTTTCATGTTTTAGAGCGTTGTACAGCTTCTAAGAACACTAATGCTGTGTTTAGTGCAAATAAGCAAATGAAGAGATTGCAAGCTCACATATGCTGAAATGTTTCGTTCTCAGAAAGTTGGTTTATGCAATTTTCAGAGTAAATGTTAAGTGCATGAAAATTTTAGAAAGTTTTGTTAGAGCTCCAATTCACTGACTCACTACTATAGAGCTTCTAAGAACACTAATGCTTACTTTAGTGCAAAATAAGCAAATGAAGAGACTTGCAAGCCCACATATGCTGACATGTTTCGTTCTCATAGAGAAAGTTGGTTTATGCAATTTTAAGAGTAAATCTTAAGTGCATGAAAGATGGTTTCTTTCTCATGAAATGACTTCTTATTTGCAATGCAGAAGACAGATTCTCATGATTTAGAGCTTTTTTGCAAAGGAAGTTATGTTAGAGCTCCAATAAACTGTATCAATATTTTAGCGCTTCTAAGAACACTAATGCTGTCTTTAGTACAAATAAGCAAATTAAGAGATTGCAAGCCCACATATGCTTGAACAGCTTCTTTCTCACTCAGAGAAAGTTGGTTCATGTAATTTTAAGAGTAAATCTTAAGTGCATGAAAGATGTTTGTTTCTCATGAAATGAAATGTTATTTGCAATGCAGAAGACAGATTTTCTAGATTTAGAGCTTTTTTCAGAGTAAATTATGTTATAGCTCTAATGCAGAGAATCACTAGTTTAGAGTGTCTGAGAACACTAATGCTGTGTTTAGTGCAAATAAGCAAATTAAGAGATTGCAAGCTCACATATACTGAAAAGCTTCTTTCTTACTGAGAGAAAGTTGGTTTATGCAATTTTAAGAGTAAATGTTAAGTGCATGAAAGATGTTTCTTTCTCATGAAATGACATGTTATTTGCAATGCAGAAGACAGATTCTTGATGATTTTAGAGCTTTTTTGAAAGTTATGTTTGAGCTCCAATGCAGAGAATCACTGGTTTAAAGCTTCTAAGAACACTAATGTTATGTTTAGTGTAAATAAGCAAATGAAGAGATAGCAAGCCCACATATGCTGAAAAGCTTCTTACTCACTGAGAGAAAGTTGGTTTATGCAATTTTAAGAGTAAATTTTAAGTGCATGAAAGATGTTTCTTCCTCATGAAATGAAATGTTATTTGCAATACAGAACACAGATTTTGATGATTTAGAGCTTTTTTGAAAGTTATGTTTGAGCTCCAATGCAGAGAATCACTGGTTTAAAGCTTCTAAGAACACTAATGTTATGTTTAGTGCAAATAAGCAAATGAAGAGATAGCAAGCCCACATATGCTGAAAAGCTTCTTACTCACTGAGAGAAAGTTGGTTTATGCAATTTTAAGAGTAAATTTTAAGTGCATGAAAGATGTTTCTTCCTCATGAAATTAAATGTTATTTGCAATACAGAAGACAGATTTTCATGATTTAGAGCTTTTTTCAGATTAAATTGTTAGATCTCCAATACACGAAATCACTAGTTTAGAGCTTCTGAGAACACTAATGCTGTGTTTAGTGCAAATAAGCAAATGAAGAGATAGCAAGCCCACATATGCTGAAAGGCTTCTTACTCACTGAGAGAAAGTTGGTTTATGCAATTTTAAAAGTAAATGTTAAGTGCATGAAAATTTTAGAAAGTTTTGTTAGAGCTCCAATGCACTGAATCACTACTTTAGAGCTTCTAAGAACACTAATGCTAACTTCAGTGCAAAATAAGCAAATGAAGAGACTGCAAGCCCACATATGCTGAAAAGCTTCTTTCTCACTGAGAGAAAGTTGGTTATTGCTATTTTAGGATTATATCTTAAATGCATGAAAGATGGTTTCTTTCTCATGAAATTACTTCTTATTTGCAATGCAGAAGACAGATTTTCATGATTTAGAGCTTTTTTGGGAGTTATGTTAAAGCTCCAATGCAGAGAATCACTATTTTAGAGCTTCTAAGAACACTAATGTTATGTTTAGTGCAAATAAGCAAATGAAGCGATAGCAAGCCCACATATGCTGAAAAGCATCTTACTCACTGAGAGAAAGTTGGTTAATGCAATTTTAGGATTATATCTTAAATGCATGAAAGATGGTTTCTTTCACATGAAATGACTTCTTATTTGCAATGCAGAAGACAGATTTTCATGATTTAAGCTTTTTTGAAAGTTATGTTAGAGCTCCAATGCTCTGAATCAGTACTTTAGAGCTTCTAAGAACACTAATGCTGTATTTAGTGTAAATAAGCAAATGAAGGGATTGCAAGCTCACATGTGCTGAAAAGCTTCTTTCTCACTGAGAGAAAGTTGGTTTATGCATTTTACGAATAAATGTTAAGTACATGAAAGATGTTTCTTTGTCATGAAATGAAATGATAGTTACAATGCAGAATACAGATTTTCAAGTTTTAGCGCTTTTTTGCGCAGTGAGTCATGTTAGAACTCCAATCCACAGAATCATTAGTTTACAGCTTCTAAGAACACTAATGTTACGTTTTGTGCAAATAAGCAAATGAAGAGATAGCAAGCCCACATATGCTGAAAAGCTTCTTTCTCACTGAGAGAAAGTTGGTTTATGCAATTTTAAGAGTAAATGTTAAGTGCATGAAAGCTGTTTCTTTCTCATGAAATGACATGTTTTTTGCAATGCAGAAGACAGATTTTGATGATTTAGAGCTTTTTTGAAAGTTATGTTTGAGCTCCAATGCAGAGAATCACTGGTTTAAAGCTTCTAAGAACACTAATGTTATGTTTAGTGCAAATAAGCAAATGAAGAGATAGCAAGCCCACATATGCTGAAAAGCTTCTTACTCACTGAGAGAAAGTTGGTTTATGCAATTTTAAGAGTAAATTTTAAGTGCATGAAAGATGTTTCTTCCTCATGAAATTAAATGTTATTTGCAATACAGAAAACAGATTTTCATGATTTAGAGCTTTTTTCAGATTAAATTGTTAGATCTCCAATGCACGAAATCACTAGTTTAGAGCTTCTGAGAACACTAATGCTGTGTTTAGTGCAAATAAGCAAATTAAGAGATTGCAAGCTCACATATACTGAAAAGCTTCTTTCTTACAGAGAGAAAGTTGGTTTATGCAATTTTAAAAGTAAATGTTAAGTGCATGAAAATTTTAGAAAGTTTTGTTAGAGCTCCAATGCACTGAATCACTACTATAGAGCTTCTAAGAACACTAATTCTAACTTTAGTGCAAAAAAAGCAAATGAAGAGACTTGCAAGCCCACATATGCTGAAAAGCTTCTTTCTCACTGAGAGAAAGTTGGTTTATGCATTTTTACGAATAAATGTTAAGTACATGAAAGATGTTTCTTTGTCATGAAATGAAATGATAGTTACAATGCAGAATACAGATTTTCATGTTTTAGAGCTTTTTTGCGCAGTGAGTCATGTTAGAACTCCAATCCACAGAATCATTAGTTTACAGCTTCTAAGAACACTAATGTTACGTTTAGTGCAAATAAGCAAATGAAGAGATTGCAAGCCCACATATGCTGAAAAACTTCTTACTCACTGAAAGTTGGTTTATGCAATTTTAAGAGTAAATTTTAAGTGAATGAAAGATGTTTCTTCCTCATGAAATTAAATGTTATTTGCAATACAGAAGACAGATTTTCATGATTTAGAGCTTTTTTCAGATTAAATTGTTAGATCTCCAATGCACGAAATCACTAGTTTAGAGCTTCTGAGAACACTAATGCTGTGTTTAGTGCAAATAAGCAAATTAAGAGATTGCAAGCTCACATATACTGAAAAGCTTCTTTCTTACAGAGAGAAAGTTGGTTTATGCATTTTTACGAATAAATGTTAAGTACACGAAAGATGTTTCTTTGTCATGAAATGAAATGATAGTTACAATGCAGAATACAGATTTTCATGTTTTAGAGCGTTTTACAGCTTCTAAGAACACTAATGTTATGTTTAGTGCAAATAAGCAAATGAAGAGATTGCAAGCTCACATATGCTGAAATGTTTCGTTTTCAGAGAGAAAGTTGGTTTATGCAATTTTCAGAGTAAATGTTAAGTGCATGAAAATTTTAGAAAGTTTTGTTAGAGCTCCAATGCACTGAATCACTACTATAGAGCTTCTAAGAACACTAATGCTGACTTCAGTGTAAAATAAGCAAATGAAGAGACTTGCAAGCCCACATATGCTGAAAAGCTTCTTTCTCACTGAGTTAAAGTTTGTTCATGCAATTTTAAGAGTAAATCTTAAGTGCATGAAAGATGGTTTCTTACTCATGAAATGACTTCTTATTTGCAATGCAGAAGACAGATTCTCATGATTTAGAGCTTTTTTGGGAGTTATGTTAAAGCTCCAATGCAGAGAATCACTATTTTAGAGCTTCTAAGAACACTAATGTTATGTTTAGTGCAAATAAGCAAATGAAGCGATAGCAAGCCCACATATGCTGAAAAGCTTCTTACTCACTGAGAGAAAGTTGGTTAATGCAATTTTAGGATTATATCTTAAATGCATGAAAGATGGTTTCTTTCACATGAAATGACTCCTTATTTGCAATGCAGAAGACAGATTTTCATGATTGAAGCTTTTTTGAAAGTTATGTTAGAGCTCCAATGCTCTGAATCAGTACTTTAGAGCTTCTAAGAACACTAATGCTGTGTTTAGTGCAAATAAGCAAATGAAGAGATTGCAAGCTCACATGTGCTGAAAAGCTTCTTTCTCACTGAGAAAAAGTTGGTTTATGCATTTTTACGAATAAATGTTAAGTACATGAAAGATGTTTCTTTGTCATGAAATGAAATGATAGTTACAATGCAGAATACAGATTTTCATGTTTTAGAGCTTTTTTGCGCAGTGAGTCATGTTAGAACTCCAATCCACAGAATCATTATTTTACAGCTTCTAAGAACACTAATGTTACGTTTAGTGTAAATAAGCAAATGAAGCGATAGCAAGCCCACATATTCTGAAAAGCTTCTTACTCACTGAGAGAAAGTTGGTTAATGCAATTTTAGGATTATATCTTAAATGCATGAAAGATGGTTTCTTTCACATGAAATGACTTCTTATTTGTAATACAGAAGACAGATTTTCATGATTTAGAGCTTTTTTCAGATTAAATTGTTAGATCTCCAATGCACGAAATCACTAGTTTAGAGCTTCTGAGAACACTAATGCTGTGTTTATTGCAAATAAGCAAATTAAGAGATTGCAAGCTCACATATACTGAAAAGCTTCTTTCTTACAGAGAGAAAGTTGGTTTATGCAATTTTAAAAGTAAATGTTAAGTGCATGAAAATTTTAGAAAGTTTTGTTAGAGCTCCAATGCACTGAATCACTACTTTAGAGCTTCTAAGAACACTAATGCTGACTTCAGTACAAAATAAGCAAATGAAGAGACTGCAAGCCCACATATGCTGAAAAGCTTCTTACTCACTGAGAGAAAGTTGGTTAATGCAATTTTAGGATTATATCTTAAATGCATGAAAGATGGTTTCTTTCACATGAAATGACTCCTTATTTGCAATGCAGAAGACAGATTTTCATGATTGAAGCTTTTTTGAAAGTTATGTTAGAGCTCCAATGCTCTGAATCAGTACTTTAGAGCTTCTAAGAACACTAATGCTGTGTTTAGTGCAAATAAGCAAATGAAGAGATTGCAAGCTCACATGTGCTGAAAAGCTTCTTCCTTACTGAGAGAAAGTTGGTTTATGCATTTTTACGAATAAATGTTAAGTACACGAAAGATGTTTCTTTGTCATGAAATGAAATGATAGTTACAATGCAGAATACAGATTTTCATGTTTTAGAGCATTTTACAACTTCTAAGAACACTAATGTTATGTTTAGTGCAAATAAGCAAATCAAGAGATTGCAAGCTCACATACGCTGAAATGTTTCGTTTTCAGAGAGAAAGTTGGTGTATGCAATTTTCAGAGTAAATGTTAAGTGCATGAAAATTTTAGAAAGTTTTGTTAGAGCTCCAATGCACTGAATCACTACTTTAGAGCTTCTAAGAACACTAATGCTGACTTCAGTGCAAAATAAGCAAATGAAGAGACTGCAAGCCCACATATGCTGAAAAGCTTCTTTCTCACTGAGAGAAAGTTGGTTATTGCCATTTTAAGATGAAATCTTAAATGCCTGAAAGATGGTTTCTTTCTCATGAAATTACTTCTTATTTGCAATGAAGAAGACAGATTTTCATGATTTAGAGCTTTTTTGGGAGTTATGTTAGAGCTCCAATGCTCTGAATCAGTACTTTAGAGCTTCTAAGAACACTAATGCTGTATTTAGTGTAAATAAGCAAATGAAGCGATAGCAAGCCCACATATGCTGAAAAGCTTCTTACTCACTGAGAGAAAGTTGGTTAATGCAATTTTAGGATTATATCTTAAATGCATGAAAGATGGTTTCTTTCACATGAAATGACTTCTTATTTGCAATGCAGAAGACAGATTGTCATGATTTAAGCTTTTTTGAAAGTTATGTTAGAGCTCCAATGCTCTGAATCAGTACTTTAGAGCTTCTAAGAACACTAATGCTGTGTTTAGTGCAAATAAGCAAATGAAGAGATTGCAAGCTCACATGTGCTGAAAAGCTTCTTCCTGACTGAGAGAAAGTTGGTTTATGCACTTTTACGAATAAATGCTAAGTACACGAAAGATGTTTCTTTGTCATGAAATGAAATGATAGTTACAATGCAGAATACAGATTTTCATGTTTTAGAGCATTTTACACCTTCTAAGAACACTAATGTTATGTTTAGTGCAAATAAGCAAATGAAGAGATTGCAAGCTCACATATGCTGAAATGTTTCGTTTTCAGAGAGAAAGTTGGTTTATGCAATTTTCAGAGTAAATGTTAAGTGCATGAAAATTTTAGAAAGTTTTGTTAGAGCTCCAATGCACTGAATCACTACTTTAGAGCTTCTAAGAACACATGCTGACTTCAGTGCAAAATAAGCAAATGAAGAGACTGCAAGCCCACATATGCTGAAAAGCTTCTTTCTCACTGAGAGAAAGTTGGTTATTGCCATTTTAAGATGAAATCTTAAATGCCTGAAAGTTGGTTTCTTTCTCATGAAATTACTTCTTATTTGCAATGCAGAAGACAGATTTTCATGATTTAGAGCTTTTTTGGGAGTTATGTTAAAGCTCCAATGCAGAGAATCACTATTTTAGAGCTTCTAAGAACACTAATGTTATGTTTAGAGCAAATAAGCAAATGAAGAGATTGCAAGCTCACATGTGCTGAAAAGCTTCTTTCTCACTGAGAGAAAGTTGGTTTATGCATTTTTACGAATAAATGTTAAGTACATGAAAGATGTTTCTTTGTCATGAAATGAAATGATAGTTACAATGCAGAATACAGATTTTCATGTTTTAGAGCTTTTTTGCGCAGTGAGTCATGTTAGAACTCCAATCCACAGAATCATTAGTTTACAGCTTCTAAGAACACTAATGTTACGTTTAGTGCAAATAAGCAAATGAAGAGATTGCAAGCCCACATATGCTGAAAAGCTTCTTTCTCACTGAGAGAAAGTTGGTTTATGCAATTTTGAGTAAATTTTAAGTGCATGAAAGATGTTTCTTCCTCATGAAATTAAATGTTATTTGCAATGCAGAAGACAGATTTTGATGATTTAGAGCTTTTTTGAAAGTTATGTTTGAGCTCCAATGCAGAGAATCACTAGTTTAGAGCTTCTGAGAACACTAATGCTGTGTTTAGTGCAAATAAGCAAATTAAGAGATTGCAAGCTCACATATACTGAAAAGCTTCTTTCTTACAGAGAGAAAGTTGGTTTATGCAATTTTAAAAGTAAATGTTAAGTGCATGAAAATTTTAGAAAGTTTGTTAGAGCTCCAATGCACTGAATCACTACTTTAGAGCTTCTAAGAACACTAATGCTGACTTCAGTGCAAAATAAGCAAATGAAGAGACTGCAAGCCCACATATGCTGAAAAGCTTCTTTCTCACTGAGAGAAAGTTGGTTATTGCCATTTTAAGATGAAATCTTAAATGCCTGAAAGTTGGTTTCTTTCTCATGAAATTACTTCTTATTTGCAATGCAGAAGACAGATTTTCATGATTTAGAGCTTTTTTGGGAGTTATGTTAAAGCTCCAATGCAGAGAATCACTATTTTAGAGCTTCTAAGAACACTAATGTTATGTTTAGTGCAAATAAGCAAATGAAGCGATAGCAAGCCCACATATGCTAAAAAGCTTCTTACTCACTGAGAGAAAGTTGGTTTATGCAATTTTAAGAGTAAATTTTAAGAGCATGAAAGATGTTTCTTCCTCATGAAATTAAATGTTATTTGCAATACAGAAGACAGATTTTCATGATTTAGAGCTTTTTTCAGATTAAATTGTTAGATCTCCAATGCACGAAATCACTAGTTTAGAGCTTCTGAGAACACTAATGCTGTGTTTGGTGCAAATAAGCAAATTAAGAGATTGCAAGCTCACATATACTGAAATGTTTCGTTTTCAGAGAGAAAGTTGGTTTATGCAATTTTCAGGGTAAATGTTAAGTGCATGAAAATTTTAGAAAGTTTTGTTAGAGCTCCAATGCACTGAATCACTACTATAGAGCTTCTAAGAACACTAATTCTGACTTTAGTGCAAAAAAAGCAAATGAAGAGACTTTGCAAGCCCACATATGCTGAAAAGCTTCTTTCTCACTGAGAGAAAGTTGGTTTATGCATTTTTACGAATAAATGTTAAGTACATGAAAGATGTTTCTTTGTCATGAAATGAAATGATAGTTACAATGCAGAATACAGATTTTCATGTTTTAGAGCTTTTTTGCGCAGTGAGTCATGTTAGAACTCCAATCCACAGAATCATTAGTTTACAGCTTCTAAGAACACTAATGTTACGTTTAGTGCAAATAAGCAAATGAAGAGATAGCAAGCCCACATATGCTGAAAAGCTTCTTACTCTCTGAGAGAAAGTTGGTTTATGCAATTTTAAGAGTAAATGTTAAGTGCATGAAAGCTGTTTCTTTCTCATGAAATTAAATGTTATTTGCAATACAGAAGACAGATTTTCATGATTTAGAGCTTTTTTCAGATTAAATTATGTTAGATCTCCAATGCACAAAATCACTAGTTTAGAGCTTCTGAGAACACTAATGCTGTGTTTAGTGCAAATAAGCAAATTAAGAGATTGCAAGCTCACAAATGCTGAATAGCTTCTTTCTTACAGAGAGAAAGTTGGTTTATGCAATTTTAAAAGTAAATGTTAAGTGCATGAAAATTTTAGAAAGTTTTGTTAGAGCTCCAATGCACTGAATCACTACTTTAGAGCTTCTAAGAACACTAATGCTGACTTCAGTGCAAAATAAGCAAATGAAGAGACTGCAAGCCCACATATGCTGAAAAGCTTCTTTCTCACTGAGAGAAAGTTGGTTATTGCCATTTTAAGATGAAATCTTAAATGCCTGAAAGATGGTTTCTTTCTCATGAAATTACTTCTTATTTGCAATGCAGAAGACAGATTTTCATGATTTAGAGCTTTTTTGGGAGTTATGTTAAAGCTCCAATGCAGAGAATCACTATTTTAGAGCTTCTAAGAACACTAATGTTATGTTTAGTGCAAATAAGCAAATGAAGCGATAGCAAGCCCACATATTCTGAAAAGCTTCTTACTCACTGAGAGAAAGTTGGTTAATGCAATTTTAGGATTATATCTTAAATGCATGAAAGATGGTTTCTTTCACATGAAATGACTTCTTATTTGCAATGCAGAAGACAGATTTTCATGATTTAAGCTTTTTTGAAAGTTATGTTTGAGCTCCAATGCAGAGAATCACTGGTTTAAAGCTTCTAAGAACACTAATGTTATGTTTAGTGCAAATAAGCAAATGAAGAGATAGCAAGCCCACATATGCTGAAAAGCTTCTTACTCACTGAGAGAAAGTTGGTTTATGCAATTTTAAGAGTAAATTTTAAGTGAATGAAAGATGTTTCTTCCTCATGAAATTAAATGTTATTTGCAATACAGAAGACAGATTTTCATGATGTAGAGCTTTTTTCAGATTAAATTGTTAGATCTCCAATGCACGAAATCACTAGTTTAGAGCTTCTGAGAACACTAATGCTGTGTTTAGTGCAAATAAGCAAATTAAGAGATAGCAAGCCCACATTTGCTGAAAAGCTTCTTACTCACTGAGAGAAAGTTGGTTTATGCAATTTTAAAAGTAAATGTTAAGTGCATGAAAATTTTAGAAAGTTTTGTTAGAGCTCCAATGCACTGAATCACTACTTTAGAGCTTCTAAGAACACTAATGCTGACTTCAGTGCAAAATAAGCAAATGAAGAGACTGCAAGCCCACATATGCTGAAAAGCTTCTTACTCACTGAGAGAAAGTTGGTTAATGCAATTTTAGGATTATATCTTAAATGCATGAAAGATGGTTTCTTTCACATGAAATGACTTCTTATTTGCAATGCAGAAGACAGATTGTCATGATTTAAGCTTTTTTGAAAGTTATGTTAGAGCTCCAATGCTCTGAATCAGTACTTTAGAGCTTCTAAGAACACTAATGCTGTGTTTAGTGCAAATAAGCAAATGAAGAGATTGCAAGCTCACATGTGCTGAAAAGCTTCTTCCTGACTGAGAGAAAGTTGGTTTATGCATTTTTACGAATAAATGTTAAGTACACGAAAGATGTTTCTTTGTCATGAAATGAAATGATAGTTACAATGCAGAATACAGATTTTCATGTTTTAGAGCGTTTTACAGCTTCTAAGAACACTAATGTTATGTTTAGTGCAAATAAGCAAATGAAGAGATTGCAAGCTCACATATGCTGAAATGTTTCGTTTTCAGAGAGAAAGTTGGTTTATGCAATTTTCAGAGTAAATGTTAAGTGCATGAAAATTTTAGAAAGTTTTGTTAGAGCTCCAATGCACTGAATCACTACTTTAGAGCTTCTAAGAACACATGCTGACTTCAGTGCAAAATAAGCAAATGAAGAGACTGCAAGCCCACATATGCTGAAAAGCTTCTTTCTCACTGAGAGAAAGTTGGTTATTGCCATTTTAAGATGAAATCTTAAATGCCTGAAAGTTGGTTTCTTTCTCATGAAATTACTTCTTATTTGCAATGCAGAAGACAGATTTTCATTATTTAGAGCTTTTTTGGGAGTTATGTTAAAGCTCCAATGCAGAGAATCACTATTTTAGAGCTTCTAAGAACACTAATGTTATGTTTAGTGCAAATAAGCAAATGAAGCGATAGCAAGCCCACATATGCTGAAAAGCTTCTTACTCACTGAGAGAAAGTTGGTTTTTGCAATTTTAAGAGTAAATTTTAAGAGCATGAAAGATGTTTCTTTCTCATGAAATGACATGTTTTTTGCAATGCAGAAGACAGATTTTGATGATTTAGAGCTTTTTTGAAAGTTATGTTTGAGCTCCAATGCAGAGAATCACTGGTTTAAAGCTTCTAAGAACACTAATGTTATGTTTAGTGCAAAAAAGCAAATGAAGAGATAGCAAGCCCACATATGCTGAAAAGCTTCTTACTCACTGAGAGAAAGTTGGTTTATGCAATTTTAAGAGTAAATTTTAAGTGAATGAAAGATGTTTCTTCCTCATGAAATTAAATGTTATTTGCAATACAGAAGACAGATTTTCATGATGTAGAGCTTTTTTCAGATTAAATTGTTAGATCTCCAATGCACGAAATCACTAGTTTAGAGCTTCTGAGAACACTAATGCTGTGTTTAGTGCAAATAAGCAAATTAAGAGATTGCAAGCTCACATATACTGAAAAGCTTCTTTCTTACAGAGAGAAAGTTGGTTTATGCAATTTTAAAAGTAAATGTTAAGTGCATGAAAATTTTAGAAAGTTTTGTTAGAGCTCCAATGCACTGAATCACTACTTTAGAGCTTCTAAGAACACTAATGCTGTGTTTAGTGCAAATAAGCAAATGAAGAGATTGCAAGCTCACATGTGCTGAAAAGCTTCTTCCTGACTGAGAGAAAGTTGGTTTATGCACTTTTACGAATAAATGTTAAGTACACGAAAGATGTTTCTTTGTCATGAAATGAAATGATAGTTACAATGCAGAATACAGATTTTCATGTTTTAGAGCGTTTTACAGCTTCTAAGAACACTAATGTTATGTTTAGTGCAAATAAGCAAATGAAGAGATTGCAAGCTCACATACGCTGAAATGTTTCGTTTTCAGAGAGAAAGTTGGTTTATGCAATTTTCAGAGTAAATGTTAAGTGCATGAAAATTTTAGAAAGTTTTGTTAGAGCTCCAATGCACTGAATCACTACTTTAGAGCTTCTAAGAACACATGCTGACTTCAGTGCAAAATAAGCAAATGAAGAGACTGCAAGCCCACATATGCTGAAAAGCTTCTTTCTCACTGAGAGAAAGTTGGTTATTGCCATTTTAAGATGAAATCTTAAATGCCTGAAAGTTGGTTTCTTTCTCATGAAATTACTTCTTATTTGCAATGCAGAAGACAGATTTTCATGATTTAGAGCTTTTTTGGGAGTTATGTTAAAGCTCCAATGCAGAGAATCACTATTTTAGAGCTTCTAAGAACACTAATGTTATGTTTAGTGCAAATAAGCAAATGAAGCGATAGCAAGCCCACATATGCTGAAAAGCTTCTTACTCACTGAGAGAAAGTTGGTTTATGCAATTTTAAGAGTAAATTTTAAGAGCATGAAAGATGTTTCTTTCTCATGAAATGACATGTTTTTTGCAATGCAGAAGACAGATTTTGATGATTTAGAGCTTTTTTGAAAGTTATGTTTGAGCTCCAATGCAGAGAATCACTGGTTTAAAGCTTCTAAGAACACTAATGTTATGTTTAATGCAAATAAGCAAATGAAGAGATAGCAAGCCCACATATGCTGAAAAGCTTCTTACTCACTGAGAGAAAGTTGGTTTATGCAATTTTAAGAGTAAATTTTAAGTGCATGAAAGATGTTTCTTCCTCATGAAATGAAATGTTATTTGCAATACAGAAGACAGATTTTCATGTTTTAGAGCGTTTTACAGCTTCTAAGAACACTAATGTTATGTTTAGTGCAAATAAGCAAATGAAGAGATTGCAAGCTCACATATGCTGAAATGTTTCGTTTTCAGAGTGAAAGTTGGTTTATGCAATTTTCAGAGTAAATGTTAAGTGCATGAAAATTTTAGAAAGTTTTGTTAGAGCTCCAATGCACTGAATCACTACTATAGAGCTTCTAAGAACACTAATTCTGACTTTAGTGCAAAAAAAGCAAATGAAGAGACTTGCAAGCCCACATATGCTGAAAAGCTTCTTTCTCACTGAGAGAAAGTTGGTTTATGCATTTTTACGAATAAATGTTAAGTACATGAAAGATGTTTCTTTGTCATGAAATGAAATGATAGTTACAATGCAGAATACAGATTTTCATGTTTTAGAGCTTTTTTGCGCAGTGAGTCATGTTAGAACTCCAATCCACAGAATCATTAGTTTACAGCTTCTAAGAACACTAATGTTACGTTTAGTGCAAATAAGCAAATGAAGAGATAGCAAGCCCACATATGCGGAAAAGCTTCTTACTCTCTGAGAGAAAGTTGGTTTATGCAATTTTAAGAGTAAATTTTAAGTGCATGAAAGATGTTTCTTCCTCATGAAATGAAATGTTATTTGCAATACAGAAGACAGATTTTCATGATTTAGAGCTTTTTTCAGATTAAATTATGTTAGATCTCCAATGCACGAAATCACTAGTTTAGAGCTTCTGAGAACACTAATGCTGTGTTTAGTGCAAATAAGCAAATTAAGAGATTGCAAACTCACATATACTGAAAAGCTTCTTTCTTACAGAGAGAAAGTTGGTTTATGCAATTTTAAAAGTAAATGTTAAGTACATGAACATTTTAGAAAGTTTTGTTAGAGCTCCAATGCACTGAATCACTACTTTAGAGCTTCTAAGAACACTAATGCTGACTTCAGTGCAAAATAAGCAAATGAAGAGACTGCAAGCCCACATATGCTGAAAAGCTTCTTTCTCACTGAGAGAAAGTTGGTTATTGCCATTTTAAGATGAAATCTTAAATGCCTGAAAGATGGTTTCTTTCTCATGAAATTACTTCTTATTTGCAATGCAGAAGACAGATTTTCATGATTTAGAGCTTTTTTGGGAGTTATGTTAAAGCTCCAATGCAGAGAATCACTATTTTAGAGCTTCTAAGAACACTAATGTTATGTTTAGTGCAAATAAGCAAATGAAGCGATAGCAAGCCCACATATGCTGAAAAGCTTCTTACTCACTGAGAGAAAGTTGGTTAATGCAATTTTAGGATTATATCTTAAATGTGAAAGATGGTTTCTTTCACATGAAATGACTTCTTATTTGCAATGCAGAAGACAGATTGTCATGATTTAAGCTTTTTTGAAAGTTATGTTAGAGCTCCAATGCTCTGAATCAGTACTTTAGAGCTTCTAAGAACACTAATGCTGTATTTAGTGTAAATAAGCAAATGAAGGGATTGCAAGCTCACATGTGCTGAAAAGCTTCTTTCTCACTGAGAAAAAGTTGGTTTATGCATTTTTACGAATAAATGTTAAGTACATGAAAGATGTTTCTTTGTCATGAAATGAAATGATAGTTACAATGCAGAATACAGATTTTCATGTTTTAGAGCTTTTTTGCGCAGTGAGTCATGTTAGAACTCCAATCCACAGAATCATTAGTTTACAGCTTCTAAGAACACTAATGTTACGTTTAGTGCAAATAAGCAAATGAAGAGATAGCAAGCCCACATATGCTGAAAAGCTTCTTTCTCACTGAGAGAAAGTTGGTTTATGCATTTTTACGAATAAATGTTAAGTACATGAAAGACGTTTCTTTGTCATGAAATGAAATGATAGTTACAATGCAGAATACAGATTTTCATGCTTTAGAGCGTTTTACAGCTTCTAAGAACACTAATGTTATGTTTAGTGCAAATAAGCAAATGAAGAGATTGCAAGCTCACATATGCTGAAATGTTTCGTTTTCAGAGAGAAAGTTGGTTTATGCAATTTTCAGAGTAAATATTAAGTGCATGAATATTTTAGAAAGTTTTGTTAGAGCTCCAATGCACTGAATCACTACTATAGAGCTTCTAAGAACACTAATTCTGACTTTAGTGCAAAATAAGCAAATGAAGAGACTTGCAAGCCCACATATGCTGAAAAGCTTCTTTCTCACTGAGTTAAAGTTTGTTCATGCAATTTTAAGAGTAAATCTTAAGTGCATGAAAGATGGTTTCTTACTCATGAAATGACTTCTTATTTGCAATGCAGAAG
Source organism: Barbus barbus (assembly GCF_936440315.1). Taxonomy (NCBI): domain Eukaryota; kingdom Metazoa; phylum Chordata; class Actinopteri; order Cypriniformes; family Cyprinidae; genus Barbus; species Barbus barbus. The sequence goes on from NC_136756.1 coordinate 2,041,935, forward strand.
ACAGATTCTCATGATTTAGAGCTTTTTTGGGAGTTATGTTAAAGCTCCAATGCAGAGAATCACTATTTTAGAGCTTCTAAGAACACTAATGTTATGTTTAGTGCAAATAAGCAAATGAAGCGATAGCAAGCCCACATATGCTGAAAAGCTTCTTACTCACTGAGAGAAAGTTGGTTAATGCAATTTTAGGATTATATCTTAAATGCATGAAAGATGGTTTCTTTCACATGAAATTACTTCTTATTTGCAATGCAGAAGACAGATTTTCATGATTTAAGCTTTTTTGAAAGTTATGTTAGTGCTCCAATGCTCTGAATCAGTACTTTAGAGCTTCTAAGAACACTAATGCTGTGCTTAGTGTAAATAAGCAAATGAAGGGATTGCAAGCTCACATGTGCTGAAAAGCGTCTTTCTCACTGAGAGAAAGTTGATTTATGCATTTTTACGAATAAATGTTAAGTACATGAAAGATGTTTCTTTGTCATGAAATGAAATGATAGTTACAATGCAGAATACAGATTTTGATGATTTAGAGCTTTTTTGAAAGTTATGTTTGAGCTCCAATGCAGAGAATCACTAGTTTAGAGCTTCTGAGAACACTAATGCTGTGTTTAATGCAAATAAGCAAATTAAGAGATTGCAAGCTCACATATACTGAAAAGCTTCCTTCTTACAGAGAGAAAGTTGGTTTATGCAATTTTAAAAGTAAATGTTAAGTGCATGAAAATTTTAGAAAGTTTTGTTAGAGCTCCAATGCACTGAATCACTACTTTAGAGCTTCTAAGAACACTAATGCTGACTTCAGTGCAAAATAAGCAAATGAAGAGACTGCAAGCCCACATATGCTGAAAAGCTTCTTTCTCACTGAGAGAAAGTTGGTTATTGCCATTTTAAGATGAAATCTTAAATGCCTGAAAGATGGTTTCTTTCTCATGAAATTACTTCTTATTTGCAATGCAGAAGACAGATTTTCATGATTTAGAGCTTTTTTGGGAGTTATGTTAGAGCTCCAATGCTCTGAATCAGTACTTTAGAGCTTCTAAGAACACTAATGCTGTATTTAGTGTAAATAAGCAAATGAAGCGATAGCAAGCCCACATATGCTGAAAAGCGTCTCGGGTTACGTATGTAACCCTGGTTCCCTGAAGGGAACGAGACGCTGCGTCGAACGCTACGGGGAACGCCCTCAGCGTGACCGCGCTCTGAACCAGAGTGTAAAATGTCCAATGAAAGGGCGAGACGTCATAGGCGGTGACGTCACTGACCGGAAAGCATATAAGCACGTGCGGTGGAGCCGGCGTTTGCTTCCAGGAATGAAGCAACCGCTCGCAGGGATACAGGAAGTATGGCCTAGAGACGCAGCGTCTCGTTCCCTTCAGGGAACCAGGGTTACATACGTAACCCGAGACGTTCCCTTCCAGGAACTCGAGCTGCGTCGAACGCTACGGGGAACGAGATGCCAACGCCACCAGACTTCCAAATACCTGCCCTGTGTGTATCACTGGGAGCACAGCGAGGGCGAGAAGAAGAGCCGGGAGTGGCCATACGATCAAGGTGATAGAACCAAACAAAGGTGAGGGGCGTGGACCAACCCGCAGCATTGCAGATATCCTGCATAGAAACCCCTGCCAGAAAGGCCTTGGAGGCCGCCATACTCCTAGTTGAATGGGCCTTAAGCCCCAGAGGCGAAGGGATGCCTGAAGATTCATAGGCCAAGGAAATAGTATCCACAATCCACCTGCTAAGGGTCTGCCTAGAAGCAGGCAGACCCCGCTTAGGAGGACCGAAGCAAACTAGCAATTGGTCCGTCCTTCTCCACAGGGCAGCTCTGTGGACGTATGCGTCCAGTGCTCGCACTGGACACACACAGTTATGCTTTCGCTGGTCAGGCTCCCGAAAGGGAGGAGGACTGAGGGCCTGCAGCACGACAGGCCGTGGTATAGAAGAGGGGATCTAGGAAATAACCCGCTCGAGGGTAGAAAAACGCTTTGGCCAGACCAGGGGCAAAGACGAGATAAGAAGGGGCCATGAAAGGCCTACAAATCCCCACTCTCTTAAGAGACCACAGCAAGGTCCCCGTAGGGACACGTCGTACAGGAGGCCTCAGCCTCAGCGCACCGTGGAGGAAACCTGTAACCAGGGGGTGTCGACCCACTGTAAGGCCACCGAGAAGGGCGTGGTAGGCCGATAAAGCCGCCACGTAAACCTTCAGGGTGGAGTGAGTTACCTCTGCGGAGAAACGGGCCTGCAGGACCTGCAGCACTGTACCAAACGGGCAGTTAACTGGGTCAAGGTGGCGGTCTCCGCACCAAGAAGTGAAATATTTTCACTTCAGGGCATACAGTTTCCTTGTAGAGGGAGCTCTGGATTGGAAGATGGTCTCAGCAACCTCGGTTGAGAGACCGGAAGCTATGAGCTGCGCCCCCTCAGAGGCCAGAACTTCCACACGTAATGCGCGCGTCGCCTCGGCAACGTGCGCTGCAACAGCGAGCACTCACTCAGAGGGGGAAGAACCGCACACGCGGGCTTCCACGAACGAGAGCGCTAGATCTGGGGAATGCAGGAGGAGATAGGGCGAACCCGTCTCCAACCTGTTCACCAGATCCCAGTTGCCATCCAGAACTCCCGGGAGCAGAGCGATCGGGGAAAAACCGTACAGACGAAGCCTCGGCCAGGTCTGTACCAAGCGTCCAGTCCAAAGGAGCTGGAGGAACTAGAGGGGCATAGCGCTGACTCTCGAGTCGCACAGCCAAAAACCTCCATATCTGCTTCACCACCTCGGGGTGAAGCATCCATTCCCCGGGCCTCAGCCCCTGCCTCGACAGGATGTCTGCTCCCACATTGAGATACCCAGGGATATCGATGGCTCTGAGCGAGCGAAGTTTGCCCTGGGACCACACAAGGATCTGGTGCGCCAGCTTGTACAAGGGGCGCGAACGCAGACCTCCCTGGTGGTTGATGTAAGAGACCACCGCTGTGCTGTCGGTGCGCACCAACACATGGTGATCTCTTAGGTCCGGGAGAAAGTGCTTGAGAGCACGAAACACGGCCAACATTTCCAAACAATTGATATGCCACGTTAGATGGCGACCGCTCCACAGACCGCGGGCAGGGTGGCCACTCATGACCGCTCCCCAACCGGTGAGGGATGCGTCCGTCACTAGCATTACGCGGCGACAAGAGGCTCCCAGCACCGGGCCCTGAGACAAGAACCAAGCTTGGCTCCACATGTCTAAGGCACGTAGGCATCGCCGCGTGACCTTGATCATGCGAAGCGGGTTTCCCCTCGGGGAGAACCCCTTGGTCTTGAGCCACCCCTGTAGGGGTCTCATGTACAGCAGGCCAAAAGTAAACACGTTGGACGCAGCTGCCATGAGCCCCAGCAGTTTCTGAAACTGCCTGACAGTGAGTGACTGGCCCCCTTTCACTCTCTTGACTGAGGTGAGGATCGACTCGCTCCGAGCAGGAGACATACGTGCCTGCATCGTGGTCGAATCCCACACCACGCCTAGATAAGTGGTTCTCGTTACTGGAGAAAATCACACTTTCTTGACGTTCAGTCTCAACCCCTTCATGTGCGCGAGATCGACATCTCGATGCCGAGTCGCCACCTGCTCTGATCGAGCCAGAATCAACCAATCGTTGATGTAAAATGCGGGGTACGAGTGCAGGGCCAACGAGAAGAACCCAATATCGGTAAGCTTTGCCCCTAAAAGCAAACCTGAGGGACTTCCCGTGAGAGGGAAGGATGGAGACGTGAAATATGCGTCCTTAGATCCATCGTGACAAACCAGTCCTCGGACTTGGTCTGAGACACGACTGATGAGTGTAAGCACCCTGAACTTCAGTGACATGACTGAGCGGTTCAACTGACGCAGATCTACCATCCTTCCTTGGAACAATGAAGTACCGGCTGTAGAACCCGGACTCTCTTCCGTGAGGAGGGACCACCTCGATGGCCTCCTTCCCCAAGAGAGTGTCTACTTCCTGTTCCATGATCAGAGCCTGCTGGGGGACCACGCACGTGGGAATCACCCCATTGAAAGGCGGTGGCGGAGCGCCGAACTGAATACAAAAGGCCTTTCTCTACAGTACGCAGGACCCAATGAGATCCAATTGGCAGTAGTTTCCACGCTGCCTAAATGGTCTACTAAGGGAACCAGTCTCTCGAGACTGGCCTCTGATGTACCCAGAGCTGCTGGCACGGTGCCCTGAAGCGGAGGACCGGCAGGGGACGGCCGAACCAGGAGCTCTAGGGACCCCCGCAGGGGTGGCGAGCTTCTCAGCTCCGCTACACTTCGGGGCGGAAGAAACTGAGAACACCGCTCGCTGGAGCCAGCTGCGCCCTGGAACTCTGGCAGGGTTGGCAGACTGCTCTCCCGAGGGCACTGGGGGAGACGGACACCCGATCTGCCCCAGAGGGGTCTGCCCTCGTAAGTCCTAGGCACAGCACCAGGACTGCCTCAGCCTCAGCCCCCTAATGAATGACGGTCCTCAGACCCGCGTCATTCCTAGGAAGACCAAGCTGAAGAACCAGACCCTGCAAGGCAGGACCCAAAGAGACACATCGGCAGTAGTTCCCACGCTGCCTGATGGTCTCCTAAGGGAACCAGTCTCTCGAGACTGGCCTCTGGCGTGCCTAGAGCTGCTGGCTCGGTGCCCTGAAGCGGAGGACCGGCAGGAGACGGCCGAACCAGGAGCTCTAGGGACCCCCGCAGGGGTGGCGAGCTTCCCAGCTCCGCTACACTTCGGGGCGGAAGAACTGAGAACATTGCTCGCTGGAGCCAGCTGCGCCCTGGAACTCTGGCAGGGTTGGCAGACTGATCTCCCACGCCCGTAGGCTTCTTGGCCGAGAACCCCCTTAGACTTAAGAACGGTCCGCAGATCCGGCTTAGCCTTAGAGGTCCCCGACCCAGAGCGTTAGCTGCCACGGCCCCACCTCGGTGGGGTGTGAGTAGCCACGCTCTGTTTTGCGCCTCTCTAAAGAGGGGCTGGCACGCGGCGAGGGCTGCTCCCGCCTAGCAGCCCCCTGAGCTGGAGAAAGGCGAGGGAGAAACCGCTGAAACGCCGCCGCTTGTCTACGAGCCTCCTGGTACCTGTTGACGACGTAATTGACGTAGTCGCCGAACAGGCCAGAAGGCGCAAGCGGGGCGTCCATGAGGAAAACCCTATCTTCTCCTTCATGTCAGATAGGGTCGACCACAGACAGCGTTTCTAGGGAGCTCAGAGACCAATTTATAATTCAATCAAGTTGAGCCCAATCCCTCATCCAGCTCTCTAAGCAGGTACGTCAGCTTGGTGCGCCTGCAACACTCTCTCTTCTTTTTTTTTTTCGGTGTGCAGACACGCACCAGCCTGACCTGCAGCCGCGAGCCTTCAGAGACAACGCCACGCAAGGGGACAGATAGCTCGCGAGCGTCTGTTCCACCCGGGGCATCGCTCTGATATGAATGAGAATAACGCACGCGTCGCCTCGGCAACGCGCGCTGCGATCCCCGCACTCACACTCGCCGCCGTGCCTCAGCAGCGGCGGGAATGTGAGATGTACAGCGGAGAGAAACACAACCAGCCCCCTTTTTTTTTTTTTTTTTTAGAGCTGACTGCGCGCCGTTCTCATTCATAATATGCTTGTGCAAGCACTGTTTCATTGACGCGTCCACCTCCTCGGAGGAAGACAGGTCTAGGAAAGGAAGAAGACACGGGCTCGCCCGTCTTCATTCAAGGCTAGTGAAACTCACTCCTCTCTTTTTCTTTTTCAAAGAGAGCCTTCAGAGAGCAGGCGTAAGAAATGAAAAAGCTCACAAACGGGCAGTCAGCTCCCTCGAGAGCTGAATCTGCGCGCTCTGCTCTGAAGCAGACCACACACAGACTGCGTGCATCCCAAGCAGTGATATAATGTTGTGTAGGGAGGAACACACAGCCCAGAATGCGATCTGCTATCGCCCCAGTGCTTGCACATATTGCTGGAGCCTACTTAAGTGATTGTGCAGGACAAACAACACTAAATAAGACTCACAACATGCAAAGACAATACACACAGACAGAGAAGCGATTGCTGAATGACAAAAAGCAAACGCCGGCTCCACCGCACGTGCTTATATGCTTTCCGGTCAGTGACGTCACCGCCTATGACGTCTCGCCCTTTCATTGGACATTTTACACTCTGGTTCAGAGCGCGGTCACGCTGAGGGCGTTCCCCGTAGCGTTCGACGCAGCTCGAGTTCCTGGAAGGGAACTTCTTACTCACTGAGAGAAAGTTGGTTAATGCAATTTTAGGATTATATCTTAAATGCATGAAAGATGGTTTCTTTCACATGAAATGACTTCTTATTTGCAATGCAGAAGACAGATTGTCATGATTTAAGCTTTTTTGAAAGTTATGTTAGAGCTCCAATGCTCTGAATCAGTACTTTAGAGCTTCTAAGAACACTAATGCTGTATTTAGTGTAAATAAGCAAATGAAGAGATTGCAAGCCCACATATGCAGAAAAGCTTCTTTCTCACTGAGGGAAAGTTGGTTTATGCAATTTTAAGAGTAAATGTTAAGTGCATGAAAGCTGTTTCTTTCTCATGAAATGACATGTTTTTTGCAATGCAGAAGACAGATTTTGATGATTTAGAGCTTTTTTGAAAGTTATGTTTGAGCTCCAATGCAGAGAATCACTGGTTTAAAGCTTCTAAGAACACTAATGTTATGTTTAGTGCAAATAAGCAAATGAAGAGATAGCAAGCCCACATATGCTGAAAAGCTTCTTACTCACTGAGAGAAAGTTGGTTTATGCAATTTTAAGAGTAAATTTTAAGTGCATGAAAGATGTTTCTTTCTCATGAAATGACATGTTTTTTGCAATGCAGAAGACAGATTTTGATGATTTAGAGCTTTTTTGAAAGTTATGTTTGAGCTCCAATGCAGAGAATCACTGGTTTAAAGCTTCTAAGAACACTAATGTTATGTTTAGTGCAAATAAGCAAATGAAGAGATAGCAAGCCCACATATGCTGAAAAGCTTCTTACTCACTGAGAGAAAGTTGGTTTATGCAATTTTAAGAGTAAATTTTAAGTGCATGAAAGATGTTTCTTCCTCATGAAATGAAATGTTATTTGCAATACAGCAGACAGATTTTCATGTTTTAGAGCGTTTTACAGCTTCTAAGAACACTAATGCTGTATTTAGTGTAAATAAGCAAATGAAGGGATTGCAAGCTCACATGTGCTGAAAAGCTTCTTTCTCACTGAGAAAAAGTTGGTTTATGCATTTTTACGAAAAAATGTTAAGTACATGAAAGATGTTTCTTTGTCATGAAATGAAATGATAGTTACAATGCAGAATACAGATTTTCATGTTTTAGAGCTTTTTTGCGCAGTGAGTCATGTTAGAACTCCAATCCACAGAATCATTAGTTTACAGCTTCTAAGAACACTAATTTTACGTTTAGTGCAAATAAGCAAATGAAGAGATTGCAAGCCCACATATGCTGAAAAGCTTCTTTCTCACTGAGAGAAAGTTGGTTTATGCATTTTTACGAATAAATGTTAAGTACATGAAAGACGTTTCTTTGTCATGAAATGAAATGATAGTTACAATGCAGAATACAGATTTTCATGTTTTAGAGCTTTTTTGCGCAGTGAGTCATGTTAGAACTCCAATCCACAGAATCATTAGTTTACAGCTTCTAAGGACACTAATGTTACGTTTAGTGCAAATAAGCAAATGAAGAGATTGCAAGCCCACATATGCTGAAAAGCTTCTTTCTCACTGAGAGAAAGTTGGTTTATGCAATTTTAAGAGTAAATGTTAAGTGCATGAAAGCTGTTTCTTTCTCATGAAATGACATGTTTTTTGCAGTGCAGAAGACAGATTTTGATGATTTCGAGCTTTTTTGAAAGTTATGTTTGAGCTCCAATGCAGAGAATCACTAGTTTAGAGCTTCTGATAACACTAATGCTGTGTTTAGTGCAAATAACCAAATTAAGAGATTGCAAGCTCACATATACTGAAAAGCTTCTTTCTTACAGAGAGAAAGTTGGTTTATGCAATTTTAAAAGTAAATGTTAAGTGCATGAAAATTTTAGAAAGTTTTGTTAGAGCTCCAATGCACTGAATCACTACTTTAGAGCTTCTAAGAACACTAATGCTGACTTCAGTGCAAAATAAGCAAATGAAGAGACTGCAAGCCCACATATGCTGAAAAGCTTCTTACTCACTGAGAGAAAGTTGGTTAATGCAATTTTAGGATTATATCTTAAATGCATGAAAGATGGTTTCTTTCACATGAAATGACTTCTTATTTGCAATGCAGAAGACAGATTGTCATGATTTAAGCTTTTTTGAAAGTTATGTTAGAGCTCCAATGCTCTGAATCAGTACTTTAGAGCTTCTAAGAACACTAATGCTGTGTTTAGTGCAAATAAGCAAATGAAGAGATTGCAAGCTCACATGTGCTGAAAAGTTTCTTCCTGACTGAGAGAAAGTTGGTTTATGCATTTTTACGAATAAATGTTAAGTACATGAAAGATGTTTCTTTGTCATGAAATGAAATGATAGTTACAATGCAGAATACAGATTTTCATGTTTTAGAGCTTTTTTGCGCAGTGAGTCATGTTAGAACTCCAATCCACAGAATCATTAGTTTACAGCTTCTAAGAACACTAATGTTACGTTTAGTGCAAATAAGCAAATGAAGAGATAGCAAGCCCACATATGCTGAAAAGCTTCTTACTCACTGAGAGAAAGTTGGTTTATGCAATTTTAAGAGTAAATGTTAAGTGCATGAAAACTGTTTCTTTCTCATGAAATGAAATGTTATTTGCAATACAGAAGACAGATTTTCATGATTTAGATCTTTTTTCGGATTAAATTATGTTAGATCTCCAATGCACGAAATCACTAGTTTAGAGCTTCTGAGAACACTAATGCTGTGTTTAGTGCAAATAAGCAAATTAAGAGATTGCAAGCTCACATATACTGAAAAGCTTCTTTCTTACAGAGAGAAAGTTGGTTTATGCAATTTTAAAAGTAAATGTTAAGTGCATGAAAATTTTAGAAAGTTTTGTTAGAGCTCCAATGCACTGAATCACTACTTTAGAGCTTCTAAGAACACTAATGCTGACTTCAGTGCAAAATAAGCAAATGAAGAGACTGCAAGCCCACATATGCTGAAAAGCTTCTTTCTCACTGAGAGAAAGTTGGTTATTGCCATTTTAAGATGAAATCTTAAATGCCTGAAAGATGGTTTCTTTCTCATGAAATTACTTCTTATTTGCAATGCAGAAGACAGATTTTCATGATTTAGAGCTTTTTTGGGAGTTATGTTAGAGCTCCAATGCTCTGAATCAGTACTTTAGAGCTTCTAAGAACACTAATGCTGTATTTAGTGTAAATAAGCAAATGAAGCGATAGCAAGCCCACATATGCTGAAAAGCTTCTTACTGAGAGAAAGTTGGTTAATGCAATTTTAGGATTATATCTTAAATGCATGAAAGATGGTTTCTTTCACATGAAATGACTTCTTATTTGCAATGCAGAAGACAGATTGTCATGATTTAAGCTTTTTTGAAAGTTATGTTAGAGCTCCAATGCTCTGAATCAGTACTTTAGAGCTTCTAAGAACACTAATGCTGTATTTAGTGTAAATAAGCAAATGAAGAGATTGCAAGCCCACATATGCTGAAAAGCTTCTTTCTTACAGAGAGAAAGTTGGTTTATGCAATTTTAAGAGTAAATGTTAAGTGCATGAAAGCTGTTTCTTTCTCATGAAATGACATGTTTTTTGCAATGCAGAAGACAGATTTTGATGATTTAGAGCTTTTTTGAAAGTTATGTTTGAGCTCCAATGCAGAGAATCACTGGTTTAAAGCTTCTAAGAACACTAATGTTATGTTTAGTGCAAATAAGCAAATGAAGAGATAGCAAGCCCACATATGCTGAAAAGCTTCTTACTCACTGAGAGAAAGTTGGTTTATGCAATTTCAAGAGTAAATTTTAAGTGCATGAAAGATGTTTCTTCCTCATGAAATGAAATGTTATTTGCAATACAGAAGACAGATTTTCATGTTTTAGAGCGTTTTACAGCTTCTAAGAACACTAATGTTATGTTTAGTGCAAATAAGCAAATGAAGAGATTGCAAGCTCACATATGCTGAAATGTTTCGTTTTCAGAGAGAAAGTTGGTTTATGCAATTTTCAGAGTAAATGTTAAGTGCATGAAAATTTTAGAAAGTTTTGTTAGAGCTCCAATGCACTGAATCACTACTATAGAGCTTCTAAGAACACTAATTCTGACTTTAGTGCAAAAAAAGCAAATGAAGAGACTTGCAAGCCCACATATGCTGAAAAGCTTCTTTCTCACTGAGAGAAAGTTGGTTTATGCATTTTTACGAATAAATGTTAAGTACATGAAAGATGTTTCTTTGTCATGAAATGAAATGATAGTTACAATGCAGAATACAGATTTTCATGTTTTAGAGCTTTTTTGCGCAGTGAGTCATGTTAGAACTCCAATCCACAGAATCATTAGTTTACAGCTTCTAAGAACACTAATGTTACGTTTAGTGCAAATAAGCAAATGAACAGATAGCAAGCCCACATATGCTGAAAAGCTTCTTACTCACTGGGGAAGTCGTGGCCTAATGGTTAGAGAGTCGGACTCGTAATCGAAAGGTTGCGGGTTCGAGTCCCCGGCCGGCAGGGATTGTAGGTGGGGGGAGGGAATGTCCAGCGCTCTCTCCACCCTCAATACCACGACTGAGGTGCCCTTGAGCAAGGCACCGAACCCCCAATTGCTCCCCGGGCGCTGCAGCATGGCTGCCCACTGCTCCGGGTGTGTGTTCACGGTGTGTGTGTGTGTGTGTGTGTGTGTGTGTGCATTTGTTCACTACTCACTGCTGTGTGTGTGCACTTGGATGGGTTAAACGCAGAGCACCAATTTCGAGTATGGGTCACCATACTTGACAATACGTCACGACTTTCGACTTTTTTCACTTTCACTGAGAGAAAGTTGGTTTATGCAATTTTAAGAGTAAATTTTAAGTGCATGAAAGATGTTTCTTCCTCATGAAATGAAATGTTATTTGCAATACAGAAGACAGATTTTCATGATTTAGAGCTTTTTTCAGATTAAATTATGTTAGATCTCCAATGCACGAAATCACTAGTTTAGAGCTTCTGAGAACACTAATGCTGTGTTTAGTGCAAATAAGCAAATTAAGAGATTGCAAACTCACATATACTGAAAAGCTTCTTTCTTACAGAGAGAAAGTTGGTTTATGCAATTTTAAAAGTAAATGTTAAGTGCATGAAAATTTTAGAAAGTTTTGTTAGAGCTCCAATGCACTGAATCACTACTTTAGAGCTTCTAAGAACACTAATGCTGACTTCAGTGCAAAATAAGCAAATGAAGAGACTGCAAGCCCACATATGCTGAAAAGCTTCTTTCTCACTGAGAGAAAGTTGGTTATTGCCATTTTAAGATGAAATCTTAAATGCCTGAAAGATGGTTTCTTTCTCATGAAATTACTTCTTATTTGCAATGCAGAAGACAGATTTTCATGATTTAGAGCTTTTTTGGGAGTTATGTTAAAGCTCCAATGCAGAGAATCACTATTTTAGAGCTTCTAAGAACACTAATGTTATGTTTAGTGCAAATAAGCAAATGAAGCGATAGCAAGCCCACATATGCTGAAAAGATTCTTACTCACTGAGAGAAAGTTGGTTAATGCAATTTTAGGATTATATCTTAAATGCATGAAAGATGGTTTCTTTCACATGAAATGACTCCTTATTTGCAATGCAGAAGACAGATTTTCATGATTGAAGCTTTTTTGAAAGTTATGTTAGAGCTCCAATGCTCTGAATCAGTACTTTAGAGCTTCTAAGAACACTAATGCTGTATTTAGTGTAAATAAGCAAATGAAGGGATTGCAAGCTCACATGTGCTGAAAAGCTTCTTTCTCACTGAGAAAAAGTTGGTTTATGCATTTTTACGAATAAATGTTAAGTACATGAAAGATGTTTCTTTGTCATGAAATGAAATGATAGTTACAATGCAGAATACAGATTTTCATGTTTTAGAGCTTTTTTGCGCAGTGAGTCATGTTAGAACTCCAATCCACAGAATCATTAGTTTACAGCTTCTAAGAACACTAATGTTACGTATAGTGCAAATAAGCAAATGAAGAGATTGCAAGCCCACATATGCTGAAAAGCTTCTTTCTCACTGAGAGAAAGTTGGTTTATGCATTTTTACGAATAAATTTTAAGTACATGAAAGACGTTTCTTTGTCATGAAATGAAATGATAGTTACAATGCAGAATACAGATTTTCATGTTTTAGAGCTTTTTTGCGCAGTGAGTCATGTTAGAACTCCAATCCACAGAATCATTAGTTTACAGCTTCTAAGAACACTAATGCTGTATTTAGTGTAAATAAGCAAATGAAGCGATAGCAAGCCCACATATTCTGAAAAGCTTCTTACTCACTGAGAGAAAGTTGGTTAATGCAATTTTAGGATTATATCTTAAATGCATGAAAGATGGTTTCTTTCACATGAAATGACTTCTTATTTGCAATGCAGAAGACAGATTTTCATGATTTAAGCTTTTTTGAAAGTTATGTTAGAGCTCCAATGCTCTAAATCAGTACTTTAGAGCTTCTAAGAACACTAATGCTGTATTTAGTGTAAATAAGCAAATGAAGAGATTGCAAGCCCACATATGCAGAAAAGCTTCTTTCTTACAGAGAGAAAGTTGGTTTATGCAATTTTAAGAGTAAATGTTAAGTGCATGAAAGCTGTTTCTTTCTCATGAAATGACATGTTTTTTGCAATGCAGAAGACAGATTTTGATGATTTAGAGCTTTTTTGAAAGTTATGTTTGAGCTTCAATGCAGAGAAACACTGGTTTAAAGCTTCTAAGAACACTAATGTTATGTTTAGTGCAAATAAGCAAATGAAGAGATAGCAAGCCCACATATGCTGAAAAGCTTCTTACTCACTGAGAGAAAGTTGGTTTATGCAATTTTAAGAGTAAATTTTAAGTGAATGAAAGATGTTTCTTCCTCATGAAATTAAATGTTATTTGCAATACAGAAGACAGATTTTCATGATTTAGAGCTTTTTTCAGATTAAATTGTTAGATCTCCAATGCACGAAATCACTAGTTTAGAGCTTCTGAGAACACTAATGCTGTGTTTAGTGCAAATAAGCAAATTAAGAGATTGCAAGCTCACATATACTGAAATGCTTCTTTCTTACAGAGAGAAAGTTGGTTTATGCAATTTTAAAATAAATGTTAAGTGCATGAAAATTTTACAAAGTTTTGTTAGAGCTCCAATGCACTGAATCACTACTTTAGAGCTTCTAAGAACACTAATGCTGACTTCAGTGCAAAATAAGCAAATGAAGAGACTGCAAGCCCACATATGCTGAAAAGCTTCTTTCTCACTGAGAGAAAGTTGGTTATTGCCATTTTAGGATTATATCTTAAATGCATGAAAGATAACCATCTTTCACATGAAATGACTTCTTATTTGCAATGCAGAAGACAGATTGTCATGATTTAAGCTTTTTTGAAAGTTATGTTAGAGCTCCAATGCTCTGAATCAGTACTTTAGAGCTTCTAAGAACACTAATGCTGTGTTTAGTGCAAATAAGCAAATGAAGAGATTGCAAGCTCACATGTGCTGAAAAGCTTCTTCCTGACTGAGAGAAAGTTGGTTTATGCACTTTTACGAATAAATGTTAAGTACACGAAAGATGTTTCTTTGTCATGAAATGAAATGATAGTTACAATGCAGAATACAGATTTTCATGTTTTAGAGCATTTTACAGCTTCTAAGAACACTAATGTTATGTTTAGTGCAAATAAGCAAATGAAGAGATTGCAAGCTCACGTATGCTGAAATGTTTCGTTTTCAGAGAGAAAGTTGGTTTATGCAATTTTCAGAGTAAATGTTAAGTGCATGAACATTTTAGAAAGTTTTGTTAGAGCTCCAATGCACTGAATCACTACTTTAGAGCTTCTAAGAACACTAATGCTGACTTCAGTGCAAAATAAGCAAATGAAGAGACTGCAAGCCCACATATGCTGAAAAGCTTCTTTCTCACTGAGAGAAAGTTGGTTATTGCCATTTTAAGATGAAATCTTAAATGCCTGAAAGTTGGTTTCTTTCTCATGAAATTACTTCTTATTTGCAATGCAGAAGACAGATTTTCATGATTTAGAGCTTTTTTGGGAGTTATGTTAAAGCTCCAATGCAGAGAATCACTATTTTAGAGCTTCTAAGAACACTAATGTTATGTTTAGTGCAAATAAGGAAATGAAGCGATAGCAAGCCCACATATGCTGAAAAGCTTCTTACTCACTGAGAGAAAGTTGGTTTATGCAATTTTAAGAGTAAATTTTAAGAGCATGAAAGATATTTCTTTCTCATGAAATGACATGTTTTTTGCAATGCAGAAGACAGATTTTGATGATTTAGAGCTTTTTTGAAAGTTATGTTTGAGCTCCAATGCAGAGAATCACTGGTTTAAAGCTTCTAAGAACACTAATGTTATGTTTAGTGCAAATAAGCAAATGAAGAGATAGCAAGCCCACATATGCTGAAAAGCTTCTTACTCACTGAGAGAAAGTTGGTTTATGCAATTTTAAGAGTAAATTTTAAGTGCATGAAAGATGTTTCTTCCTCATGAAATGAAATGTTATTTGCAATACAGAAGACAGAGTTTCATGTTTTAGAGCGTTTTACAGCTTCTAAGAACACTAATGTTATGTTTAGTGCAAATAAGCAAATGAAGAGATTGCAAGCTCACATATGCTGAAATGTTTCGTTTTCAGAGAGAAAGTTGGTTTATGCAATTTTCAGAGTAAATGTTAAGTGCATGAAAATTTTAGAAAGTTTTGTTAGAGCTCCAATGCACTGAATCACTACTATAGAGCTTCTAAGAACACTAATTCTGACTTTAGTGCAAAAAAAGCAAATGAAGAGACTTGCAAGCCCACATATGCTGAAAAGCTTCTTTCTCACTGAGAGAAAGTTGGTTTATGCATTTTTACGAATAAATGTTAAGTACATGAAAGATGTTTCTTTGTCATGAAATGAAATGATAGTTACAATGCAGAATACAGATTTTCATGTTTTAGAGCTTTTTTGCGCAGTGAGTCATGTTAGAACTCCAATCCACAGAATCATTAGTTTACAGCTTCTAAGAACACTAATGTTACGTTTAGTGCAAATAAGCAAATGAAGAGATAGCAAGCCCACATATGCTGAAAAGCTTCTTACTCACTGAGAGAAAGTTGGTTTATGCAATTTTAAGAGTAAATGTTAAGTGCATGAAAGCTGTTTCTTTCTCATGAAATGAAATGTTATTTGCAATACAGAAGACAGATTTTCATGATTTAGAGCTTTTTTCAGATTAAATTATGTTAGATTATATCTTAAATGCATGAAAGATGGTTTCTTTCACATGAAATGACTTCTTATTTGCAATGCAGAAGACAGATTGTCATGATTTAAGCTTTTTTGAAAGTTATGTTAGAGCTCCAATGCTCTGAATCAGTACTTTAGAGCTTCTAAGAACACTAATGCTGT
Source organism: Barbus barbus (assembly GCF_936440315.1). Lineage (NCBI taxonomy): Eukaryota > Metazoa > Chordata > Actinopteri > Cypriniformes > Cyprinidae > Barbus > Barbus barbus. Next base: position 2,057,525 of record NC_136756.1, read on the forward strand.
ATTTAGTGTAAATAAGCAAATGAAGAGATTGCAAGCCCACATATGCAGAAAAGCTTCTTTCTCACTGAGGGAAAGTTGGTTTATGCAATTTTAAGAGTAAATGTTAAGTGCATGAAAGATGTTTCTTTGTCATGAAATGAAATGATAGTTACAATGCAGAATACAGATTTTCATGTTTTAGAGCTTTTTTGCGCAGTGAGTCATGTTAGAACTCCAATCCACAGAATCATTAGTTTACAGCTTCTAAGAACACTAGTTACGTTTAGTGCAAATAAGCAAATGAAGAGATTGCAAGCCCACATATGCTGAAAAGCTTCTTACTCACTGAGAGAAAGTTGGTTAATGCAATTTTAGGATTATATCTTAAATGCATGAAAGATGGTTTCTTTCACATGAAATGACTCCTTATTTGCAATGCAGAAGACAGATTTTCATGATTTAAACTTTTTTGAAAGTTATGTTAGAGCTCCAATGCTCTGAATCAGTACTTTAGAGCTTCTAAGAACACTAATGCTGTATTTAGTGTAAATAAGCAAATGAAGGGATTGCAAGCTCACATGTGCTGAAAAGCTTCTTTCTCCCTGAGAGAAAGTTGGTTTATGCATTTTTACGAATAAATGTTAAGTACATGAAAGATGTTTCTTTGTCATGAAATGAAATGATAGTTACAATGCAGAATACAGATTTTCATGTTTTAGAGCTTTTTTGCGCAGTGAGTCATGTTAGAACTCCAATCCACAGAATCATTAGTTTACAGCTTCTAAGAACACTAATGTTACGTTTAGTGCAAATAAGCAAATGAAGAGATTGCAAGCCCACATATGCTGAAAAGCTTCTTTCTCACTGAGAGAAAGTTGGTTTATGCATTTTTACGAATAAATGTTAAGTACATGAAAGATGTTTCTTTGTCATGAAATGAAATGATAGTTACAATGCAGAATACAGATTTTCATGTTTTAGAGCTTTTTTGCGCAGTGAGTCATGTTAGAACTCCAATCCACAGAATCATTAGTTTACAGCTTCTAAGAACACTAATGTTACGTTTAGTGCAAATAAGCAAATGAAGAGATAGCAAGCCCACATATGCTGAAAAGCTTCTTACTCACTGAGAGAAAGTTGGTTTATGCAATTTTAAGAGTAAATGTTAAGTGCATGAAAGCTGTTTCTTTCTCATGAAATGAAATGTTATTTGCAATACAGAAGACAGATTTTCATGATTTAGAGCTTTTTTCAGATTAAATTATGTTAGATCTCCAATGCACGAAATCACTAGTTTAGAGCTTCTGAGAACACTAATGCTGTGTTTAGTGCAAATAAGCAAATGAAGAGATTGCAAGCCCACATATGCTGAAAAGCTTCTTTCTCACTGAGAGAAAGTTGGTTTATGCATTTTTACGAATAAATGTTAAGTACATGAAAGACGTTTCTTTGTCATGAAATGAAATGATAGTTACAATGCAGAATACAGATTTTCATGTTTTAGAGCTTTTTTGCGCAGTGAGTCATGTTAGAACTCCAATCCACAGAATCATTAGTTTACAGCTTCTAAGAACACTAATGCTGTATTTAGTGTAAATAAGCAAATGAAGCGATAGCAAGCCCACATATTCTGAAAAGCTTCTTACTCACTGAGAGAAAGTTGGTTAATGCAATTTTAGGATTATATCTTAAATGCATGAAAGATGGTTTCTTTCACATGAAATGACTTCTTATTTGCAATGCAGAAGACAGATTTTCATGATTTAAGCTTTTTTGAAAGTTATGTTAGAGCTCCAATGCTCTGAATCAGTACTTTAGAGCTTCTAAGAACACTAATGCTGTATTTAGTGTAAATAAGCAAATGAAGAGATTGCAAGCCCACATATGCTGAAAAGCTTCTTTCTCACTGAGAGAAAGTTGGTTTATGCAATTTTAAGAGTAAATGTTAAGTGCATGAAAGCTGTTTCTTTCTCATGAAATGACATGTTTTTTGCAATGCAGAAGACAGATTTTGATGATTTAGAGCTTTTTTGAAAGTTATGTTTGAGCTCCAATGCAGAGAAACACTGGTTTAAAGCTTCTAAGAACACTAATGTTATGTTTAGTGCAAATAAGCAAATGAAGAGATAGCAAGCCCACATATGCTGAAAAGCTTCTTACTCACTGAGAGAAAGTTGGTTTATGCAATTTTAAGAGTAAATTTTAAGTGAATGAAAGATGTTTCTTCCTCATGAAATTAAATGTTATTTGCAATACAGAAGACAGATTTTCATGATTTAGAGCTTTTTTCAGATTAAATTGTTAGATCTCCAATGCACGAAATCACTAGTTTAGAGCTTCTGAGAACACTAATGCTGTGTTTAGTGCAAATAAGCAAATTAAGAGATTGCAAGCTCACATATACTGAAAAGCTTCTTTCTTACAGAGAGAAAGTTGGTTTATGCAATTTTAAAATAAATGTTAAGTGCATGAAAATTTTAGAAAGTTTTGTTAGAGCTCCAATGCACTGAATCACTACTTTAGAGCTTCTAAGAACACTAATGCTGACTTCAGTGCAAAATAAGCAAATGAAGAGACTGCAAGCCCACATATGCTGAAAAGCTTCTTACTCACTGAGAGAAAGTTGGTTAATGCAATTTTAGGATTATATCTTAAATGCATGAAAGATAACCATCTTTCACATGAAATGACTTCTTATTTGCAATGCAGAAGACAGATTGTCATGATTTAAGCTTTTTTGAAAGTTATGTTAGAGCTCCAATGCTCTGAATCAGTACTTTAGAGCTTCTAAGAACACTAATGCTGTGTTTAGTGCAAATAAGCAAATGAAGAGATTGCAAGCCCACATATGCTGAAAAGCTTCTTCCTGACTGAGAGAAAGTTGGTTTATGCACTTTTACGAATAAATGTTAAGTACACGAAAGATGTTTCTTTGTCATGAAATGAAATGATAGTTACAATGCAGAATACAGATTTTCATGTTTTAGAGCATTTTACAGCTTCTAAGAACACTAATGTTATGTTTAGTGCAAATAAGCAAATGAAGAGATTGCAAGCTCACATATGCTGAAATGTTTCGTTTTCAGAGAGAAAGTTGGTTTATGCAATTTTCAGAGTAAATGTTAAGTGCATGAATATTTTAGAAAGTTTTGTTAGAGCTCCAATGCACTGAATCACTACTATAGAGCTTCTAAGAACACTAATTCTGACTTTAGTGCAAAATAAGCAAATGAAGAGACTTGCAAGCCCACATATGCTGAAAAGCTTCTTTCTCACTGAGTTAAAGTTTGTTCATGCAATTTTAAGAGTAAATCTTAAGTGCATGAAAGATGGTTTCTTACTCATGAAATGACTTCTTATTTGCAATGCAGAAGACAGATTCTCATGATTTAGAGCTTTTTTGGGAGTTATGTTAGTGCTCCAATGCTCTGAATCAGTACTTTAGAGCTTCTAAGAACACTAATGCTGTGCTTAGTGTAAATAAGCAAATGAAGGGATTGCAAGCTCACATGTGCTGAAAAGCGTCTTTCTCACTGAGAGAAAGTTGGTTTATGCATTTTTACGAATAAATGTTAAGTACATGAAAGATGTTTCTTTGTCATGAAATGAAATGATAGTTACAATGCAGAATACAGATTTTGATGATTTAGAGCTTTTTTGAAAGTTATGTTTGAGCTCCAATGCAGAGAATCACTAGTTTAGAGCTTCTGAGAACACTAATGCTGTGTTTAATGCAAATAAGCAAATTAAGAGATTGCAAGCTCACATATACTGAAAAGCGTCCTTCTTACAGAGAGAAAGTTGGTTTATGCAATTTTAAAAGTAAATGTTAAGTGCATGAAAATTTTAGAAAGTTTTGTTAGAGCTCCAATGCACTGAATCAGTACTTTAGAGCTTCTAAGAACACTAATGCTGTATTTAGTGTAAATAAGCAAATGAAGCGATAGCAAGCCCACATATTCTGAAAAGCTTCTTACTCACTGAGAGAAAGTTGGTTAATGCAATTTTAGGATTATATCTTAAATGCATGAAAGATGGTTTCTTTCACATGAAATGACTTCTTATTTGCAATGCAGAAGACAGATTGTCATGATTTAAGCTTTTTTGAAAGTTATGTTAGAGCTCCAATGCTCTGAATCAGTACTTTAGAGCTTCTAAGAACACTAATGCTGTATTTAGTGTAAATAAGCAAATGAAGAGATTGCAAGCCCACATATGCAGAAAAGCTTCTTTCTCACTGAGGGAAAGTTGGTTTATGCAATTTTAAGAGTAAATGTTAAGTGCATGAAAGCTGTTTCTTTCTCATGAAATGACATGTTTTTTGCAATGCAGAAGACAGATTTTGATGATTTAGAGCTTTTTTGAAAGTTATGTTTGAGCTCCAATGCAGAGAATCACTGGTTTAAAGCTTCTAAGAACACTAATGTTATGTTTAGTGCAAATAAGCAAATGAAGAGATAGCAAGCCCACATATGCTGAAAAGCTTCTTACTCACTGAGAGAAAGTTGGTTTATGCAATTTTAAGAGTAAATTTTAAGTGCATGAAAGATGTTTCTTCCTCATGAAATGAAATGTTATTTGCAATACAGCAGACAGATTTTCATGATTTAGAGCGTTTTACAGCTTCTAAGAACACTAATGTTATGTTTAGTGCAAATAAGCAAATGAAGAGATTGCAAGCTCACATATGCTGAAATGTTTCGTTTTCAGAGAGAAAGTTGGTTTATGCAATTTTCAGAGTAAATGTTAAGTGCATGAAAATTTTAGAAAGTTTTGTTAGAGCTCCAATGCACTGAATCACTACTTTAGAGCTTCTAAGAACACTAATGCTGACTTCAGTGCAAAATAAGCAAATGAAGAGACTTGCAAGCCCACATATGCTGAAAAGCTTCTTTCTCACTGAGAGAAAGTTGGTTTATGCATTTTTACGAATAAATGTTAAGTACATGAAAGATGTTTCTTTGTCATGAAATGAAATGATAGTTACAATGCAGAATACAGATTTTCATGTTTTAGAGCTTTTTTGCGCAGTGAGTCATGTTAGAACTCCAATCCACAGAATCATTAGTTTACAGCTTCTAAGAACACTAGTTACGTTTAGTGCAAATAAGCAAATGAAGAGATTGCAAGCCCACATATGCTGAAAAGCTTCTTTCTCACTGAGAGAAAGTTGGTTTATGCAATTTTAAGAGTAAATGTTAAGTGCATGAAAGCTGTTTCTTTCTCATGAAATGACATGTTTTTTGCAATGCAGAAGACAGATTTTGATGATTTAGAGCTTTTTTGAAAGTTATGTTTGAGCTCCAATGCAGAGAATCACTAGTTTAGAGCTTCTGAGAACACTAATGCTGTGTTTAATGCAAATAAGCAAATTAAGAGATTGCAAGCTCACATATACTGAAAAGCTTCTTTCTTACAGAGAGAAAGTTGGTTTATGCAATTTTAAAAGTAAATGTTAAGTGCATGAAAATTTTAGAAAGTTTTGTTAGAGCTCCAATGCACTGAATCACTACTTTAGAGCTTCTAAGAACACTAATGCTGACTTCAGTGCAAAATAAGCAAATGAAGAGACTGCAAGCCCACATATGCTGAAAAGCTTCTTTCTCACTGAGAGAAAGTTGGTTATTGCCATTTTAAGATGAAATCTTAAATGCCTGAAAGATGGTTTCTTTCTCATGAAATTACTTCTTATTTGCAATGCAGAAGACAGATTTTCATGATTTAGAGCTTTTTTGGGAGTTATGTTAGAGCTCCAATGCTCTGAATCAGTACTTTAGAGCTTCTAAGAACACTAATGCTGTATTTAGTGTAAATAAGCAAATGAAGGGATTGCAAGCTCACATGTGCTGAAAAGCTTCTTTCTCACTGAGAAAAAGTTGGTTTATGCATTTTTAGGATTATATCTTAAATGCATGAAAGATGGTTTCTTTCACATGAAATGACTCCTTATTTGCAATGCAGAAGACAGATTTTCATGATTTAAGCTTTTTTGAAAGTTATGTTAGAGCTCCAATGCTCTGAATCAGTACTTTAGAGCTTCTAAGAACACTAATGCTGTATTTAGTGTAAATAAGCAAATGAAGGGATTGCAAGCTCACATGTGCTGAAAAGCTTCTTTCTCACTGAGAAAAAGTTGGTTTATGCAATTTTACGAAAAAATGTTAAGTACATGAAAGATGTTTCTTTGTCATGAAATGAAATGATAGTTACAATGCAGAATACAGATTTTCATGTTTTAGAGCTTTTTTGCGCAGTGAGTCATGTTAGAACTCCAATCCACAGAATCATTAGTTTACAGCTTCTAAGAACACTAATGTTACGTTTAGTGCAAATAAGCAAATGAAGAGATTGCAAGCCCACATATGCTGAAAAGCTTCTTTCTCACTGAGAGAAAGTTGGTTTATGCATTTTTACGAATAAATGTTAAGTACATGAAAGACGTTTCTTTGTCATGAAATGAAATGATAGTTACAATGCAGAATACAGATTTTCATGCTTTAGAGCGTTTTACAGCTTCTAAGAACACTAATGTTATGTTTAGTGCAAATAAGCAAATGAAGAGATTGCAAGCTCACATATGCTGAAATGTTTCGTTTTCAGAGAGAAAGTTGGTTTATGCAATTTTCAGAGTAAATGTTAAGTGCATGAATATTTTAGAAAGTTTTGTTAGAGCTCCAATGCACTGAATCACTACTATAGAGCTTCTAAGAACACTAATTCTGACTTTAGTGCAAAATAAGCAAATGAAGAGACTTGCAAGCCCACATATGCTGAAAAGCTTCTTTCTCACTGAGTTAAAGTTTGTTCATGCAATTTTAAGAGTAAATCTTAAGTGCATGAAAGATGGTTTCTTACTCATGAAATGACTTCTTATTTGCAATGCAGAAGACAGATTCTCATAATTTAGAGCTTTTTTGGGAGTTATGTTAAAGCTCCAATGCAGAGAATCACTATTTTAGAGCTTCTAAGAACACTAATGTTATGTTTAGTGTAAATAAGCAAATGAAGCGATAGCAAGCCCACATATGCTGAAAAGCTTCTTACTCACTGAGAGAAAGTTGGTTAATGCAATTTTAGGATTATATCTTAAATGCATGAAAGATGGTTTCTTTCACATGAATTGACTTCTTATTTGCAATGCAGAAGACAGATTTTCATGATTTAAGCTTTTTTGGAAGTTATGTTAGTGCTCCAATGCTCTGAATCAGTACTTTAGAGCTTCTAAGAACACTAATGCTGTGCTTAGTGTAAATAAGCAAATGAAGGGATTGCAAGCTCACATGTGCTGAAAAGCGTCTTTCTCACTGAGAGAAAGTTGGTTTATGCATTTTTACGAATAAATGTTAAGTACATGAAAGATGTTTCTTTGTCATGAAATGAAATGATAGTTACAATGCAGAATACAGATTTTGATGATTTAGAGCTTTTTTGAAAGTTATGTTTGAGCTCCAATGCAGAGAATCACTAGTTTAGAGCTTCTGAGAACACTAATGCTGTGTTTAATGCAAATAAGCAAATTAAGAGATTGCAAGCTCACATATACTGAAAAGCTTCCTTCTTACAGAGAGAAAGTTGTTTTATGCAATTTTAAAAGTAAATGTTAAGTGCATGAAAATTTTAGAAAGTTTTGTTAGAGCTCCAATGCACTGAATCACTACTTTAGAGCTTCTAAGAACACTAATGCTGACTTCAGTGCAAAATAAGCAAATGAAGAGACTGCAAGCCCACATATGCTGAAAAGCTTCTTTCTCACTGAGAGAAAGTTGGTTATTGCCATTTTAAGATGAAATCTTAAATGCCTGAAAGATGGTTTCTTTCTCATGAAATTACTTCTTATTTGCAATGCAGAAGACAGATTTTCATGATTTAGAGCTTTTTTGGGAGTTATGTTAGAGCTCCAATGCTCTGAATCAGTACTTTAGAGCTTCTAAGAACACTAATGCTGTATTTAGTGTAAATAAGCAAATGAAGCGATAGCAAGCCCACATATACTGAAAAGCTTCTTACTCACTGAGAGAAAGTTGGTTAATGCAATTTTAGGATTATATCTTAAATGCATGAAAGATGGTTTCTTTCACATGAAATGACTTCTTATTTGCAATGCAGAAGACAGATTGTCATGATTTAAGCTTTTTTGAAAGTTATGTTAGAGCTCCAATGCTCTGAATCAGTACTTTAGAGCTTCTAAGAACACTAATGCTGTATTTAGTGTAAATAAGCAAATGAAGAGATTGCAAGCCCACATATGCAGAAAAGCTTCTTTCTCACTGAGGGAAAGTTGGTTTATGCAATTTTAAGAGTAAATGTTAAGTGCATGAAAGATGTTTCTTTGTCATGAAATGAAATGATAGTTACAATGCAGAATACAGATTTTCATGTTTTAGAGCTTTTTTGCGCAGTGAGTCATGTTAGAACTCCAATCCACAGAATCATTAGTTTACAGCTTCTAAGAACACTAGTTACGTTTAGTGCAAATAAGCAAATGAAGAGATTGCAAGCCCACATATGCTGAAAAGCTTCTTACTCACTGAGAGAAAGTTGGTTAATGCAATTTTAGGATTATATCTTAAATGCATGAAAGATGGTTTCTTTCACATGAAATGACTCCTTATTTGCAATGCAGAAGACAGATTTTCATGATTTAAACTTTTTTGAAAGTTATGTTAGAGCTCCAATGCTCTGAATCAGTACTTTAGAGCTTCTAAGAACACTAATGCTGTATTTAGTGTAAATAAGCAAATGAAGGGATTGCAAGCTCACATGTGCTGAAAAGCTTCTTTCTCACTGAGAGAAAGTTGGTTTATGCATTTTTACGAATAAATGTTAAGTACATGAAAGATGTTTCTTTGTCATGAAATGAAATGATAGTTACAATGCAGAATACAGATTTTCATGTTTTAGAGCTTTTTTGCGCAGTGAGTCATGTTAGAACTCCAATCCACAGAATCATTAGTTTACAGCTTCTAAGAACACTAATGTTACGTTTAGTGCAAATAAGCAAATGAAGAGATTGCAAGCCCACATATGCTGAAAAGCTTCTTTCTCACTGAGAGAAAGTTGGTTTATGCATTTTTACGAATAAATGTTAAGTACATGAAAGATGTTTCTTTGTCATGAAATGAAATGATAGTTACAATGCAGAATACAGATTTTCATGTTTTAGAGCTTTTTTGCGCAGTGAGTCATGTTAGAACTCCAATCCACAGAATCATTAGTTTACAGCTTCTAAGAACACTAATGTTACGTTTAGTGCAAATAAGCAAATGAAGAGATTGCAAGCCCACATATGCTGAAAAGCTTCTTACTCACTGAGAGAAAGTTGGTTAATGCAATTTTAGGATTATATCTTAAATGCATGAAAGATGGTTTCTTTCACATGAAATGACTCCTTATTTGCAATGCAGAAGACAGATTGTCATGATTTAAGCTTTTTTGAAAGTTATGTTAGAGCTCCAATGCTCTGAATCAGTACTTTAGAGCTTCTAAGAACACTAATGCTGTGTTTAGTGCAAATAAGCAAATGAAGAGATTGCAAGCTCATATGTGCTGAAAAGCTTCTTTCTCACTGAGAGAAAGTTGGTTTATGCATTTTTACGAATAAATGTTAAGTGCATGAAAGACGTTTCTTTGTCATGAAATGAAATGATAGTTACAATGCAGAATACAGATTTTCATGCTTTAGAGCGTTTTACAGCTTCTAAGAACACTAATGTTATGTTTAGTGCAAATAAGCAAATGAAGAGATTGCAAGCTCACGTATGCTGAAATGTTTCGTTTTCAGAGAGAAAGTTGGTTTATGCAATTTTCAGAGTAAATGTTAAGTGCATGAATATTTTAGAAAGTTTTGTTAGAGCTCCAATTGACTGAATCACTACTATAGAGCTTCTAAGAACACTAATTCTGACTTTAGTGCAAAAAAAGCAAATGAAGAGACTTGCAAGCCCACATATGCTGAAAAGCTTCTTTCTCACTGAGTTAAAGTTTGTTTATGCAATTTTAAGAGTAAATCTTAAGTGCATGAAAGCTGTTTCTTTCTCATGAAACGACATGTTTTTTGCAATGCAGAAGACAGATTTTGATGATTTAGAGCTTTTTTGAAAGTTATGTTTGAGCTCCAATGCAGAGAATCACTGGTTTAAAGCTTCTAAGAACACTAATGTTATGTTTAGTGCAAATAAGCAAATGAAGAGATAGCAAGCCCACATATGCTGAAAAGCTTCTTACTCATTGAGAGAAAGTTGGTTTATGCAATTTTAAGAGTAAATTTTAAGTGCATGAAAGATGTTTCTTCCTCATGAAATGAAATGTTATTTGCAATACAGCAGACAGATTTTCATGTTTTAGAGCGTTTTACAGCTTCTAAGAACACTAATGTTATGTTTAGTGCAAATAAGCAAATGAAGAGATTGCAAGCCCACATATGCTGAAAAGCTTCTTTCTCACTGAGAGAAAGTTGGTTTATGCAATTTTAAAAGTAAATGTTAAGTGCATGAAAATTTTAGAAAGTTTTGTTAGAGCTCCAATGCACTGAATCACTACTTTAGAGCTTCTAAGAACACTAATGCTGACTTCAGTGCAAAATAAGCAAATGAAGAGACTGCAAGCCCACATATGCTGAAAAGCTTCTTTCTCACTGAGAGAAAGTTGGTTATTGCCATTTTAAGATGAAATCTTAAATGCCTGAAAGATGGTTTCTTTCTCATGAAATTACTTCTTATTTGCAATGCAGAAGACAGATTTTCATGATTTAGAGCTTTTTTGGGAGTTATGTTAGAGCTCCAATGCTCTGAATCAGTACTTTAGAGCTTCTAAGAACACTAATGCTGTATGTAGTGTAAATAAGCAAATGAAGCGATAGCAAGCCCACATATTCTGAAAAGCTTCTTACTCACTGAGAGAAAGTTGGTTAATGCAATTTTAGGATTATATCTTAAATGCATGAAAGATGGTTTCTTTCACATGAAATGACTTCTTATTTGCAATGCAGAAGACAGATTGTCATGATTTAAGCTTTTTTGAAAGTTATGTTAGAGCTCCAATGCTCTGAATCAGTACTTTAGAGCTTCTAAGAACACTAATGCTGTATTTAGTGTAAATAAGCAAATGAAGAGATTGCAAGCCCACATATGCAGAAAAGCTTCTTTCTCACTGAGGGAAAGTTGGTTTATGCAATTTTAAGAGTAAATGTTAAGTGCATGAAAGCTGTTTCTTTCTCATGAAATGACATGTTTTTTGCAATGCAGAAGACAGATTTTGATGATTTAGAGCTTTTTTGAAAGTTATGTTTGAGCTCCAATGCAGAGAATCACTGGTTTAAAGCTTCTAAGAACACTAATGTTATGTTTAGTGCAAATAAGCAAATGAAGAGATAGCAAGCCCACATATGCTGAAAAGCTTCTTACTCACTGAGAGAAAGTTGGTTTATGCAATTTTAAGAGTAAATTTTAAGTGCATGAAAGATGTTTCTTCCTCATGAAATGAAATGTTATTTGCAATACAGCAGACAGATTTTCATGTTTTAGAGCGTTTTACAGCTTCTAAGAACACTAATGTTATGTTTAGTGCAAATAAGCAAATGAAGAGATTGCAAGCTCACATATGCTGAAATGTTTCGTTTTCAGAGAGAAAGTTGGTTTATGCAATTTTCAGAGTAAATGTTAAGTGCATGAAAATTTTAGAAAGTTTTGTTAGAGCTCCAATGCACTGAATCACTACTATAGAGCTTCTAAGAACACTAATTCTGACTTTAGTGCAAAAAAAGCAAATGAAGAGACTTGCAAGCCCACATATGCTGAAAAGCTTCTTTCTCACTGAGAGAAAGTTGGTTTATGCATTTTTACGAATAAATGTTAAGTACATGAAAGATGTTTCTTTGTCATGAAATGAAATGATAGTTACAATGCAGAATACAGATTTTCATGTTTTAGAGCTTTTTTGCGCAGTGAGTCATGTTAGAACTCCAATCCACAGAATCATTAGTTTACAGCTTCTAAGAACACTAATGTTACGTTTAGTGCAAATAAGCAAATGAAGAGATTGCAAGCCCACATATGCTGAAAAGCTTCTTTCTCACTGAGAGAAAGTTGGTTTATGCAATTTTAAGAGTAAATGTTAAGTGCATGAAAGCTGTTTCTTTCTCATGAAATGACATGTTTTTTGCAATGCAGAAGACAGATTTTAATGATTTAGAGCTTTTTTGAAAGTTATGTTTGAGCTCCAATGCAGAGAATCACTAGTTTAGAGCTTCTGAGAACACTAATGCTGTGTTTAATGCAAATAAGCAAATTAAGAGATTGCAAGCTCACATATACTGAAAAGCTTCCTTCTTACAGAGAGAAAGTTGGTTTATGCAATTTTAAAAGTAAATGTTAAGTGCATGAAAATTTTAGAAAGTTTTGTTAGAGCTCCAATGCACTGAATCACTACTTTAGAGCTTCTAAGAACACTAATGCTGACTTCAGTGCAAAATAAGCAAATGAAGAGACTGCAAGCCCACATATGCTGAAAAGCTTCTTTCTCACTGAGAGAAAGTTGGTTATTGCCATTTTAAGATGAAATCATAAATGCCTGAAAGATGGTTTCTTTCTCATGAAATTACTTCTTATTTGCAATGCAGAAGACAGATTTTCATGATTTAGAGCTTTTTTGGGAGTTATGTTAGAGCTCCAATGCTCTGAATCAGTACTTTAGAGCTTCTAAGAACACTAATGCTGTATTTAGTGTAAATAAGCAAATGAAGCGATAGCAAGCCCACATATACTGAAAAGCTTCTTACTCACTGAGAGAAAGTTGGTTAATGCAATTTTAGGATTATATCTTAAATGCATGAAAGATGGTTTCTTTCACATGAAATGACTTCTTATTTGCAATGCAGAAGACAGATTGTCATGATTTAAGCTTTTTTGAAAGTTATGTTAGAGCTCCAATGCTCTGAATCAGTACTTTAGAGCTTCTAAGAACACTAATGCTGTATTTAGTGTAAATAAGCAAATGAAGAGATTGCAAGCCCACATATGCAGAAAAGCTTCTTTCTCACTGAGGGAAAGTTGGTTTATGCAATTTTAAGAGTAAATGTTAAGTGCATGAAAGCTGTTTCTTTCTCATGAAATGACATGTTTTTTGCAATGCAGAAGACAGATTTTGATGATTTAGAGCTTTTTTGAAAGTTATGTTTGAGCTCCAATGCAGAGAATCACTGGTTTAAAGCTTCTAAGAACACTAATGTTATGTTTAGTGCAAATAAGCAAATGAAGAGACTTGCAAGCCCACATATGCTGAAAAGCTTCTTTCTCACTGAGAGAAAGTTGGTTTATGCATTTTTACGAATAAATGTTAAGTACATGAAAGATGTTTCTTTGTCATGAAATGAAATGATAGTTACAATGCAGAATACAGATTTTCATGTTTTAGAGCTTTTTTGCGCAGTGAGTCATGTTAGAACTCCAATCCACAGAATCATTAGTTTACAGCTTCTAAGAACACTAGTTACGTTTAGTGCAAATAAGCAAATGAAGAGATTGCAAGCCCACATATGCTGAAAAGCTTCTTTCTCACTGAGAGAAAGTTGGTTTATGCAATTTTAAGAGTAAATGTTAAGTGCATGAAAGCTGTTTCTTTCTCATGAAATTACATGTTTTTTGCAATGCAGAAGACAGATTTTAATGATTTAGAGCTTTTTTGAAAGTTATGTTTGAGCTCCAATGCAGAGAATCACTAGTTTAGAGCTTCTGAGAACACTAATGCTGTGTTTAATGCAAATAAGCAAATTAAGAGATTGCAAGCTCACATATACTGAAAAGCTTCTTTCTTACAGAGAGAAAGTTGGTTTATGCAATTTTAAAAGTAAATGTTAAGTGCATGAAAATTTTAGAAAGTTTTGTTAGAGCTCCAATGCACTGAATCACTACTTTACAGCTTCTAAGAACACTAATGCTGACTTCAGTGCAAAATAAGCAAATGAAGAGACTGCAAGCCCACATATGCTGAAAAGCTTCTTTCTCACTGAGAGAAAGTTGGTTATTGCCATTTTAAGATGAAATCTTAAATGCCTGAAAGATGGTTTCTTTCTCATGAAATTACTTCTTATTTGCAGTGCAGAAGACAGATTTTCATGATTTAGAGCTTTTTTGGGAGTTATGTTAAAGCTCCAATGCAGAGAATCACTATTTTTGAGCTTCTAAGAACACTAATGTTATGTTTAGTGTAAATAAGCAAATGAAGAGATAGCAAGCCCACATGTGCTGAAAAGCTTCTTACTCACTGAGAGAAAGTTGGTTAATGCAATTTTAGGATTATATCTTAAATGCATGAAAGATGGTTTCTTTCACATGAAATGACTCCTTATTTGCAATGCAGAAGACAGATTTTCATGATTTAAGCTTTTTTGAAAGTTATGTTAGAGCTCCAATGCTCTGAATCAGTACTTTAGAGCTTCTAAGAACACTAATGCTGTATTTAGTGTAAATAAGCAAATGAAGGGATTGCAAGCTCACATGTGCTGAAAAGCTTCTTTCTCACTGAGAAAAAGTTGGTTTATGCATTTTTACGAAAAAATGTTAAGTACATGAAAGATGTTTCTTTGTCATGAAATGAAATGATAGTTACAATGCAGAATACAGATTTTCATGTTTTAGAGCTTTTTTGCGCAGTGAGTCATGTTAGAACTCCAATCCACAGAATCATTAGTTTACAGCTTCTAAGAACACTAATGTTACGTTTAGTGCAAATAAGCAAATGAAGAGATTGCAAGCCCACATATGCTGAAAAGCTTCTTTCTCACTGAGAGAAAGTTGGTTTATGCATTTTTACGAATAAATGTTAAGTACATGAAAGACGTTTCTTTGTCATGAAATGAAATGATAGTTACAATGCAGAATACAGATTTTCATGCTTTAGAGCGTTTTACAGCTTCTAAGAACACTAATGTTATGTTTAGTGCAAATAAGCAAATGAAGAGATTGCAAGCTCACATATGCTGAAATGTTTCGTTTTCAGAGAGAAAGTTGGTTTATGCAATTTTCAGAGTAAATGTTAAGTGCATGAATATTTTAGAAAGTTTTGTTAGAGCTCCAATGCACTGAATCACTACTATAGAGCTTCTAAGAACAATAATTCTGACTTTAGTGCAAAATAAGCAAATGAAGAGACTTGCAAGCCCACATATGCTGAAAAGCTTCTTTCTCACTGAGTTAAAGTTTGTTCATGCAATTTTAAGAGTAAATCTTAAGTGCATGAAAGATGGTTTCTTACTCATGAAATGACTTCTTATTTGCAATGCAGAAGACAGATTCTCATGATTTAGAGCTTTTTTGGGAGTTATGTTAAAGCTCCAATGCAGAGAATCACTATTTTAGAGCTTCTAAGAACACTAATGTTATGTTTAGTGCAAATAAGCAAATGAAGCGATAGCAAGCCCACATATGCTGAAAAGCTTCTTACTCACTGAGAGAAAGTTGGTTAATGCAATTTTAGGATTATATCTTAAATGCATGAAAGATGGTTTCTTTCACATGAAATGACTCCTTATTTGCAATGCAGAAGACAGATTTTCATGATTTAAGCTTTTTTGAAAGTTATGTTAGAGCTCCAATGCTCTGAATCAGTACTTTAGAGCTTCTAAGAACACTAATGCTGTATTTAGTGTAAATAAGCAAATGAAGGGATTGCAAGCTCACATGTGCTGAAAAGCTTCTTTCTCACTGAGAAAAAGTTGGTTTATGCATTTTTACGAAAAAATGTTAAGTACATGAAAGATGTTTCTTTGTCATGAAATGAAATGATAGTTACAATGCAGAATACAGATTTTCATGTTTTAGAGCTTTTTTGCGCAGTGAGTCATGTTAGAACTCCAATCCACAGAATCATTAGTTTACAGCTCCTAAGAACACTAATGTTACGTTTAGTGCAAATAAGCAAATGAAGAGATTGCAAGCCCACATATGCTGAAAAGCTTCTTTCTCACTGAGAGAAAGTTGGTTTATGCATTTTTACGAATAAATGTTAAGTACATGAAAGACGTTTCTTTGTCATGAAATGAAATGATAGTTACAATGCAGAATACAGATTTTCATGCTTTAGAGCGTTTTACAGCTTCTAAGAACACTAATGTTATGTTTAGTGCAAATAAGCAAATAAAGAGAAAGCAAGGCCACACAGACGCTGAAAAGATTCTTTCTCAGTGAGAGAAAGTTGGTTTATGCAATTTTAAGAGTAAAGCTGAAGTACATGAAAAATGATAATTTCTCATTAAATGAAATGTCATTTGCAATGCAGGAGACAGATTTTCATGTGTTAGAGTTTTTTTGCAGAGCAAGTCATGTTATAGCTTCAATGCACATAATCACTGATTTAGAGCTTCTAAGTACACTAGTGCTCTGTTTAGTGCAACTGAGCAAATAAAGAGAAAGCAAGGCCACAGATGCTGAAAAGCTTCTTTCTCAGTGAGAGAAAGTTGGTTTATGCAATTTTAAGAGTAAAGCTGAAGTACATGAAAAATGATAATTTCTCATTAAATGAAATGTCATTTGCAATGCAGGAGACAGATTTTCATGTGTTAGAGTTTTTTTGCAGAGCAAGTCATGTTATAGCTTCAATGCACATAAATCACTGGTTTAGAGATTGTAAGAACACTAGTGCTGTGTTTAGTGCAAATAAAGAGAAAGCAAGGCCACACAGATGCTGAAAAGATTCTTTCTCAGTGAGAGAAAGTTGGTTTATGCCATTTTAAGAGTAAAGCTGAAGTACATGAAAAATGTTAATTTCTCATGAAATTTAATGTTATTTGCAATGCAGAAGACAGATTTTCATGTGTTAGAGTTTTTTTGCAGAGCAAGTCATGTTATAGCTTCAATGCACATAATCACTGGTTTAGAGCTTCTAAGTACACTAGTGCTCTGTTTAGTGCAACTGAGCAAATAAAGAGAAAGCAAGGCCACAGATGCTGAAAAGCTTCTTTCTCAGTGAGAGAAAGTTGGTTTATGCAATTTTAAGAGTAAAGCTGAAGTACATGAAAAATGATAATTTCTCATTAAATGAAATGTCATTTCCAATGCAGGAGACAGATTTTCATGTGTTAGAGTTTTTTTGCAGAGCAAGTCATGTTATAGCTTCAATGCACATAAATCACTGGTTTAGAGATTGTAAGAACACTAGTGCTGTGTTTAGTGCAAATAAAGAGAAAGCAAGGCCACACAGATGCTGAAAAGATTCTTTCTCAGTGAGAGAAAGTTGGTTTATGCCATTTTAAGAGTAAAGCTGAAGTACATGAAAAATGTTAATTTCTCATGAAATTTAATGTTATTTGCAATGCAGAAGACAGATTTTCATGTGTTAGAGTTTTTTTGCAGAGCAAGTCATGTTATAGCTTCAATGCACATAAATCACTGGTTTAGAGATTGTAAGAACACTAGTGCTGTGTTTAGTGCAAATAAAGAGAAAGCAAGGCCACACAGATGCTGAAAAGATTCCTTCTCAGTGAGAGAAAGTTGGTTTATGCCATTTTAAGAGTAAAGCTGAAGTACATGAAAAATGTTAATTTCTCATGAAATTTAATGTTATTTGCAATGCAGAAGACAGATTTTCATGTGTTAGAGTTTTTTTGCAGAGCAAGTCATGTTATAGCTTCAATGCACATAAATCACTGGTTTAGAGATTGTAAGAACACTAGTGCTGTGTTTAGTGCAACTAAGCAAATAAAGAGAAAGCAAGGCCACACAGACGCTGAAAAGATTCTTTCTCAGTGAGAGAAAGTTGGTTTATGCAATTTTAAGAGTATAGCTGAAGTACATGAAAAATGTTATTTGCAATGCAGAAGACAGATTTTCATGTATTAGAGTTTTTTTGCAGAGCAAGTCATGTTATAGCTTCAATGCACATAATCACTGGTTTAGAGCTTCTAAGTACACTAGTGCTCTGTTTAGTGCAACTGAGCAAATAAAGAGAGAGCAAGGCCACAGATGCTGAAAAGCTTCTTTCTCAGTGAGAGAAAGTTGGTTTATGCAATTTTAAGAGTAAAGCTGAAGTACATGAAAAATGATAATTTCTCATTAAATGAAATGTCATTTGCAATGCAGAAGACAGATTTTCATGTGTTAGAGTTTTTTTGCAGAGCAAGTCATGTTATAGCTTCAATGCACATAAATCACTGGTTTAGAGATTGTAAGAACACTAGTGCTGTGTTTAGTGCAACTGAGCAAATAAAGAGAACGCAAGGCCACAGATGCTGAAAAGCTTCTTTCTCAGTGAGAGAAAGTTGGTTTATGCAATTTTAAGAGTAAAGCTGAAGTACATGAAAAATGTTATTTGCAATGCAGAAGACAGATTTTCATGTATTAGAGTTTTTTTGCAGAGCAAGTCATGTTATAGCTTCAATGCACATAATCACTGGTTTAGAGCTTCTAAGTACACTAGTGCTCTGTTTAGTGCAACTGAGCAAATAAAGAGAGAGCAAGGCCACAGATGCTGAAAAGCTTCTTTCTCAGTGAGAGAAAGTTGGTTTATGCAATTTTAAGAGTAAAGCTGAAGTACATGAAAAATGATAATTTCTCATTAAATGAAATGTCATTTGCAATGCAGGAGACAGATTTTCATGTGTTAGAGTTTTTTTGCAGAGCAAGTCATGTTATAGCTTCAATGCACATAATCACTGGTTTAGAGATTGTAAGAACACTAGTGCTGTGTTTAGTGCAAATAAAGAGAAAGCAAGGCCACACAGATGCTGAAAAGATTCTTTCTCAGTGAGAGAAAGTTGGTTTATGCCATTTTAAGAGTAAAGCTGAAGTACATGAAAAATGTTAATTTCTCATGAAATTTAATGTTATTTGCAATGCAGAAGACAGATTTTCATGTGTTAGAGTTTTTTTGCAGAGCAAGTCATGTTATAGCTTTAATGCACATAAATCACTGGTTTAGAGATTGTAAGAACACTAGTGCTGTGTTTAGTGCAAATAAAGAGAAAGCAAGGCCACACAGATGCTGAAAAGATTCTTTCTCAGTGAGAGAAAGTTGGTTCATGCCATTTTAAGAGTAAAGCTGAAGTACATGAAAAATGTTAATTTCTCATGAAATTTAATGTTATTTGCAATGCAGAAGACAGATTTTCATGTGTTAGAGTTTTTTTGCAGAGCAAGTCATGTTATAGCTTCAATGCACATAAATCACTGGTTTAGAGATTGTAAGAACACTTGTGCTGTGTTTAGTGCAACTAAGCAAATAAAGAGAAAGCAAGGCCACACAGACGCTGAAAAGATTCTTTCTCAGTGAGAGAAAGTTGGTTTATGCAATTTTAAGAGTAAAGCTGAAGTACATGAAAAATGATAATTTCTCATTAAATGAAATGTCATTTGCAATGCAGGAGACAGATTTTCATGTGTTAGAGTTTTTTTGCAGAGCAAGTCATGTTATAGCTTCAATGCACATAATCACTGGTTTAGAGCTTCTAAGTACACTAGTGCTCTGTTTAGTGCAACTGAGCAAATAAAGAGAAAGCAAGGCCACACAGACGCTGAAAAGATTCTTTTCTCAGTGAGAGAAAGTTGGTTTATGCAATTTTAAGAGTAAAGCTGAAGTACATGAAAAATGTTATTTGCAATGCAGAAGACAGATTTTCATGTATTAGAGTTTTTTTGCAGAGCAAGTCATGTTATAGCTTCAATGCACATAATCACTGGTTTAGAGCTTCTAAGTACACTAGTGCTCTGTTTAGTGCAACTGAGCAAATAAAGAGAGAGCAAGGCCACAGATGCTGAAAAGCTTCTTTCTCAGTGAGAGAAAGTTGGATTATGCAATTTTAAGAGTAAAGCTGAAGTACATGAAAAATGATAATTTCTCATTAAATGAAATGTCATTTGCAATGCAGGAGACAGATTTTCATGTGTTAGAGTTTTTTTGCAGAGCAAGTCATGTTATAGCTTCAATGCACATAATCACTGGTTTAGAGCTTCTAAGTACACTAGTGCTCTGTTTAGTGCAACTGAGCAAATAAAGAGAAAGCAAGGCCACAGATGCTGAAAAGCTTCTTTCGCAGTGAGAGAAAGTTGGTTTATGCAATTTTAAGAGTAAAGCTGAAGTACATGAAAAATGATAATTTCTCATTAAATGAAATGTCATTTGCAATGCAGGAGACAGATTTTCATGTGTTAGAGTTTTTTTGCAGAGCAAGTCATGTTATAGCTTCAATGCACATAAATCACTGGTTTAGAGATTGTAAGAACACTAGTGCTGTGTTTAGTGCAAATAAAGAGAAAGCAAGGCCACACAGATGCTGAAAAGATTCTTTCTCAGTGAGAGAAAGTTGGTTTATGCCATTTTAAGAGTAAAGCTGAAGTACATGAAAAATGTTAATTTCTCATGAAATTTAATGTTATTTGCAATGCAGAAGACAGATTTTCATGTGTTAGAGTTTTTTTGCAGAGCAAGTCATGTTATAGCTTCAATGCACATAATCACTGGTTTAGAGCTTCTAAGTACACTAGTGCTCTGTTTAGTGCAACTGAGCAAATAAAGAGAAAGCAAGGCCACAGATGCTGAAAAGCTTCTTTCTCAGTGAGAGAAAGTTGGTTTATGCAATTTTAAGAGTAAAGCTGAAGTACATGAAAA
The DNA here is from genome assembly GCF_936440315.1 of Barbus barbus. Lineage (NCBI taxonomy): Eukaryota > Metazoa > Chordata > Actinopteri > Cypriniformes > Cyprinidae > Barbus > Barbus barbus. Next base: position 2,078,099 of record NC_136756.1, read on the forward strand.
ATGATAATTTCTCATTAAATGAAATGTCATTTGCAATGCAGGAGACAGATTTTCATGTGTTAGAGTTTTTTTGCAGAGCAAGTCATGTTATAGCTTCAATGCACATAAATCACTGGTTTAGAGATTGTAAGAACACTAGTGCTGTGTTTAGTGCAAATAAAGAGAAAGCAAGGCCACACAGATGCTGAAAAGATTCTTTCTCAGTGAGAGAAAGTTGGTTTATGCCATTTTAAGAGTAAAGCTGAAGTACATGAAAAATGTTAATTTCTCATGAAATTTAATGTTATTTGCAATGCAGAAGACAGATTTTCATGTGTTAGAGTTTTTTTGCAGAGCAAGTCATGTTATAGCTTCAATGCACATAAATCACTGGTTTAGAGATTGTAAGAACACTAGTGCTGTGTTTAGTGCAAATAAAGAGAAAGCAAGGCCACACAGATGCTGAAAAGATTCCTTCTCAGTGAGAGAAAGTTGGTTTATGCCATTTTAAGAGTAAAGCTGAAGTACATGAAAAATGTTAATTTCTCATGAAATTTAATGTTATTTGCAATGCAGAAGACAGATTTTCATGTGTTAGAGTTTTTTTGCAGAGCAAGTCATGTTATAGCTTCAATGCACATAAATCACTGGTTTAGAGATTGTAAGAACACTAGTGCTGTGTTTAGTGCAACTAAGCAAATAAAGAGAAAGCAAGGCCACACAGACGCTGAAAAGATTCTTTCTCAGTGAGAGAAAGTTGGTTTATGCAATTTTAAGAGTAAAGCTGAAGTACATGAAAAATGTTAATTTCTCATGAAAAATGTTATTTGCAATGCAGAAGACAGATTTTCATGTGTTAGAGTTTTTTTGCAGAGCAAGTCATGTTATAGCTTCAATGCACATAATCACTGGTTTAGAGCTTCTAAGTACACTAGTGCTCTGTTTAGTGCAACTGAGCAAATAAAGAGAAAGCTAGGCCACAGATGCTGAAAAGCTTCTTTCTCAGTGAGAGAAAGTTGGTTTATGCAATTTTAAGAGTAAAGCTGAAGTACATGAAAAATTATAATTTCTCATTAAATGAAATGTCATTTGCAATGCAGGAGACAGATTTTCATGTGTTAGAGTTTTTTTGCAGAGCAAGTCATGTTATAGCTTCAATGCACATAATCACTGGTTTAGAGCTTCTAAGTACACTAGTGCTCTGTTTAGTGCAACTGAGCAAATAAAGAGAAAGCAAGGCCACACAGACGCTGAAAAGATTCTTTCTCAGTGAGAGAAAGTTGGTTTATGCAATTTTAAGAGTAAAGCTGAAGTACATGAAAAATGCTATTTGCAATGCAGAAGACAGATTTTCATGTATTAGAGTTTTATTGCAGAGCAAGTCATGTTATAGCTTCAATGCACATAATCACTGGTTTAGAGCTTCTAAGTACACTAGTGCTCTGTTTAGTGCAACTGAGCAAATAAAGAGAGAGCAAGGCCACAGATGCTGAAAAGCTTCTTTCTCAGTGAGAGAAAGTTGGTTTATGCAATTTTAAGTGTAAAGCTGAAGTACATGAAAAATGATAATTTCTCATTAAATGAAATGTCATTTGCAATGCAGGAGACAGATTTTCATGTGTTAGAGTTTTTTTGCAGAGCAAGTCATGTTATAGCTTCAATGCACATAATCACTGGTTTAGAGCTTCTAAGTACACTAGTGCTCTGTTTAGTGCAACTGAGCAAATAAAGAGAAAGCAAGGCCACAGATGCTGAAAAGCTTCTTTCTCAGTGAGAGAAAGTTGGTTTATGCAATTTTAAGAGTAAAGCTGAAGTACATGAAAAATGATAATTTCTCATTAAATGAAATGTCATTTGCAATGCAGGAGACAGATTTTCATGTGTTAGAGTTTTTTTGCAGAGCAAGTCATGTTATAGCTTCAATGCACATAATCACTGGTTTAGAGCTTCTAAGTACACTAGTGCTCTGTTTAGTGCAACTGAGCAAATAAAGAGAAAGCAAGGCCACAGATGCTGAAAAGCTTCTTTCTCAGTGAGAGAAAGTTGGTTTATGCAATTTTAAGAGTAAAGCTGAAGTACATGAAAAAAGTTAATTTCTCATGAAATTTAATGTTATTTGCAATGCAGAAGACAGATTTTCATGTGTTAGAGTTTTTTTTGCAGAGCAAGTCATGTTATAGCTTCAATGCACATAAATCACTGGTTTAGAGATTGTAAGAACACTAGTGCTGTGTTTAGTGCAAATAAAGAGAAAGCAAGGCCACACAGATGCTGAAAAGATTCTTTCTCAGTGAGAGAAAGTTGGTTTATGCCATTTTAAGAGTAAAGCTGAAGTACATGAAAAATGTTAATTTCTCATGAAATTTAATGTTATTTGCAATGCAGAAGACAGATTTTCATGTGTTAGAGTTTTTTTGCAGAGCAAGTCATGTTATAGCTTCAATGCACATAAATCACTGGTTTAGAGATTGTAAGAACACTAGTGCTGTGTTTAGTGCAACTGAGCAAATAAAGAGAACGCAAGGCCACAGATGCTGAAAAGCTTCTTTCTCAGTGAGAGAAAGTTGGTTTATGCAATTTTAAGAGTAAAGCTGAAGTACATGAAAAATGATAATTTCTCATTAAATGAAATGTCGTTTGCAATGCAGGAGACAGATTTTCATGTGTTAGAGTATTTTTGAAGAGCAAGTCATGTTATAGCTTCAATGCACATAAATCACTGGTTTAGAGATTGTAAGAACACTAGTGCTGTGTTTAGTGCAAATAAAGAGAAAGCAAGGCCACACAGATGCTGAAAAGATTCTTTCTCAGTGAGAGAAAGTTGGTTTATGCCATTTTAAGAGTAAAGCTGAAGTACATGAAAAATGTTAATTTCTCATGAAATTTAATGTTATTTGCAATGCAGAAGACAGATTTTCATGTGTTAGAGTTTTTTTGTAGAGCAAGTCATGTTATAGCTTCAATGCACATAAATCACTGGTTTAGAGATTGTAAGAACACTAGTGCTGTGTTTAGTGCAAATAAAGAGAAAGCAAGGCCACACAGATGCTGAAAAGATTCTTTCTCAGTGAGAGAAAGTTGGTTTATGCCATTTTAAGAGTAAAGCTGAAGTACATGAAAAATGTTAATTTCTCATGAAATTTAATGTTATTTGCAATGCAGAAGACAGATTTTCATGTGTTAGAGTTTTTTTGCAGAGCAAGTCATGTTATAGCTTCAATGCACATAAATCACTGGTTTAGAGATTGTAAGAACACTAGTGCTGTGTTTAGTGCAACTAAGCAAATAAAGAGAAAGCAAGGCCACACAGACGCTGAAAAGATTCTTTCTCAGTGAGAGAAAGTTGGTTTATGCAATTTTAAGAGTAAAAGCTGAAGTACATGAAAAATGTTAATTTCTCATGAAAAATGTTATTTGCAATGCAGAAGACAGATTTTCATGTGTTAGAGTTTTTTTTGCAGAGCAAGTCATGTTATAGCTTCAATGCACATAATCACTGGTTTAGAGCTTCTAAGTACACTAGTGCTCTGTTTAGTGCAACTGAGCAAATAAAGAGAAAGCTAGGCCACAGATGCTGAAAAGCTTCTTTCTCAGTGAGAGAAAGTTGGTTTATGCAATTTTAAGAGTAAAGCTGAAGTACATGAAAAATGATAATTTCTCATTAAATGAAATGTCATTTGCAATGCAGGAGACAGATTTTCATGTGTTAGAGTTTTTTTGCAGAGCAAGTCATGTTATAGCTTCAATGCACATAATCACTGTTTAGAGCTTCTAAGTACACTAGTGCTCTGTTTAGTGCAACTGAGCAAATAAAGAGAAAGCAAGGCCACACAGACGCTGAAAAGATTCTTTCTCAGTGAGAGAAAGTTGGTTTATGCAATTTTAAGAGTAAAGCTGAAGTACATGAAAAATGTTATTTGCAATGCAGAAGACAGATTTTCATGTATTAGAGTTTTTTTTGCAGAGCAAGTCATGTTATAGCTTCAATGCACATAATCACTGGTTTAGAGCTTCTAAGTACACTAGTGCTCTGTTTAGTGCAACTGAGCAAATAAAGAGAGAGCAAGGCCACAGATGCTGAAAAGCTTCTTTCTCAGTGAGAGAAAGTTGGTTTATGCAATTTTAAGAGTAAAGCTGAAGTACATGAAAAATGATAATTTCTCATTAAATGAAATGTCATTTGCAATGCAGGAGACAGATTTTCATGTGTTAGAGTTTTTTTGCAGAGCAAGTCATGTTATAGCTTCAATGCACATAATCACTGGTTTAGAGCTTCTAAGTACACTAGTGCTCTGTTTAGTGCAACTGAGCAAATAAAGAGAAAGCAAGGCCACAGATGCTGAAAAGCTTCTTTCTCAGTGAGCGAAAGTTGGTTTATGCAATTTTAAGAGTAAAGCTGAAGTACATGAAAAATGATAATTTCTCATTAAATGAAATGTCATTTGCAATGCAGGAGACAGATTTTCATGTGTTAGAGTTTTTTTGCAGAGCAAGTCATGTTATAGCTTCAATGCACATAAATCACTGGTTTAGAGATTGTAAGAACACTAGTGCTGTGTTTAGTGCAAATAAAGAGAAAGCAAGGCCACACAGATGCTGAAAAGATTCTTTCTCAGTGAGAGAAAGTTGGTTTATGTCATTTTAAGAGTAAAGCTGAAGTACATGAAAAATGTTAATTTCTCATGAAATTTAATGTTATTTGCAATGCAGAAGACAGATTTTCATGTGTTAGAGTTTTTTTGCAGAGCAAGTCATGTTATAGCTTCAATGCACATAATCACTGGTTTAGAGCTTCTAAGTACACTAGTGCTCTGTTTAGTGCAACTGAGCAAATAAAGAGAAAGCAAGGCCACAGATGCTGAAAAGCTTCTTTCTCAGTGAGAGAAAGTTGGTTTATGCAATTTTAAGAGTAAAGCTGAAGTACATGAAAAATGATAATTTCTCATTAAATGAAATGTCATTTGCAATGCAGGAGACAGATTTTCATGTGTTAGAGTTTTTTTGCAGAGCAAGTCATGTTATAGCTTCAATGCACATAAATCACTGGTTTAGAGATTGTAAGAACACTAGTGCTGTGTTTAGTGCAAATAAAGAGAAAGCAAGGCCACACAGATGCTGAAAAGATTCTTTCTCAGTGAGAGAAAGTTGGTTTATGCCATTTTAAGAGTAAAGCTGAAGTACATGAAAAATGTTAATTTCTCATGAAATTTAATGTTATTTGCAATGCAGAAGACAGATTTTCATGTGTTAGAGTTTTTTTGCAGAGCAAGTCATGTTATAGCTTCAATGCACATAAATCACTGGTTTAGAGATTGTAAGAACACTAGTGCTGTGTTTAGTGCAAATAAAGAGAAAGCAAGGCCACACAAATGCTGAAAAGATTCCTTCTCAGTGAGAGAAAGTTGGTTTATGCCATTTTAAGAGTAAAGCTGAAGTACATGAAAAATGTTAATTTCTCATGAAATTTAATGTTATTTGCAATGCAGAAGACAGATTTTCATGTGTTAGAGTTTTTTTTGCAGAGCAAGTCATGTTATAGCTTCAATGCACATAAATCACTGGTTTAGAGATTGTAAGAACACTAGTGCTGTGTTTAGTGCAACTAAGCAAATAAAGAGAAAGCAAGGCCACACAGACGCTGAAAAGATTCTTTCTCAGTGAGAGAAAGTTGGTTTATGCAATTTTAAGAGTAAAGCTGAAGTACATGAAAAATGTTAATTTCTCATGAAAAATGTTATTTGCAATGCAGAAGACAGATTTTCATGTGTTAGAGTTTTTTTGCAGAGCAAGTCATGTTATAGCTTCAATGCACATAATCACTGGTTTAGAGCTTCTAAGTACACTAGTGCTCTGTTTAGTGCAACTGAGCAAATAAAGAGAAAGCTAGGCCACAGATGCTGAAAAGCTTCTTTCTCAGTGAGAGAAAGTTGGTTTATGCAATTTTAAGAGTAAAGCTGAAGTACATGAAAAATGATAATTTCTCATTAAATGAAATGTCATTTGCAATGCAGGAGACAGATTTTCATGTGTTAGAGTTTTTTTGCAGAGCAAGTCATGTTATAGCTTCAATGCACATAATCACTGGTTTAGAGCTTCTAAGTACACTAGTGCTCTGTTTAGTGCAACTGAGCAAATAAAGAGAAAGCAAGGCCACACAGACGCTGAAAAGATTCTTTCTCAGTGAGAGAAAGTTGGTTTATGCAATTTTAAGAGTAAAGCTGAAGTACATGAAAAATGTTATTTGCAATGCAGAAGACAGATTTTCATGTATTAGAGTTTTTTTGCAGAGCAAGTCATGTTATAGCTTCAATGCACATAATCACTGGTTTAGAGCTTCTAAGTACACTAGTGCTCTGTTTAGTGCAACTGAGCAAATAAAGAGAACGCAAGGCCACAGATGCTGAAAAGCTTCTTTCTCAGTGAGAGAAAGTTGGTTTATGCAATTTTAAGAGTAAAGCTGAAGTACATGAAAAATGATAATTTCTCATTAAATGAAATGTCGTTTGCAATGCAGGAGACAGATTTTCATGTGTTAGAGTATTTTTGAAGAGCAAGTCATGTTATAGCTTCAATGCACATAAATCACTGGTTTAGAGATTGTAAGAACACTAGTGCTGTGTTTAGTGCAAATAAAGAGAAAGCAAGGCCACACAGATGCTGAAAAGATTCTTTCTCAGTGAGAGAAAGTTGGTTTATGCCATTTTAAGAGTAAAGCTGAAGTACATGAAAAATGTTAATTTCTCATGAAATTTAATGTTATTTGCAATGCAGAAGACAGATTTTCATGTGTTAGAGTTTTTTTGTAGAGCAAGTCATGTTATAGCTTCAATGCACATAAATCACTGGTTTAGAGATTGTAAGAACACTAGTGCTGTGTTTAGTGCAAATAAAGAGAAAGCAAGGCCACACAGATGCTGAAAAGATTCTTTCTCAGTGAGAGAAAGTTGGTTTATGCCATTTTAAGAGTAAAGCTGAAGTACATGAAAAATGTTAATTTCTCATGAAATTTAATGTTATTTGCAATGCAGAAGACAGATTTTCATGTGTTAGAGTTTTTTTGCAGAGCAAGTCATGTTATAGCTTCAATGCACATAAATCACTGGTTTAGAGATTGTAAGAACACTAGTGCTGTGTTTAGTGCAACTAAGCAAATAAAGAGAAAGCAAGGCCACACAGACGCTGAAAAGATTCTTTCTCAGTGAGAGAAAGTTGGTTTATGCAATTTTAAGAGTAAAGCTGAAGTACATGAAAAATGTTAATTTCTCATGAAAAATGTTATTTGCAATGCAGAAGACAGATTTTCATGTGTTAGAGTTTTTTTGCAGAGCAAGTCATGTTATAGCTTCAATGCACATAATCACTGGTTTAGAGCTTCTAAGTACACTAGTGCTCTGTTTAGTGCAACTGAGCAAATAAAGAGAAAGCTAGGCCACAGATGCTGAAAAGCTTCTTTCTCAGTGAGAGAAAGTTGGTTTATGCAATTTTAAGAGTAAAGCTGAAGTACATGAAAAATGATAATTTCTCATTAAATGAAATGTCATTTGCAATGCAGGAGACAGATTTTCATGTGTTAGAGTTTTTTTGCAGAGCAAGTCATGTTATAGCTTCAATGCACATAATCACTGGTTTAGAGCTTCTAAGTACACTAGTGCTCTGTTTAGTGCAACTGAGCAAATAAAGAGAAAGCAAGGCCACACAGACGCTGAAAAGATTCTTTCTCAGTGAGAGAAAGTTGGTTTATGCAATTTTAAGAGTAAAGCTGAAGTACATGAAAAATGTTATTTGCAATGCAGAAGACAGATTTTCATGTATTAGAGTTTTTTTGCAGAGCAAGTCATGTTATAGCTTCAATGCACATAATCACTGGTTTAGAGCTTCTAAGTACACTAGTGCTCTGTTTAGTGCAACTGAGCAAATAAAGAGAGAGCAAGGCCACAGATGCTGAAAAGCTTCTTTCTCAGTGAGAGAAAGTTGGTTTATGCAATTTTAAGAGTAAAGCTGAAGTACATGAAAAATGATAATTTCTCATTAAATGAAATGTCATTTGCAATGCAGGAGACAGATTTTCATGTGTTAGAGTTTTTTTGCAGAGCAAGTCATGTTATAGCTTCAATGCACATAATCACTGGTTTAGAGCTTCTAAGTACACTAGTGCTCTGTTTAGTGCAACTGAGCAAATAAAGAGAAAGCAAGGCCACAGATGCTGAAAAGCTTCTTTCTCAGTGAGCGAAAGTTGGTTTATGCAATTTTAAGAGTAAAGCTGAAGTACATGAAAAATGATAATTTCTCATTAAATGAAATGTCATTTGCAATGCAGGAGACAGATTTTCATGTGTTAGAGTTTTTTTGCAGAGCAAGTCATGTTATAGCTTCAATGCACATAAATCACTGGTTTAGAGATTGTAAGAACACTAGTGCTGTGTTTAGTGCAAATAAAGAGAAAGCAAGGCCACACAGATGCTGAAAAGATTCTTTCTCAGTGAGAGAAAGTTGGTTTATGTCATTTTAAGAGTAAAGCTGAAGTACATGAAAAATGTTAATTTCTCATGAAATTTAATGTTATTTGCAATGCAGAAGACAGATTTTCATGTGTTAGAGTTTTTTTGCAGAGCAAGTCATGTTATAGCTTCAATGCACATAATCACTGGTTTAGAGCTTCTAAGTACACTAGTGCTCTGTTTAGTGCAACTGAGCAAATAAAGAGAAAGCAAGGCCACAGATGCTGAAAAGCTTCTTTCTCAGTGAGAGAAAGTTGGTTTATGCAATTTTAAGAGTAAAGCTGAAGTACATGAAAAATGATAATTTCTCATTAAATGAAATGTCATTTGCAATGCAGGAGACAGATTTTCATGTGTTAGAGTTTTTTTGCAGAGCAAGTCATGTTATAGCTTCAATGCACATAAATCACTGGTTTAGAGATTGTAAGAACACTAGTGCTGTGTTTAGTGCAAATAAAGAGAAAGCAAGGCCACACAGATGCTGAAAAGATTCTTTCTCAGTGAGAGAAAGTTGGTTTATGCCATTTTAAGAGTAAAGCTGAAGTACATGAAAAATGTTAATTTCTCATGAAATTTAATGTTATTTGCAATGCAGAAGACAGATTTTCATGTGTTAGAGTTTTTTTGCAGAGCAAGTCATGTTATAGCTTCAATGCACATAAATCACTGGTTTAGAGATTGTAAGAACACTAGTGCTGTGTTTAGTGCTGATAAAGAGAAAGCAAGGCCACACAGATGCTGAAAAGATTCCTTCTCAGTGAGAGAAAGTTGGTTTATGCCATTTTAAGAGTAAAGCTGAAGTACATGAAAAATGTTAATTTCTCATGAAATTTAATGTTATTTGCAATGCAGAAGACAGATTTTCATGTGTTAGAGTTTTTTTGCAGAGCAAGTCATGTTATAGCTTCAATGCACATAAATCACTGGTTTAGAGATTGTAAGAACACTAGTGCTGTGTTTAGTGCAACTAAGCAAATAAAGAGAAAGCAAGGCCACACAGACGCTGAAAAGATTCTTTCTCAGTGAGAGAAAGTTGGTTTATGCAATTTTAAGAGTAAAGCTGAAGTACATGAAAAATGTTAATTTCTCATGAAAAATGTTATTTGCAATGCAGAAGACAGATTTTCATGTGTTAGAGTTTTTTTGCAGAGCAAGTCATGTTATAGCTTCAATGCACATAATCACTGGTTTAGAGCTTCTAAGTACACTAGTGCTCTGTTTAGTGCAACTGAGCAAATAAAGAGAAAGCTAGGCCACAGATGCTGAAAAGCTTCTTTCTCAGTGAGAGAAAGTTGGTTTATGCAATTTTAAGAGTAAAGCTGAAGTACATGAAAAATGATAATTTCTCATTAAATGAAATGTCATTTGCAATGCAGGAGACAGATTTTCATGTGTTAGAGTTTTTTTGCAGAGCAAGTCATGTTATAGCTTCAATGCACATAATCACTGGTTTAGAGCTTCTAAGTACACTAGTGCTCTGTTTAGTGCAACTGAGCAAATAAAGAGAAAGCAAGGCCACACAGACGCTGAAAAGATTCTTTCTCAGTGAGAGAAAGTTGGTTTATGCAATTTTAAGAGTAAAGCTGAAGTACATGAAAAATGTTATTTGCAATGCAGAAGACAGATTTTCATGTATTAGAGTTTTTTTGCAGAGCAAGTCATGTTATAGCTTCAATGCACATAATCACTGGTTTAGAGCTTCTAAGTACACTAGTGCTCTGTTTAGTGCAACTGAGCAAATAAAGAGAGAGCAAGGCCACAGATGCTGAAAAGCTTCTTTCTCAGTGAGAGAAAGTTGGTTTATGCAATTTTAAGAGTAAAGCTGAAGTACATGAAAAATGATAATTTCTCATTAAATGAAATGTCATTTGCAATGCAGGAGACAGATTTTCATGTGTTAGAGTTTTTTTGCAGAGCAAGTCATGTTATAGCTTCAATGCACATAATCACTGGTTTAGAGCTTCTAAGTACACTAGTGCTCTGTTTAGTGCAACTGAGCAAATAAAGAGAAAGCAAGGCCACAGATGCTGAAAAGCTTCTTTCTCAGTGAGAGAAAGTTGGTTTATGCAATTTTAAGAGTAAAGCTGAAGTACATGAAAAATGATAATTTCTCATTAAATGAAATGTCATTTGCAATGCAGGAGACAGATTTTCATGTGTTAGAGTTTTTTTGCAGAGCAAGTCATGTTATAGCTTCAATGCACATAAATCACTGGTTTAGAGATTGTAAGAACACTAGTGCTGTGTTTAGTGCAAATAAAGAGAAAGCAAGGCCACACAGATGCTGAAAAGATTCTTTCTCAGTGAGAGAAAGTTGGTTTATGCCATTTTAAGAGTAAAGCTGAAGTACATGAAAAATGTTAATTTCTCATGAAATTTAATGTTATTTGCAATGCAGAAGACAGATTTTCATGTGTTAGAGTTTTTTTGCAGAGCAAGTCATGTTATAGCTTCAATGCACATAAATCACTGGTTTAGAGATTGTAAGAACACTAGTGCTGTGTTTAGTGCAAATAAAGAGAAAGCAAGGCCACACAGATGCTGAAAAGATTCCTTCTCAGTGAGAGAAAGTTGGTTTATGCCATTTTAAGAGTAAAGCTGAAGTACATGAAAAATGTTAATTTCTCATGAAATTTAATGTTATTTGCAATGCAGAAGACAGATTTTCATGTGTTAGAGTTTTTTTGCAGAGCAAGTCATGTTATAGCTTCAATGCACATAAATCACTGGTTTAGAGATTGTAAGAACACTAGTGCTGTGTTTAGTGCAACTAAGCAAATAAAGAGAAAGCAAGGCCACACAGACGCTGAAAAGATTCTTTCTCAGTGAGAGAAAGTTGGTTTATGCAATTTTAAGAGTATAGCTGAAGTACATGAAAAATGTTATTTGCAATGCAGAAGACAGATTTTCATGTATTAGAGTTTTTTTGCAGAGCAAGTCATGTTATAGCTTCAATGCACATAATCACTGGTTTAGAGCTTCTAAGTACACTAGTGCTCTGTTTAGTGCAACTGAGCAAATAAAGAGAGAGCAAGGCCACAGATGCTGAAAAGCTTCTTTCTCAGTGAGAGAAAGTTGGTTTATGCAATTTTAAGAGTAAAGCTGAAGTACATGAAAAATGATAATTTCTCATTAAATGAAATGTCATTTGCAATGCAGGAGACAGATTTTCATGTGTTAGAGTTTTTTTGCAGAGCAAGTCATGTTATAGCTTCAATGCACATAATCACTGGTTTAGAGCTTCTAAGTACACTAGTGCTCTGTTTAGTGCAACTGAGCAAATAAAGAGAAAGCAAGGCCACAGATGCTGAAAAGCTTCTTTCTCAGTGAGAGAAAGTTGGTTTATGCAATTTTTTAGAGTAAAGCTGAAGTACATGAAAAAAGTTAATTTCTCATGAAATTTAATGTTATTTGCAATGCAGAAGACAGATTTTCATGTGTTAGAGTTTTTTTTGCAGAGCAAGTCATGTTATAGCTTCAATGCACATAAATCACTGGTTTAGAGATTGTAAGAACACTAGTGCTGTGTTTAGTGCAAATAAAGAGAAAGCAAGGCCACACAGATGCTGAAAAGATTCTTTCTCAGTGAGAGAAAGTTGGTTTATGCCATTTTAAGAGTAAAGCTGAAGTACATGAAAAATGTTAATTTCTCATGAAATTTAATGTTATTTGCAATGCAGAAGACAGATTTTCATGTGTTAGAGTTTTTTTGCAGAGCAAGTCATGTTATAGCTTCAATGCACATAAATCACTGGTTTAGAGATTGTAAGAACACTAGTGCTGTGTTTAGTGCAACTGAGCAAATAAAGAGAACGCAAGGCCACAGATGCTGAAAAGCTTCTTTCTCAGTGAGAGAAAGTTGGTTTATGCAATTTTAAGAGTAAAGCTGAAGTACATGAAAAATGATAATTTCTCATTAAATGAAATGTCGTTTGCAATGCAGGAGACAGATTTTCATGTGTTAGAGTATTTTTGAAGAGCAAGTCATGTTATAGCTTCAATGCACATAAATCACTGGTTTAGAGATTGTAAGAACACTAGTGCTGTGTTTAGTGCAAATAAAGAGAAAGCAAGGCCACACAGATGCTGAAAAGATTCTTTCTCAGTGAGAGAAAGTTGGTTTATGCCATTTTAAGAGTAAAGCTGAAGTACATGAAAAATGTTAATTTCTCATGAAATTTAATGTTATTTGCAATGCAGAAGACAGATTTTCATGTGTTAGAGTTTTTTTGTAGAGCAAGTCATGTTATAGCTTCAATGCACATAAATCACTGGTTTAGAGATTGTAAGAACACTAGTGCTGTGTTTAGTGCAAATAAAGAGAAAGCAAGGCCACACAGATGCTGAAAAGATTCTTTCTCAGTGAGAGAAAGTTGGTTTATGCCATTTTAAGAGTAAAGCTGAAGTACATGAAAAATGTTAATTTCTCATGAAATTTAATGTTATTTGCAATGCAGAAGACAGATTTTCATGTGTTAGAGTTTTTTTGCAGAGCAAGTCATGTTATAGCTTCAATGCACATAAATCACTGGTTTAGAGATTGTAAGAACACTAGTGCTGTGTTTAGTGCAACTAAGCAAATAAAGAGAAAGCAAGGCCACACAGACGCTGAAAAGATTCTTTCTCAGTGAGAGAAAGTTGGTTTATGCAATTTTAAGAGTAAAGCTGAAGTACATGAAAAATATTAATTTCTCATGAAAAATGTTATTTGCAATGCAGAAGACAGATTTTCATGTATTAGAGTTTTTTTGCAGAGCAAGTCATGTTATAGCTTCAATGCACATAATCACTGGTTTAGAGCTTCTAAGTACACTAGTGCTCTGTTTAGTGCAACTGAGCAAATAAAGAGAGAGCAAGGCCACAGATGCTGAAAAGCTTCTTTCTCAGTGAGAGAAAGTTGGTTTATGCAATTTTAAGAGTAAAGCTGAAGTACATGAAAAATGATAATTTCTCATTAAATGAAATGTCATTTGCAATGCAGGAGACAGATTTTCATGTGTTAGAGTTTTTTTGCAGAGCAAGTCATGTTATAGCTTCAATGCACATAATCACTGGTTTAGAGATTGTAAGAACACTAGTGCTGTGTTTAGTGCAAATAAAGAGAAAGCAAGGCCACACAGACGCTGAAAAGATTCTTTCTCAGTGAGAGAAAGTTGGTTTATGCAATTTTAAGAGTAAAGCTGAAGTACATGAAAAATGTTAATTTCTCATGAAAAATGTTATTTGCAATGCAGAAGACAGATTTTCATGTGTTAGAGTTTTTTTGCAGAGCAAGTCATGTTATAGCTTCAATGCACATAATCACTGGTTTAGAGCTTCTAAGTACACTAGTGCTCTGTTTAGTGCAACTGAGCAAATAAAGAGAAAGCTAGGCCACAGATGCTGAAAAGCTTCTTTCTCAGTGAGAGAAAGTTGGTTTATGCAATTTTAAGAGTAAAGCTGAAGTACATGAAAAATGATAATTTCTCATTAAATGAAATGTCATTTGCAATGCAGGAGACAGATTTTCATGTGTTAGAGTTTTTTTGCAGAGCAAGTCATGTTATAGCTTCAATGCACATAATCACTGGTTTAGAGCTTCTAAGTACACTAGTGCTCTGTTTAGTGCAACTGAGCAAATAAAGAGAAAGCAAGGCCACACAGACGCTGAAAAGATTCTTTTCTCAGTGAGAGAAAGTTGGTTTATGCAATTTTAAGAGTAAAGCTGAAGTACATGAAAAATGTTATTTGCAATGCAGAAGACAGATTTTCATGTATTAGAGTTTTTTTGCAGAGCAAGTCATGTTATAGCTTCAATGCACATAATCACTGGTTTAGAGCTTCTAAGTACACTAGTGCTCTGTTTAGTGCAACTGAGCAAATAAAGAGAGAGCAAGGCCACAGATGCTGAAAAGCTTCTTTCTCAGTGAGAGAAAGTTGGATTATGCAATTTTAAGAGTAAAGCTGAAGTACATGAAAAATGATAATTTCTCATTAAATGAAATGTCATTTGCAATGCAGGAGACAGATTTTCATGTGTTAGAGTTTTTTTGCAGAGCAAGTCATGTTATAGCTTCAATGCACATAATCACTGGTTTAGAGCTTCTAAGTACACTAGTGCTCTGTTTAGTGCAACTGAGCAAATAAAGAGAAAGCAAGGCCACAGATGCTGAAAAGCTTCTTTCGCAGTGAGAGAAAGTTGGTTTATGCAATTTTAAGAGTAAAGCTGAAGTACATGAAAAATGATAATTTCTCATTAAATGAAATGTCATTTGCAATGCAGGAGACAGATTTTCATGTGTTAGAGTTTTTTTGCAGAGCAAGTCATGTTATAGCTTCAATGCACATAAATCACTGGTTTAGAGATTGTAAGAACACTAGTGCTGTGTTTAGTGCAAATAAAGAGAAAGCAAGGCCACACAGATGCTGAAAAGATTCTTTCTCAGTGAGAGAAAGTTGGTTTATGCCATTTTAAGAGTAAAGCTGAAGTACATGAAAAATGTTAATTTCTCATGAAATTTAATGTTATTTGCAATGCAGAAGACAGATTTTCATGTGTTAGAGTTTTTTTGCAGAGCAAGTCATGTTATAGCTTCAATGCACATAATCACTGGTTTAGAGCTTCTAAGTACACTAGTGCTCTGTTTAGTGCAACTGAGCAAATAAAGAGAAAGCAAGGCCACAGATGCTGAAAAGCTTCTTTCTCAGTGAGAGAAAGTTGGTTTATGCAATTTTAAGAGTAAAGCTGAAGTACATGAAAAATGATAATTTCTCATTAAATGAAATGTCATTTGCAATGCAGGAGACAGATTTTCATGTGTTAGAGTTTTTTTGCAGAGCAAGTCATGTTATAGCTTCAATGCACATAAATCACTGGTTTAGAGATTGTAAGAACACTAGTGCTGTGTTTAGTGCAAATAAAGAGAAAGCAAGGCCACACAGATGCTGAAAAGATTCTTTCTCAGTGAGAGAAAGTTGGTTTATGCCATTTTAAGAGTAAAGCTGAAGTACATGAAAAATGTTAATTTCTCATGAAATTTAATGTTATTTGCAATGCAGAAGACAGATTTTCATGTGTTAGAGTTTTTTTGCAGAGCAAGTCATGTTATAGCTTCAATGCACATAAATCACTGGTTTAGAGATTGTAAGAACACTAGTGCTGTGTTTAGTGCAAATAAAGAGAAAGCAAGGCCACACAGATGCTGAAAAGATTCCTTCTCAGTGAGAGAAAGTTGGTTTATGCCATTTTAAGAGTAAAGCTGAAGTACATGAAAAATGTTAATTTCTCATGAAATTTAATGTTATTTGCAATGCAGAAGACAGATTTTCATGTGTTAGAGTTTTTTTGCAGAGCAAGTCATGTTATAGCTTCAATGCACATAAATCACTGGTTTAGAGATTGTAAGAACACTAGTGCTGTGTTTAGTGCAACTAAGCAAATAAAGAGAAAGCAAGGCCACACAGACGCTGAAAAGATTCTTTCTCAGTGAGAGAAAGTTGGTTTATGCAATTTTAAGAGTAAAGCTGAAGTACATGAAAAATGTTAATTTCTCATGAAAAATGTTATTTGCAATGCAGAAGACAGATTTTCATGTGTTAGAGTTTTTTTGCAGAGCAAGTCATGTTATAGCTTCAATGCACATAATCACTGGTTTAGAGCTTCTAAGTACACTAGTGCTCTGTTTAGTGCAACTGAGCAAATAAAGAGAAAGCTAGGCCACAGATGCTGAAAAGCTTCTTTCTCAGTGAGAGAAAGTTGGTTTATGCAATTTTAAGAGTAAAGCTGAAGTACATGAAAAATTATAATTTCTCATTAAATGAAATGTCATTTGCAATGCAGGAGACAGATTTTCATGTGTTAGAGTTTTTTTGCAGAGCAAGTCATGTTATAGCTTCAATGCACATAATCACTGGTTTAGAGCTTCTAAGTACACTAGTGCTCTGTTTAGTGCAACTGAGCAAATAAAGAGAAAGCAAGGCCACACAGACGCTGAAAAGATTCTTTCTCAGTGAGAGAAAGTTGGTTTATGCAATTTTAAGAGTAAAGCTGAAGTACATGAAAAATGCTATTTGCAATGCAGAAGACAGATTTTCATGTATTAGAGTTTTATTGCAGAGCAAGTCATGTTATAGCTTCAATGCACATAATCACTGGTTTAGAGCTTCTAAGTACACTAGTGCTCTGTTTAGTGCAACTGAGCAAATAAAGAGAGAGCAAGGCCACAGATGCTGAAAAGCTTCTTTCTCAGTGAGAGAAAGTTGGTTTATGCAATTTTAAGTGTAAAGCTGAAGTACATGAAAAATGATAATTTCTCATTAAATGAAATGTCATTTGCAATGCAGGAGACAGATTTTCATGTGTTAGAGTTTTTTTGCAGAGCAAGTCATGTTATAGCTTCAATGCACATAATCACTGGTTTAGAGCTTCTAAGTACACTAGTGCTCTGTTTAGTGCAACTGAGCAAATAAAGAGAAAGCAAGGCCACAGATGCTGAAAAGCTTCTTTCTCAGTGAGAGAAAGTTGGTTTATGCAATTTTAAGAGTAAAGCTGAAGTACATGAAAAATGATAATTTCTCATTAAATGAAATGTCATTTGCAATGCAGGAGACAGATTTTCATGTGTTAGAGTTTTTTTGCAGAGCAAGTCATGTTATAGCTTCAATGCACATAATCACTGGTTTAGAGCTTCTAAGTACACTAGTGCTCTGTTTAGTGCAACTGAGCAAATAAAGAGAAAGCAAGGCCACAGATGCTGAAAAGCTTCTTTCTCAGTGAGAGAAAGTTGGTTTATGCAATTTTAAGAGTAAAGCTGAAGTACATGAAAAAAGTTAATTTCTCATGAAATTTAATGTTATTTGCAATGCAGAAGACAGATTTTCATGTGTTAGAGTTTTTTTTGCAGAGCAAGTCATGTTATAGCTTCAATGCACATAAATCACTGGTTTAGAGATTGTAAGAACACTAGTGCTGTGTTTAGTGCAAATAAAGAGAAAGCAAGGCCACACAGATGCTGAAAAGATTCTTTCTCAGTGAGAGAAAGTTGGTTTATGCCATTTTAAGAGTAAAGCTGAAGTACATGAAAAATGTTAATTTCTCATGAAATTTAATGTTATTTGCAATGCAGAAGACAGATTTTCATGTGTTAGAGTTTTTTTGCAGAGCAAGTCATGTTATAGCTTCAATGCACATAAATCACTGGTTTAGAGATTGTAAGAACACTAGTGCTGTGTTTAGTGCAACTGAGCAAATAAAGAGAACGCAAGGCCACAGATGCTGAAAAGCTTCTTTCTCAGTGAGAGAAAGTTGGTTTATGCAATTTTAAGAGTAAAGCTGAAGTACATGAAAAATGATAATTTCTCATTAAATGAAATGTCGTTTGCAATGCAGGAGACAGATTTTCATGTGTTAGAGTATTTTTGAAGAGCAAGTCATGTTATAGCTTCAATGCACATAAATCACTGGTTTAGAGATTGTAAGAACACTAGTGCTGTGTTTAGTGCAAATAAAGAGAAAGCAAGGCCACACAGATGCTGAAAAGATTCTTTCTCAGTGAGAGAAAGTTGGTTTATGCCATTTTAAGAGTAAAGCTGAAGTACATGAAAAATGTTAATTTCTCATGAAATTTAATGTTATTTGCAATGCAGAAGACAGATTTTCATGTGTTAGAGTTTTTTTGTAGAGCAAGTCATGTTATAGCTTCAATGCACATAAATCACTGGTTTAGAGATTGTAAGAACACTAGTGCTGTGTTTAGTGCAAATAAAGAGAAAGCAAGGCCACACAGATGCTGAAAAGATTCTTTCTCAGTGAGAGAAAGTTGGTTTATGCCATTTTAAGAGTAAAGCTGAAGTACATGAAAAATGTTAATTTCTCATGAAATTTAATGTTATTTGCAATGCAGAAGACAGATTTTCATGTGTTAGAGTTTTTTTGCAGAGCAAGTCATGTTATAGCTTCAATGCACATAAATCACTGGTTTAGAGATTGTAAGAACACTAGTGCTGTGTTTAGTGCAACTAAGCAAATAAAGAGAAAGCAAGGCCACACAGACGCTGAAAAGATTCTTTCTCAGTGAGAGAAAGTTGGTTTATGCAATTTTAAGAGTAAAGCTGAAGTACATGAAAAATGTTAATTTCTCATGAAAAATGTTATTTGCAATGCAGAAGACAGATTTTCATGTGTTAGAGTTTTTTTGCAGAGCAAGTCATGTTATAGCTTCAATGCACATAATCACTGGTTTAGAGCTTCTAAGTACACTAGTGCTCTGTTTAGTGCAACTGAGCAAATAAAGAGAAAGCTAGGCCACAGATGCTGAAAAGCTTCTTTCTCAGTGAGAGAAAGTTGGTTTATGCAATTTTAAGAGTAAAGCTGAAGTACATGAAAAATGATAATTTCTCATTAAATGAAATGTCATTTGCAATGCAGGAGACAGATTTTCATGTGTTAGAGTTTTTTTGCAGAGCAAGTCATGTTATAGCTTCAATGCACATAATCACTGGTTTAGAGCTTCTAAGTACACTAGTGCTCTGTTTAGTGCAACTGAGCAAATAAAGAGAAAGCAAGGCCACACAGACGCTGAAAAGATTCTTTCTCAGTGAGAGAAAGTTGGTTTATGCAATTTTAAGAGTAAAGCTGAAGTACATGAAAAATGTTATTTGCAATGCAGAAGACAGATTTTCATGTATTAGAGTTTTTTTGCAGAGCAAGTCATGTTATAGCTTCAATGCACATAATCACTGGTTTAGAGCTTCTAAGTACACTAGTGCTCTGTTTAGTGCAACTGAGCAAATAAAGAGAGAGCAAGGCCACAGATGCTGAAAAGCTTCTTTCTCAGTGAGAGAAAGTTGGTTTATGCAATTTTAAGAGTAAAGCTGAAGTACATGAAAAATGATAATTTCTCATTAAATGAAATGTCATTTGCAATGCAGGAGACAGATTTTCATGTGTTAGAGTTTTTTTGCAGAGCAAGTCATGTTATAGCTTCAATGCACATAATCACTGGTTTAGAGCTTCTAAGTACACTAGTGCTCTGTTTAGTGCAACTGAGCAAATAAAGAGAAAGCAAGGCCACAGATGCTGAAAAGCTTCTTTCTCAGTGAGCGAAAGTTGGTTTATGCAATTTTAAGAGTAAAGCTGAAGTACATGAAAAATGATAATTTCTCATTAAATGAAATGTCATTTGCAATGCAGGAGACAGATTTTCATGTGTTAGAGTTTTTTTGCAGAGCAAGTCATGTTATAGCTTCAATGCACATAAATCACTGGTTTAGAGATTGTAAGAACACTAGTGCTGTGTTTAGTGCAAATAAAGAGAAAGCAAGGCCACACAGATGCTGAAAAGATTCTTTCTCAGTGAGAGAAAGTTGGTTTATGTCATTTTAAGAGTAAAGCTGAAGTACATGAAAAATGTTAATTTCTCATGAAATTTAATGTTATTTGCAATGCAGAAGACAGATTTTCATGTGTTAGAGTTTTTTTGCAGAGCAAGTCATGTTATAGCTTCAATGCACATAATCACTGGTTTAGAGCTTCTAAGTACACTAGTGCTCTGTTTAGTGCAACTGAGCAAATAAAGAGAAAGCAAGGCCACAGATGCTGAAAAGCTTCTTTCTCAGTGAGAGAAAGTTGGTTTATGCAATTTTAAGAGTAAAGCTGAAGTACATGAAAAATGATAATTTCTCATTAAATGAAATGTCATTTGCAATGCAGGAGACAGATTTTCATGTGTTAGAGTTTTTTTGCAGAGCAAGTCATGTTATAGCTTCAATGCACATAAATCACTGGTTTAGAGATTGTAAGAACACTAGTGCTGTGTTTAGTGCAAATAAAGAGAAAGCAAGGCCACACAGATGCTGAAAAGATTCTTTCTCAGTGAGAGAAAGTTGGTTTATGCCATTTTAAGAGTAAAGCTGAAGTACATGAAAAATGTTAATTTCTCATGAAATTTAATGTTATTTGCAATGCAGAAGACAGATTTTCATGTGTTAGAGTTTTTTTGCAGAGCAAGTCATGTTATAGCTTCAATGCACATAAATCACTGGTTTAGAGATTGTAAGAACACTAGTGCTGTGTTTAGTGCAAATAAAGAGAAAGCAAGGCCACACAAATGCTGAAAAGATTCCTTCTCAGTGAGAGAAAGTTGGTTTATGCCATTTTAAGAGTAAAGCTGAAGTACATGAAAAATGTTAATTTCTCATGAAATTTAATGTTATTTGCAATGCAGAAGACAGATTTTCATGTGTTAGAGTTTTTTTGCAGAGCAAGTCATGTTATAGCTTCAATGCACATAAATCACTGGTTTAGAGATTGTAAGAACACTAGTGCTGTGTTTAGTGCAACTAAGCAAATAAAGAGAAAGCAAGGCCACACAGACGCTGAAAAGATTCTTTCTCAGTGAGAGAAAGTTGGTTTATGCAATTTTAAGAGTAAAGCTGAAGTACATGAAAAATGTTAATTTCTCATGAAAAATGTTATTTGCAATGCAGAAGACAGATTTTCATGTGTTAGAGTTTTTTTGCAGAGCAAGTCATGTTATAGCTTCAATGCACATAATCACTGGTTTAGAGCTTCTAAGTACACTAGTGCTCTGTTTAGTGCAACTGAGCAAATAAAGAGAAAGCTAGGCCACAGATGCTGAAAAGCTTCTTTCTCAGTGAGAGAAAGTTGGTTTATGCAATTTTAAGAGTAAAGCTGAAGTACATGAAAAATGATAATTTCTCATTAAATGAAATGTCATTTGCAATGCAGGAGACAGATTTTCATGTGTTAGAGTTTTTTTGCAGAGCAAGTCATGTTATAGCTTCAATGCACATAATCACTGGTTTAGAGCTTCTAAGTACACTAGTGCTCTGTTTAGTGCAACTGAGCAAATAAAGAGAAAGCAAGGCCACACAGACGCTGAAAAGATTCTTTCTCAGTGAGAGAAAGTTGGTTTATGCAATTTTAAGAGTAAAGCTGAAGTACATGAAAAATGTTATTTGCAATGCAGAAGACAGATTTTCATGTATTAGAGTTTTTTTGCAGAGCAAGTCATGTTATAGCTTCAATGCACATAATCACTGGTTTAGAGCTTCTAAGTACACTAGTGCTCTGTTTAGTGCAACTGAGCAAATAAAGAGAACGCAAGGCCACAGATGCTGAAAAGCTTCTTTCTCAGTGAGAGAAAGTTGGTTTATGCAATTTTAAGAGTAAAGCTGAAGTACATGAAAAATGATAATTTCTCATTAAATGAAATGTCGTTTGCAATGCAGGAGACAGATTTTCATGTGTTAGAGTATTTTTGAAGAGCAAGTCATGTTATAGCTTCAATGCACATAAATCACTGGTTTAGAGATTGTAAGAACACTAGTGCTGTGTTTAGTGCAAATAAAGAGAAAGCAAGGCCACACAGATGCTGAAAAGATTCTTTCTCAGTGAGAGAAAGTTGGTTTATGCCATTTTAAGAGTAAAGCTGAAGTACATGAAAAATGTTAATTTCTCATGAAATTTAATGTTATTTGCAATGCAGAAGACAGATTTTCATGTGTTAGAGTTTTTTTGTAGAGCAAGTCATGTTATAGCTTCAATGCACATAAATCACTGGTTTAGAGATTGTAAGAACACTAGTGCTGTGTTTAGTGCAAATAAAGAGAAAGCAAGGCCACACAGATGCTGAAAAGATTCTTTCTCAGTGAGAGAAAGTTGGTTTATGCCATTTTAAGAGTAAAGCTGAAGTACATGAAAAATGTTAATTTCTCATGAAATTTAATGTTATTTGCAATGCAGAAGACAGATTTTCATGTGTTAGAGTTTTTTTGCAGAGCAAGTCATGTTATAGCTTCAATGCACATAAATCACTGGTTTAGAGATTGTAAGAACACTAGTGCTGTGTTTAGTGCAACTAAGCAAATAAAGAGAAAGCAAGGCCACACAGACGCTGAAAAGATTCTTTCTCAGTGAGAGAAAGTTGGTTTATGCAATTTTAAGAGTAAAGCTGAAGTACATGAAAAATGTTAATTTCTCATGAAAAATGTTATTTGCAATGCAGAAGACAGATTTTCATGTGTTAGAGTTTTTTTGCAGAGCAAGTCATGTTATAGCTTCAATGCACATAATCACTGGTTTAGAGCTTCTAAGTACACTAGTGCTCTGTTTAGTGCAACTGAGCAAATAAAGAGAAAGCTAGGCCACAGATGCTGAAAAGCTTCTTTCTCAGTGAGAGAAAGTTGGTTTATGCAATTTTAAGAGTAAAGCTGAAGTACATGAAAAATGATAATTTCTCATTAAATGAAATGTCATTTGCAATGCAGGAGACAGATTTTCATGTGTTAGAGTTTTTTTGCAGAGCAAGTCATGTTATAGCTTCAATGCACATAATCACTGGTTTAGAGCTTCTAAGTACACTAGTGCTCTGTTTAGTGCAACTGAGCAAATAAAGAGAAAGCAAGGCCACACAGACGCTGAAAAGATTCTTTCTCAGTGAGAGAAAGTTGGTTTATGCAATTTTAAGAGTAAAGCTGAAGTACATGAAAAATGTTATTTGCAATGCAGAAGACAGATTTTCATGTATTAGAGTTTTTTTGCAGAGCAAGTCATGTTATAGCTTCAATGCACATAATCACTGGTTTAGAGCTTCTAAGTACACTAGTGCTCTGTTTAGTGCAACTGAGCAAATAAAGAGAGAGCTAGGCCACAGATGCTGAAAAGCTTCTTTCTCAGTGAGAGAAAGTTGGTTTATGCAATTTTAAGAGTAAAGCTGAAGTACATGAAAAATGATAATTTCTCATTAAATGAAATGTCATTTGCAATGCAGGAGACAGATTTTCATGTGTTAGAGTTTTTTTGCAGAGCAAGTCATGTTATAGCTTCAATGCACATAATCACTGGTTTAGAGCTTCTAAGTACACTAGTGCTCTGTTTAGTGCAACTGAGCAAATAAAGAGAAAGCAAGGCCACAGATGCTGAAAAGCTTCTTTCTCAGTGAGCGAAAGTTGGTTTATGCAATTTTAAGAGTAAAGCTGAAGTACATGAAAAATGATAATTTCTCATTAAATGAAATGTCATTTGCAATGCAGGAGACAGATTTTCATGTGTTAGAGTTTTTTTGCAGAGCAAGTCATGTTATAGCTTCAATGCACATAAATCACTGGTTTAGAGATTGTAAGAACACTAGTGCTGTGTTTAGTGCAAATAAAGAGAAAGCAAGGCCACACAGATGCTGAAAAGATTCTTTCTCAGTGAGAGAAAGTTGGTTTATGTCATTTTAAGAGTAAAGCTGAAGTACATGAAAAATGTTAATTTCTCATGAAATTTAATGTTATTTGCAATGCAGAAGACAGATTTTCATGTGTTAGAGTTTTTTTGCAGAGCAAGTCATGTTATAGCTTCAATGCACATAATCACTGGTTTAGAGCTTCTAAGTACACTAGTGCTCTGTTTAGTGCAACTGAGCAAATAAAGAGAAAGCAAGGCCACAGATGCTGAAAAGCTTCTTTCTCAGTGAGAGAAAGTTGGTTTATGCAATTTTAAGAGTAAAGCTGAAGTACATGAAAAATGATAATTTCTCATTAAATGAAATGTCATTTGCAATGCAGGAGACAGATTTTCATGTGTTAGAGTTTTTTTGCAGAGCAAGTCATGTTATAGCTTCAATGCACATAAATCACTGGTTTAGAGATTGTAAGAACACTAGTGCTGTGTTTAGTGCAAATAAAGAGAAAGCAAGGCCACACAGATGCTGAAAAGATTCTTTCTCAGTGAGAGAAAGTTGGTTTATGCCATTTTAAGAGTAAAGCTGAAGTACATGAAAAATGTTAATTTCTCATGAAATTTAATGTTATTTGCAATGCAGAAGACAGATTTTCATGTGTTAGAGTTTTTTTGCAGAGCAAGTCATGTTATAGCTTCAATGCACATAAATCACTGGTTTAGAGATTGTAAGAACACTAGTGCTGTGTTTAGTGCAAATAAAGAGAAAGCAAGGCCACACAGATGCTGAAAAGATTCCTTCTCAGTGAGAGAAAGTTGGTTTATGCCATTTTAAGAGTAAAGCTGAAGTACATGAAAAATGTTAATTTTTCATGAAATTTAATGTTATTTGCAATGCAGAAGACAGATTTTCATGTGTTAGAGTTTTTTTGCAGAGCAAGTCATGTTATAGCTTCAATGCACATAAATCACTGGTTTAGAGATTGTAAGAACACTAGTGCTGTGTTTAGTGCAACTAAGCAAATAAAGAGAAAGCAAGGCCACACAGACGCTGAAAAGATTCTTTCTCAGTGAGAGAAAGTTGGTTTATGCAATTTTAAGAGTAAAGCTGAAGTACATGAAAAATGTTAATTTCTCATGAAAAATGTTATTTGCAATGCAGAAGACAGATTTTCATGTGTTAGAGTTTTTTTGCAGAGCAAGTCATGTTATAGCTTCAATGCACATAATCACTGGTTTAGAGCTTCTAAGTACACTAGTGCTCTGTTTAGTGCAACTGAGCAAATAAAGAGAAAGCTAGGCCACAGATGCTGAAAAGCTTCTTTCTCAGTGAGAGAAAGTTGGTTTATGCAATTTTAAGAGTAAAGCTGAAGTACATGAAAAATGATAATTTCTCATTAAATGAAATGTCATTTGCAATGCAGGAGACAGATTTTCATGTGTTAGAGTTTTTTTGCAGAGCAAGTCATGTTATAGCTTCAATGCACATAATCACTGGTTTAGAGCTTCTAAGTACACTAGTGCTCTGTTTAGTGCAACTGAGCAAATAAAGAGAAAGCAAGGCCACACAGACGCTGAAAAGATTCTTTCTCAGTGAGAGAAAGTTGGTTTATGCAATTTTAAGAGTAAAGCTGAAGTACATGAAAAATGTTATTTGCAATGCAGAAGACAGATTTTCATGTATTAGAGTTTTTTTGCAGAGCAAGTCATGTTATAGCTTCAATGCACATAATCACTGGTTTAGAGCTTCTAAGTACACTAGTGCTCTGTTTAGTGCAACTGAGCAAATAAAGAGAGAGCAAGGCCACAGATGCTGAAAAGCTTCTTTCTCAGTGAGAGAAAGTTGGTTTATGCAATTTTAAGAGTAAAGCTGAAGTACATGAAAAATGATAATTTCTCATTAAATGAAATGTCATTTGCAATGCAGGAGACAGATTTTCATGTGTTAGAGTTTTTTTGCAGAGCAAGTCATGTTATAGCTTCAATGCACATAATCACTGGTTTAGAGCTTCTAAGTACACTAGTGCTCTGTTTAGTGCAACTGAGCAAATAAAGAGAAAGCAAGGCCACAGATGCTGAAAAGCTTCTTTCTCAGTGAGAGAAAGTTGGTTTATGCAATTTTAAGAGTAAAGCTGAAGTACATGAAAAATGATAATTTCTCATTAAATGAAATGTCATTTGCAATGCAGGAGACAGATTTTCATGTGTTAGAGTTTTTTTGCAGAGCAAGTCATGTTATAGCTTCAATGCACATAAATCACTGGTTTAGAGATTGTAAGAACACTAGTGCTGTGTTTAGTGCAAATAAAGAGAAAGCAAGGCCACACAGATGCTGAAAAGATTCTTTCTCAGTGAGAGAAAGTTGGTTTATGCCATTTTAAGAGTAAAGCTGAAGTACATGAAAAATGTTAATTTCTCATGAAATTTAATGTTATTTGCAATGCAGAAGACAGATTTTCATGTGTTAGAGTTTTTTTGCAGAGCAAGTCATGTTATAGCTTCAATGCACATAAATCACTGGTTTAGAGATTGTAAGAACACTAGTGCTGTGTTTAGTGCAAATAAAGAGAAAGCAAGGCCACACAGATGCTGAAAAGATTCCTTCTCAGTGAGAGAAAGTTGGTTTATGCCATTTTAAGAGTAAAGCTGAAGTACATGAAAAATGTTAATTTCTCATGAAATTTAATGTTATTTGCAATGCAGAAGACAGATTTTCATGTGTTAGAGTTTTTTTGCAGAGCAAGTCATGTTATAGCTTCAATGCACATAAATCACTGGTTTAGAGATTGTAAGAACACTAGTGCTGTGTTTAGTGCAACTAAGCAAATAAAGAGAAAGCAAGGCCACACAGACGCTGAAAAGATTCTTTCTCAGTGAGAGAAAGTTGGTTTATGCAATTTTAAGAGTATAGCTGAAGTACATGAAAAATGTTATTTGCAATGCAGAAGACAGATTTTCATGTATTAGAGTTTTTTTGCAGAGCAAGTCATGTTATAGCTTCAATGCACATAATCACTGGTTTAGAGCTTCTAAGTACACTAGTGCTCTGTTTAGTGCAACTGAGCAAATAAAGAGAGAGCAAGGCCACAGATGCTGAAAAGCTTCTTTCTCAGTGAGAGAAAGTTGGTTTATGCAATTTTAAGAGTAAAGCTGAAGTACATGAAAAATGATAATTTCTCATTAAATGAAATGTCATTTGCAATGCAGGAGACAGATTTTCATGTGTTAGAGTTTTTTTGCAGAGCAAGTCATGTTATAGCTTCAATGCACATAATCACTGGTTTAGAGCTTCTAAGTACACTAGTGCTCTGTTTAGTGCAACTGAGCAAATAAAGAGAAAGCAAGGCCACAGATGCTGAAAAGCTTCTTTCTCAGTGAGAGAAAGTTGGTTTATGCAATTTTTTAGAGTAAAGCTGAAGTACATGAAAAAAGTTAATTTCTCATGAAATTTAATGTTATTTGCAATGCAGAAGACAGATTTTCATGTGTTAGAGTTTTTTTTGCAGAGCAAGTCATGTTATAGCTTCAATGCACATAAATCACTGGTTTAGAGATTGTAAGAACACTAGTGCTGTGTTTAGTGCAAATAAAGAGAAAGCAAGGCCACACAGATGCTGAAAAGATTCTTTCTCAGTGAGAGAAAGTTGGTTTATGCCATTTTAAGAGTAAAGCTGAAGTACATGAAAAATGTTAATTTCTCATGAAATTTAATGTTATTTGCAATGCAGAAGACAGATTTTCATGTGTTAGAGTTTTTTTGCAGAGCAAGTCATGTTATAGCTTCAATGCACATAAATCACTGGTTTAGAGATTGTAAGAACACTAGTGCTGTGTTTAGTGCAACTGAGCAAATAAAGAGAACGCAAGGCCACAGATGCTGAAAAGCTTCTTTCTCAGTGAGAGAAAGTTGGTTTATGCAATTTTAAGAGTAAAGCTGAAGTACATGAAAAATGATAATTTCTCATTAAATGAAATGTCGTTTGCAATGCAGGAGACAGATTTTCATGTGTTAGAGTATTTTTGAAGAGCAAGTCATGTTATAGCTTCAATGCACATAAATCACTGGTTTAGAGATTGTAAGAACACTAGTGCTGTGTTTAGTGCAAATAAAGAGAAAGCAAGGCCACACAGATGCTGAAAAGATTCTTTCTCAGTGAGAGAAAGTTGGTTTATGCCATTTTAAGAGTAAAGCTGAAGTACATGAAAAATGTTAATTTCTCATGAAATTTAATGTTATTTGCAATGCAGAAGACAGATTTTCATGTGTTAGAGTTTTTTTGTAGAGCAAGTCATGTTATAGCTTCAATGCACATAAATCACTGGTTTAGAGATTGTAAGAACACTAGTGCTGTGTTTAGTGCAAATAAAGAGAAAGCAAGGCCACACAGATGCTGAAAAGATTCTTTCTCAGTGAGAGAAAGTTGGTTTATGCCATTTTAAGAGTAAAGCTGAAGTACATGAAAAATGTTAATTTCTCATGAAATTTAATGTTATTTGCAATGCAGAAGACAGATTTTCATGTGTTAGAGTTTTTTTGCAGAGCAAGTCATGTTATAGCTTCAATGCACATAAATCACTGGTTTAGAGATTGTAAGAACACTAGTGCTGTGTTTAGTGCAACTAAGCAAATAAAGAGAAAGCAAGGCCACACAGACGCTGAAAAGATTCTTTCTCAGTGAGAGAAAGTTGGTTTATGCAATTTTAAGAGTAAAGCTGAAGTACATGAAAAATATTAATTTCTCATGAAAAATGTTATTTGCAATGCAGAAGACAGATTTTCATGTATTAGAGTTTTTTTGCAGAGCAAGTCATGTTATAGCTTCAATGCACATAATCACTGGTTTAGAGCTTCTAAGTACACTAGTGCTCTGTTTAGTGCAACTGAGCAAATAAAGAGAGAGCAAGGCCACAGATGCTGAAAAGCTTCTTTCTCAGTGAGAGAAAGTTGGTTTATGCAATTTTAAGAGTAAAGCTGAAGTACATGAAAAATGATAATTTCTCATTAAATGAAATGTCATTTGCAATGCAGGAGACAGATTTTCATGTGTTAGAGTTTTTTTGCAGAGCAAGTCATGTTATAGCTTCAATGCACATAATCACTGGTTTAGAGATTGTAAGAACACTAGTGCTGTGTTTAGTGCAAATAAAGAGAAAGCAAGGCCACACAGACGCTGAAAAGATTCTTTCTCAGTGAGAGAAAGTTGGTTTATGCAATTTTAAGAGTAAAGCTGAAGTACATGAAAAATGTTAATTTCTCATGAAAAATGTTATTTGCAATGCAGAAGACAGATTTTCATGTGTTAGAGTTTTTTTGCAGAGCAAGTCATGTTATAGCTTCAATGCACATAATCACTGGTTTAGAGCTTCTAAGTACACTAGTGCTCTGTTTAGTGCAACTGAGCAAATAAAGAGAAAGCTAGGCCACAGATGCTGAAAAGCTTCTTTCTCAGTGAGAGAAAGTTGGTTTATGCAATTTTAAGAGTAAAGCTGAAGTACATGAAAAATGATAATTTCTCATTAAATGAAATGTCATTTGCAATGCAGGAGACAGATTTTCATGTGTTAGAGTTTTTTTGCAGAGCAAGTCATGTTATAGCTTCAATGCACATAATCACTGGTTTAGAGCTTCTAAGTACACTAGTGCTCTGTTTAGTGCAACTGAGCAAATAAAGAGAAAGCAAGGCCACACAGACGCTGAAAAGATTCTTTCTCAGTGAGAGAAAGTTGGTTTATGCAATTTTAAGAGTAAAGCTGAAGTACATGAAAAATGTTATTTGCAATGCAGAAGACAGATTTTCATGTATTAGAGTTTTTTTGCAGAGCAAGTCATGTTATAGCTTCAATGCACATAATCACTGGTTTAGAGCTTCTAAGTACACTAGTGCTCTGTTTAGTGCAACTGAGCAAATAAAGAGAGAGCAAGGCCACAGATGCTGAAAAGCTTCTTTCTCAGTGAGAGAAAGTTGGTTTATGCAATTTTAAGAGTAAAGCTGAAGTACATGAAAAATGATAATTTCTCATTAAATGAAATGTCATTTGCAATGCAGGAGACAGATTTTCATGTGTTAGAGTTTTTTTGCAGAGCAAGTCATGTTATAGCTTCAATGCACATAATCACTGGTTTAGAGCTTCTAAGTACACTAGTGCTCTGTTTAGTGCAACTGAGCAAATAAAGAGAAAGCAAGGCCACAGATGCTGAAAAGCTTCTTTCTCAGTGAGCGAAAGTTGGTTTATGCAATTTTAAGAGTAAAGCTGAAGTACATGAAAAATGATAATTTCTCATTAAATGAAATGTCATTTGCAATGCAGGAGACAGATTTTCATGTGTTAGAGTTTTTTTGCAGAGCAAGTCATGTTATAGCTTCAATGCACATAAATCACTGGTTTAGAGATTGTAAGAACACTAGTGCTGTGTTTAGTGCAAATAAAGAGAAAGCAAGGCCACACAGATGCTGAAAAGATTCTTTCTCAGTGAGAGAAAGTTGGTTTATGTCATTTTAAGAGTAAAGCTGAAGTACATGAAAAATGTTAATTTCTCATGAAATTTAATGTTATTTGCAATGCAGAAGACAGATTTTCATGTGTTAGAGTTTTTTTGCAGAGCAAGTCATGTTATAGCTTCAATGCACATAATCACTGGTTTAGAGCTTCTAAGTACACTAGTGCTCTGTTTAGTGCAACTGAGCAAATAAAGAGAAAGCAAGGCCACAGATGCTGAAAAGCTTCTTTCTCAGTGAGAGAAAGTTGGTTTATGCAATTTTAAGAGTAAAGCTGAAGTACATGAAAAATGATAATTTCTCATTAAATGAAATGTCATTTGCAATGCAGGAGACAGATTTTCATGTGTTAGAGTTTTTTTGCAGAGCAAGTCATGTTATAGCTTCAATGCACATAAATCACTGGTTTAGAGATTGTAAGAACACTAGTGCTGTGTTTAGTGCAAATAAAGAGAAAGCAAGGCCACACAGATGCTGAAAAGATTCTTTCTCAGTGAGAGAAAGTTGGTTTATGCCATTTTAAGAGTAAAGCTGAAGTACATGAAAAATGTTAATTTCTCATGAAATTTAATGTTATTTGCAATGCAGAAGACAGATTTTCATGTGTTAGAGTTTTTTTGCAGAGCAAGTCATGTTATAGCTTCAATGCACATAAATCACTGGTTTAGAGATTGTAAGAACACTAGTGCTGTGTTTAGTGCAAATAAAGAGAAAGCAAGGCCACACAGATGCTGAAAAGATTCCTTCTCAGTGAGAGAAAGTTGGTTTATGCCATTTTAAGAGTAAAGCTGAAGTACATGAAAAATGTTAATTTCTCATGAAATTTAATGTTATTTGCAATGCAGAAGACAGATTTTCATGTGTTAGAGTTTTTTTGCAGAGCAAGTCATGTTATAGCTTCAATGCACATAAATCACTGGTTTAGAGATTGTAAGAACACTAGTGCTGTGTTTAGTGCAACTAAGCAAATAAAGAGAAAGCAAGGCCACACAGACGCTGAAAAGATTCTTTCTCAGTGAGAGAAAGTTGGTTTATGCAATTTTAAGAGTAAAGCTGAAGTACATGAAAAATGTTAATTTCTCATGAAAAATGTTATTTGCAATGCAGAAGACAGATTTTCATGTGTTAGAGTTTTTTTGCAGAGCAAGTCATGTTATAGCTTCAATGCACATAATCACTGGTTTAGAGCTTCTAAGTACACTAGTGCTCTGTTTAGTGCAACTGAGCAAATAAAGAGAAAGCTAGGCCACAGATGCTGAAAAGCTTCTTTCTCAGTGAGAGAAAGTTGGTTTATGCAATTTTAAGAGTAAAGCTGAAGTACATGAAAAATGATAATTTCTCATTAAATGAAATGTCATTTGCAATGCAGGAGACAGATTTTCATGTGTTAGAGTTTTTTTGCAGAGCAAGTCATGTTATAGCTTCAATGCACATAATCACTGGTTTAGAGCTTCTAAGTACACTAGTGCTCTGTTTAGTGCAACTGAGCAAATAAAGAGAAAGCAAGGCCACACAGACGCTGAAAAGATTCTTTCTCAGTGAGAGAAAGTTGGTTTATGCAATTTTAAGAGTAAAGCTGAAGTACATGAAAAATGTTATTTGCAATGCAGAAGACAGATTTTCATGTATTAGAGTTTTTTTGCAGAGCAAGTCATGTTATAGCTTCAATGCACATAATCACTGGTTTAGAGCTTCTAAGTACACTAGTGCTCTGTTTAGTGCAACTGAGCAAATAAAGAGAGAGCAAGGCCACAGATGCTGAAAAGCTTCTTTCTCAGTGAGAGAAAGTTGGTTTATGCAATTTTAAGAGTAAAGCTGAAGTACATGAAAAATGATAATTTCTCATTAAATGAAATGTCATTTGCAATGCAGGAGACAGATTTTCATGTGTTAGAGTTTTTTTGCAGAGCAAGTCATGTTATAGCTTCAATGCACATAATCACTGGTTTAGAGCTTCTAAGTACACTAGTGCTCTGTTTAGTGCAACTGAGCAAATAAAGAGAAAGCAAGGCCACAGATGCTGAAAAGCTTCTTTCTCAGTGAGCGAAAGTTGGTTTATGCAATTTTAAGAGTAAAGCTGAAGTACATGAAAAATGATAATTTCTCATTAAATGAAATGTCATTTGCAATGCAGGAGACAGATTTTCATGTGTTAGAGTTTTTTTGCAGAGCAAGTCATGTTATAGCTTCAATGCACATAAATCACTGGTTTAGAGATTGTAAGAACACTAGTGCTGTGTTTAGTGCAAATAAAGAGAAAGCAAGGCCACACAGATGCTGAAAAGATTCTTTCTCAGTGAGAGAAAGTTGGTTTATGTCATTTTAAGAGTAAAGCTGAAGTACATGAAAAATGTTAATTTCTCATGAAATTTAATGTTATTTGCAATGCAGAAGACAGATTTTCATGTGTTAGAGTTTTTTTGCAGAGCAAGTCATGTTATAGCTTCAATGCACATAATCACTGGTTTAGAGCTTCTAAGTACACTAGTGCTCTGTTTAGTGCAACTGAGCAAATAAAGAGAAAGCAAGGCCACAGATGCTGAAAAGCTTCTTTCTCAGTGAGAGAAAGTTGGTTTATGCAATTTTAAGAGTAAAGCTGAAGTACATGAAAAATGATAATTTCTCATTAAATGAAATGTCATTTGCAATGCAGGAGACAGATTTTCATGTGTTAGAGTTTTTTTGCAGAGCAAGTCATGTTATAGCTTCAATGCACATAAATCACTGGTTTAGAGATTGTAAGAACACTAGTGCTGTGTTTAGTGCAAATAAAGAGAAAGCAAGGCCACACAGATGCTGAAAAGATTCTTTCTCAGTGAGAGAAAGTTGGTTTATGCCATTTTAAGAGTAAAGCTGAAGTACATGAAAAATGTTAATTTCTCATGAAATTTAATGTTATTTGCAATGCAGAAGACAGATTTTCATGTGTTAGAGTTTTTTTGCAGAGCAAGTCATGTTATAGCTTCAATGCACATAAATCACTGGTTTAGAGATTGTAAGAACACTAGTGCTGTGTTTAGTGCAAATAAAGAGAAAGCAAGGCCACACAGATGCTGAAAAGATTCCTTCTCAGTGAGAGAAAGTTGGTTTATGCCATTTTAAGAGTAAAGCTGAAGTACATGAAAAATGTTAATTTCTCATGAAATTTAATGTTATTTGCAATGCAGAAGACAGATTTTCATGTGTTAGAGTTTTTTTGCAGAGCAAGTCATGTTATAGCTTCAATGCACATAAA
The DNA here is from genome assembly GCF_936440315.1 of Barbus barbus. Taxonomy (NCBI): domain Eukaryota; kingdom Metazoa; phylum Chordata; class Actinopteri; order Cypriniformes; family Cyprinidae; genus Barbus; species Barbus barbus. Next base: position 2,111,474 of record NC_136756.1, read on the forward strand.
TCACTGGTTTAGAGATTGTAAGAACACTAGTGCTGTGTTTAGTGCAACTAAGCAAATAAAGAGAAAGCAAGGCCACACAGACGCTGAAAAGATTCTTTCTCAGTGAGAGAAAGTTGGTTTATGCAATTTTAAGAGTAAAGCTGAAGTACATGAAAAATGTTAATTTCTCATGAAAAATGTTATTTGCAATGCAGAAGACAGATTTTCATGTGTTAGAGTTTTTTTGCAGAGCAAGTCATGTTATAGCTTCAATGCACATAATCACTGGTTTAGAGCTTCTAAGTACACTAGTGCTCTGTTTAGTGCAACTGAGCAAATAAAGAGAAAGCTAGGCCACAGATGCTGAAAAGCTTCTTTCTCAGTGAGAGAAAGTTGGTTTATGCAATTTTAAGAGTAAAGCTGAAGTACATGAAAAATGATAATTTCTCATTAAATGAAATGTCATTTGCAATGCAGGAGACAGATTTTCATGTGTTAGAGTTTTTTTGCAGAGCAAGTCATGTTATAGCTTCAATGCACATAATCACTGGTTTAGAGCTTCTAAGTACACTAGTGCTCTGTTTAGTGCAACTGAGCAAATAAAGAGAAAGCAAGGCCACACAGACGCTGAAAAGATTCTTTCTCAGTGAGAGAAAGTTGGTTTATGCAATTTTAAGAGTAAAGCTGAAGTACATGAAAAATGTTATTTGCAATGCAGAAGACAGATTTTCATGTATTAGAGTTTTTTTGCAGAGCAAGTCATGTTATAGCTTCAATGCACATAATCACTGGTTTAGAGCTTCTAAGTACACTAGTGCTCTGTTTAGTGCAACTGAGCAAATAAAGAGAACGCAAGGCCACAGATGCTGAAAAGCTTCTTTCTCAGTGAGAGAAAGTTGGTTTATGCAATTTTAAGAGTAAAGCTGAAGTACATGAAAAATGATAATTTCTCATTAAATGAAATGTCGTTTGCAATGCAGGAGACAGATTTTCATGTGTTAGAGTATTTTTGAAGAGCAAGTCATGTTATAGCTTCAATGCACATAAATCACTGGTTTAGAGATTGTAAGAACACTAGTGCTGTGTTTAGTGCAAATAAAGAGAAAGCAAGGCCACACAGATGCTGAAAAGATTCTTTCTCAGTGAGAGAAAGTTGGTTTATGCCATTTTAAGAGTAAAGCTGAAGTACATGAAAAATGTTAATTTCTCATGAAATTTAATGTTATTTGCAATGCAGAAGACAGATTTTCATGTGTTAGAGTTTTTTTGTAGAGCAAGTCATGTTATAGCTTCAATGCACATAAATCACTGGTTTAGAGATTGTAAGAACACTAGTGCTGTGTTTAGTGCAAATAAAGAGAAAGCAAGGCCACACAGATGCTGAAAAGATTCTTTCTCAGTGAGAGAAAGTTGGTTTATGCCATTTTAAGAGTAAAGCTGAAGTACATGAAAAATGTTAATTTCTCATGAAATTTAATGTTATTTGCAATGCAGAAGACAGATTTTCATGTGTTAGAGTTTTTTTGCAGAGCAAGTCATGTTATAGCTTCAATGCACATAAATCACTGGTTTAGAGATTGTAAGAACACTAGTGCTGTGTTTAGTGCAAATAAAGAGAAAGCAAGGCCACACAGATGCTGAAAAGATTCCTTCTCAGTGAGAGAAAGTTGGTTTATGCCATTTTAAGAGTAAAGCTGAAGTACATGAAAAATGTTAATTTCTCATGAAATTTAATGTTATTTGCAATGCAGAAGACAGATTTTCATGTGTTAGAGTTTTTTTGCAGAGCAAGTCATGTTATAGCTTCAATGCACATAAATCACTGGTTTAGAGATTGTAAGAACACTAGTGCTGTGTTTAGTGCAACTAAGCAAATAAAGAGAAAGCAAGGCCACACAGACGCTGAAAAGATTCTTTCTCAGTGAGAGAAAGTTGGTTTATGCAATTTTAAGAGTAAAGCTGAAGTACATGAAAAATGTTAATTTCTCATGAAAAATGTTATTTGCAATGCAGAAGACAGATTTTCATGTGTTAGAGTTTTTTTGCAGAGCAAGTCATGTTATAGCTTCAATGCACATAATCACTGGTTTAGAGCTTCTAAGTACACTAGTGCTCTGTTTAGTGCAACTGAGCAAATAAAGAGAAAGCTAGGCCACAGATGCTGAAAAGCTTCTTTCTCAGTGAGAGAAAGTTGGTTTATGCAATTTTAAGAGTAAAGCTGAAGTACATGAAAAATGATAATTTCTCATTAAATGAAATGTCATTTGCAATGCAGGAGACAGATTTTCATGTGTTAGAGTTTTTTTGCAGAGCAAGTCATGTTATAGCTTCAATGCACATAATCACTGGTTTAGAGCTTCTAAGTACACTAGTGCTCTGTTTAGTGCAACTGAGCAAATAAAGAGAAAGCAAGGCCACACAGACGCTGAAAAGATTCTTTCTCAGTGAGAGAAAGTTGGTTTATGCAATTTTAAGAGTAAAGCTGAAGTACATGAAAAATGTTATTTGCAATGCAGAAGACAGATTTTCATGTATTAGAGTTTTTTTGCAGAGCAAGTCATGTTATAGCTTCAATGCACATAATCACTGGTTTAGAGCTTCTAAGTACACTAGTGCTCTGTTTAGTGCAACTGAGCAAATAAAGAGAGAGCAAGGCCACAGATGCTGAAAAGCTTCTTTCTCAGTGAGAGAAAGTTGGTTTATGCAATTTTAAGAGTAAAGCTGAAGTACATGAAAAATGATAATTTCTCATTAAATGAAATGTCATTTGCAATGCAGGAGACAGATTTTCATGTGTTAGAGTTTTTTTGCAGAGCAAGTCATGTTATAGCTTCAATGCACATAATCACTGGTTTAGAGATTGTAAGAACACTAGTGCTGTGTTTAGTGCAAATAAAGAGAAAGCAAGGCCACACAGACGCTGAAAAGATTCTTTCTCAGTGAGAGAAAGTTGGTTTATGCAATTTTAAGAGTAAAGCTGAAGTACATGAAAAATGTTAATTTCTCATGAAAAATGTTATTTGCAATGCAGAAGACAGATTTTCATGTGTTAGAGTTTTTTTGCAGAGCAAGTCATGTTATAGCTTCAATGCACATAATCACTGGTTTAGAGCTTCTAAGTACACTAGTGCTCTGTTTAGTGCAACTGAGCAAATAAAGAGAAAGCTAGGCCACAGATGCTGAAAAGCTTCTTTCTCAGTGAGAGAAAGTTGGTTTATGCAATTTTAAGAGTAAAGCTGAAGTACATGAAAAATGATAATTTCTCATTAAATGAAATGTCATTTGCAATGCAGGAGACAGATTTTCATGTGTTAGAGTTTTTTTGCAGAGCAAGTCATGTTATAGCTTCAATGCACATAATCACTGGTTTAGAGCTTCTAAGTACACTAGTGCTCTGTTTAGTGCAACTGAGCAAATAAAGAGAAAGCAAGGCCACACAGACGCTGAAAAGATTCTTTCTCAGTGAGAGAAAGTTGGTTTATGCAATTTTAAGAGTAAAGCTGAAGTACATGAAAAATGTTATTTGCAATGCAGAAGACAGATTTTCATGTATTAGAGTTTTTTTGCAGAGCAAGTCATGTTATAGCTTCAATGCACATAATCACTGGTTTAGAGCTTCTAAGTACACTAGTGCTCTGTTTAGTGCAACTGAGCAAATAAAGAGAGAGCAAGGCCACAGATGCTGAAAAGCTTCTTTCTCAGTGAGAGAAAGTTGGTTTATGCAATTTTAAGAGTAAAGCTGAAGTACATGAAAAATGATAATTTCTCATTAAATGAAATGTCATTTGCAATGCAGGAGACAGATTTTCATGTGTTAGAGTTTTTTTGCAGAGCAAGTCATGTTATAGCTTCAATGCACATAATCACTGGTTTAGAGCTTCTAAGTACACTAGTGCTCTGTTTAGTGCAACTGAGCAAATAAAGAGAAAGCAAGGCCACAGATGCTGAAAAGCTTCTTTCTCAGTGAGCGAAAGTTGGTTTATGCAATTTTAAGAGTAAAGCTGAAGTACATGAAAAATGATAATTTCTCATTAAATGAAATGTCATTTGCAATGCAGGAGACAGATTTTCATGTGTTAGAGTTTTTTTGCAGAGCAAGTCATGTTATAGCTTCAATGCACATAAATCACTGGTTTAGAGATTGTAAGAACACTAGTGCTGTGTTTAGTGCAAATAAAGAGAAAGCAAGGCCACACAGATGCTGAAAAGATTCTTTCTCAGTGAGAGAAAGTTGGTTTATGTCATTTTAAGAGTAAAGCTGAAGTACATGAAAAATGTTAATTTCTCATGAAATTTAATGTTATTTGCAATGCAGAAGACAGATTTTCATGTGTTAGAGTTTTTTTGCAGAGCAAGTCATGTTATAGCTTCAATGCACATAATCACTGGTTTAGAGCTTCTAAGTACACTAGTGCTCTGTTTAGTGCAACTGAGCAAATAAAGAGAAAGCAAGGCCACAGATGCTGAAAAGCTTCTTTCTCAGTGAGAGAAAGTTGGTTTATGCAATTTTAAGAGTAAAGCTGAAGTACATGAAAAATGATAATTTCTCATTAAATGAAATGTCATTTGCAATGCAGGAGACAGATTTTCATGTGTTAGAGTTTTTTTGCAGAGCAAGTCATGTTATAGCTTCAATGCACATAAATCACTGGTTTAGAGATTGTAAGAACACTAGTGCTGTGTTTAGTGCAAATAAAGAGAAAGCAAGGCCACACAGATGCTGAAAAGATTCTTTCTCAGTGAGAGAAAGTTGGTTTATGCCATTTTAAGAGTAAAGCTGAAGTACATGAAAAATGTTAATTTCTCATGAAATTTAATGTTATTTGCAATGCAGAAGACAGATTTTCATGTGTTAGAGTTTTTTTGCAGAGCAAGTCATGTTATAGCTTCAATGCACATAAATCACTGGTTTAGAGATTGTAAGAACACTAGTGCTGTGTTTAGTGCAAATAAAGAGAAAGCAAGGCCACACAGATGCTGAAAAGATTCCTTCTCAGTGAGAGAAAGTTGGTTTATGCCATTTTAAGAGTAAAGCTGAAGTACATGAAAAATGTTAATTTCTCATGAAATTTAATGTTATTTGCAATGCAGAAGACAGATTTTCATGTGTTAGAGTTTTTTTGCAGAGCAAGTCATGTTATAGCTTCAATGCACATAAATCACTGGTTTAGAGATTGTAAGAACACTAGTGCTGTGTTTAGTGCAACTAAGCAAATAAAGAGAAAGCAAGGCCACACAGACGCTGAAAAGATTCTTTCTCAGTGAGAGAAAGTTGGTTTATGCAATTTTAAGAGTAAAGCTGAAGTACATGAAAAATGTTAATTTCTCATGAAAAATGTTATTTGCAATGCAGAAGACAGATTTTCATGTGTTAGAGTTTTTTTGCAGAGCAAGTCATGTTATAGCTTCAATGCACATAATCACTGGTTTAGAGCTTCTAAGTACACTAGTGCTCTGTTTAGTGCAACTGAGCAAATAAAGAGAAAGCTAGGCCACAGATGCTGAAAAGCTTCTTTCTCAGTGAGAGAAAGTTGGTTTATGCAATTTTAAGAGTAAAGCTGAAGTACATGAAAAATGATAATTTCTCATTAAATGAAATGTCATTTGCAATGCAGGAGACAGATTTTCATGTGTTAGAGTTTTTTTGCAGAGCAAGTCATGTTATAGCTTCAATGCACATAATCACTGGTTTAGAGCTTCTAAGTACACTAGTGCTCTGTTTAGTGCAACTGAGCAAATAAAGAGAAAGCAAGGCCACACAGACGCTGAAAAGATTCTTTCTCAGTGAGAGAAAGTTGGTTTATGCAATTTTAAGAGTAAAGCTGAAGTACATGAAAAATGTTATTTGCAATGCAGAAGACAGATTTTCATGTATTAGAGTTTTTTTGCAGAGCAAGTCATGTTATAGCTTCAATGCACATAATCACTGGTTTAGAGCTTCTAAGTACACTAGTGCTCTGTTTAGTGCAACTGAGCAAATAAAGAGAGAGCAAGGCCACAGATGCTGAAAAGCTTCTTTCTCAGTGAGAGAAAGTTGGTTTATGCAATTTTAAGAGTAAAGCTGAAGTACATGAAAAATGATAATTTCTCATTAAATGAAATGTCATTTGCAATGCAGGAGACAGATTTTCATGTGTTAGAGTTTTTTTGCAGAGCAAGTCATGTTATAGCTTCAATGCACATAATCACTGGTTTAGAGCTTCTAAGTACACTAGTGCTCTGTTTAGTGCAACTGAGCAAATAAAGAGAAAGCAAGGCCACAGATGCTGAAAAGCTTCTTTCTCAGTGAGCGAAAGTTGGTTTATGCAATTTTAAGAGTAAAGCTGAAGTACATGAAAAATGATAATTTCTCATTAAATGAAATGTCATTTGCAATGCAGGAGACAGATTTTCATGTGTTAGAGTTTTTTTGCAGAGCAAGTCATGTTATAGCTTCAATGCACATAAATCACTGGTTTAGAGATTGTAAGAACACTAGTGCTGTGTTTAGTGCAAATAAAGAGAAAGCAAGGCCACACAGATGCTGAAAAGATTCTTTCTCAGTGAGAGAAAGTTGGTTTATGTCATTTTAAGAGTAAAGCTGAAGTACATGAAAAATGTTAATTTCTCATGAAATTTAATGTTATTTGCAATGCAGAAGACAGATTTTCATGTGTTAGAGTTTTTTTGCAGAGCAAGTCATGTTATAGCTTCAATGCACATAATCACTGGTTTAGAGCTTCTAAGTACACTAGTGCTCTGTTTAGTGCAACTGAGCAAATAAAGAGAAAGCAAGGCCACAGATGCTGAAAAGCTTCTTTCTCAGTGAGAGAAAGTTGGTTTATGCAATTTTAAGAGTAAAGCTGAAGTACATGAAAAATGATAATTTCTCATTAAATGAAATGTCATTTGCAATGCAGGAGACAGATTTTCATGTGTTAGAGTTTTTTTGCAGAGCAAGTCATGTTATAGCTTCAATGCACATAAATCACTGGTTTAGAGATTGTAAGAACACTAGTGCTGTGTTTAGTGCAAATAAAGAGAAAGCAAGGCCACACAGATGCTGAAAAGATTCTTTCTCAGTGAGAGAAAGTTCGTTTATGCCATTTTAAGAGTAAAGCTGAAGTACATGAAAAATGTTAATTTCTCATGAAATTTAATGTTATTTGCAATGCAGAAGACAGATTTTCATGTGTTAGAGTTTTTTTGCAGAGCAAGTCATGTTATAGCTTCAATGCACATAAATCACTGGTTTAGAGATTGTAAGAACACTAGTGCTGTGTTTAGTGCAAATAAAGAGAAAGCAAGGCCACACAGATGCTGAAAAGATTCCTTCTCAGTGAGAGAAAGTTGGTTTATGCCATTTTAAGAGTAAAGCTGAAGTACATGAAAAATGTTAATTTCTCATGAAATTTAATGTTATTTGCAATGCAGAAGACAGATTTTCATGTGTTAGAGTTTTTTTGCAGAGCAAGTCATGTTATAGCTTCAATGCACATAAATCACTGGTTTAGAGATTGTAAGAACACTAGTGCTGTGTTTAGTGCAACTAAGCAAATAAAGAGAAAGCAAGGCCACACAGACGCTGAAAAGATTCTTTCTCAGTGAGAGAAAGTTGGTTTATGCAATTTTAAGAGTAAAGCTGAAGTACATGAAAAATGTTAATTTCTCATGAAAAATGTTATTTGCAATGCAGAACACAGATTTTCATGTGTTAGAGTTTTTTTGCAGAGCAAGTCATGTTATAGCTTCAATGCACATAATCACTGGTTTAGAGCTTCTAAGTACACTAGTGCTCTGTTTAGTGCAACTGAGCAAATAAAGAGAAAGCTAGGCCACAGATGCTGAAAAGCTTCTTTCTCAGTGAGAGAAAGTTGGTTTATGCAATTTTAAGAGTAAAGCTGAAGTACATGAAAAATGATAATTTCTCATTAAATGAAATGTCATTTGCAATGCAGGAGACAGATTTTCATGTGTTAGAGTTTTTTTGCAGAGCAAGTCATGTTATAGCTTCAATGCACATAATCACTGGTTTAGAGCTTCTAAGTACACTAGTGCTCTGTTTAGTGCAACTGAGCAAATAAAGAGAAAGCAAGGCCACACAGACGCTGAAAAGATTCTTTCTCAGTGAGAGAAAGTTGGTTTATGCAATTTTAAGAGTAAAGCTGAAGTACATGAAAAATGTTATTTGCAATGCAGAAGACAGATTTTCATGTATTAGAGTTTTTTTGCAGAGCAAGTCATGTTATAGCTTCAATGCACATAATCACTGGTTTAGAGCTTCTAAGTACACTAGTGCTCTGTTTAGTGCAACTGAGCAAATAAAGAGAACGCAAGGCCACAGATGCTGAAAAGCTTCTTTCTCAGTGAGAGAAAGTTGGTTTATGCAATTTTAAGAGTAAAGCTGAAGTACATGAAAAATGATAATTTCTCATTAAATGAAATGTCGTTTGCAATGCAGGAGACAGATTTTCATGTGTTAGAGTATTTTTGAAGAGCAAGTCATGTTATAGCTTCAATGCACATAAATCACTGGTTTAGAGATTGTAAGAACACTAGTGCTGTGTTTAGTGCAAATAAAGAGAAAGCAAGGCCACACAGATGCTGAAAAGATTCTTTCTCAGTGAGAGAAAGTTGGTTTATGCCATTTTAAGAGTAAAGCTGAAGTACATGAAAAATGTTAATTTCTCATGAAATTTAATGTTATTTGCAATGCAGAAGACAGATTTTCATGTGTTAGAGTTTTTTTGTAGAGCAAGTCATGTTATAGCTTCAATGCACATAAATCACTGGTTTAGAGATTGTAAGAACACTAGTGCTGTGTTTAGTGCAAATAAAGAGAAAGCAAGGCCACACAGATGCTGAAAAGATTCTTTCTCAGTGAGAGAAAGTTGGTTTATGCCATTTTAAGAGTAAAGCTGAAGTACATGAAAAATGTTAATTTCTCATGAAATTTAATGTTATTTGCAATGCAGAAGACAGATTTTCATGTGTTAGAGTTTTTTTGCAGAGCAAGTCATGTTATAGCTTCAATGCACATAAATCACTGGTTTAGAGATTGTAAGAACACTAGTGCTGTGTTTAGTGCAAATAAAGAGAAAGCAAGGCCACACAGATGCTGAAAAGATTCCTTCTCAGTGAGAGAAAGTTGGTTTATGCCATTTTAAGAGTAAAGCTGAAGTACATGAAAAATGTTAATTTCTCATGAAATTTAATGTTATTTGCAATGCAGAAGACAGATTTTCATGTGTTAGAGTTTTTTTGCAGAGCAAGTCATGTTATAGCTTCAATGCACATAAATCACTGGTTTAGAGATTGTAAGAACACTAGTGCTGTGTTTAGTGCAACTAAGCAAATAAAGAGAAAGCAAGGCCACACAGACGCTGAAAAGATTCTTTCTCAGTGAGAGAAAGTTGGTTTATGCAATTTTAAGAGTAAAGCTGAAGTACATGAAAAATGTTAATTTCTCATGAAAAATGTTATTTGCAATGCAGAAGACAGATTTTCATGTGTTAGAGTTTTTTTGCAGAGCAAGTCATGTTATAGCTTCAATGCACATAATCACTGGTTTAGAGCTTCTAAGTACACTAGTGCTCTGTTTAGTGCAACTGAGCAAATAAAGAGAAAGCTAGGCCACAGATGCTGAAAAGCTTCTTTCTCAGTGAGAGAAAGTTGGTTTATGCAATTTTAAGAGTAAAGCTGAAGTACATGAAAAATGATAATTTCTCATTAAATGAAATGTCATTTGCAATGCAGGAGACAGATTTTCATGTGTTAGAGTTTTTTTGCAGAGCAAGTCATGTTATAGCTTCAATGCACATAATCACTGGTTTAGAGCTTCTAAGTACACTAGTGCTCTGTTTAGTGCAACTGAGCAAATAAAGAGAAAGCAAGGCCACACAGACGCTGAAAAGATTCTTTCTCAGTGAGAGAAAGTTGGTTTATGCAATTTTAAGAGTAAAGCTGAAGTACATGAAAAATGTTATTTGCAATGCAGAAGACAGATTTTCATGTATTAGAGTTTTTTTGCAGAGCAAGTCATGTTATAGCTTCAATGCACATAATCACTGGTTTAGAGCTTCTAAGTACACTAGTGCTCTGTTTAGTGCAACTGAGCAAATAAAGAGAGAGCAAGGCCACAGATGCTGAAAAGCTTCTTTCTCAGTGAGAGAAAGTTGGTTTATGCAATTTTAAGAGTAAAGCTGAAGTACATGAAAAATGATAATTTCTCATTAAATGAAATGTCATTTGCAATGCAGGAGACAGATTTTCATGTGTTAGAGTTTTTTTGCAGAGCAAGTCATGTTATAGCTTCAATGCACATAATCACTGGTTTAGAGCTTCTAAGTACACTAGTGCTCTGTTTAGTGCAACTGAGCAAATAAAGAGAAAGCAAGGCCACAGATGCTGAAAAGCTTCTTTCTCAGTGAGAGAAAGTTGGTTTATGCAATTTTAAGAGTAAAGCTGAAGTACATGAAAAATGATAATTTCTCATTAAATGAAATGTCATTTGCAATGCAGGAGACAGATTTTCATGTGTTAGAGTTTTTTTGCAGAGCAAGTCATGTTATAGCTTCAATGCACATAAATCACTGGTTTAGAGATTGTAAGAACACTAGTGCTGTGTTTAGTGCAAATAAAGAGAAAGCAAGGCCACACAGATGCTGAAAAGATTCTTTCTCAGTGAGAGAAAGTTGGTTTATGCCATTTTAAGAGTAAAGCTGAAGTACATGAAAAATGTTAATTTCTCATGAAATTTAATGTTATTTGCAATGCAGAAGACAGATTTTCATGTGTTAGAGTTTTTTTGCAGAGCAAGTCATGTTATAGCTTCAATGCACATAAATCACTGGTTTAGAGATTGTAAGAACACTAGTGCTGTGTTTAGTGCAAATAAAGAGAAAGCAAGGCCACACAGATGCTGAAAAGATTCCTTCTCAGTGAGAGAAAGTTGGTTTATGCCATTTTAAGAGTAAAGCTGAAGTACATGAAAAATGTTAATTTCTCATGAAATTTAATGTTATTTGCAATGCAGAAGACAGATTTTCATGTGTTAGAGTTTTTTTGCAGAGCAAGTCATGTTATAGCTTCAATGCACATAAATCACTGGTTTAGAGATTGTAAGAACACTAGTGCTGTGTTTAGTGCAACTAAGCAAATAAAGAGAAAGCAAGGCCACACAGACGCTGAAAAGATTCTTTCTCAGTGAGAGAAAGTTGGTTTATGCAATTTTAAGAGTATAGCTGAAGTACATGAAAAATGTTATTTGCAATGCAGAAGACAGATTTTCATGTATTAGAGTTTTTTTGCAGAGCAAGTCATGTTATAGCTTCAATGCACATAATCACTGGTTTAGAGCTTCTAAGTACACTAGTGCTCTGTTTAGTGCAACTGAGCAAATAAAGAGAGAGCAAGGCCACAGATGCTGAAAAGCTTCTTTCTCAGTGAGAGAAAGTTGGTTTATGCAATTTTAAGAGTAAAGCTGAAGTACATGAAAAATGATAATTTCTCATTAAATGAAATGTCATTTGCAATGCAGGAGACAGATTTTCATGTGTTAGAGTTTTTTTGCAGAGCAAGTCATGTTATAGCTTCAATGCACATAATCACTGGTTTAGAGCTTCTAAGTACACTAGTGCTCTGTTTAGTGCAACTGAGCAAATAAAGAGAAAGCAAGGCCACAGATGCTGAAAAGCTTCTTTCTCAGTGAGAGAAAGTTGGTTTATGCAATTTTTTAGAGTAAAGCTGAAGTACATGAAAAAAGTTAATTTCTCATGAAATTTAATGTTATTTGCAATGCAGAAGACAGATTTTCATGTGTTAGAGTTTTTTTTGCAGAGCAAGTCATGTTATAGCTTCAATGCACATAAATCACTGGTTTAGAGATTGTAAGAACACTAGTGCTGTGTTTAGTGCAAATAAAGAGAAAGCAAGGCCACACAGATGCTGAAAAGATTCTTTCTCAGTGAGAGAAAGTTGGTTTATGCCATTTTAAGAGTAAAGCTGAAGTACATGAAAAATGTTAATTTCTCATGAAATTTAATGTTATTTGCAATGCAGAAGACAGATTTTCATGTGTTAGAGTTTTTTTGCAGAGCAAGTCATGTTATAGCTTCAATGCACATAAATCACTGGTTTAGAGATTGTAAGAACACTAGTGCTGTGTTTAGTGCAACTGAGCAAATAAAGAGAACGCAAGGCCACAGATGCTGAAAAGCTTCTTTCTCAGTGAGAGAAAGTTGGTTTATGCAATTTTAAGAGTAAAGCTGAAGTACATGAAAAATGATAATTTCTCATTAAATGAAATGTCGTTTGCAATGCAGGAGACAGATTTTCATGTGTTAGAGTATTTTTGAAGAGCAAGTCATGTTATAGCTTCAATGCACATAAATCACTGGTTTAGAGATTGTAAGAACACTAGTGCTGTGTTTAGTGCAAATAAAGAGAAAGCAAGGCCACACAGATGCTGAAAAGATTCTTTCTCAGTGAGAGAAAGTTGGTTTATGCCATTTTAAGAGTAAAGCTGAAGTACATGAAAAATGTTAATTTCTCATGAAATTTAATGTTATTTGCAATGCAGAAGACAGATTTTCATGTGTTAGAGTTTTTTTGTAGAGCAAGTCATGTTATAGCTTCAATGCACATAAATCACTGGTTTAGAGATTGTAAGAACACTAGTGCTGTGTTTAGTGCAAATAAAGAGAAAGCAAGGCCACACAGATGCTGAAAAGATTCTTTCTCAGTGAGAGAAAGTTGGTTTATGCCATTTTAAGAGTAAAGCTGAAGTACATGAAAAATGTTAATTTCTCATGAAATTTAATGTTATTTGCAATGCAGAAGACAGATTTTCATGTGTTAGAGTTTTTTTGCAGAGCAAGTCATGTTATAGCTTCAATGCACATAAATCACTGGTTTAGAGATTGTAAGAACACTAGTGCTGTGTTTAGTGCAACTAAGCAAATAAAGAGAAAGCAAGGCCACACAGACGCTGAAAAGATTCTTTCTCAGTGAGAGAAAGTTGGTTTATGCAATTTTAAGAGTAAAGCTGAAGTACATGAAAAATATTAATTTCTCATGAAAAATGTTATTTGCAATGCAGAAGACAGATTTTCATGTATTAGAGTTTTTTTGCAGAGCAAGTCATGTTATAGCTTCAATGCACATAATCACTGGTTTAGAGCTTCTAAGTACACTAGTGCTCTGTTTAGTGCAACTGAGCAAATAAAGAGAGAGCAAGGCCACAGATGCTGAAAAGCTTCTTTCTCAGTGAGAGAAAGTTGGTTTATGCAATTTTAAGAGTAAAGCTGAAGTACATGAAAAATGATAATTTCTCATTAAATGAAATGTCATTTGCAATGCAGGAGACAGATTTTCATGTGTTAGAGTTTTTTTGCAGAGCAAGTCATGTTATAGCTTCAATGCACATAATCACTGGTTTAGAGATTGTAAGAACACTAGTGCTGTGTTTAGTGCAAATAAAGAGAAAGCAAGGCCACACAGACGCTGAAAAGATTCTTTCTCAGTGAGAGAAAGTTGGTTTATGCAATTTTAAGAGTAAAGCTGAAGTACATGAAAAATGTTAATTTCTCATGAAAAATGTTATTTGCAATGCAGAAGACAGATTTTCATGTGTTAGAGTTTTTTTGCAGAGCAAGTCATGTTATAGCTTCAATGCACATAATCACTGGTTTAGAGCTTCTAAGTACACTAGTGCTCTGTTTAGTGCAACTGAGCAAATAAAGAGAAAGCTAGGCCACAGATGCTGAAAAGCTTCTTTCTCAGTGAGAGAAAGTTGGTTTATGCAATTTTAAGAGTAAAGCTGAAGTACATGAAAAATGATAATTTCTCATTAAATGAAATGTCATTTGCAATGCAGGAGACAGATTTTCATGTGTTAGAGTTTTTTTGCAGAGCAAGTCATGTTATAGCTTCAATGCACATAATCACTGGTTTAGAGCTTCTAAGTACACTAGTGCTCTGTTTAGTGCAACTGAGCAAATAAAGAGAAAGCAAGGCCACACAGACGCTGAAAAGATTCTTTCTCAGTGAGAGAAAGTTGGTTTATGCAATTTTAAGAGTAAAGCTGAAGTACATGAAAAATGATAATTTCTCATTAAATGAAATGTCATTTGCAATGCAGGAGACAGATTTTCATGTGTTAGAGTTTTTTTGCAGAGCAAGTCATGTTATAGCTTCAATGCACATAAATCACTGGTTTAGAGATTGTAAGAACACTAGTGCTGTGTTTAGTGCAAATAAAGAGAAAGCAAGGCCACACAGATGCTGAAAAGATTCTTTCTCAGTGAGAGAAAGTTGGTTTATGTCATTTTAAGAGTAAAGCTGAAGTACATGAAAAATGTTAATTTCTCATGAAATTTAATGTTATTTGCAATGCAGAAGACAGATTTTCATGTGTTAGAGTTTTTTTGCAGAGCAAGTCATGTTATAGCTTCAATGCACATAATCACTGGTTTAGAGCTTCTAAGTACACTAGTGCTCTGTTTAGTGCAACTGAGCAAATAAAGAGAAAGCAAGGCCACAGATGCTGAAAAGCTTCTTTCTCAGTGAGAGAAAGTTGGTTTATGCAATTTTAAGAGTAAAGCTGAAGTACATGAAAAATGATAATTTCTCATTAAATGAAATGTCATTTGCAATGCAGGAGACAGATTTTCATGTGTTAGAGTTTTTTTGCAGAGCAAGTCATGTTATAGCTTCAATGCACATAAATCACTGGTTTAGAGATTGTAAGAACACTAGTGCTGTGTTTAGTGCAAATAAAGAGAAAGCAAGGCCACACAGATGCTGAAAAGATTCTTTCTCAGTGAGAGAAAGTTGGTTTATGCCATTTTAAGAGTAAAGCTGAAGTACATGAAAAATGTTAATTTCTCATGAAATTTAATGTTATTTGCAATGCAGAAGACAGATTTTCATGTGTTAGAGTTTTTTTGCAGAGCAAGTCATGTTATAGCTTCAATGCACATAAATCACTGGTTTAGAGATTGTAAGAACACTAGTGCTGTGTTTAGTGCAAATAAAGAGAAAGCAAGGCCACACAGATGCTGAAAAGATTCCTTCTCAGTGAGAGAAAGTTGGTTTATGCCATTTTAAGAGTAAAGCTGAAGTACATGAAAAATGTTAATTTCTCATGAAATTTAATGTTATTTGCAATGCAGAAGACAGATTTTCATGTGTTAGAGTTTTTTTGCAGAGCAAGTCATGTTATAGCTTCAATGCACATAAATCACTGGTTTAGAGATTGTAAGAACACTAGTGCTGTGTTTAGTGCAACTAAGCAAATAAAGAGAAAGCAAGGCCACACAGACGCTGAAAAGATTCTTTCTCAGTGAGAGAAAGTTGGTTTATGCAATTTTAAGAGTAAAGCTGAAGTACATGAAAAATGTTAATTTCTCATGAAAAATGTTATTTGCAATGCAGAAGACAGATTTTCATGTGTTAGAGTTTTTTTGCAGAGCAAGTCATGTTATAGCTTCAATGCACATAATCACTGGTTTAGAGCTTCTAAGTACACTAGTGCTCTGTTTAGTGCAACTGAGCAAATAAAGAGAAAGCTAGGCCACAGATGCTGAAAAGCTTCTTTCTCAGTGAGAGAAAGTTGGTTTATGCAATTTTAAGAGTAAAGCTGAAGTACATGAAAAATGATAATTTCTCATTAAATGAAATGTCATTTGCAATGCAGGAGACAGATTTTCATGTGTTAGAGTTTTTTTGCAGAGCAAGTCATGTTATAGCTTCAATGCACATAATCACTGGTTTAGAGCTTCTAAGTACACTAGTGCTCTGTTTAGTGCAACTGAGCAAATAAAGAGAAAGCAAGGCCACACAGACGCTGAAAAGATTCTTTCTCAGTGAGAGAAAGTTGGTTTATGCAATTTTAAGAGTAAAGCTGAAGTACATGAAAAATGTTATTTGCAATGCAGAAGACAGATTTTCATGTATTAGAGTTTTTTTGCAGAGCAAGTCATGTTATAGCTTCAATGCACATAATCACTGGTTTAGAGCTTCTAAGTACACTAGTGCTCTGTTTAGTGCAACTGAGCAAATAAAGAGAGAGCAAGGCCACAGATGCTGAAAAGCTTCTTTCTCAGTGAGAGAAAGTTGGTTTATGCAATTTTAAGAGTAAAGCTGAAGTACATGAAAAATGATAATTTCTCATTAAATGAAATGTCATTTGCAATGCAGGAGACAGATTTTCATGTGTTAGAGTTTTTTTGCAGAGCAAGTCATGTTATAGCTTCAATGCACATAATCACTGGTTTAGAGCTTCTAAGTACACTAGTGCTCTGTTTAGTGCAACTGAGCAAATAAAGAGAAAGCAAGGCCACAGATGCTGAAAAGCTTCTTTCTCAGTGAGAGAAAGTTGGTTTATGCAATTTTAAGAGTAAAGCTGAAGTACATGAAAAATGATAATTTCTCATTAAATGAAATGTCATTTGCAATGCAGGAGACAGATTTTCATGTGTTAGAGTTTTTTTGCAGAGCAAGTCATGTTATAGCTTCAATGCACATAAATCACTGGTTTAGAGATTGTAAGAACACTAGTGCTGTGTTTAGTGCAAATAAAGAGAAAGCAAGGCCACACAGATGCTGAAAAGATTCTTTCTCAGTGAGAGAAAGTTGGTTTATGCCATTTTAAGAGTAAAGCTGAAGTACATGAAAAATGTTAATTTCTCATGAAATTTAATGTTATTTGCAATGCAGAAGACAGATTTTCATGTGTTAGAGTTTTTTTGCAGAGCAAGTCATGTTATAGCTTCAATGCACATAAATCACTGGTTTAGAGATTGTAAGAACACTAGTGCTGTGTTTAGTGCAAATAAAGAGAAAGCAAGGCCACACAGATGCTGAAAAGATTCCTTCTCAGTGAGAGAAAGTTGGTTTATGCCATTTTAAGAGTAAAGCTGAAGTACATGAAAAATGTTAATTTCTCATGAAATTTAATGTTATTTGCAATGCAGAAGACAGATTTTCATGTGTTAGAGTTTTTTTGCAGAGCAAGTCATGTTATAGCTTCAATGCACATAAATCACTGGTTTAGAGATTGTAAGAACACTAGTGCTGTGTTTAGTGCAACTAAGCAAATAAAGAGAAAGCAAGGCCACACAGACGCTGAAAAGATTCTTTCTCAGTGAGAGAAAGTTGGTTTATGCAATTTTAAGAGTAAAGCTGAAGTACATGAAAAATATTAATTTCTCATGAAAAATGTTATTTGCAATGCAGAAGACAGATTTTCATGTATTAGAGTTTTTTTGCATAGCAAGTCATGTTATAGCTTCAATGCACATAATCACTGGTTTAGAGCTTCTAAGTACACTAGTGCTCTGTTTAGTGCAACTGAGCAAATAAAGAGAGAGCAAGGCCACAGATGCTGAAAAGCTTCTTTCTCAGTGAGAGAAAGTTGGTTTATGCAATTTTAAGAGTAAAGCTGAAGTACATGAAAAATGATAATTTCTCATTAAATGAAATGTCATTTGCAATGCAGGAGACAGATTTTCATGTGTTAGAGTTTTTTTGCAGAGCAAGTCATGTTATAGCTTCAATGCACATAATCACTGGTTTAGAGATTGTAAGAACACTAGTGCTGTGTTTAGTGCAAATAAAGAGAAAGCAAGGCCACACAGATGCTGAAAAGATTCTTTCTCAGTGAGAGAAAGTTGGTTTATGCCATTTTAAGAGTAAAGCTGAAGTACATGAAAAATGTTAATTTCTCATGAAATTTAATGTTATTTGCAATGCAGAAGACAGATTTTCATGTGTTAGAGTTTTTTTGCAGAGCAAGTCATGTTATAGCTTTAATGCACATAAATCACTGGTTTAGAGATTGTAAGAACACTAGTGCTGTGTTTAGTGCAAATAAAGAGAAAGCAAGGCCACACAGATGCTGAAAAGATTCTTTCTCAGTGAGAGAAAGTTGGTTCATGCCATTTTAAGAGTAAAGCTGAAGTACATGAAAAATGTTAATTTCTCATGAAATTTAATGTTATTTGCAATGCAGAAGACAGATTTTCATGTGTTAGAGTTTTTTTGCAGAGCAAGTCATGTTATAGCTTCAATGCACATAAATCACTGGTTTAGAGATTGTAAGAACACTAGTGCTGTGTTTAGTGCAACTAAGCAAATAAAGAGAAAGCAAGGCCACACAGACGCTGAAAAGATTCTTTCTCAGTGAGAGAAAGTTGGTTTATGCAATTTTAAGAGTAAAGCTGAAGTACATGAAAAATGTTAATTTCTCATGAAAAATGTTATTTGCAATGCAGAAGACAGATTTTCATGTGTTAGAGTTTTTTTGCAGAGCAAGTCATGTTATAGCTTCAATGCACATAATCACTGGTTTAGAGCTTCTAAGTACACTAGTGCTCTGTTTAGTGCAACTGAGCAAATAAAGAGAAAGCTAGGCCACAGATGCTGAAAAGCTTCTTTCTCAGTGAGAGAAAGTTGGTTTATGCAATTTTAAGAGTAAAGCTGAAGTACATGAAAAATGATAATTTCTCATTAAATGAAATGTCATTTGCAATGCAGGAGACAGATTTTCATGTGTTAGAGTTTTTTTGCAGAGCAAGTCATGTTATAGCTTCAATGCACATAATCACTGGTTTAGAGCTTCTAAGTACACTAGTGCTCTGTTTAGTGCAACTGAGCAAATAAAGAGAAAGCAAGGCCACACAGACGCTGAAAAGATTCTTTCTCAGTGAGAGAAAGTTGGTTTATGCAATTTTAAGAGTAAAGCTGAAGTACATGAAAAATGTTATTTGCAATGCAGAAGACAGATTTTCATGTATTAGAGTTTTTTTGCAGAGCAAGTCATGTTATAGCTTCAATGCACATAATCACTGGTTTAGAGCTTCTAAGTACACTAGTGCTCTGTTTAGTGCAACTGAGCAAATAAAGAGAGAGCAAGGCCACAGATGCTGAAAAGCTTCTTTCTCAGTGAGAGAAAGTTGGTTTATGCAATTTTAAGAGTAAAGCTGAAGTACATGAAAAATGATAATTTCTCATTAAATGAAATGTCATTTGCAATGCAGGAGACAGATTTTCATGTGTTAGAGTTTTTTTGCAGAGCAAGTCATGTTATAGCTTCAATGCACATAATCACTGGTTTAGAGCTTCTAAGTACACTAGTGCTCTGTTTAGTGCAACTGAGCAAATAAAGAGAAAGCAAGGCCACAGATGCTGAAAAGCTTCTTTCTCAGTGAGCGAAAGTTGGTTTATGCAATTTTAAGAGTAAAGCTGAAGTACATGAAAAATGATAATTTCTCATTAAATGAAATGTCATTTGCAATGCAGGAGACAGATTTTCATGTGTTAGAGTTTTTTTGCAGAGCAAGTCATGTTATAGCTTCAATGCACATAAATCACTGGTTTAGAGATTGTAAGAACACTAGTGCTGTGTTTAGTGCAAATAAAGAGAAAGCAAGGCCACACAGATGCTGAAAAGATTCTTTCTCAGTGAGAGAAAGTTGGTTTATGTCATTTTAAGAGTAAAGCTGAAGTACATGAAAAATGTTAATTTCTCATGAAATTTAATGTTATTTGCAATGCAGAAGACAGATTTTCATGTGTTAGAGTTTTTTTGCAGAGCAAGTCATGTTATAGCTTCAATGCACATAATCACTGGTTTAGAGCTTCTAAGTACACTAGTGCTCTGTTTAGTGCAACTGAGCAAATAAAGAGAAAGCAAGGCCACAGATGCTGAAAAGCTTCTTTCTCAGTGAGAGAAAGTTGGTTTATGCAATTTTAAGAGTAAAGCTGAAGTACATGAAAAATGATAATTTCTCATTAAATGAAATGTCATTTGCAATGCAGGAGACAGATTTTCATGTGTTAGAGTTTTTTTGCAGAGCAAGTCATGTTATAGCTTCAATGCACATAAATCACTGGTTTAGAGATTGTAAGAACACTAGTGCTGTGTTTAGTGCAAATAAAGAGAAAGCAAGGCCACACAGATGCTGAAAAGATTCTTTCTCAGTGAGAGAAAGTTGGTTTATGCCATTTTAAGAGTAAAGCTGAAGTACATGAAAAATGTTAATTTCTCATGAAATTTAATGTTATTTGCAATGCAGAAGACAGATTTTCATGTGTTAGAGTTTTTTTGCAGAGCAAGTCATGTTATAGCTTCAATGCACATAAATCACTGGTTTAGAGATTGTAAGAACACTAGTGCTGTGTTTAGTGCAAATAAAGAGAAAGCAAGGCCACACAGATGCTGAAAAGATTCCTTCTCAGTGAGAGAAAGTTGGTTTATGCCATTTTAAGAGTAAAGCTGAAGTACATGAAAAATGTTAATTTCTCATGAAATTTAATGTTATTTGCAATGCAGAAGACAGATTTTCATGTGTTAGAGTTTTTTTGCAGAGCAAGTCATGTTATAGCTTCAATGCACATAAATCACTGGTTTAGAGATTGTAAGAACACTAGTGCTGTGTTTAGTGCAACTAAGCAAATAAAGAGAAAGCAAGGCCACACAGACGCTGAAAAGATTCTTTCTCAGTGAGAGAAAGTTGGTTTATGCAATTTTAAGAGTAAAGCTGAAGTACATGAAAAATGTTAATTTCTCATGAAAAATGTTATTTGCAATGCAGAAGACAGATTTTCATGTGTTAGAGTTTTTTTGCAGAGCAAGTCATGTTATAGCTTCAATGCACATAATCACTGGTTTAGAGCTTCTAAGTACACTAGTGCTCTGTTTAGTGCAACTGAGCAAATAAAGAGAAAGCTAGGCCACAGATGCTGAAAAGCTTCTTTCTCAGTGAGAGAAAGTTGGTTTATGCAATTTTAAGAGTAAAGCTGAAGTACATGAAAAATGATAATTTCTCATTAAATGAAATGTCATTTGCAATGCAGGAGACAGATTTTCATGTGTTAGAGTTTTTTTGCAGAGCAAGTCATGTTATAGCTTCAATGCACATAATCACTGGTTTAGAGCTTCTAAGTACACTAGTGCTCTGTTTAGTGCAACTGAGCAAATAAAGAGAAAGCAAGGCCACACAGACGCTGAAAAGATTCTTTCTCAGTGAGAGAAAGTTGGTTTATGCAATTTTAAGAGTAAAGCTGAAGTACATGAAAAATGTTATTTGCAATGCAGAAGACAGATTTTCATGTATTAGAGTTTTTTTGCAGAGCAAGTCATGTTATAGCTTCAATGCACATAATCACTGGTTTAGAGCTTCTAAGTACACTAGTGCTCTGTTTAGTGCAACTGAGCAAATAAAGAGAGAGCAAGGCCACAGATGCTGAAAAGCTTCTTTCTCAGTGAGAGAAAGTTGGTTTATGCAATTTTAAGAGTAAAGCTGAAGTACATGAAAAATGATAATTTCTCATTAAATGAAATGTCATTTGCAATGCAGGAGACAGATTTTCATGTGTTAGAGTTTTTTTGCAGAGCAAGTCATGTTATAGCTTCAATGCACATAATCACTGGTTTAGAGCTTCTAAGTACACTAGTGCTCTGTTTAGTGCAACTGAGCAAATAAAGAGAAAGCAAGGCCACAGATGCTGAAAAGCTTCTTTCTCAGTGAGAGAAAGTTGGTTTATGCAATTTTAAGAGTAAAGCTGAAGTACATGAAAAATGATAATTTCTCATTAAATGAAATGTCATTTGCAATGCAGGAGACAGATTTTCATGTGTTAGAGTTTTTTTGCAGAGCAAGTCATGTTATAGCTTCAATGCACATAAATCACTGGTTTAGAGATTGTAAGAACACTAGTGCTGTGTTTAGTGCAAATAAAGAGAAAGCAAGGCCACACAGATGCTGAAAAGATTCTTTCTCAGTGAGAGAAAGTTGGTTTATGCCATTTTAAGAGTAAAGCTGAAGTACATGAAAAATGTTAATTTCTCATGAAATTTAATGTTATTTGCAATGCAGAAGACAGATTTTCATGTGTTAGAGTTTTTTTGCAGAGCAAGTCATGTTATAGCTTCAATGCACATAAATCACTGGTTTAGAGATTGTAAGAACACTAGTGCTGTGTTTAGTGCAAATAAAGAGAAAGCAAGGCCACACAGATGCTGAAAAGATTCCTTCTCAGTGAGAGAAAGTTGGTTTATGCCATTTTAAGAGTAAAGCTGAAGTACATGAAAAATGTTAATTTCTCATGAAATTTAATGTTATTTGCAATGCAGAAGACAGATTTTCATGTGTTAGAGTTTTTTTGCAGAGCAAGTCATGTTATAGCTTCAATGCACATAAATCACTGGTTTAGAGATTGTAAGAACACTAGTGCTGTGTTTAGTGCAACTAAGCAAATAAAGAGAAAGCAAGGCCACACAGACGCTGAAAAGATTCTTTCTCAGTGAGAGAAAGTTGGTTTATGCAATTTTAAGAGTAAAGCTGAAGTACATGAAAAATATTAATTTCTCATGAAAAATGTTATTTGCAATGCAGAAGACAGATTTTCATGTATTAGAGTTTTTTTGCATAGCAAGTCATGTTATAGCTTCAATGCACATAATCACTGGTTTAGAGCTTCTAAGTACACTAGTGCTCTGTTTAGTGCAACTGAGCAAATAAAGAGAGAGCAAGGCCACAGATGCTGAAAAGCTTCTTTCTCAGTGAGAGAAAGTTGGTTTATGCAATTTTAAGAGTAAAGCTGAAGTACATGAAAAATGATAATTTCTCATTAAATGAAATGTCATTTGCAATGCAGGAGACAGATTTTCATGTGTTAGAGTTTTTTTGCAGAGCAAGTCATGTTATAGCTTCAATGCACATAATCACTGGTTTAGAGATTGTAAGAACACTAGTGCTGTGTTTAGTGCAAATAAAGAGAAAGCAAGGCCACACAGATGCTGAAAAGATTCTTTCTCAGTGAGAGAAAGTTGGTTTATGCCATTTTAAGAGTAAAGCTGAAGTACATGAAAAATGTTAATTTCTCATGAAATTTAATGTTATTTGCAATGCAGAAGACAGATTTTCATGTGTTAGAGTTTTTTTGCAGAGCAAGTCATGTTATAGCTTTAATGCACATAAATCACTGGTTTAGAGATTGTAAGAACACTAGTGCTGTGTTTAGTGCAAATAAAGAGAAAGCAAGGCCACACAGATGCTGAAAAGATTCTTTCTCAGTGAGAGAAAGTTGGTTCATGCCATTTTAAGAGTAAAGCTGAAGTACATGAAAAATGTTAATTTCTCATGAAATTTAATGTTATTTGCAATGCAGAAGACAGATTTTCATGTGTTAGAGTTTTTTTGCAGAGCAAGTCATGTTATAGCTTCAATGCACATAAATCACTGGTTTAGAGATTGTAAGAACACTAGTGCTGTGTTTAGTGCAACTAAGCAAATAAAGAGAAAGCAAGGCCACACAGACGCTGAAAAGATTCTTTCTCAGTGAGAGAAAGTTGGTTTATGCAATTTTAAGAGTAAAGCTGAAGTACATGAAAAATGTTAATTTCTCATGAAAAATGTTATTTGCAATGCAGAAGACAGATTTTCATGTGTTAGAGTTTTTTTGCAGAGCAAGTCATGTTATAGCTTCAATGCACATAATCACTGGTTTAGAGCTTCTAAGTACACTAGTGCTCTGTTTAGTGCAACTGAGCAAATAAAGAGAAAGCTAGGCCACAGATGCTGAAAAGCTTCTTTCTCAGTGAGAGAAAGTTGGTTTATGCAATTTTAAGAGTAAAGCTGAAGTACATGAAAAATGATCATTTCTCATTAAATGAAATGTCATTTGCAATGCAGGAGACAGATTTTCATGTGTTAGAGTTTTTTTGCAGAGCAAGTCATGTTATAGCTTCAATGCACATAATCACTGGTTTAGAGCTTCTAAGTACACTAGTGCTCTGTTTAGTGCAACTGAGCAAATAAAGAGAAAGCAACGCCACACAGACGCTGAAAAGATTCTTTCTCAGTGAGAGAAAGTTGGTTTATGCAATTTTAAGAGTAAAGCTGAAGTACATGAAAAATGTTATTTGCAATGCAGAAGACAGATTTTCATGTATTAGAGTTTTTTTGCAGAGCAAGTCATGTTATAGCTTCAATGCACATAATCACTGGTTTAGAGCTTCTAAGTACACTAGTGCTCTGTTTAGTGCAACTGAGCAAATAAAGAGAGAGCAAGGCCACAGATGCTGAAAAGCTTCTTTCTCAGTGAGAGAAAGTTGGTTTATGCAATTTTAAGAGTAAAGCTGAAGTACATGAAAAATGATAATTTCTCATTAAATGAAATGTCATTTGCAATGCAGGAGACAGATTTTCATGTGTTAGAGTTTTTTTGCAGAGCAAGTCATGTTATAGCTTCAATGCACATAATCACTGGTTTAGAGCTTCTAAGTACACTAGTGCTCTGTTTAGTGCAACTGAGCAAATAAAGAGAAAGCAAGGCCACAGATGCTGAAAAGCTTCTTTCGCAGTGAGAGAAAGTTGGTTTATGCAATTTTAAGAGTAAAGCTGAAGTACATGAAAAATGATAATTTCTCATTAAATGAAATGTCATTTGCAATGCAGGAGACAGATTTTCATGTGTTAGAGTTTTTTTGCAGAGCAAGTCATGTTATAGCTTCAATGCACATAAATCACTGGTTTAGAGATTGTAAGAACACTAGTGCTGTGTTTAGTGCAAATAAAGAGAAAGCAAGGCCACACAGATGCTGAAAAGATTCTTTCTCAGTGAGAGAAAGTTGGTTTATGCCATTTTAAGAGTAAAGCTGAAGTACATGAAAAATGTTAATTTCTCATGAAATTTAATGTTATTTGCAATGCAGAAGACAGATTTTCATGTGTTAGAGTTTTTTTGCAGAGCAAGTCATGTTATAGCTTCAATGCACATAATCACTGGTTTAGAGCTTCTAAGTACACTAGTGCTCTGTTTAGTGCAACTGAGCAAATAAAGAGAAAGCAAGGCCACAGATGCTGAAAAGCTTCTTTCTCAGTGAGAGAAAGTTGGTTTATGCAATTTTAAGAGTAAAGCTGAAGTACATGAAAAATGATAATTTCTCATTAAATGAAATGTCATTTGCAATGCAGGAGACAGATTTTCATGTGTTAGAGTTTTTTTGCAGAGCAAGTCATGTTATAGCTTCAATGCACATAAATCACTGGTTTAGAGATTGTAAGAACACTAGTGCTGTGTTTAGTGCAAATAAAGAGAAAGCAAGGCCACACAGATGCTGAAAAGATTCCTTCTCAGTGAGAGAAAGTTGGTTTATGCCATTTTAAGAGTAAAGCTGAAGTACATGAAAAATGTTAATTTCTCATGAAATTTAATGTTATTTGCAATGCAGAAGACAGATTTTCATGTGTTAGAGTTTTTTTGCAGAGCAAGTCATGTTATAGCTTCAATGCACATAAATCACTGGTTTAGAGATTGTAAGAACACTAGTGCTGTGTTTAGTGCAACTAAGCAAATAAAGAGAAAGCAAGGCCACACAGACGCTGAAAAGATTCTTTCTCAGTGAGAGAAAGTTGGTTTATGCAATTTTAAGAGTAAAGCTGAAGTACATGAAAAATGTTAATTTCTCATGAAAAATGTTATTTGCAATGCAGAAGACAGATTTTCATGTGTTAGAGTTTTTTTGCAGAGCAAGTCATGTTATAGCTTCAATGCACATAATCACTGGTTTAGAGCTTCTAAGTACACTAGTGCTCTGTTTAGTGCAACTGAGCAAATAAAGAGAAAGCTAGGCCACAGATGCTGAAAAGCTTCTTTCTCAGTGAGAGAAAGTTGGTTTATGCAATTTTAAGAGTAAAGCTGAAGTACATGAAAAATGTTAATTTCTCATGAAAAATGTTATTTGCAATGCAGAAGACAGATTTTCATGTATTAGAGTTTTTTTGCAGAGCAAGTCATGTTATAGCTTCAATGCACATAATCACTGGTTTAGAGCTTCTAAGTACACTAGTGCTCTGTTTAGTGCAACTGAGCAAATAAAGAGAGAGCAAGGCCACAGATGCTGAAAAGCTTCTTTCTCAGTGAGAGAAAGTTGGTTTATGCAATTTTAAGAGTAAAGCTGAAGTACATGAAAAATGATAATTTCTCATTAAATGAAATGTCATTTGCAATGCAGGAGACAGATTTTCATGTGTTAGAGTTTTTTTGCAGAGCAAGTCATGTTATAGCTTCAATGCACATAATCACTGGTTTAGAGCTTCTAAGTACACTAGTGCTCTGTTTAGTGCAACTGAGCAAATAAAGAGAAAGCAAGGCCACACAGACGCTGAAAAGATTCTTTCTCAGTGAGAGAAAGTTGGTTTATGCAATTTTAAGAGTAAAGCTGAAGTACATGAAAAATGTTATTTGC
Organism: Barbus barbus; assembly: GCF_936440315.1. NCBI lineage: Eukaryota > Metazoa > Chordata > Actinopteri > Cypriniformes > Cyprinidae > Barbus > Barbus barbus. The sequence continues at coordinate 2,137,689 of NC_136756.1, forward strand.
AATGCAGAAGACAGATTTTCATGTATTAGAGTTTTTTTGCAGAGCAAGTCATGTTATAGCTTCAATGCACATAATCACTGGTTTAGAGCTTCTAAGTACACTAGTGCTCTGTTTAGTGCAACTGAGCAAATAAAGAGAGAGCAAGGCCACAGATGCTGAAAAGCTTCTTTCTCAGTGAGAGAAAGTTGGTTTATGCAATTTTAAGAGTAAAGCTGAAGTACATGAAAAATGATAATTTCTCATTAAATGAAATGTCATTTGCAATGCAGGAGACAGATTTTCATGTGTTAGAGTTTTTTTGCAGAGCAAGTCATGTTATAGCTTCAATGCACATAATCACTGGTTTAGAGCTTCTAAGTACACTAGTGCTCTGTTTAGTGCAACTGAGCAAATAAAGAGAAAGCAAGGCCACAGATGCTGAAAAGCTTCTTTCGCAGTGAGAGAAAGTTGGTTTATGCAATTTTAAGAGTAAAGCTGAAGTACATGAAAAATGATAATTTCTCATTAAATGAAATGTCATTTGCAATGCAGGAGACAGATTTTCATGTGTTAGAGTTTTTTTGCAGAGCAAGTCATGTTATAGCTTCAATGCACATAAATCACTGGTTTAGAGATTGTAAGAACACTAGTGCTGTGTTTAGTGCAAATAAAGAGAAAGCAAGGCCACACAGATGCTGAAAAGATTCTTTCTCAGTGAGAGAAAGTTGGTTTATGCCATTTTAAGAGTAAAGCTGAAGTACATGAAAAATGTTAATTTCTCATGAAATTTAATGTTATTTGCAATGCAGAAGACAGATTTTCATGTGTTAGAGTTTTTTTGCAGAGCAAGTCATGTTATAGCTTCAATGCACATAATCACTGGTTTAGAGCTTCTAAGTACACTAGTGCTCTGTTTAGTGCAACTGAGCAAATAAAGAGAAAGCAAGGCCACAGATGCTGAAAAGCTTCTTTCTCAGTGAGAGAAAGTTGGTTTATGCAATTTTAAGAGTAAAGCTGAAGTACATGAAAAATGATAATTTCTCATTAAATGAAATGTCATTTGCAATGCAGGAGACAGATTTTCATGTGTTAGAGTTTTTTTGCAGAGCAAGTCATGTTATAGCTTCAATGCACATAAATCACTGGTTTAGAGATTGTAAGAACACTAGTGCTGTGTTTAGTGCAAATAAAGAGAAAGCAAGGCCACACAGATGCTGAAAAGATTCTTTCTCAGTGAGAGAAAGTTGGTTTATGCCATTTTAAGAGTAAAGCTGAAGTACATGAAAAATGTTAATTTCTCATGAAATTTAATGTTATTTGCAATGCAGAAGACAGATTTTCATGTGTTAGAGTTTTTTTGCAGAGCAAGTCATGTTATAGCTTCAATGCACATAAATCACTGGTTTAGAGATTGTAAGAACACTAGTGCTGTGTTTAGTGCAAATAAAGAGAAAGCAAGGCCACACAGATGCTGAAAAGATTCCTTCTCAGTGAGAGAAAGTTGGTTTATGCCATTTTAAGAGTAAAGCTGAAGTACATGAAAAATGTTAATTTCTCATGAAATTTAATGTTATTTGCAATGCAGAAGACAGATTTTCATGTGTTAGAGTTTTTTTGCAGAGCAAGTCATGTTATAGCTTCAATGCACATAAATCACTGGTTTAGAGATTGTAAGAACACTAGTGCTGTGTTTAGTGCAACTAAGCAAATAAAGAGAAAGCAAGGCCACACAGACGCTGAAAAGATTCTTTCTCAGTGAGAGAAAGTTGGTTTATGCAATTTTAAGAGTAAAGCTGAAGTACATGAAAAATGTTAATTTCTCATGAAAAATGTTATTTGCAATGCAGAAGACAGATTTTCATGTGTTAGAGTTTTTTTTGCAGAGCAAGTCATGTTATAGCTTCAATGCACATAATCACTGGTTTAGAGCTTCTAAGTACACTAGTGCTCTGTTTAGTGCAACTGAGCAAATAAAGAGAAAGCTAGGCCACAGATGCTGAAAAGCTTCTTTCTCAGTGAGAGAAAGTTGGTTTATGCAATTTTAAGAGTAAAGCTGAAGTACATGAAAAATTATAATTTCTCATTAAATGAAATGTCATTTGCAATGCAGGAGACAGATTTTCATGTGTTAGAGTTTTTTTGCAGAGCAAGTCATGTTATAGCTTCAATGCACATAATCACTGGTTTAGAGCTTCTAAGTACACTAGTGCTCTGTTTAGTGCAACTGAGCAAATAAAGAGAAAGCAAGGCCACACAGACGCTGAAAAGATTCTTTCTCAGTGAGAGAAAGTTGGTTTATGCAATTTTAAGAGTAAAGCTGAAGTACATGAAAAATGTTATTTGCAATGCAGAAGACAGATTTTCATGTATTAGAGTTTTTTTGCAGAGCAAGTCATGTTATAGCTTCAATGCACATAATCACTGGTTTAGAGCTTCTAAGTACACTAGTGCTCTGTTTAGTGCAACTGAGCAAATAAAGAGAGAGCAAGGCCACAGATGCTGAAAAGCTTCTTTCTCAGTGAGAGAAAGTTGGTTTATGCAATTTTAAGAGTAAAGCTGAAGTACATGAAAAATGATAATTTCTCATTAAATGAAATGTCATTTGCAATGCAGGAGACAGATTTTCATGTGTTAGAGTTTTTTTGCAGAGCAAGTCATGTTATAGCTTCAATGCACATAATCACTGGTTTAGAGCTTCTAAGTACACTAGTGCTCTGTTTAGTGCAACTGAGCAAATAAAGAGAAAGCAAGGCCACAGATGCTGAAAAGCTTCTTTCTCAGTGAGCGAAAGTTGGTTTATGCAATTTTAAGAGTAAAGCTGAAGTACATGAAAAATGATAATTTCTCATTAAATGAAATGTCATTTGCAATGCAGGAGACAGATTTTCATGTGTTAGAGTTTTTTTGCAGAGCAAGTCATGTTATAGCTTCAATGCACATAAATCACTGGTTTAGAGATTGTAAGAACACTAGTGCTGTGTTTAGTGCAAATAAAGAGAAAGCAAGGCCACACAGATGCTGAAAAGATTCTTTCTCAGTGAGAGAAAGTTGGTTTATGTCATTTTAAGAGTAAAGCTGAAGTACATGAAAAATGTTAATTTCTCATGAAATTTAATGTTATTTGCAATGCAGAAGACAGATTTTCATGTGTTAGAGTTTTTTTGCAGAGCAAGTCATGTTATAGCTTCAATGCACATAATCACTGGTTTAGAGCTTCTAAGTACACTAGTGCTCTGTTTAGTGCAACTGAGCAAATAAAGAGAAAGCAAGGCCACAGATGCTGAAAAGCTTCTTTCTCAGTGAGAGAAAGTTGGTTTATGCAATTTTAAGAGTAAAGCTGAAGTACATGAAAAATGATAATTTCTCATTAAATGAAATGTCATTTGCAATGCAGGAGACAGATTTTCATGTGTTAGAGTTTTTTTGCAGAGCAAGTCATGTTATAGCTTCAATGCACATAAATCACTGGTTTAGAGATTGTAAGAACACTAGTGCTGTGTTTAGTGCAAATAAAGAGAAAGCAAGGCCACACAGATGCTGAAAAGATTCTTTCTCAGTGAGAGAAAGTTGGTTTATGCCATTTTAAGAGTAAAGCTGAAGTACATGAAAAATGTTAATTTCTCATGAAATTTAATGTTATTTGCAATGCAGAAGACAGATTTTCATGTGTTAGAGTTTTTTTGCAGAGCAAGTCATGTTATAGCTTCAATGCACATAAATCACTGGTTTAGAGATTGTAAGAACACTAGTGCTGTGTTTAGTGCAAATAAAGAGAAAGCAAGGCCACACAGATGCTGAAAAGATTCCTTCTCAGTGAGAGAAAGTTGGTTTATGCCATTTTAAGAGTAAAGCTGAAGTACATGAAAAATGTTAATTTCTCATGAAATTTAATGTTATTTGCAATGCAGAAGACAGATTTTCATGTGTTAGAGTTTTTTTGCAGAGCAAGTCATGTTATAGCTTCAATGCACATAAATCACTGGTTTAGAGATTGTAAGAACACTAGTGCTGTGTTTAGTGCAACTAAGCAAATAAAGAGAAAGCAAGGCCACACAGACGCTGAAAAGATTCTTTCTCAGTGAGAGAAAGTTGGTTTATGCAATTTTAAGAGTAAAGCTGAAGTACATGAAAAATGTTAATTTCTCATGAAAAATGTTATTTGCAATGCAGAAGACAGATTTTCATGTGTTAGAGTTTTTTTGCAGAGCAAGTCATGTTATAGCTTCAATGCACATAATCACTGGTTTAGAGCTTCTAAGTACACTAGTGCTCTGTTTAGTGCAACTGAGCAAATAAAGAGAAAGCTAGGCCACAGATGCTGAAAAGCTTCTTTCTCAGTGAGAGAAAGTTGGTTTATGCAATTTTAAGAGTAAAGCTGAAGTACATGAAAAATGATAATTTCTCATTAAATGAAATGTCATTTGCAATGCAGGAGACAGATTTTCATGTGTTAGAGTTTTTTTGCAGAGCAAGTCATGTTATAGCTTCAATGCACATAATCACTGGTTTAGAGCTTCTAAGTACACTAGTGCTCTGTTTAGTGCAACTGAGCAAATAAAGAGAAAGCAAGGCCACACAGACGCTGAAAAGATTCTTTCTCAGTGAGAGAAAGTTGGTTTATGCAATTTTAAGAGTAAAGCTGAAGTACATGAAAAATGTTATTTGCAATGCAGAAGACAGATTTTCATGTATTAGAGTTTTTTTGCAGAGCAAGTCATGTTATAGCTTCAATGCACATAATCACTGGTTTAGAGCTTCTAAGTACACTAGTGCTCTGTTTAGTGCAACTGAGCAAATAAAGAGAGAGCAAGGCCACAGATGCTGAAAAGCTTCTTTCTCAGTGAGAGAAAGTTGGTTTATGCAATTTTAAGAGTAAAGCTGAAGTACATGAAAAATGATAATTTCTCATTAAATGAAATGTCATTTGCAATGCAGGAGACAGATTTTCATGTGTTAGAGTTTTTTTGCAGAGCAAGTCATGTTATAGCTTCAATGCACATAATCACTGGTTTAGAGCTTCTAAGTACACTAGTGCTCTGTTTAGTGCAACTGAGCAAATAAAGAGAAAGCAAGGCCACAGATGCTGAAAAGCTTCTTTCTCAGTGAGAGAAAGTTGGTTTATGCAATTTTAAGAGTAAAGCTGAAGTACATGAAAAATGATAATTTCTCATTAAATGAAATGTCATTTGCAATGCAGGAGACAGATTTTCATGTGTTAGAGTTTTTTTGCAGAGCAAGTCATGTTATAGCTTCAATGCACATAAATCACTGGTTTAGAGATTGTAAGAACACTAGTGCTGTGTTTAGTGCAAATAAAGAGAAAGCAAGGCCACACAGATGCTGAAAAGATTCTTTCTCAGTGAGAGAAAGTTGGTTTATGCCATTTTAAGAGTAAAGCTGAAGTACATGAAAAATGTTAATTTCTCATGAAATTTAATGTTATTTGCAATGCAGAAGACAGATTTTCATGTGTTAGAGTTTTTTTGCAGAGCAAGTCATGTTATAGCTTCAATGCACATAAATCACTGGTTTAGAGATTGTAAGAACACTAGTGCTGTGTTTAGTGCAAATAAAGAGAAAGCAAGGCCACACAGATGCTGAAAAGATTCCTTCTCAGTGAGAGAAAGTTGGTTTATGCCATTTTAAGAGTAAAGCTGAAGTACATGAAAAATGTTAATTTCTCATGAAATTTAATGTTATTTGCAATGCAGAAGACAGATTTTCATGTGTTAGAGTTTTTTTGCAGAGCAAGTCATGTTATAGCTTCAATGCACATAAATCACTGGTTTAGAGATTGTAAGAACACTAGTGCTGTGTTTAGTGCAACTAAGCAAATAAAGAGAAAGCAAGGCCACACAGACGCTGAAAAGATTCTTTCTCAGTGAGAGAAAGTTGGTTTATGCAATTTTAAGAGTAAAGCTGAAGTACATGAAAAATATTAATTTCTCATGAAAAATGTTATTTGCAATGCAGAAGACAGATTTTCATGTATTAGAGTTTTTTTGCATAGCAAGTCATGTTATAGCTTCAATGCACATAATCACTGGTTTAGAGCTTCTAAGTACACTAGTGCTCTGTTTAGTGCAACTGAGCAAATAAAGAGAGAGCAAGGCCACAGATGCTGAAAAGCTTCTTTCTCAGTGAGAGAAAGTTGGTTTATGCAATTTTAAGAGTAAAGCTGAAGTACATGAAAAATGATAATTTCTCATTAAATGAAATGTCATTTGCAATGCAGGAGACAGATTTTCATGTGTTAGAGTTTTTTTGCAGAGCAAGTCATGTTATAGCTTCAATGCACATAATCACTGGTTTAGAGATTGTAAGAACACTAGTGCTGTGTTTAGTGCAAATAAAGAGAAAGCAAGGCCACACAGATGCTGAAAAGATTCTTTCTCAGTGAGAGAAAGTTGGTTTATGCCATTTTAAGAGTAAAGCTGAAGTACATGAAAAATGTTAATTTCTCATGAAATTTAATGTTATTTGCAATGCAGAAGACAGATTTTCATGTGTTAGAGTTTTTTTGCAGAGCAAGTCATGTTATAGCTTTAATGCACATAAATCACTGGTTTAGAGATTGTAAGAACACTAGTGCTGTGTTTAGTGCAAATAAAGAGAAAGCAAGGCCACACAGATGCTGAAAAGATTCTTTCTCAGTGAGAGAAAGTTGGTTCATGCCATTTTAAGAGTAAAGCTGAAGTACATGAAAAATGTTAATTTCTCATGAAATTTAATGTTATTTGCAATGCAGAAGACAGATTTTCATGTGTTAGAGTTTTTTTGCAGAGCAAGTCATGTTATAGCTTCAATGCACATAAATCACTGGTTTAGAGATTGTAAGAACACTAGTGCTGTGTTTAGTGCAACTAAGCAAATAAAGAGAAAGCAAGGCCACACAGACGCTGAAAAGATTCTTTCTCAGTGAGAGAAAGTTGGTTTATGCAATTTTAAGAGTAAAGCTGAAGTACATGAAAAATGTTAATTTCTCATGAAAAATGTTATTTGCAATGCAGAAGACAGATTTTCATGTGTTAGAGTTTTTTTGCAGAGCAAGTCATGTTATAGCTTCAATGCACATAATCACTGGTTTAGAGCTTCTAAGTACACTAGTGCTCTGTTTAGTGCAACTGAGCAAATAAAGAGAAAGCTAGGCCACAGATGCTGAAAAGCTTCTTTCTCAGTGAGAGAAAGTTGGTTTATGCAATTTTAAGAGTAAAGCTGAAGTACATGAAAAATGATCATTTCTCATTAAATGAAATGTCATTTGCAATGCAGGAGACAGATTTTCATGTGTTAGAGTTTTTTTGCAGAGCAAGTCATGTTATAGCTTCAATGCACATAATCACTGGTTTAGAGCTTCTAAGTACACTAGTGCTCTGTTTAGTGCAACTGAGCAAATAAAGAGAAAGCAACGCCACACAGACGCTGAAAAGATTCTTTCTCAGTGAGAGAAAGTTGGTTTATGCAATTTTAAGAGTAAAGCTGAAGTACATGAAAAATGTTATTTGCAATGCAGAAGACAGATTTTCATGTATTAGAGTTTTTTTGCAGAGCAAGTCATGTTATAGCTTCAATGCACATAATCACTGGTTTAGAGCTTCTAAGTACACTAGTGCTCTGTTTAGTGCAACTGAGCAAATAAAGAGAGAGCAAGGCCACAGATGCTGAAAAGCTTCTTTCTCAGTGAGAGAAAGTTGGTTTATGCAATTTTAAGAGTAAAGCTGAAGTACATGAAAAATGATAATTTCTCATTAAATGAAATGTCATTTGCAATGCAGGAGACAGATTTTCATGTGTTAGAGTTTTTTTGCAGAGCAAGTCATGTTATAGCTTCAATGCACATAATCACTGGTTTAGAGCTTCTAAGTACACTAGTGCTCTGTTTAGTGCAACTGAGCAAATAAAGAGAAAGCAAGGCCACAGATGCTGAAAAGCTTCTTTCGCAGTGAGAGAAAGTTGGTTTATGCAATTTTAAGAGTAAAGCTGAAGTACATGAAAAATGATAATTTCTCATTAAATGAAATGTCATTTGCAATGCAGGAGACAGATTTTCATGTGTTAGAGTTTTTTTGCAGAGCAAGTCATGTTATAGCTTCAATGCACATAAATCACTGGTTTAGAGATTGTAAGAACACTAGTGCTGTGTTTAGTGCAAATAAAGAGAAAGCAAGGCCACACAGATGCTGAAAAGATTCTTTCTCAGTGAGAGAAAGTTGGTTTATGCCATTTTAAGAGTAAAGCTGAAGTACATGAAAAATGTTAATTTCTCATGAAATTTAATGTTATTTGCAATGCAGAAGACAGATTTTCATGTGTTAGAGTTTTTTTGCAGAGCAAGTCATGTTATAGCTTCAATGCACATAATCACTGGTTTAGAGCTTCTAAGTACACTAGTGCTCTGTTTAGTGCAACTGAGCAAATAAAGAGAAAGCAAGGCCACAGATGCTGAAAAGCTTCTTTCTCAGTGAGAGAAAGTTGGTTTATGCAATTTTAAGAGTAAAGCTGAAGTACATGAAAAATGATAATTTCTCATTAAATGAAATGTCATTTGCAATGCAGGAGACAGATTTTCATGTGTTAGAGTTTTTTTGCAGAGCAAGTCATGTTATAGCTTCAATGCACATAAATCACTGGTTTAGAGATTGTAAGAACACTAGTGCTGTGTTTAGTGCAAATAAAGAGAAAGCAAGGCCACACAGATGCTGAAAAGATTCCTTCTCAGTGAGAGAAAGTTGGTTTATGCCATTTTAAGAGTAAAGCTGAAGTACATGAAAAATGTTAATTTCTCATGAAATTTAATGTTATTTGCAATGCAGAAGACAGATTTTCATGTGTTAGAGTTTTTTTGCAGAGCAAGTCATGTTATAGCTTCAATGCACATAAATCACTGGTTTAGAGATTGTAAGAACACTAGTGCTGTGTTTAGTGCAACTAAGCAAATAAAGAGAAAGCAAGGCCACACAGACGCTGAAAAGATTCTTTCTCAGTGAGAGAAAGTTGGTTTATGCAATTTTAAGAGTAAAGCTGAAGTACATGAAAAATGTTAATTTCTCATGAAAAATGTTATTTGCAATGCAGAAGACAGATTTTCATGTGTTAGAGTTTTTTTGCAGAGCAAGTCATGTTATAGCTTCAATGCACATAATCACTGGTTTAGAGCTTCTAAGTACACTAGTGCTCTGTTTAGTGCAACTGAGCAAATAAAGAGAAAGCTAGGCCACAGATGCTGAAAAGCTTCTTTCTCAGTGAGAGAAAGTTGGTTTATGCAATTTTAAGAGTAAAGCTGAAGTACATGAAAAATGTTAATTTCTCATGAAAAATGTTATTTGCAATGCAGAAGACAGATTTTCATGTATTAGAGTTTTTTTGCAGAGCAAGTCATGTTATAGCTTCAATGCACATAATCACTGGTTTAGAGCTTCTAAGTACACTAGTGCTCTGTTTAGTGCAACTGAGCAAATAAAGAGAGAGCAAGGCCACAGATGCTGAAAAGCTTCTTTCTCAGTGAGAGAAAGTTGGTTTATGCAATTTTAAGAGTAAAGCTGAAGTACATGAAAAATGATAATTTCTCATTAAATGAAATGTCATTTGCAATGCAGGAGACAGATTTTCATGTGTTAGAGTTTTTTTGCAGAGCAAGTCATGTTATAGCTTCAATGCACATAATCACTGGTTTAGAGCTTCTAAGTACACTAGTGCTCTGTTTAGTGCAACTGAGCAAATAAAGAGAAAGCAAGGCCACACAGACGCTGAAAAGATTCTTTCTCAGTGAGAGAAAGTTGGTTTATGCAATTTTAAGAGTAAAGCTGAAGTACATGAAAAATGTTATTTGCAATGCAGAAGACAGATTTTCATGTATTAGAGTTTTTTTGCAGAGCAAGTCATGTTATAGCTTCAATGCACATAATCACTGGTTTAGAGCTTCTAAGTACACTAGTGCTCTGTTTAGTGCAACTGAGCAAATAAAGAGAGAGCAAGGCCACAGATGCTGAAAAGCTTCTTTCTCAGTGAGAGAAAGTTGGTTTATGCAATTTTAAGAGTAAAGCTGAAGTACATGAAAAATGATAATTTCTCATTAAATGAAATGTCATTTGCAATGCAGGAGACAGATTTTCATGTGTTAGAGTTTTTTTGCAGAGCAAGTCATGTTATAGCTTCAATGCACATAATCACTGGTTTAGAGCTTCTAAGTACACTAGTGCTCTGTTTAGTGCAACTGAGCAAATAAAGAGAAAGCAAGGCCACAGATGCTGAAAAGCTTCTTTCGCAGTGAGAGAAAGTTGGTTTATGCAATTTTAAGAGTAAAGCTGAAGTACATGAAAAATGATAATTTCTCATTAAATGAAATGTCATTTGCAATGCAGGAGACAGATTTTCATGTGTTAGAGTTTTTTTGCAGAGCAAGTCATGTTATAGCTTCAATGCACATAAATCACTGGTTTAGAGATTGTAAGAACACTAGTGCTGTGTTTAGTGCAAATAAAGAGAAAGCAAGGCCACACAGATGCTGAAAAGATTCTTTCTCAGTGAGAGAAAGTTGGTTTATGCCATTTTAAGAGTAAAGCTGAAGTACATGAAAAATGTTAATTTCTCATGAAATTTAATGTTATTTGCAATGCAGAAGACAGATTTTCATGTGTTAGAGTTTTTTTGCAGAGCAAGTCATGTTATAGCTTCAATGCACATAATCACTGGTTTAGAGCTTCTAAGTACACTAGTGCTCTGTTTAGTGCAACTGAGCAAATAAAGAGAAAGCAAGGCCACAGATGCTGAAAAGCTTCTTTCTCAGTGAGAGAAAGTTGGTTTATGCAATTTTAAGAGTAAAGCTGAAGTACATGAAAAATGATAATTTCTCATTAAATGAAATGTCATTTGCAATGCAGGAGACAGATTTTCATGTGTTAGAGTTTTTTTGCAGAGCAAGTCATGTTATAGCTTCAATGCACATAAATCACTGGTTTAGAGATTGTAAGAACACTAGTGCTGTGTTTAGTGCAAATAAAGAGAAAGCAAGGCCACACAGATGCTGAAAAGATTCTTTCTCAGTGAGAGAAAGTTGGTTTATGCCATTTTAAGAGTAAAGCTGAAGTACATGAAAAATGTTAATTTCTCATGAAATTTAATGTTATTTGCAATGCAGAAGACAGATTTTCATGTGTTAGAGTTTTTTTGCAGAGCAAGTCATGTTATAGCTTCAATGCACATAAATCACTGGTTTAGAGATTGTAAGAACACTAGTGCTGTGTTTAGTGCAAATAAAGAGAAAGCAAGGCCACACAGATGCTGAAAAGATTCCTTCTCAGTGAGAGAAAGTTGGTTTATGCCATTTTAAGAGTAAAGCTGAAGTACATGAAAAATGTTAATTTCTCATGAAATTTAATGTTATTTGCAATGCAGAAGACAGATTTTCATGTGTTAGAGTTTTTTTGCAGAGCAAGTCATGTTATAGCTTCAATGCACATAAATCACTGGTTTAGAGATTGTAAGAACACTAGTGCTGTGTTTAGTGCAACTAAGCAAATAAAGAGAAAGCAAGGCCACACAGACGCTGAAAAGATTCTTTCTCAGTGAGAGAAAGTTGGTTTATGCAATTTTAAGAGTAAAGCTGAAGTACATGAAAAATGTTAATTTCTCATGAAAAATGTTATTTGCAATGCAGAAGACAGATTTTCATGTGTTAGAGTTTTTTTGCAGAGCAAGTCATGTTATAGCTTCAATGCACATAATCACTGGTTTAGAGCTTCTAAGTACACTAGTGCTCTGTTTAGTGCAACTGAGCAAATAAAGAGAAAGCTAGGCCACAGATGCTGAAAAGCTTCTTTCTCAGTGAGAGAAAGTTGGTTTATGCAATTTTAAGAGTAAAGCTGAAGTACATGAAAAATTATAATTTCTCATTAAATGAAATGTCATTTGCAATGCAGGAGACAGATTTTCATGTGTTAGAGTTTTTTTGCAGAGCAAGTCATGTTATAGCTTCAATGCACATAATCACTGGTTTAGAGCTTCTAAGTACACTAGTGCTCTGTTTAGTGCAACTGAGCAAATAAAGAGAAAGCAAGGCCACACAGACGCTGAAAAGATTCTTTCTCAGTGAGAGAAAGTTGGTTTATGCAATTTTAAGAGTAAAGCTGAAGTACATGAAAAATGTTATTTGCAATGCAGAAGACAGATTTTCATGTATTAGAGTTTTATTGCAGAGCAAGTCATGTTATAGCTTCAATGCACATAATCACTGGTTTAGAGCTTCTAAGTACACTAGTGCTCTGTTTAGTGCAACTGAGCAAATAAAGAGAGAGCAAGGCCACAGATGCTGAAAAGCTTCTTTCTCAGTGAGAGAAAGTTGGTTTATGCAATTTTAAGTGTAAAGCTGAAGTACATGAAAAATGATAATTTCTCATTAAATGAAATGTCATTTGCAATGCAGGAGACAGATTTTCATGTGTTAGAGTTTTTTTGCATAGCAAGTCATGTTATAGCTTCAATGCAAGTCATGTTATAGCTTCAATGCACATAAATCACTGGTTTAGAGATTGTAAGAACACTAGTGCTGTGTTTAGTGCAAATAAAGAGAAAGCAAGGCCACACAGATGCTGAAAAGATTCTTTCTCAGTGAGAGAAAGTTGGTTTATGTCATTTTAAGAGTAAAGCTGAAGTACATGAAAAATGTTAATTTCTCATGAAATTTAATGTTATTTGCAATGCAGAAGACAGATTTTCATGTGTTAGAGTTTTTTTGCAGAGCAAGTCATGTTATAGCTTCAATGCACATAATCACTGGTTTAGAGCTTCTAAGTACACTAGTGCTCTGTTTAGTGCAACTGAGCAAATAAAGAGAAAGCAAGGCCACAGATGCTGAAAAGCTTCTTTCTCAGTGAGAGAAAGTTGGTTTATGCAATTTTAAGAGTAAAGCTGAAGTACATGAAAAATGATAATTTCTCATTAAATGAAATGTCATTTGCAATGCAGGAGACAGATTTTCATGTGTTAGAGTTTTTTTGCAGAGCAAGTCATGTTATAGCTTCAATGCACATAAATCACTGGTTTAGAGATTGTAAGAACACTAGTGCTGTGTTTAGTGCAAATAAAGAGAAAGCAAGGCCACACAGATGCTGAAAAGATTCTTTCTCAGTGAGAGAAAGTTGGTTTATGCCATTTTAAGAGTAAAGCTGAAGTACATGAAAAATGTTAATTTCTCATGAAATTTACTGTTATTTGCAATGCAGAAGACAGATTTTCATGTGTTAGAGTTTTTTTGCAGAGCAAGTCATGTTATAGCTTCAATGCACATAAATCACTGGTTTAGAGATTGTAAGAACACTAGTGCTGTGTTTAGTGCAAATAAAGAGAAAGCAAGGCCACACAGATGCTGAAAAGATTCCTTCTCAGTGAGAGAAAGTTGGTTTATGCCATTTTAAGAGTAAAGCTGAAGTACATGAAAAATGTTAATTTCTCATGAAATTTAATGTTATTTGCAATGCAGAAGACAGATTTTCATGTGTTAGAGTTTTTTTGCAGAGCAAGTCATGTTATAGCTTCAATGCACATAAATCACTGGTTTAGAGATTGTAAGAACACTAGTGCTGTGTTTAGTGCAACTAAGCAAATAAAGAGAAAGCAAGGCCACACAGACGCTGAAAAGATTCTTTCTCAGTGAGAGAAAGTTGGTTTATGCAATTTTAAGAGTAAAGCTGAAGTACATGAAAAATGATAATTTCTCATTAAATGAAATGTCATTTGCAATGCAGGAGACAGATTTTCATGTGTTAGAGTTTTTTTGCAGAGCAAGTCATGTTATAGCTTCAATGCACATAATCACTGGTTTAGAGCTTCTAAGTACACTAGTGCTCTGTTTAGTGCAACTGAGCAAATAAAGAGAAAGCAAGGCCACACAGACGCTGAAAAGATTCTTTCTCAGTGAGAGAAAGTTGGTTTATGCAATTTTAAGAGTAAAGCTGAAGTACATGAAAAATGTTATTTGCAATGCAGAAGACAGATTTTCATGTATTAGAGTTTTTTTGCAGAGCAAGTCATGTTATAGCTTCAATGCACATAATCACTGGTTTAGAGCTTCTAAGTACACTAGTGCTCTGTTTAGTGCAACTGAGCAAATAAAGAGAGAGCAAGGCCACAGATGCTGAAAAGCTTCTTTCTCAGTGAGAGAAAGTTGGTTTATGCAATTTTAAGAGTAAAGCTGAAGTACATGAAAAATGATAATTTCTCATTAAATGAAATGTCATTTGCAATGCAGGAGACAGATTTTCATGTGTTAGAGTTTTTTTGCAGAGCAAGTCATGTTATAGCTTCAATGCACATAAATCACTGGTTTAGAGATTGTAAGAACACTAGTGCTGTGTTTAGTGCAAATAAAGAGAAAGCAAGGCCACACAGATGCTGAAAAGATTCTTTCTCAGTGAGAGAAAGTTGGTTTATGCCATTTTAAGAGTAAAGCTGAAGTACATGAAAAATGTTAATTTCTCATGAAATTTAATGTTATTTGCAATGCAGAAGACAGATTTTCATGTGTTAGAGTTTTTTTGCAGAGCAAGTCATGTTATAGCTTCAATGCACATAAATCACTGGTTTAGAGATTGTAAGAACACTAGTGCTGTGTTTAGTGCAAATAAAGAGAAAGCAAGGCCACACAGATGCTGAAAAGATTCCTTCTCAGTGAGAGAAAGTTGGTTTATGCCATTTTAAGAGTAAAGCTGAAGTACATGAAAAATGTTAATTTCTCATGAAATTTAATGTTATTTGCAATGCAGAAGACAGATTTTCATGTGTTAGAGTTTTTTTGCAGAGCAAGTCATGTTATAGCTTCAATGCACATAAATCACTGGTTTAGAGATTGTAAGAACACTAGTGCTGTGTTTAGTGCAACTAAGCAAATAAAGAGAAAGCAAGGCCACACAGACGCTGAAAAGATTCTTTCTCAGTGAGAGAAAGTTGGTTTATGCAATTTTAAGAGTATAGCTGAAGTACATGAAAAATGTTATTTGCAATGCAGAAGACAGATTTTCATGTATTAGAGTTTTTTTGCAGAGCAAGTCATGTTATAGCTTCAATGCACATAATCACTGGTTTAGAGCTTCTAAGTACACTAGTGCTCTGTTTAGTGCAACTGAGCAAATAAAGAGAGAGCAAGGCCACAGATGCTGAAAAGCTTCTTTCTCAGTGAGAGAAAGTTGGTTTATGCAATTTTAAGAGTAAAGCTGAAGTACATGAAAAATGATAATTTCTCATTAAATGAAATGTCATTTGCAATGCAGGAGACAGATTTTCATGTGTTAGAGTTTTTTTGCAGAGCAAGTCATGTTATAGCTTCAATGCACATAATCACTGGTTTAGAGCTTCTAAGTACACTAGTGCTCTGTTTAGTGCAACTGAGCAAATAAAGAGAAAGCAAGGCCACAGATGCTGAAAAGCTTCTTTCTCAGTGAGAGAAAGTTGGTTTATGCAATTTTAAGAGTAAAGCTGAAGTACATGAAAAAAGTTAATTTCTCATGAAATTTAATGTTATTTGCAATGCAGAAGACAGATTTTCATGTGTTAGAGTTTTTTTTGCAGAGCAAGTCATGTTATAGCTTCAATGCACATAAATCACTGGTTTAGAGATTGTAAGAACACTAGTGCTGTGTTTAGTGCAAATAAAGAGAAAGCAAGGCCACACAGATGCTGAAAAGATTCTTTCTCAGTGAGAGAAAGTTGGTTTATGCCATTTTAAGAGTAAAGCTGAAGTACATGAAAAATGTTAATTTCTCATGAAATTTAATGTTATTTGCAATGCAGAAGACAGATTTTCATGTGTTAGAGTTTTTTTGCAGAGCAAGTCATGTTATAGCTTCAATGCACATAAATCACTGGTTTAGAGATTGTAAGAACACTAGTGCTGTGTTTAGTGCAACTGAGCAAATAAAGAGAACGCAAGGCCACAGATGCTGAAAAGCTTCTTTCTCAGTGAGAGAAAGTTGGTTTATGCAATTTTAAGAGTAAAGCTGAAGTACATGAAAAATGATAATTTCTCATTAAATGAAATGTCGTTTGCAATGCAGGAGACAGATTTTCATGTGTTAGAGTATTTTTGAAGAGCAAGTCATGTTATAGCTTCAATGCACATAAATCACTGGTTTAGAGATTGTAAGAACACTAGTGCTGTGTTTAGTGCAAATAAAGAGAAAGCAAGGCCACACAGATGCTGAAAAGATTCTTTCTCAGTGAGAGAAAGTTGGTTTATGCCATTTTAAGAGTAAAGCTGAAGTACATGAAAAATGTTAATTTCTCATGAAATTTAATGTTATTTGCAATGCAGAAGACAGATTTTCATGTGTTAGAGTTTTTTTGTAGAGCAAGTCATGTTATAGCTTCAATGCACATAAATCACTGGTTTAGAGATTGTAAGAACACTAGTGCTGTGTTTAGTGCAAATAAAGAGAAAGCAAGGCCACACAGATGCTGAAAAGATTCTTTCTCAGTGAGAGAAAGTTGGTTTATGCCATTTTAAGAGTAAAGCTGAAGTACATGAAAAATGTTAATTTCTCATGAAATTTAATGTTATTTGCAATGCAGAAGACAGATTTTCATGTGTTAGAGTTTTTTTGCAGAGCAAGTCATGTTATAGCTTCAATGCACATAAATCACTGGTTTAGAGATTGTAAGAACACTAGTGCTGTGTTTAGTGCAACTAAGCAAATAAAGAGAAAGCAAGGCCACACAGACGCTGAAAAGATTCTTTCTCAGTGAGAGAAAGTTGGTTTATGCAATTTTAAGAGTAAAGCTGAAGTACATGAAAAATGTTAATTTCTCATGAAAAATGTTATTTGCAATGCAGAAGACAGATTTTCATGTATTAGAGTTTTTTTGCAGAGCAAGTCATGTTATAGCTTCAATGCACATAATCACTGGTTTAGAGCTTCTAAGTACACTAGTGCTCTGTTTAGTGCAACTGAGCAAATAAAGAGAGAGCAAGGCCACAGATGCTGAAAAGCTTCTTTCTCAGTGAGAGAAAGTTGGTTTATGCAATTTTAAGAGTAAAGCTGAAGTACATGAAAAATGATAATTTCTCATTAAATGAAATGTCATTTGCAATGCAGGAGACAGATTTTCATGTGTTAGAGTTTTTTTGCAGAGCAAGTCATGTTATAGCTTCAATGCACATAATCACTGGTTTAGAGATTGTAAGAACACTAGTGCTGTGTTTAGTGCAAATAAAGAGAAAGCAAGGCCACACAGATGCTGAAAAGATTCTTTCTCAGTGAGAGAAAGTTGGTTTATGCCATTTTAAGAGTAAAGCTGAAGTACATGAAAAATGTTAATTTCTCATGAAATTTAATGTTATTTGCAATGCAGAAGACAGATTTTCATGTTTTAGAGTTTTTTTGCAGAGCAAGTCATGTTATAGCTTTAATGCACATAAATCACTGGTTTAGAGATTGTAAGAACACTAGTGCTGTGTTTAGTGCAAATAAAGAGAAAGCAAGGCCACACAGATGCTGAAAAGATTCTTTCTCAGTGAGAGAAAGTTGGTTCATGCCATTTTAAGAGTAAAGCTGAAGTACATGAAAAATGTTAATTTCTCATGAAATTTAATGTTATTTGCAATGCAGAAGACAGATTTTCATGTGTTAGAGTTTTTTTGCAGAGCAAGTCATGTTATAGCTTCAATGCACATAAATCACTGGTTTAGAGATTGTAAGAACACTAGTGCTGTGTTTAGTGCAACTAAGCAAATAAAGAGAAAGCAAGGCCACACAGACGCTGAAAAGATTCTTTCTCAGTGAGAGAAAGTTGGTTTATGCAATTTTAAGAGTAAAGCTGAAGTACATGAAAAATGTTAATTTCTCATGAAAAATGTTATTTGCAATGCAGAAGACAGATTTTCATGTGTTAGAGTTTTTTTGCAGAGCAAGTCATGTTATAGCTTCAATGCACATAATCACTGGTTTAGAGCTTCTAAGTACACTAGTGCTCTGTTTAGTGCAACTGAGCAAATAAAGAGAAAGCTAGGCCACAGATGCTGAAAAGCTTCTTTCTCAGTGAGAGAAAGTTGGTTTATGCAATTTTAAGAGTAAAGCTGAAGTACATGAAAAATGATAATTTCTCATTAAATGAAATGTCATTTGCAATGCAGGAGACAGATTTTCATGTGTTAGAGTTTTTTTGCAGAGCAAGTCATGTTATAGCTTCAATGCACATAATCACTGGTTTAGAGCTTCTAAGTACACTAGTGCTCTGTTTAGTGCAACTGAGCAAATAAAGAGAAAGCAAGGCCACACAGACGCTGAAAAGATTCTTTCTCAGTGAGAGAAAGTTGGTTTATGCAATTTTAAGAGTAAAGCTGAAGTACATGAAAAATGTTATTTGCAATGCAGAAGACAGATTTTCATGTATTAGAGTTTTTTTGCAGAGCAAGTCATGTTATAGCTTCAATGCACATAATCACTGGTTTAGAGCTTCTAAGTACACTAGTGCTCTGTTTAGTGCAACTGAGCAAATAAAGAGAGAGCAAGGCCACAGATGCTGAAAAGCTTCTTTCTCAGTGAGAGAAAGTTGGTTTATGCAATTTTAAGAGTAAAGCTGAAGTACATGAAAAATGATAATTTCTCATTAAATGAAATGTCATTTGCAATGCAGGAGACAGATTTTCATGTGTTAGAGTTTTTTTGCAGAGCAAGTCATGTTATAGCTTCAATGCACATAATCACTGGTTTAGAGCTTCTAAGTACACTAGTGCTCTGTTTAGTGCAACTGAGCAAATAAAGAGAAAGCAAGGCCACAGATGCTGAAAAGCTTCTTTCGCAGTGAGAGAAAGTTGGTTTATGCAATTTTAAGAGTAAAGCTGAAGTACATGAAAAATGATAATTTCTCATTAAATGAAATGTCATTTGCAATGCAGGAGACAGATTTTCATGTGTTAGAGTTTTTTTGCAGAGCAAGTCATGTTATAGCTTCAATGCACATAAATCACTGGTTTAGAGATTGTAAGAACACTAGTGCTGTGTTTAGTGCAAATAAAGAGAAAGCAAGGCCACACAGATGCTGAAAAGATTCTTTCTCAGTGAGAGAAAGTTGGTTTATGCCATTTTAAGAGTAAAGCTGAAGTACATGAAAAATGTTAATTTCTCATGAAATTTAATGTTATTTGCAATGCAGAAGACAGATTTTCATGTGTTAGAGTTTTTTTGCAGAGCAAGTCATGTTATAGCTTCAATGCACATAATCACTGGTTTAGAGCTTCTAAGTACACTAGTGCTCTGTTTAGTGCAACTGAGCAAATAAAGAGAAAGCAAGGCCACAGATGCTGAAAAGCTTCTTTCTCAGTGAGAGAAAGTTGGTTTATGCAATTTTAAGAGTAAAGCTGAAGTACATGAAAAATGATAATTTCTCATTAAATGAAATGTCATTTGCAATGCAGGAGACAGATTTTCATGTGTTAGAGTTTTTTTGCAGAGCAAGTCATGTTATAGCTTCAATGCACATAAATCACTGGTTTAGAGATTGTAAGAACACTAGTGCTGTGTTTAGTGCAAATAAAGAGAAAGCAAGGCCACACAGATGCTGAAAAGATTCTTTCTCAGTGAGAGAAAGTTGGTTTATGCCATTTTAAGAGTAAAGCTGAAGTACATGAAAAATGTTAATTTCTCATGAAATTTAATGTTATTTGCAATGCAGAAGACAGATTTTCATGTGTTAGAGTTTTTTTGCAGAGCAAGTCATGTTATAGCTTCAATGCACATAAATCACTGGTTTAGAGATTGTAAGAACACTAGTGCTGTGTTTAGTGCAAATAAAGAGAAAGCAAGGCCACACAGATGCTGAAAAGATTCCTTCTCAGTGAGAGAAAGTTGGTTTATGCCATTTTAAGAGTAAAGCTGAAGTACATGAAAAATGTTAATTTCTCATGAAATTTAATGTTATTTGCAATGCAGAAGACAGATTTTCATGTGTTAGAGTTTTTTTGCAGAGCAAGTCATGTTATAGCTTCAATGCACATAAATCACTGGTTTAGAGATTGTAAGAACACTAGTGCTGTGTTTAGTGCAACTAAGCAAATAAAGAGAAAGCAAGGCCACACAGACGCTGAAAAGATTCTTTCTCAGTGAGAGAAAGTTGGTTTATGCAATTTTAAGAGTAAAGCTGAAGTACATGAAAAATGTTAATTTCTCATGAAAAATGTTATTTGCAATGCAGAAGACAGATTTTCATGTGTTAGAGTTTTTTTGCAGAGCAAGTCATGTTATAGCTTCAATGCACATAATCACTGGTTTAGAGCTTCTAAGTACACTAGTGCTCTGTTTAGTGCAACTGAGCAAATAAAGAGAAAGCTAGGCCACAGATGCTGAAAAGCTTCTTTCTCAGTGAGAGAAAGTTGGTTTATGCAATTTTAAGAGTAAAGCTGAAGTACATGAAAAATGATAATTTCTCATTAAATGAAATGTCATTTGCAATGCAGGAGACAGATTTTCATGTGTTAGAGTTTTTTTGCAGAGCAAGTCATGTTATAGCTTCAATGCACATAATCACTGGTTTAGAGCTTCTAAGTACACTAGTGCTCTGTTTAGTGCAACTGAGCAAATAAAGAGAAAGCAAGGCCACACAGACGCTGAAAAGATTCTTTCTCAGTGAGAGAAAGTTGGTTTATGCAATTTTAAGAGTAAAGCTGAAGTACATGAAAAATGTTATTTGCAATGCAGAAGACAGATTTTCATGTATTAGAGTTTTATTGCAGAGCAAGTCATGTTATAGCTTCAATGCACATAATCACTGGTTTAGAGCTTCTAAGTACACTAGTGCTCTGTTTAGTGCAACTGAGCAAATAAAGAGAGAGCAAGGCCACAGATGCTGAAAAGCTTCTTTCTCAGTGAGAGAAAGTTGGTTTATGCAATTTTAAGTGTAAAGCTGAAGTACATGAAAAATGATAATTTCTCATTAAATGAAATGTCATTTGCAATGCAGGAGACAGATTTTCATGTGTTAGAGTTTTTTTGCAGAGCAAGTCATGTTATAGCTTCAATGCACATAATCACTGGTTTAGAGCTTCTAAGTACACTAGTGCTCTGTTTAGTGCAACTGAGCAAATAAAGAGAAAGCAAGGCCACAGATGCTGAAAAGCTTCTTTCTCAGTGAGAGAAAGTTGGTTTATGCAATTTTAAGAGTAAAGCTGAAGTACATGAAAAATGATAATTTCTCATTAAATGAAATGTCATTTGCAATGCAGGAGACAGATTTTCATGTGTTAGAGTTTTTTTGCAGAGCAAGTCATGTTATAGCTTCAATGCACATAAATCACTGGTTTAGAGATTGTAAGAACACTAGTGCTGTGTTTAGTGCAAATAAAGAGAAAGCAAGGCCACACAGATGCTGAAAAGATTCTTTCTCAGTGAGAGAAAGTTGGTTTATGCCATTTTAAGAGTAAAGCTGAAGTACATGAAAAATGTTAATTTCTCATGAAATTTAATGTTATTTGCAATGCAGAAGACAGATTTTCATGTGTTAGAGTTTTTTTGCAGAGCAAGTCATGTTATAGCTTCAATGCACATAAATCACTGGTTTAGAGATTGTAAGAACACTAGTGCTGTGTTTAGTGCAACTAAGCAAATAAAGAGAAAGCAAGGCCACACAGACGCTGAAAAGATTCTTTCTCAGTGAGAGAAAGTTGGTTTATGCAATTTTAAGAGTATAGCTGAAGTACATGAAAAATGTTATTTGCAATGCAGAAGACAGATTTTCATGTATTAGAGTTTTTTTGCAGAGCAAGTCATGTTATAGCTTCAATGCACATAATCACTGGTTTAGAGCTTCTAAGTACACTAGTGCTCTGTTTAGTGCAACTGAGCAAATAAAGAGAGAGCAAGGCCACAGATGCTGAAAAGCTTCTTTCTCAGTGAGAGAAAGTTGGTTTATGCAATTTTAAGAGTAAAGCTGAAGTACATGAAAAATGATAATTTCTCATTAAATGAAATGTCATTTGCAATGCAGGAGACAGATTTTCATGTGTTAGAGTTTTTTTGCAGAGCAAGTCATGTTATAGCTTCAATGCACATAATCACTGGTTTAGAGCTTCTAAGTACACTAGTGCTCTGTTTAGTGCAACTGAGCAAATAAAGAGAAAGAAAGGCCACAGATGCTGAAAAGCTTCTTTCTCAGTGAGAGAAAGTTGGTTTATGCAATTTTAAGAGTAAAGCTGAAGTACATGAAAAAAGTTAATTTCTCATGAAATTTAATGTTATTTGCAATGCAGAAGACAGATTTTCATGTGTTAGAGTTTTTTTGCAGAGCAAGTCATGTTATAGCTTCAATGCACATAAATCACTGGTTTAGAGATTGTAAGAACACTAGTGCTGTGTTTAGTGCAAATAAAGAGAAAGCAAGGCCACACAGATGCTGAAAAGATTCTTTCTCAGTGAGAGAAAGTTGGTTTATGCCATTTTAAGAGTAAAGCTGAAGTACATGAAAAATGTTAATTTCTCATGAAATTTAATGTTATTTGCAATGCAGAAGACAGATTTTCATGTGTTAGAGTTTTTTTGCAGAGCAAGTCATGTTATAGCTTCAATGCACATAAATCACTGGTTTAGAGATTGTAAGAACACTAGTGCTGTGTTTAGTGCAACTAAGCAAATAAAGAGAAAGCAAGGCCACACAGACGCTGAAAAGATTCTTTCTCAGTGAGAGAAAGTTGGTTTATGCAATTTTAAGAGTAAAGCTGAAGTACATGAAAAATGTTAATTTCTCATGAAAAATGTTATTTGCAATGCAGAAGACAGATTTTCATGTGTTAGAGTTTTTTTGCAGAGCAAGTCATGTTATAGCTTCAATGCACATAATCACTGGTTTAGAGCTTCTAAGTACACTAGTGCTCTGTTTAGTGCAACTGAGCAAATAAAGAGAAAGCTAGGCCACAGATGCTGAAAAGCTTCTTTCTCAGTGAGAGAAAGTTGGTTTATGCAATTTTAAGAGTAAAGCTGAAGTACATGAAAAATGATAATTTCTCATTAAATGAAATGTCATTTGCAATGCAGGAGACAGATTTTCATGTGTTAGAGTTTTTTTGCAGAGCAAGTCATGTTATAGCTTCAATGCACATAATCACTTGTTTAGAGCTTCTAAGTACACTAGTGCTCTGTTTAGTGCAACTGAGCAAATAAAGAGAAAGCAAGGCCACACAGATGCTGAAAAGATTCTTTCTCAGTGAGAGAAAGTTGGTTTATGCCATTTTAAGAGTAAAGCTGAAGTACATGAAAAATGTTAATTTCTCATGAAATTTAATGTTATTTGCAATGCAGAAGACAGATTTTCATGTGTTAGAGTTTTTTTGCAGAGCAAGTCATGTTATAGCTTCAATGCACATAATCACTGGTTTAGAGCTTCTAAGTACACTAGTGCTCTGTTTAGTGCAACTGAGCAAATAAAGAGAACGCAAGGCCACAGATGCTGAAAAGCTTCTTTCTCAGTGAGAGAAAGTTGGTTTATGCAATTTTAAGAGTAAAGCTGAAGTACATGAAAAATGATAATTTCTCATTAAATGAAATGTCGTTTGCAATGCAGGAGACAGATTTTCATGTGTTAGAGTATTTTTGAAGAGCAAGTCATGTTATAGCTTCAATGCACATAAATCACTGGTTTAGAGATTGTAAGAACACTAGTGCTGTGTTTAGTGCAAATAAAGAGAAAGCAAGGCCACACAGATGCTGAAAAGATTCTTTCTCAGTGAGAGAAAGTTGGTTTATGCCATTTTAAGAGTAAAGCTGAAGTACATGAAAAATGTTAATTTCTCATGAAATTTAATGTTATTTGCAATGCAGAAGACAGATTTTCATGTGTTAGAGTTTTTTTGTAGAGCAAGTCATGTTATAGCTTCAATGCACATAAATCACTGGTTTAGAGATTGTAAGAACACTAGTGCTGTGTTTAGTGCAAATAAAGAGAAAGCAAGGCCACACAGATGCTGAAAAGATTCTTTCTCAGTGAGAGAAAGTTGGTTTATGCCATTTTAAGAGTAAAGCTGAAGTACATGAAAAATGTTAATTTCTCATGAAAAATGTTATTTGCAATGCAGAAGACAGATTTTCATGTATTAGAGTTTTTTTGCAGAGCAAGTCATGTTATAGCTTCAATGCACATAATCACTGGTTTAGAGCTTCTAAGTACACTAGTGCTCTGTTTAGTGCAACTGAGCAAATAAAGAGAGAGCAAGGCCACAGATGCTGAAAAGCTTCTTTCTCAGTGAGAGAAAGTTGGTTTATGCAATTTTAAGAGTAAAGCTGAAGTACATGAAAAATGATAATTTCTCATTAAATGAAATGTCATTTGCAATGCAGGAGACAGATTTTCATGTGTTAGAGTTTTTTTGCAGAGCAAGTCATGTTATAGCTTCAATGCACATAATCACTGGTTTAGAGCTTCTAAGTACACTAGTGCTCTGTTTAGTGCAACTGAGCAAATAAAGAGAAAGCAAGGCCACAGATGCTGAAAAGCTTCTTTCTCAGTGAGAGAAAGTTGGTTTATGCAATTTTAAGAGTAAAGCTGAAGTACATGAAAAATGATAATTTCTCATTAAATGAAATGTCATTTGCAATGCAGGAGACAGATTTTCATGTGTTAGAGTTTTTTTGCAGAGCAAGTCATGTTATAGCTTCAATGCACATAAATCACTGGTTTAGAGATTGTAAGAACACTAGTGCTGTGTTTAGTGCAAATAAAGAGAAAGCAAGGCCACACAGATGCTGAAAAGATTCTTTCTCAGTGAGAGAAAGTTGGTTTATGCCATTTTAAGAGTAAAGCTGAAGTACATGAAAAATGTTAATTTCTCATGAAATTTAATGTTATTTGCAATGCAGAAGACAGATTTTCATGTGTTAGAGTTTTTTTGCAGAGCAAGTCATGTTATAGCTTCAATGCACATAAATCACTGGTTTAGAGATTGTAAGAACACTAGTGCTGTGTTTAGTGCAACTAAGCAAATAAAGAGAAAGCAAGGCCACACAGACGCTGAAAAGATTCTTTCTCAGTGAGAGAAAGTTGGTTTATGCAATTTTAAGAGTAAAGCTGAAGTACATGAAAAATGTTAATTTCTCATGAAAAATGTTATTTGCAATGCAGAAGACAGATTTTCATGTGTTAGAGTTTTTTTGCAGAGCAAGTCATGTTATAGCTTCAATGCACATAATCACTGGTTTAGAGCTTCTAAGTACACTAGTGCTCTGTTTAGTGCAACTGAGCAAATAAAGAGAAAGCTAGGCCACAGATGCTGAAAAGCTTCTTTCTCAGTGAGAGAAAGTTGGTTTATGCAATTTTAAGAGTAAAGCTGAAGTACATGAAAAATGATAATTTCTCATTAAATGAAATGTCATTTGCAATGCAGGAGACAGATTTTCATGTGTTAGAGTTTTTTTGCAGAGCAAGTCATGTTATAGCTTCAATGCACATAATCACTGGTTTAGAGCTTCTAAGTACACTAGTGCTCTGTTTAGTGCAACTGAGCAAATAAAGAGAAAGCAAGGCCACACAGATGCTGAAAAGATTCTTTCTCAGTGAGAGAAAGTTGGTTTATGCCATTTTAAGAGTAAAGCTGAAGTACATGAAAAATGTTAATTTCTCATGAAATTTAATGTTATTTGCAATGCAGAAGACAGATTTTCATGTGTTAGAGTTTTTTTGCAGAGCAAGTCATGTTATAGCTTCAATGCACATAATCACTGGTTTGGAGCTTCTAAGTACACTAGTGCTCTGTTTAGTGCAACTGAGCAAATAAAGAGAACGCAAGGCCACAGATGCTGAAAAGCTTCTTTCTCAGTGAGAGAAAGTTGGTTTATGCAATTTTAAGAGTAAAGCTGAAGTACATGAAAAATGATAATTTCTCATTAAATGAAATGTCGTTTGCAATGCAGGAGACAGATTTTCATGTGTTAGAGTATTTTTGAAGAGCAAGTCATGTTATAGCTTCAATGCACATAAATCACTGGTTTAGAGATTGTAAGAACACTAGTGCTGTGTTTAGTGCAAATAAAGAGAAAGCAAGGCCACACAGATGCTGAAAAGATTCTTTCTCAGTGAGAGAAAGTTGGTTTATGCCATTTTAAGAGTAAAGCTGAAGTACATGAAAAATGTTAATTTCTCATGAAATTTAATGTTATTTGCAATGCAGAAGACAGATTTTCATGTGTTAGAGTTTTTTTGTAGAGCAAGTCATGTTATAGCTTCAATGCACATAAATCACTGGTTTAGAGATTGTAAGAACACTAGTGCTGTGTTTAGTGCAAATAAAGAGAAAGCAAGGCCACACAGATGCTGAAAAGATTCTTTCTCAGTGAGAGAAAGTTGGTTTATGCAATTTTAAGAGTAAAGCTGAAGTACATGAAAAATGATAATTTCTCATTAAATGAAATGTCATTTGCAATGCAGGAGACAGATTTTCATGTGTTAGAGTTTTTTTGCAGAGCAAGTCATGTTATAGCTTCAATGCACATAATCACTGGTTTAGAGCTTCTAAGTACACTAGTGCTCTGTTTAGTGCAACTGAGCAAATAAAGAGAAAGCAAGGCCACACAGATGCTGAAAAGATTCTTTCTCAGTGAGAGAAAGTTGGTTTATGCCATTTTAAGAGTAAAGCTGAAGTACATGAAAAATGTTAATTTCTCATGAAATTTAATGTTATTTGCAATGCAGAAGACAGATTTTCATGTGTTAGAGTTTTTTTGCAGAGCAAGTCATGTTATAGCTTCAATGCACATAATCACTGGTTTAGAGCTTCTAAGTACACTAGTGCTCTGTTTAGTGCAACTGAGCAAATAAAGAGAAAGCTAGGCCACAGATGCTGAAAAGCTTCTTTCTCAGTGAGAGAAAGTTGGTTTATGCAATTTTAAGAGTAAAGCTGAAGTACATGAAAAATGATAATTTCTCATTAAATGAAATGTCGTTTGCAATGCAGGAGACAGATTTTCATGTGTTAGAGTATTTTTGAAGAGCAAGTCATGTTATAGCTTCAATGCACATAATCACTGGTTTAGAGCTTCTAAGTACACTAGTGCTCTGTTTAGTGCAACTGAGCAAATAAAGAGAGAGCAAGGCCACAGATGCTGAAAAGCTTCTTTCTCAGTGAGAGAAAGTTGGTTTATGCAATTTTAAGAGTAAAGCTGAAGTACATAAAAATGATAATTTCTCATTAAATGAAATGTCATTTGCAATGCAGGAGACAGATTTTCATGTGTTAGAGTTTTTTTGCAGAGCAAGTCATGTTATAGCTTCAATGCACATAATCAATGGTTTAGAGCTTCTAAGTACACTAGTGCTCTGTTTAGTGCAACTGAGCAAATAAAGAGAAAGCAAGGCCACAGATGCTGAAAAGCTTCTTTCTCAGTGAGAGAAAGTTGGTTTATGCAATTTTAAGAGTAAAGCTGAAGTACATGAAAAATGATAATTTCTCATTAAATGAAATGTCATTTGCAATGCAGGAGACAGATTTTCATGTGTTAGAGTATTTTTGAAGAGCAAGTCATGTTATAGCTTCAATGCACATAAATCACTGGTTTAGAGCTTCTAAGTACACTAGTGCTCTGTTTAGTGCAACTGAGCAAATAAAGAGAAAGCAAGGCCACAGATGCTGAAAAGCTTCTTTCTCAGTGAGAGAAAGTTGGTTTATGCAATTTTAAGAGTAAAGCTGAAGTACATGAAAAATGATAATTTCTCATTAAATGAAATGTCATTTGCAATGCAGGAGACAGATTTTCATGTGTTAGAGTTTTTTTGCAGAGCAAGTCATGTTATAGCTTCAATGCACATAATCACTGGTTTAGAGCTTCTAAGTACACTAGTGCTCTGTTTAGTGCAACTGAGCAAATAAAGAGAAAGCAAGGCCACAGATGCTGAAAAGCTTCTTTCTCAGTGAGAGAAAGTTGGTTTATGCCATTTTAAGAGTAAAGCTGAAGTACATGAAAAATGTTAATTTCTCATGAAATTTAATGTTATTTGCAATGCAGAAGACAGATTTTCATGTGTTAGAGTTTTTTTGCAGAGCAAGTCATGTTATAGCTTCAATGCACATAAATCACTGGTTTAGGATTGTAAGAACACTAGTGCTGTGTTTAGTGCAAATAAAGAGAAAGCCAGCCACACAGATGCTGAAAAGATTCTTTCTCAGTGAGAGAAAGTTGGTTTATGCCATTTTAAGAGTAAAGCTGAAGTACATGAAAAATGTTAATTTCTCATGAAATTTAATGTTATTTGCAATGCAGAAGACAGATTTTCATGTGTTAGAGTTTTTTTGCAGAGCAAGTCATGTTATAGCTTCAATGCACATAAATCACTGGTTTAGAGATTGTAAGAACACTAGTGCTGTGTTTAGTGCAAATAAAGAGAAAGCAAGGCCACACAGATGCTGAAAAGATTCTTTCTCAGTGAGAGAAAGTTGGTTTATGCCATTTTAAGAGTAAAGCTGAAGTACATGAAAAATGTTAATTTCTCATGAAATTTAATGTTATTTGCAATGCAGAAGACAGATTTTCATGTGTTAGAGTTTTTTTGCAGAGCAAGTCATGTTATAGCTTCAATGCACATAAATCACTGGTTTAGAGATTGTAAGAACACTAGTGCTGTGTTTAGTGCAACTAAGCAAATAAAGAGAAAGCAAGGCCACACAGACGCTGAAAAGATTCTTTCTCAGTGAGAGAAAGTTGGTTTATGCCATTTTAAGAGTAAAGCTGAAGTACATGAAAAATGTTAATTTCTCATGAAATTTAATGTTATTTGCAATGCAGAAGACAGATTTTCATGTGTTAGAGTTTTTTTGCAGAGCAAGTCATGTTATAGCTTCAATGCACATAATCACTGGTTTAGAGCTTCTAAGTACACTAGTGCTCTGTTTAGTGCAACTGAGCAAATAAAGAGAAAGCAAGGCCACAGATGCTGAAAAGCTTCTTTCTCAGTGAGAGAAAGTTGGTTTATGCAATTTTAAGAGTAAAGCTGAAGTACATGAAAAATGATAATTTCTCATTAAATGAAATGTCGTTTGCAATGCAGTAGACAGATTTTCATGTGTTAGAGTATTTTTGAAGAGCAAGTCATGTTATAGCTTCAATGCACATAATCACTGGTTTAGAGCTTCTAAGTACACTAGTGCTCTGTTTAGTGCAACTGAGCAAATAAAGAGAGAGCAAGGCCACAGATGCTGAAAAGCTTCTTTCTCAGTGAGAGAAAGTTGGTTTATGCAATTTTAAGAGTAAAGCTGAAGTACATGAAAAATGATAATTTCTCATTAAATGAAATGTCATTTGCAATGCAGGAGACAGATTTTCATGTGTTAGAGTTTTTTTGCAGAGCAAGTCATGTTATAGCTTCAATGCACATAATCAATGGTTTAGAGCTTCTAAGTACACTAGTGCTCTGTTTAGTGCAACTGAGCAAATAAAGAGAAAGCCAGGCCACAGATGCTGAAAAGCTTCTTTCTCAGTGAGAGAAAGTTGGTTTATGCAATTTTAAGAGTAAAGCTGAAGTACATGAAAAATGATAATTTCTCATTAAATGAAATGTCATTTGCAATGCAGGAGACAGATTTTCATGTGTTAGAGTATTTTTGAAGAGCAAGTCATGTTATAGCTTCAATGCACATAAATCACTGGTTTAGAGCTTCTAAGTACACTAGTGCTCTGTTTAGTGCAACTGAGCAAATAAAGAGAAAGCAAGGCCACACAGACGCTGAAAAGATTCTTTCTCAGTGAGAGAAAGTTGGTTTATGCAATTTTAAGAGTAAAGCTGAAGTACATGAAAAATGTTAATTTCTCATGAAAAATGTTATTTGCAATGCAGAAGACAGATTTTCATGTGTTAGAGTTTTTTTGCAGAGCAAGTCATGTTATAGCTTCAATGCACATAAATCACTGGTTTAGAGATTGTAAGAACACTAGTGCTGTGTTTAGTGCAAATAAAGAGAAAGCAAGGCCACACAGATGCTGAAAAGATTCTTTCTCAGTGAGAGAAAGTTGGTTTATGCCATTTTAAGAGTAAAGCTGAAGTACATGAAAAATGTTAATTTCTCATGAAATTTAATGTTATTTGCAATGCAGAAGACAGATTTTCATGTGTTAGAGTTTTTTTGCAGAGCAAGTCATGTTATAGCTTCAATGCACATAAATGACTGGTTTAGAGATTGTAAGAACACTAGTGCTGCGTTTAGTGCAAATAAAGAGAAAGCAAGGCCACACAGATGCTGAAAAGATTCTTTCTCAGTGAGAGAAAGTTGGTTTATGCCATTTTAAGAGTAAAGCTGAAGTACATGAAAAATGTTAATTTCTCATGAAATTTAATGTTATTTGCAATGCAGAAGACAGATTTTCATGTGTTAGAGTTTTTTTGCAGAGCAAGTCATGTTATAGCTTCAATGCACATAAATCACTGGTTTAGAGATTGTAAGAACACTAGTGCTGTGTTTAGTGCAACTAAGCAAATAAAGAGAAAGCAAGGCCAGACAGACGCTGAAAAGATTCTTTCTCAGTGAGAGAAAGTTGGTTTATGCAATTTTAAGAGTAAAGCTGAAGTACATGAAAAATTTTAATTTCTCATGAAAAATGTTATTTGCAATGCAGAAGACAGATTTTCATGTGTTAGAGTTTTTTTGCAGAGCAAGTCATGTTATAGCTTCAATGCACATAATCACTGGTTTAGAGCTTCTAAGTACACTAGTGCTCTGTTTAGTGCAACTGAGCAAATAAAGAGAAAGCAAGGCCACAGATGCTGAAAAGCTTCTTTCTCAGTGAGAGAAAGTTGGTTTATGCAATTTTAAGAGTAAAGCTGAAGTACATGAAAAATGATAATTTCTCATTAAATGAAATGTCATTTGCAATGCAGGAGACAGATTTTCATGTGTTAGAGTATTTTTGAAGAGCAAGTCATGTTATAGCTTCAATGCACATAAATCACTGGTTTAGAGATTGTAAGAACACTAGTGCTGTGTTTAGTGCAACTAAGCAAATAAAGAGAAAGCAAGGCCACACAGACGCTGAAAAGATTCTTTCTCAGTGAGAGAAAGTTGGTTTATGCAATTTTAAGAGTAAAGCTGAAGTACATGAAAAATGTTAATTTCTCATGAAAAATGTTATTTGCAATGCAGAAGACAGATTTTCATGTGTTAGAGTTTTTTTGCAGAGCAAGTCATGTTATAGCTTCAATGCACATAATATCTGGTTTAGAGCTTCTAAGTACACTAGTGCTCTGTTTAGTGCAACTGAGCAAATAAAGAGAAAGCAAGGCCACAGATGCTGAAAAGCTTCTTTCTCAGTGAGAGAAAGTTGGTTTATGCAATTTTAAGAGTAAAGCTGAAGTACATGAAAAATGATAATTTCTCATTAAATGAAATGTCATTTGCAATGCAGGAGACAGATTTTCATGTGTTAGAGTATTTTTGAAGAGCAAGTCATGTTATAGCTTCAATGCACATAAATCACTGGTTTAGAGCTTCTAAGTACACTAGTGCTCTGTTTAGTGCAACTGAGCAAATAAAGAGAAAGCAAGGCCACACAGACGCTGAAAAGATTCTTTCTCAGTGAGAGAAAGTTGGTTTATGCAATTTTAAGAGTAAAGCTGAAGTACATGAAAAATGTTAATTTCTCATGAAAAATGTTATTTGCAATGCAGAAGACAGATTTTCATGTGTTAGAGTTTTTTTGCAGAGCAAGTCATGTTATAGCTTCAATGCACATAATCACTGGTTTAGAGCTTCTAAGTACACTAGTGCTCTGTTTAGTGCAACTGAGCAAATAAAGAGAAAGCAAGCCCACAGATGCTGAAAAGCTTCTTTCTCAGTGAGAGAAAGTTGGTTTATGCAATTTTAAGAGTAAAGCTGAAGTACATGAAAAATGATAATTTCTCATTAAATGAAATGTCATTTGCAATGCAGGAGACAGATTTTCATGTGTTAGAGTATTTTTGAAGAGCAAGTCATGTTATAGCTTCAATGCACATAAATCACTGGTTTAGAGCTTCTAAGTACACTAGTGCTCTGTTTAGTGCAACTGAGCAAATAAAGAGAAAGCAAGGCCACACAGACGCTGAAAAGATTCTTTCTCAGTGAGAGAAAGTTGGTTTATGCAATTTTAAGAGTAAAGCTGAAGTACATGAAAAATGTTAATTTCTCATGAAAAATGTTATTTGCAATGCAGAAGACAGATTTTCATGTGTTAGAGTTTTTTTGCAGAGCAAGTCATGTTATAGCTTCAATGCACATAATCACTGGTTTAGAGCTTCTAAGTACACTAGTGCTCTGTTTAGTGCAACTGAGCAAATAAAGAGAAAGCAAGGCCACAGATGCTGAAAAGCTTCTTTCTCAGTGAGAGAAAGTTGGTTTATGCAATTTTAAGAGTAAAGCTGAAGTACATGAAAAATGATAATTTCTCATTAAATGAAATGTCATTTGCAATGCAGGAGACAGATTTTCATGTGTTAGAGTTTTTTCGCAGAGCAAGTCATGTTATAGCTTCAATGCACATAATCACTGATTTAGAGCTAAGTACACTAGTGCTCTGTTTAGTGCAACTGAGCAAATAAAGAGAAAGCAAGGCCACACAGATGCTGAAAAGATTCTTTCTCAGTGAGAGAAAGTTGGTTTATGCCATTTTAAGAGTAAAGCTGAAGTACATGAAAAATGTTAATTTCTCATGAAATTTAATGTTATTTGCAATGCAGAAGACAGATTTTCATGTGTTAGAGTTTTTTTGCAGAGCAAGTCATGTTATAGCTTCAATGCACATAAATCACTGGTTTAGAGATTGTAAGAACACTAGTGCTGTGTTTAGTGCAAATAAAGAGAAAGCAAGGCCACACAGATGCTGAAAAGATTCTTTCTCAGTGAGAGAAAGTTGGTTTATGCCATTTTAAGAGTAAAGCTGAAGTACATGAAAAATGTTAATTTCTCATGAAATTTAATGTTATTTGCAATGCAGAAGACAGATTTTCATGTGTTAGAGTTTTTTTGCAGAGCAAGTCATGTTATAGCTTCAATGCACATAAATGACTGGTTTAGAGATTGTAAGAACACTAGTGCTGTGTTTAGTGCAAATAAAGAGAAAGCAAGGCCACACAGATGCTGAAAAGATTCTTTCTCAGTGAGAGAAAGTTGGTTTATGCCATTTTAAGAGTAAAGCTGAAGTACATGAAAAATGTTAATTTCTCATGAAATTTAATGTTATTTGCAATGCAGAAGACAGATTTTCATGTGTTAGAGTTTTTTTGCAGAGCAAGTCATGTTATAGCTTCAATGCACATAAATGACTGGTTTAGAGATTGTAAGAACACTAGTGCTGTGTTTAGTGCAAATAAAGAGAAAGCAAGGCCACACAGATGCTGAAAAGATTCTTTCTCAGTGAGAGAAAGTTGGTTTATGCCATTTTAAGAGTAAAGCTGAAGTACATGAAAAATGTTAATTTCTCATGAAATTTAATGTTATTTGCAATGCAGAAGACAGATTTTCATGTGTTAGAGTTTTTTTGCAGAGCAAGTCATGTTATAGCTTCAATGCACATAAATCACTGGTTTAGAGATTGTAAGAACACTAGTGCTGTGTTTAGTGCAACTAAGCAAATAAAGAGAAAGCAAGGCCAGACAGACGCTGAAAAGATTCTTTCTCAGTGAGAGAAAGTTGGTTTATGCAATTTTAAGAGTAAAGCTGAAGTACATGAAAAATGTTAATTTCTCATTAAATGAAATGTCATTTGCAATGCAGGAGACAGATTTTCATGTGTTAGAGTTTTTTTGCAGAGCAAGTCATGTTATAGCTTCAATGCACATAATCACTTTTTTAGAGCTTCTAAGTACACTAGTGCTCTGTTTAGTGCAACTGAGCAAATAAAGAGAAAGCTAGGCCACAGATGCTGAAAAGCTTCTTTCTCAGTGAGAGAAAGTTGGTTTATGCAATTTTAAGAGTAAAGCTGAAGTACATGAAAAATGATAATTTCTCATTAAATGAAATGTCGTTTGCAATGCAGGAGACAGATTTTCATGTGTTAGAGTATTTTTGAAGAGCAAGTCATGTTATAGCTTCAATGCACATAATCACTGGTTTAGAGCTTCTAAGTACACTAGTGCTCTGTTTAGTGCAACTGAGCAAATAAAGAGAGAGCAAGGCCACAGATGCTGAAAAGCTTCTTTCTCAGTGAGAGAAAGTTGGTTTATGCAATTTTAAGAGTAAAGCTGAAGTACATGAAAAATGATAATTTCTCATTAAATGAAATGTCATTTGCAATGCAGGAGACAGATTTTCATGTGTTAGAGTTTTTTTGCAGAGCAAGTCATGTTATAGCTTCAATGCACATAATCAATGGTTTAGAGCTTCTAAGTACACTAGTGCTCTGTTTAGTGCAACTGAGCAAATAAAGAGAAAGCAAGGCCACAGATGCTGAAAAGCTTCTTTCTCAGTGAGAGAAAGTTGGTTTATGCAATTTTAAGAGTAAAGCTGAAGTACATGAAAAATGATAATATCTCATTAAATGAAATGTCATTTGCAATGCAGGAGACAGATTTTCATGTGTTAGAGTATTTTTGAAGAGCAAGTCATGTTATAGCTTCAATGCACATAAATCACTGGTTTAGAGCTTCTAAGTACACTAGTGCTCTGTTTAGTGCAACTGAGCAAATAAAGAGAAAGCAAGGCCACACAGACGCTGAAAAGATTCTTTCTCAGTGAGAGAAAGTTGGTTTATGCAATTTTAAGAGTAAAGCTGAAGTACATGAAAAATGTTAATTTCTCATGAAAAATGTTATTTGCAATGCAGAAGACAGATTTTCATGTGTTAGAGTTTTTTTGCAGAGCAAGTCATGTTATAGCTTCAATGCACATAAATCACTGGTTTAGAGATTGTAAGAACACTAGTGCTGTGTTTAGTGCAAATAAAGAGAAAGCAAGGCCACACAGATGCTGAAAAGATTCTTTCTCAGTGAGAGAAAGTTGGTTTATGCCATTTTAAGAGTAAAGCTGAAGTACATGAAAAATGTTAATTTCTCATGAAATTTAATGTTATTTGCAATGCAGAAGACAGATTTTCATGTGTTAGAGTTTTTTTGCAGAGCAAGTCATGTTATAGCTTCAATGCACATAAATGACTGGTTTAGAGATTGTAAGAACACTAGTGCTGTGTTTAGTGCAAATAAAGAGAAAGCAAGGCCACACAGATGCTGAAAAGATTCTTTCTCAGTGAGAGAAAGTTGGTTTATGCCATTTTAAGAGTAAAGCTGAAGTACATGAAAAATGTTAATTTCTCATGAAATTTAATGTTATTTGCAATGCAGAAGACAGATTTTCATGTGTTAGAGTTTTTTTGCAGAGCAAGTCATGTTATAGCTTCAATGCACATAAATCACTGGTTTAGAGATTGTAAGAACACTAGTGCTGTGTTTAGTGCAACTAAGCAAATAAAGAGAAAGCAAGGCCAGACAGACGCTGAAAAGATTCTTTCTCAGTGAGAGAAAGTTGGTTTATGCAATTTTAAGAGTAAAGCTGAAGTACATGAAAAATGTTAATTTCTCATGAAAAATGTTATTTGCAATGCAGAAGACAGATTTTCATGTGTTAGAGTTTTTTTGCAGAGCAAGTCATGTTATAGCTTCAATGCACATAATCACTGGTTTAGAGCTTCTAAGTACACTAGTGCTCTGTTTAGTGCAACTGAGCAAATAAAGAGAAAGCAAGGCCACAGATGCTGAAAAGCTTCTTTCTCAGTGAGAGAAAGTTGGTTTATGCAATTTTAAGAGTAAAGCTGAAGTACATGAAAAATGATAATTTCTCATTAAATGAAATGTCATTTGCAATGCAGGAGACAGATTTTCATGTGTTAGAGTATTTTTGAAGAGCAAGTCATGTTATAGCTTCAATGCACATAAATCACTGGTTTAGAGCTTCTATGTACACTAGTGCTCTGTTTAGTGCAACTGAGCAAATAAAGAGAAAGCAAGGCCACACAGACGCTGAAAAGATTCTTTCTCAGTGAGAGAAAGTTGGTTTATGCAATTTTAAGAGTAAAGCTGAAGTACATGAAAAATGTTAATTTCTCATGAAAAATGTTATTTGCAATGCAGAACACAGATTTTCATGTGTTAGAGTTTTTTTGCAGAGCAAGTCATGTTATAGCTTCAATGCACATAAATCACTGGTTTAGAGCTTCTAAGTACACTAGTGCTCTGTTTAGTGCAACTGAGCAAATAAAGAGAAAGCAAGGCCACAGATGCTGAAAAGATTCTTTCTCAGTGAGAGAAAGTTGGTTTATGCAATTTTAAGAGTAAAGCTGAAGTACATGAAAAATGATAATTTCTCATTAAATGAAATGTCATTTGCAATGCAGGAGACAGATTTTCATGTGTTAGAGTATTTTTGAAGAGCAAGTCATGTTATAGCTTCAATGCACATAAATCACTGGTTTAGAGATTGTAAGAACACTAGTGCTGTGTTTAGTGCAACTAAGCAAATAAAGAGAAAGCAAGGCCACACAGACGCTGAAAAGATTCTTTCTCAGTGAGAGAAAGTTGGTTTATGCAATTTTAAGAGTAAAGCTGAAGTACATGAAAAATGTTAATTTCTCATGAAAAATGTTATTTGCAATGCAGAAGACAGATTTTCATGTGTTAGAGTTTTTTTGCAGAGCAAGTCATGTTATAGCTTCAATGCACATAATATCTGGTTTAGAGCTTCTAAGTACACTAGTGCTCTGTTTAGTGCAACTGAGCAAATAAAGAGAAAGCAAGGCCACAGATGCTGAAAAGCTTCTTTCTCAGTGAGAGAAAGTTGGTTTATGCAATTTTAAGAGTAAAGCTGAAGTACATGAAAAATGATAATTTCTCATTAAATGAAATGTCATTTGCAATGCAGGAGACAGATTTTCATGTGTTAGAGTATTTTTGAAGAGCAAGTCATGTTATAGCTTCAATGCACATAAATCACTGGTTTAGAGCTTCTAAGTACACTAGTGCTCTGTTTAGTGCAACTGAGCAAATAAAGAGAAAGCAAGGCCACACAGACGCTGAAAAGATTCTTTCTCAGTGAGAGAAAGTTGGTTTATGCAATTTTAAGAGTAAAGCTGAAGTACATGAAAAATGTTAATTTCTCATGAAAAATGTTATTTGCAATGCAGAAGACAGATTTTCATGTGTTAGAGTTTTTTTGCAGAGCAAGTCATGTTATAGCTTCAATGCACATAAATCACTGGTTTAGAGATTGTAAGAACACTAGTGCTGTGTTTAGTGCAAATAAAGAGAAAGCAAGGCCACACAGATGCTGAAAAGATTCTTTCTCAGTGAGAGAAAGTTGGTTTATGCCATTTTAAGAGTAAAGCTGAAGTACATGAAAAATGTTAATTTCTCATGAAATTTAATGTTATTTGCAATGCAGAAGACAGATTTTCATGTGTTAGAGTTTTTTTGCAGAGCAAGTCATGTTATAGCTTCAATGCACATAAATGACTGGTTTAGAGATTGTAAGAACACTAGTGCTGTGTTTAGTGCAAATAAAGAGAAAGCAAGGCCACACAGATGCTGAAAAGATTCTTTCTCAGTGAGAGAAAGTTGGTTTATGCCATTTTAAGAGTAAAGCTGAAGTACATGAAAAATGTTAATTTCTCATGAAATTTAATGTTATTTGCAATGCAGAAGACAGATTTTCATGTGTTAGAGTTTTTTTGCAGAGCAAGTCATGTTATAGCTTCAATGCACATAAATCACTGGTTTAGAGATTGTAAGAACACTAGTGCTGTGTTTAGTGCAACTAAGCAAATAAAGAGAAAGCAAGGCCAGACAGACGCTGAAAAGATTCTTTCTCAGTGAGAGAAAGTTGGTTTATGCAATTTTAAGAGTAAAGCTGAAGTACATGAAAAATGTTAATTTCTCATGAAAAATGTTATTTGCAATGCAGAAGACAGATTTTCATGTTTTAGAGTTTTTTTGCAGAGCAAGTCATGTTATAGCTTCAATGCACATAATCACTGGTTTAGAGCTTCTAAGTACACTAGTGCTCTGTTTAGTGCAACTGAGCAAATAAAGAGAAAGCAAGGCCACAGATGCTGAAAAGCTTCTTTCTCAGTGAGAGAAAGTTGGTTTATGCAATTTTAAGAGTAAAGCTGAAGTACATGAAAAATGATAATTTCTCATTAAATGAAATGTCATTTGCAATGCAGGAGACAGATTTTCATGTGTTAGAGTATTTTTGAAGAGCAAGTCATGTTATAGCTTCAATGCACATAAATCACTGGTTTAGAGCTTCTATGTACACTAGTGCTCTGTTTAGTGCAACTGAGCAAATAAAGAGAAAGCAAGGCCACACAGACGCTGAAAAGATTCTTTCTCAGTGAGAGAAAGTTGGTTTATGCAATTTTAAGAGTAAAGCTGAAGTACATGAAAAATGTTAATTTCTCATGAAAAATGTTATTTGCAATGCAGAACACAGATTTTCATGTGTTAGAGTTTTTTTGCAGAGCAAGTCATGTTATAGCTTCAATGCACATAAATCACTGGTTTAGAGCTTCTAAGTACACTAGTGCTCTGTTTAGTGCAACTGAGCAAGTAAAGAGAAAGCAAGGCCACAGATGCTGAAAAGATTCTTTCTCAGTGAGAGAAAGTTGGTTTATGCAATTTTAAGAGTAAAGCTGAAGTACATGAAAAATGATAATTTCTCATTAAATGAAATGTCATTTGCAATGCAGGAGACAGATTTTCATGTGTTAGAGTATTTTTGAAGAGCAAGTCATGTTATAGCTTCAATGCACATAAATCACTGGTTTAGAGATTGTAAGAACACTAGTGCTGTGTTTAGTGCAACTAAGCAAATAAAGAGAAAGCAAGGCCACACAGACGCTGAAAAGATTCTTTCTCAGTGAGAGAAAGTTGGTTTATGCAATTTTAAGAGTAAAGCTGAAGTACATGAAAAATGTTAATTTCTCATGAAAAATGTTATTTGCAATGCAGAAGACAGATTTTCATGTGTTAGAGTTTTTTTGCAGAGCAAGTCATGTTATAGCTTCAATGCACATAAATCACTGGTTTAGAGCTTCTAAGTACACTAGTGCTCTGTTTAGTGCAACTGAGCAAATAAAGAGAAAGCAAGGCCACAGATGCTGAAAAGCTTCTTTCTCAGTGAGAGAAAGTTGGTTTATGCAATTTTAAGAGTAAAGCTGAAGTACATGAAAAATGATAATTTCTCATTAAATTAAATGTCATTTGCAATGCAGGAGACAGATTTTCATGTGTTAGAGTATTTTTGAAGAGCAAGTCATGTTATAGCTTCAATGCACATAAATCACTGGTTTAGAGCTTCTAAGTACACTAGTGCTCTGTTTAGTGCAACTGAGCAAATAAAGAGAAAGCAAGGCCACACAGACGCTGAAAAGATTCTTTCTCAGTGAGAGAAAGTTGGT
Source organism: Barbus barbus (assembly GCF_936440315.1). Taxonomy (NCBI): domain Eukaryota; kingdom Metazoa; phylum Chordata; class Actinopteri; order Cypriniformes; family Cyprinidae; genus Barbus; species Barbus barbus. Next base: position 2,177,039 of record NC_136756.1, read on the forward strand.
TTATGCAATTTTAAGAGTAAAGCTGAAGTACATGAAAAATGTTAATTTCTCATGAAAAATGTTATTTGCAATGCAGAAGACAGATTTTCATGTGTTAGAGTTTTTTTGCAGAGCAAGTCATGTTATAGCTTCAATGCACATAATCACTGGTTTAGAGCTTCTAAGTACACTAGTGCTCTGTTTAGTGCAACTGAGCAAATAAAGAGAAAGCAAGCCCACAGATGCTGAAAAGCTTCTTTCTCAGTGAGAGAAAGTTGGTTTATGCAATTTTAAGAGTAAAGCTGAAGTACATGAAAAATGATAATTTCTCATTAAATGAAATGTCATTTGCAATGCAGGAGACAGATTTTCATGTGTTAGAGTATTTTTGAAGAGCAAGTCATGTTATAGCTTCAATGCACATAAATCACTGGTTTAGAGCTTCTAAGTACACTAGTGCTCTGTTTAGTGCAACTGAGCAAATAAAGAGAAAGCAAGGCCACACAGACGCTGAAAAGATTCTTTCTCAGTGAGAGAAAGTTGGTTTATGCAATTTTAAGAGTAAAGCTGAAGTACATGAAAAATGTTAATTTCTCATGAAAAATGTTATTTGCAATGCAGAAGACAGATTTTCATGTGTTAGAGTTTTTTTGCAGAGCAAGTCATGTTATAGCTTCAATGCACATAAATCACTGGTTTAGAGATTGTAAGAACACTAGTGCTGTGTTTAGTGCAAATAAAGAGAAAGCAAGGCCACACAGATGCTGAAAAGATTCTTTCTCAGTGAGAGAAAGTTGGTTTATGCCATTTTAAGAGTAAAGCTGAAGTACATGAAAAATGTTAATTTCTCATGAAATTTAATGTTATTTGCAATGCAGAAGACAGATTTTCATGTGTTAGAGTTTTTTTGCAGAGCAAGTCATGTTATAGCTTCAATGCACATAAATGACTGGTTTAGAGATTGTAAGAACACTAGTGCTGTGTTTAGTGCAACTAAGCAAATAAAGAGAAAGCAAGGCCAGACAGACGCTGAAAAGATTCTTTCTCAGTGAGAGAAAGTTGGTTTATGCAATTTTAAGAGTAAAGCTGAAGTACATGAAAAATGTTAATTTCTCATGAAAAATGTTATTTGCAATGCAGAAGACAGATTTTCATGTGTTAGAGTTTTTTTGCAGAGCAAGTCATGTTATAGCTTCAATGCACATAATCACTGGTTTAGAGCTTCTAAGTACACTAGTGCTCTGTTTAGTGCAACTGAGCAAATAAAGAGAAAGCAAGGCCACAGATGCTGAAAAGCTTCTTTCTCAGTGAGAGAAAGTTGGTTTATGCAATTTTAAGAGTAAAGCTGAAGTACATGAAAAATGATAATTTCTCATTAAATGAAATGTCATTTGCAATGCAGGAGACAGATTTTCATGTGTTAGAGTATTTTTGAAGAGCAAGTCATGTTATAGCTTCAATGCACATAAATCACTGGTTTAGAGCTTCTATGTACACTAGTGCTCTGTTTAGTGCAACTGAGCAAATAAAGAGAAAGCAAGGCCACACAGACGCTGAAAAGATTCTTTCTCAGTGAGAGAAAGTTGGTTTATGCAATTTTAAGAGTAAAGCTGAAGTACATGAAAAATGTTAATTTCTCATGAAAAATGTTATTTGCAATGCAGAACACAGATTTTCATGTGTTAGAGTTTTTTTGCAGAGCAAGTCATGTTATAGCTTCAATGCACATAAATCACTGGTTTAGAGCTTCTAAGTACACTAGTGCTCTGTTTAGTGCAACTGAGCAAATAAAGAGAAAGCAAGGCCACAGATGCTGAAAAGATTCTTTCTCAGTGAGAGAAAGTTGGTTTATGCAATTTTAAGAGTAAAGCTGAAGTACATGAAAAATGATAATTTCTCATTAAATGAAATGTCATTTGCAATGCAGGAGACAGATTTTCATGTGTTAGAGTATTTTTGAAGAGCAAGTCATGTTATAGCTTCAATGCACATAAATCACTGGTTTAGAGATTGTAAGAACACTAGTGCTCTGTTTAGTGCAACTGAGCAAATAAAGAGAAAGCAAGGCCACACAGACGCTGAAAAGATTCTTTCTCAGTGAGAGAAAGTTGGTTTATGCAATTTTAAGAGTAAAGCTGAAGTACATGAAAAATGTTAATTTCTCATGAAAAATGTTATTTGCAATGCAGAAGACAGATTTTCATGTGTTAGAGTTTTTTTGCAGAGCAAGTCATGTTATAGCTTCAATGCACATAATATCTGGTTTAGAGCTTCTAAGTACACTAGTGCTCTGTTTAGTGCAACTGAGCAAATAAAGAGAAAGCAAGGCCACAGATGCTGAAAAGCTTCTTTCTCAGTGAGAGAAAGTTGGTTTATGCAATTTTAAGAGTAAAGCTGAAGTACATGAAAAATGATAATTTCTCATTAAATGAAATGTCATTTGCAATGCAGGAGACAGATTTTCATGTGTTAGAGTATTTTTGAAGAGCAAGTCATGTTATAGCTTCAATGCACATAAATCACTGGTTTAGAGCTTCTAAGTACACTAGTGCTCTGTTTAGTGCAACTGAGCAAATAAAGAGAAAGCAAGGCCACACAGACGCTGAAAAGATTCTTTCTCAGTGAGAGAAAGTTGGTTTATGCAATTTTAAGAGTAAAGCTGAAGTACATGAAAAATGTTAATTTCTCATGAAAAATGTTATTTGCAATGCAGAAGACAGATTTTCATGTGTTAGAGTTTTTTTGCAGAGCAAGTCATGTTATAGCTTCAATGCACATAAATCACTGGTTTAGAGATTGTAAGAACACTAGTGCTGTGTTTAGTGCAAATAAAGAGAAAGCAAGGCCACACAGATGCTGAAAAGATTCTTTCTCAGTGAGAGAAAGTTGGTTTATGCCATTTTAAGAGTAAAGCTGAAGTACATGAAAAATGTTAATTTCTCATGAAATTTAATGTTATTTGCAATGCAGAAGACAGATTTTCATGTGTTAGAGTTTTTTTGCAGAGCAAGTCATGTTATAGCTTCAATGCACATAAATGACTGGTTTAGAGATTGTAAGAACACTAGTGCTGCGTTTAGTGCAAATAAAGAGAAAGCAAGGCCACACAGATGCTGAAAAGATTCTTTCTCAGTGAGAGAAAGTTGGTTTATGCCATTTTAAGAGTAAAGCTGAAGTACATGAAAAATGTTAATTTCTCATGAAATTTAATGTTATTTGCAATGCAGAAGACAGATTTTCATGTGTTAGAGTTTTTTTGCAGAGCAAGTCATGTTATAGCTTCAATGCACATAAATCACTGGTTTAGAGATTGTAAGAACACTAGTGCTGTGTTTAGTGCAACTAAGCAAATAAAGAGAAAGCAAGGCCAGACAGACGCTGAAAAGATTCTTTCTCAGTGAGAGAAAGTTGGTTTATGCAATTTTAAGAGTAAAGCTGAAGTACATGAAAAATTTTAATTTCTCATGAAAAATGTTATTTGCAATGCAGAAGACAGATTTTCATGTGTTAGAGTTTTTTTGCAGAGCAAGTCATGTTATAGCTTCAATGCACATAATCACTGGTTTAGAGCTTCTAAGTACACTAGTGCTCTGTTTAGTGCAACTGAGCAAATAAAGAGAAAGCAAGGCCACAGATGCTGAAAAGCTTCTTTCTCAGTGAGAGAAAGTTGGTTTATGCAATTTTAAGAGTAAAGCTGAAGTACATGAAAAATGATAATTTCTCATTAAATGAAATGTCATTTGCAATGCAGGAGACAGATTTTCATGTGTTAGAGTATTTTTGAAGAGCAAGTCATGTTATAGCTTCAATGCACATAAATCACTGGTTTAGAGATTGTAAGAACACTAGTGCTGTGTTTAGTGCAACTAAGCAAATAAAGAGAAAGCAAGGCCACACAGACGCTGAAAAGATTCTTTCTCAGTGAGAGAAAGTTGGTTTATGCAATTTTAAGAGTAAAGCTGAAGTACATGAAAAATGTTAATTTCTCATGAAAAATGTTATTTGCAATGCAGAAGACAGATTTTCATGTGTTAGAGTTTTTTTGCAGAGCAAGTCATGTTATAGCTTCAATGCACATAATATCTGGTTTAGAGCTTCTAAGTACACTAGTGCTCTGTTTAGTGCAACTGAGCAAATAAAGAGAAAGCAAGGCCACAGATGCTGAAAAGCTTCTTTCTCAGTGAGAGAAAGTTGGTTTATGCAATTTTAAGAGTAAAGCTGAAGTACATGAAAAATGATAATTTCTCATTAAATGAAATGTCATTTGCAATGCAGGAGACAGATTTTCATGTGTTAGAGTATTTTTGAAGAGCAAGTCATGTTATAGCTTCAATGCACATAAATCACTGGTTTAGAGCTTCTAAGTACACTAGTGCTCTGTTTAGTGCAACTGAGCAAATAAAGAGAAAGCAAGGCCACACAGACGCTGAAAAGATTCTTTCTCAGTGAGAGAAAGTTGGTTTATGCAATTTTAAGAGTAAAGCTGAAGTACATGAAAAATGTTAATTTCTCATGAAAAATGTTATTTGCAATGCAGAAGACAGATTTTCATGTGTTAGAGTTTTTTTGCAGAGCAAGTCATGTTATAGCTTCAATGCACATAATCACTGGTTTAGAGCTTCTAAGTACACTAGTGCTCTGTTTAGTGCAACTGAGCAAATAAAGAGAAAGCAAGCCCACAGATGCTGAAAAGCTTCTTTCTCAGTGAGAGAAAGTTGGTTTATGCAATTTTAAGAGTAAAGCTGAAGTACATGAAAAATGATAATTTCTCATTAAATGAAATGTCATTTGCAATGCAGGAGACAGATTTTCATGTGTTAGAGTATTTTTGAAGAGCAAGTCATGTTATAGCTTCAATGCACATAAATCACTGGTTTAGAGCTTCTAAGTACACTAGTGCTCTGTTTAGTGCAACTGAGCAAATAAAGAGAAAGCAAGGCCACACAGACGCTGAAAAGATTCTTTCTCAGTGAGAGAAAGTTGGTTTATGCAATTTTAAGAGTAAAGCTGAAGTACATGAAAAATGTTAATTTCTCATGAAAAATGTTATTTGCAATGCAGAAGACAGATTTTCATGTGTTAGAGTTTTTTTGCAGAGCAAGTCATGTTATAGCTTCAATGCACATAATCACTGGTTTAGAGCTTCTAAGTACACTAGTGCTCTGTTTAGTGCAACTGAGCAAATAAAGAGAAAGCAAGGCCACAGATGCTGAAAAGCTTCTTTCTCAGTGAGAGAAAGTTGGTTTATGCAATTTTAAGAGTAAAGCTGAAGTACATGAAAAATGATAATTTCTCATTAAATGAAATGTCATTTGCAATGCAGGAGACAGATTTTCATGTGTTAGAGTTTTTTCGCAGAGCAAGTCATGTTATAGCTTCAATGCACATAATCACTGATTTAGAGCTTCTAAGTACACTAGTGCTCTGTTTAGTGCAACTGAGCAAATAAAGAGAAAGCAAGGCCACACAGATGCTGAAAAGATTCTTTCTCAGTGAGAGAAAGTTGGTTTATGCCATTTTAAGAGTAAAGCTGAAGTACATGAAAAATGTTAATTTCTCATGAAATTTAATGTTATTTGCAATGCAGAAGACAGATTTTCATGTGTTAGAGTTTTTTTGCAGAGCAAGTCATGTTATAGCTTCAATGCACATAAATCACTGGTTTAGAGATTGTAAGAACACTAGTGCTGTGTTTAGTGCAAATAAAGAGAAAGCAAGGCCACACAGATGCTGAAAAGATTCTTTCTCAGTGAGAGAAAGTTGGTTTATGCCATTTTAAGAGTAAAGCTGAAGTACATGAAAAATGTTAATTTCTCATGAAATTTAATGTTATTTGCAATGCAGAAGACAGATTTTCATGTGTTAGAGTTTTTTTGCAGAGCAAGTCATGTTATAGCTTCAATGCACATAAATGACTGGTTTAGAGATTGTAAGAACACTAGTGCTGTGTTTAGTGCAAATAAAGAGAAAGCAAGGCCACACAGATGCTGAAAAGATTCTTTCTCAGTGAGAGAAAGTTGGTTTATGCCATTTTAAGAGTAAAGCTGAAGTACATGAAAAATGTTAATTTCTCATGAAATTTAATGTTATTTGCAATGCAGAAGACAGATTTTCATGTGTTAGAGTTTTTTTGCAGAGCAAGTCATGTTATAGCTTCAATGCACATAAATGACTGGTTTAGAGATTGTAAGAACACTAGTGCTGTGTTTAGTGCAAATAAAGAGAAAGCAAGGCCACACAGATGCTGAAAAGATTCTTTCTCAGTGAGAGAAAGTTGGTTTATGCCATTTTAAGAGTAAAGCTGAAGTACATGAAAAATGTTAATTTCTCATGAAATTTAATGTTATTTGCAATGCAGAAGACAGATTTTCATGTGTTAGAGTTTTTTTGCAGAGCAAGTCATGTTATAGCTTCAATGCACATAAATCACTGGTTTAGAGATTGTAAGAACACTAGTGCTGTGTTTAGTGCAACTAAGCAAATAAAGAGAAAGCAAGGCCAGACAGACGCTGAAAAGATTCTTTCTCAGTGAGAGAAAGTTGGTTTATGCAATTTTAAGAGTAAAGCTGAAGTACATGAAAAATGTTAATTTCTCATTAAATGAAATGTCATTTGCAATGCAGGAGACAGATTTTCATGTGTTAGAGTTTTTTTGCAGAGCAAGTCATGTTATAGCTTCAATGCACATAATCACTTTTTTAGAGCTTCTAAGTACACTAGTGCTCTGTTTAGTGCAACTGAGCAAATAAAGAGAAAGCTAGGCCACAGATGCTGAAAAGCTTCTTTCTCAGTGAGAGAAAGTTGGTTTATGCAATTTTAAGAGTAAAGCTGAAGTACATGAAAAATGATAATTTCTCATTAAATGAAATGTCGTTTGCAATGCAGGAGACAGATTTTCATGTGTTAGAGTATTTTTGAAGAGCAAGTCATGTTATAGCTTCAATGCACATAATCACTGGTTTAGAGCTTCTAAGTACACTAGTGCTCTGTTTAGTGCAACTGAGCAAATAAAGAGAGAGCAAGGCCACAGATGCTGAAAAGCTTCTTTCTCAGTGAGAGAAAGTTGGTTTATGCAATTTTAAGAGTAAAGCTGAAGTACATGAAAAATGTTAATTTCTCATGAAAAATGTTATTTGCAATGCAGAACACAGATTTTCATGTGTTAGAGTTTTTTTGCAGAGCAAGTCATGTTATAGCTTCAATGCACATAAATCACTGGTTTAGAGCTTCTAAGTACACTAGTGCTCTGTTTAGTGCAACTGAGCAAATAAAGAGAAAGCAAGGCCACAGATGCTGAAAAGATTCTTTCTCAGTGAGAGAAAGTTGGTTTATGCAATTTTAAGAGTAAAGCTGAAGTACATGAAAAATGATAATTTCTCATTAAATGAAATGTCATTTGCAATGCAGGAGACAGATTTTCATGTGTTAGAGTATTTTTGAAGAGCAAGTCATGTTATAGCTTCAATGCACATAAATCACTGGTTTAGAGATTGTAAGAACACTAGTGCTGTGTTTAGTGCAACTAAGCAAATAAAGAGAAAGCAAGGCCACACAGACGCTGAAAAGATTCTTTCTCAGTGAGAGAAAGTTGGTTTATGCAATTTTAAGAGTAAAGCTGAAGTACATGAAAAATGTTAATTTCTCATGAAAAATGTTATTTGCAATGCAGAAGACAGATTTTCATGTGTTAGAGTTTTTTTGCAGAGCAAGTCATGTTATAGCTTCAATGCACATAATATCTGGTTTAGAGCTTCTAAGTACACTAGTGCTCTGTTTAGTGCAACTGAGCAAATAAAGAGAAAGCAAGGCCACAGATGCTGAAAAGCTTCTTTCTCAGTGAGAGAAAGTTGGTTTATGCAATTTTAAGAGTAAAGCTGAAGTACATGAAAAATGATAATTTCTCATTAAATGAAATGTCATTTGCAATGCAGGAGACAGATTTTCATGTGTTAGAGTATTTTTGAAGAGCAAGTCATGTTATAGCTTCAATGCACATAAATCACTGGTTTAGAGCTTCTAAGTACACTAGTGCTCTGTTTAGTGCAACTGAGCAAATAAAGAGAAAGCAAGGCCACACAGACGCTGAAAAGATTCTTTCTCAGTGAGAGAAAGTTGGTTTATGCAATTTTAAGAGTAAAGCTGAAGTACATGAAAAATGTTAATTTCTCATGAAAAATGTTATTTGCAATGCAGAAGACAGATTTTCATGTGTTAGAGTTTTTTTGCAGAGCAAGTCATGTTATAGCTTCAATGCACATAATCACTGGTTTAGAGCTTCTAAGTACACTAGTGCTCTGTTTAGTGCAACTGAGCAAATAAAGAGAAAGCAAGCCCACAGATGCTGAAAAGCTTCTTTCTCAGTGAGAGAAAGTTGGTTTATGCAATTTTAAGAGTAAAGCTGAAGTACATGAAAAATGATAATTTCTCATTAAATGAAATGTCATTTGCAATGCAGGAGACAGATTTTCATGTGTTAGAGTATTTTTGAAGAGCAAGTCATGTTATAGCTTCAATGCACATAAATCACTGGTTTAGAGCTTCTAAGTACACTAGTGCTCTGTTTAGTGCAACTGAGCAAATAAAGAGAAAGCAAGGCCACACAGACGCTGAAAAGATTCTTTCTCAGTGAGAGAAAGTTGGTTTATGCAATTTTAAGAGTAAAGCTGAAGTACATGAAAAATGTTAATTTCTCATGAAAAATGTTATTTGCAATGCAGAAGACAGATTTTCATGTGTTAGAGTTTTTTTGCAGAGCAAGTCATGTTATAGCTTCAATGCACATAAATCACTGGTTTAGAGATTGTAAGAACACTAGTGCTGTGTTTAGTGCAAATAAAGAGAAAGCAAGGCCACACAGATGCTGAAAAGATTCTTTCTCAGTGAGAGAAAGTTGGTTTATGCCATTTTAAGAGTAAAGCTGAAGTACATGAAAAATGTTAATTTCTCATGAAATTTAATGTTATTTGCAATGCAGAAGACAGATTTTCATGTGTTAGAGTTTTTTTGCAGAGCAAGTCATGTTATAGCTTCAATGCACATAAATGACTGGTTTAGAGATTGTAAGAACACTAGTGCTGTGTTTAGTGCAACTAAGCAAATAAAGAGAAAGCAAGGCCAGACAGACGCTGAAAAGATTCTTTCTCAGTGAGAGAAAGTTGGTTTATGCAATTTTAAGAGTAAAGCTGAAGTACATGAAAAATGTTAATTTCTCATGAAAAATGTTATTTGCAATGCAGAAGACAGATTTTCATGTGTTAGAGTTTTTTTGCAGAGCAAGTCATGTTATAGCTTCAATGCACATAATCACTGGTTTAGAGCTTCTAAGTACACTAGTGCTCTGTTTAGTGCAACTGAGCAAATAAAGAGAAAGCAAGGCCACAGATGCTGAAAAGCTTCTTTCTCAGTGAGAGAAAGTTGGTTTATGCAATTTTAAGAGTAAAGCTGAAGTACATGAAAAATGATAATTTCTCATTAAATGAAATGTCATTTGCAATGCAAGAGACAGATTTTCATGTGTTAGAGTATTTTTGAAGAGCAAGTCATGTTATAGCTTCAATGCACATAAATCACTGGTTTAGAGCTTCTATGTACACTAGTGCTCTGTTTAGTGCAACTGAGCAAATAAAGAGAAAGCAAGGCCACACAGACGCTGAAAAGATTCTTTCTCAGTGAGAGAAAGTTGGTTTATGCAATTTTAAGAGTAAAGCTGAAGTACATGAAAAATGTTAATTTCTCATGAAAAATGTTATTTGCAATGCAGAACACAGATTTTCATGTGTTAGAGTTTTTTTGCAGAGCAAGTCATGTTATAGCTTCAATGCACATAAATCACTGGTTTAGAGCTTCTAAGTACACTAGTGCTCTGTTTAGTGCAACTGAGCAAATAAAGAGAAAGCAAGGCCACAGATGCTGAAAAGATTCTTTCTCAGTGAGAGAAAGTTGGTTTATGCAATTTTAAGAGTAAAGCTGAAGTACATGAAAAATGATAATTTCTCATTAAATGAAATGTCATTTGCAATGCAGGAGACAGATTTTCATGTGTTAGAGTATTTTTGAAGAGCAAGTCATGTTATAGCTTCAATGCACATAAATCACTGGTTTAGAGATTGTAAGAACACTAGTGCTGTGTTTAGTGCAACTAAGCAAATAAAGAGAAAGCAAGGCCACACAGACGCTGAAAAGATTCTTTCTCAGTGAGAGAAAGTTGGTTTATGCAATTTTAAGAGTAAAGCTGAAGTACATGAAAAATGTTAATTTCTCATGAAAAATGTTATTTGCAATGCAGAAGACAGATTTTCATGTGTTAGAGTTTTTTTGCAGAGCAAGTCATGTTATAGCTTCAATGCACATAATATCTGGTTTAGAGCTTCTAAGTACACTAGTGCTCTGTTTAGTGCAACTGAGCAAATAAAGAGAAAGCAAGGCCACAGATGCTGAAAAGCTTCTTTCTCAGTGAGAGAAAGTTGGTTTATGCAATTTTAAGAGTAAAGCTGAAGTACATGAAAAATGATAATTTCTCATTAAATGAAATGTCATTTGCAATGCAGGAGACAGATTTTCATGTGTTAGAGTATTTTTGAAGAGCAAGTCATGTTATAGCTTCAATGCACATAAATCACTGGTTTAGAGCTTCTAAGTACACTAGTGCTCTGTTTAGTGCAACTGAGCAAATAAAGAGAAAGCAAGGCCACACAGACGCTGAAAAGATTCTTTCTCAGTGAGAGAAAGTTGGTTTATGCAATTTTAAGAGTAAAGCTGAAGTACATGAAAAATGTTAATTTCTCATGAAAAATGTTATTTGCAATGCAGAAGACAGATTTTCATGTGTTAGAGTTTTTTTGCAGAGCAAGTCATGTTATAGCTTCAATGCACATAAATCACTGGTTTAGAGATTGTAAGAACACTAGTGCTGTGTTTAGTGCAAATAAAGAGAAAGCAAGGCCACACAGATGCTGAAAAGATTCTTTCTCAGTGAGAGAAAGTTGGTTTATGCCATTTTAAGAGTAAAGCTGAAGTACATGAAAAATGTTAATTTCTCATGAAATTTAATGTTATTTGCAATGCAGAAGACAGATTTTCATGTGTTAGAGTTTTTTTGCAGAGCAAGTCATGTTATAGCTTCAATGCACATAAATGACTGGTTTAGAGATTGTAAGAACACTAGTGCTGTGTTTAGTGCAAATAAAGAGAAAGCAAGGCCACACAGATGCTGAAAAGATTCTTTCTCAGTGAGAGAAAGTTGGTTTATGCCATTTTAAGAGTAAAGCTGAAGTACATGAAAAATGTTAATTTCTCATGAAATTTAATGTTATTTGCAATGCAGAAGACAGATTTTCATGTGTTAGAGTTTTTTTGCAGAGCAAGTCATGTTATAGCTTCAATGCACATAAATCACTGGTTTAGAGATTGTAAGAACACTAGTGCTGTGTTTAGTGCAACTAAGCAAATAAAGAGAAAGCAAGGCCAGACAGACGCTGAAAAGATTCTTTCTCAGTGAGAGAAAGTTGGTTTATGCAATTTTAAGAGTAAAGCTGAAGTACATGAAAAATGTTAATTTCTCATGAAAAATGTTATTTGCAATGCAGAAGACAGATTTTCATGTGTTAGAGTTTTTTTGCAGAGCAAGTCATGTTATAGCTTCAATGCACATAATCACTGGTTTAGAGCTTCTAAGTACACTAGTGCTCTGTTTAGTGCAACTGAGCAAATAAAGAGAAAGCAAGGCCACAGATGCTGAAAAGCTTCTTTCTCAGTGAGAGAAAGTTGGTTTATGCAATTTTAAGAGTAAAGCTGAAGTACATGAAAAATGATAATTTCTCATTAAATGAAATGTCATTTGCAATGCAGGAGACAGATTTTCATGTGTTAGAGTATTTTTGAAGAGCAAGTCATGTTATAGCTTCAATGCACATAAATCACTGGTTTAGAGCTTCTATGTACACTAGTGCTCTGTTTAGTGCAACTGAGCAAATAAAGAGAAAGCAAGGCCACACAGACGCTGAAAAGATTCTTTCTCAGTGAGAGAAAGTTGGTTTATGCAATTTTAAGAGTAAAGCTGAAGTACATGAAAAATGTTAATTTCTCATGAAAAATGTTATTTGCAATGCAGAACACAGATTTTCATGTGTTAGAGTTTTTTTGCAGAGCAAGTCATGTTATAGCTTCAATGCACATAAATCACTGGTTTAGAGCTTCTAAGTACACTAGTGCTCTGTTTAGTGCAACTGAGCAAATAAAGAGAAAGCAAGGCCACAGATGCTGAAAAGATTCTTTCTCAGTGAGAGAAAGTTGGTTTATGCAATTTTAAGAGTAAAGCTGAAGTACATGAAAAATGATAATTTCTCATTAAATGAAATGTCATTTGCAATGCAGGAGACAGATTTTCATGTGTTAGAGTATTTTTGAAGAGCAAGTCATGTTATAGCTTCAATGCACATAAATCACTGGTTTAGAGATTGTAAGAACACTAGTGCTGTGTTTAGTGCAACTAAGCAAATAAAGAGAAAGCAAGGCCACACAGACGCTGAAAAGATTCTTTCTCAGTGAGAGAAAGTTGGTTTATGCAATTTTAAGAGTAAAGCTGAAGTACATGAAAAATGTTAATTTCTCATGAAAAATGTTATTTGCAATGCAGAAGACAGATTTTCATGTGTTAGAGTTTTTTTGCAGAGCAAGTCATGTTATAGCTTCAATGCACATAATATCTGGTTTAGAGCTTCTAAGTACACTAGTGCTCTGTTTAGTGCAACTGAGCAAATAAAGAGAAAGCAAGGCCACAGATGCTGAAAAGCTTCTTTCTCAGTGAGAGAAAGTTGGTTTATGCAATTTTAAGAGTAAAGCTGAAGTACATGAAAAATGATAATTTCTCATTAAATGAAATGTCATTTGCAATGCAGGAGACAGATTTTCATGTGTTAGAGTATTTTTGAAGAGCAAGTCATGTTATAGCTTCAATGCACATAAATCACTGGTTTAGAGCTTCTAAGTACACTAGTGCTCTGTTTAGTGCAACTGAGCAAATAAAGAGAAAGCAAGGCCACACAGACGCTGAAAAGATTCTTTCTCAGTGAGAGAAAGTTGGTTTATGCAATTTTAAGAGTAAAGCTGAAGTACATGAAAAATGTTAATTTCTCATGAAAAATGTTATTTGCAATGCAGAAGACAGATTTTCATGTGTTAGAGTTTTTTTGCAGAGCAAGTCATGTTATAGCTTCAATGCACATAATCACTGGTTTAGAGCTTCTAAGTACACTAGTGCTCTGTTTAGTGCAACTGAGCAAATAAAGAGAAAGCAAGCCCACAGATGCTGAAAAGCTTCTTTCTCAGTGAGAGAAAGTTGGTTTATGCAATTTTAAGAGTAAAGCTGAAGTACATGAAAAATGATAATTTCTCATTAAATGAAATGTCATTTGCAATGCAGGAGACAGATTTTCATGTGTTAGAGTATTTTTGAAGAGCAAGTCATGTTATAGCTTCAATGCACATAAATCACTGGTTTAGAGCTTCTAAGTACACTAGTGCTCTGTTTAGTGCAACTGAGCAAATAAAGAGAAAGCAAGGCCACACAGACGCTGAAAAGATTCTTTCTCAGTGAGAGAAAGTTGGTTTATGCAATTTTAAGAGTAAAGCTGAAGTACATGAAAAATGTTAATTTCTCATGAAAAATGTTATTTGCAATGCAGAAGACAGATTTTCATGTGTTAGAGTTTTTTTGCAGAGCAAGTCATGTTATAGCTTCAATGCACATAAATCACTGGTTTAGAGATTGTAAGAACACTAGTGCTGTGTTTAGTGCAAATAAAGAGAAAGCAAGGCCACACAGATGCTGAAAAGATTCTTTCTCAGTGAGAGAAAGTTGGTTTATGCCATTTTAAGAGTAAAGCTGAAGTACATGAAAAATGTTAATTTCTCATGAAATTTAATGTTATTTGCAATGCAGAAGACAGATTTTCATGTGTTAGAGTTTTTTTGCAGAGCAAGTCATGTTATAGCTTCAATGCACATAAATGACTGGTTTAGAGATTGTAAGAACACTAGTGCTGTGTTTAGTGCAAATAAAGAGAAAGCAAGGCCACACAGATGCTGAAAAGATTCTTTCTCAGTGAGAGAAAGTTGGTTTATGCAATTTTAAGAGTAAAGCTGAAGTACATGAAAAATGATAATTTCTCATTAAATGAAATGTCATTTGCAATGCAGGAGACAGATTTTCATGTGTTAGAGTATTTTTGAAGAGCAAGTCATGTTATAGCTTCAATGCACATAAATCACTGGTTTAGAGCTTCTAAGTACACTAGTGCTCTGTTTAGTGCAACTGAGCAAATAAAGAGAAAGCAAGGCCACACAGACGCTGAAAAGATTCTTTCTCAGTGAGAGAAAGTTGGTTTATGCAATTTTAAGAGTAAAGCTGAAGTACATGAAAAATGTTAATTTCTCATGAAAAATGTTATTTGCAATGCAGAAGACAGATTTTCATGTGTTAGAGTTTTTTTGCAGAGCAAGTCATGTTATAGCTTCAATGCACATAATCACTGGTTTAGAGCTTCTAAGTACACTAGTGCTCTGTTTAGTGCAACTGAGCAAATAAAGAGAAAGCAAGGCCACAGATGCTGAAAAGCTTCTTTCTCAGTGAGAGAAAGTTGGTTTATGCAATTTTAAGAGTAAAGCTGAAGTACATGAAAAATGATAATTTCTCATTAAATGAAATGTCATTTGCAATGCAGGAGACAGATTTTCATGTGTTAGAGTTTTTTCGCAGAGCAAGTCATGTTATAGCTTCAATGCACATAATCACTGGTTTAGAGCTTCTAAGTACACTAGTGCTCTGTTTAGTGCAACTGAGCAAATAAAGAGAAAGCAAGGCCACACAGATGCTGAAAAGATTCTTTCTCAGTGAGAGAAAGTTGGTTTATGCCATTTTAAGAGTAAAGCTGAAGTACATGAAAAATGTTAATTTCTCATGAAATTTAATGTTATTTGCAATGCAGAAGACAGATTTTCATGTGTTAGAGTTTTTTTGCAGAGCAAGTCATGTTATAGCTTCAATGCACATAAATCACTGGTTTAGAGATTGTAAGAACACTAGTGCTGTGTTTAGTGCAAATAAAGAGAAAGCAAGGCCACACAGATGCTGAAAAGATTCTTTCTCAGTGAGAGAAAGATGGTTTATGCCATTTTAAGAGTAAAGCTGAAGTACATGAAAAATGTTAATTTCTCATGAAATTTAATGTTATTTGCAATGCAGAAGACAGATTTTCATGTGTTAGAGTTTTTTTGCAGAGCAAGTCATGTTATAGCTTCAATGCACATAAATGACTGGTTTAGAGATTGTAAGAACACTAGTGCTGTGTTTAGTGCAAATAAAGAGAAAGCAAGGCCACACAGATGCTGAAAAGATTCTTTCTCAGTGAGAGAAAGTTGGTTTATGCCATTTTAAGAGTAAAGCTGAAGTACATGAAAAATGTTAATTTCTCATGAAATTTAATGTTATTTGCAATGCAGAAGACAGATTTTCATGTGTTAGAGTTTTTTTGCAGAGCAAGTCATGTTATAGCTTCAATGCACATAAATCACTGGTTTAGAGATTGTAAGAACACTAGTGCTGTGTTTAGTGCAACTAAGCAAATAAAGAGAAAGCAAGGCCAGACAGACGCTGAAAAGATTCTTTCTCAGTGAGAGAAAGTTGGTTTATGCAATTTTAAGAGTAAAGCTGAAGTACATGAAAAATGATAATTTCTCATTAAATGAAATGTCATTTGCAATGCAGGAGACAGATTTTCATGTGTTAGAGTATTTTTGAAGAGCAAGTCATGTTATAGCTTCAATGCACATAATCACTGGTTTAGAGCTTCTAAGTACACTAGTGCTCTGTTTAGTGCAACTGAGCAAATAAAGAGAAAGCAAGGCCACAGATGCTGAAAAGCTTCTTTCTCAGTGAGAGAAAGTTGGTTTATGCAATTTTAAGAGTAAAGCTGAAGTACATGAAAAATGATAATTTCTCATTAAATGAAATGTCATTTGCAATGCAGGAAACAGATTTTCATGTGTTAGAGTTTTTTTGCAGAGCAAGTCATGTTATAGCTTCAATGCACATAATCACTGGTTTAGAGCTTCTAAGTACACTAGTGCTCTGTTTAGTGCAACTGAGCAAATAAAGAGAAAGCAAGGCCACACAGATGCTGAAAAGATTCTTTCTCAGTGAGAGAAAGTTGGTTTATGCCATTTTAAGAGTAAAGCTGAAGTACATGAAAAATGTTAATTTCTCATGAAATTTAATGTTATTTGCAATGCAGAAGACAGATTTTCATGTGTTAGAGTTTTTTTGCAGAGCAAGTCATGTTATAGCTTCAATGCACATAAATCACTGGTTTAGAGATTGTAAGAACACTAGTGCTGTGTTTAGTGCAAATAAAGAGAAAGCAAGGCCACACAGATGCTGAAAAGATTCTTTCTCAGTGAGAGAAAGTTGGTTTATGCCATTTTAAGAGTAAAGCTGAAGTACATGAAAAAAGTTAATTTCTCATGAAATGTAATGTTATTTGCAATGCAGAAGACAGATTTTCATGTGTTAGAGTTTTTTTGCAGAGCAAGTCATGTTATAGCTTCAATGCACATAAATCACTGGTTTAGAGATTGTAAGAACACTAGTGCTGTGTTTAGTGCAACTAAGCAAATAAAGAGAAAGCAAGGCCACACAGACGCTGAAAAGATTCTTTCTCAGTGAGAGAAAGTTGGTTTATGCAATTTTAAGAGTAAAGCTGAAGTACATGAAAAATGTTAATTTCTCATGAAAAATGTTATTTGCAAAGCAGAAGACAGATTTTCATGTGTTAGAGTTTTTTTGCAGAGCAAGTCATGTTATAGCTTCAATGCACATAATCACTGGTTTAGAGCTTCTAAGTACACTAGTGCTCTGTTTAGTGCAACTGAGCAAATAAAGAGAAAGCAAGGCCACACAGACGCTGAAAAGATTCTTTCTCAGTGAGAGAAAGTTGGTTTATGCAATTTTAAGAGTAAAGCTGAAGTACATGATAAATGTTAATTTCTCATGAAAAATGTTATTTGCAATGCAGAAGACAGATTTTCATGTATTAGAGTTTTTTTGCAGAGCAAGTCATGTTATAGCTTCAATGCACATAATCACTGGTTTAGAGCTTCTAAGTACACTAGTGCTCTGTTTAGTGCAACTGAGCAAATAAAGAGAAGAGCAAGGCCACAGATGCTGAAAAGCTTCTTTCTCAGTGAGAGAAAGTTGGTTTATGCAATTTTAAGAGTAAAGCTGAAGTACATGAAAAATCATAATTTCTCATTAAATGAAATGTCATTTGCAATGCAGGAGACAGATTTTCATGTGTTAGAGTTTTTTTGCAGAGCAAGTCATGTTATAGCTTCAATGCACATAATCACTGGTTTAGAGCTTCTAAGTACACTAGTGCTCTGTTTAGTGCAACTGAGCAAATAAAGAGAAAGCAAGGCCACAGATGCTGAAAAGATTCTTTCTCAGTGAGAGAAAGTTGGTTTATGCCATTTTAAGAGTAAAGCTGAAGTACATGAAAAATGTTAATTTCTCATGAAATTTAATGTTATTTGCAATGCAGAAGACAGATTTTCATGTGTTAGAGTTTTTTTGCAGAGCAAGTCATGTTATAGCTTCAATGCACATAATCACTGGTTTAGAGCTTCTAAGTACACTAGTGCTCTGTTTAGTGCAACTGAGCAAATAAAGAGAACGCAAGGCCACAGATGCTGAAAAGCTTCTTTCTCAGTGAGAGAAAGTTGGTTTATGCAATTTTAAGAGTAAAGCTGAAGTACATGAAAAATGTTAATTTCTCATGAAAAATGTTATTTGCAATGCAGAAGACAGATTTTCATGTGTTAGAGTTTTTTTGCAGCGCAAGTCATGTTATAGCTTCAATGCACATAATCACTGGTTTAGAGCTTCTAAGTACACTAGTGCTCTGTTTAGTGCAACTGAGCAAATAAAGAGAAAGCAAGGCCACAGATGCTGAAAAGCTTCTTTCTCAGTGAGAGAAAGTTGGTTTATGCAATTTTAAGAGTAAAGCTGAAGTACATGAAAAATGCAATTTCTCATTAAATGAAATGTCATTTGCAATGCAGGAGACAGATTTTCATGTGTTAGAGTATTTTTGAAGAGCAAGTCATGTTATAGCTTCAATGCACATAAATCACTGGTTTAGAGATTGTAAGAACACTAGTGCTGTGTTTAGTGTAAATAAAGAGAAAGCAAGGCCACAAAGATGCTGAAAAGATTCTTTCTCAGTGAGAGAAAGTTGGTTTATGCAATTTTAAGAGTAAAGCTGAAGTACATGAAAAATGTTAATTTCTCATGAAAAATGTTATTTGCAATGCAGAAGACAGATTTTCATGTGTTAGAGTTTTTTTGCAGAGCAAGTCATGTTATAGCTTCAATGCACATAATCACTGGTTTAGAGCTTCTAAGTACACTAGTGCTCTGTTTAGTGCAACTGAGCAAATAAAGAGAAAGCAAGGCCACAGATGCTGAAAAGCTTCTTTCTCAGTGAGAGAAAGTTGGTTTATGCAATTTTAAGAGTAAAGCTGAAGTACATGAAAAATGATAATTTCTCATTAAATGAAATGTCATTTGCAATGCAGGAGACAGATTTTCATGTGTTAGAGTATTTTTGAAGAGCAAGTCATGTTATAGCTTCAATGCACATAAATCACTGGTTTAGAGCTTCTAAGTACACTAGTGCTCTGTTTAGTGCAACTGAGCAAATAAAGAGAAAGCAAGGCCACACAGACGCTGAAAAGATTCTTTCTCAGTGAGAGAAAGTTGGTTTATGCAATTTTAAGAGTAAAGCTGAAGTACATGAAAAATGTTAATTTCTCATGAAATTTAATGTTATTTGCAATGCAGAAGACAGATTTTCATGTGTTAGAGTTTTTTTGCAGAGCAAGTCATGTTATAGCTTCAATGCACATAAATCACTGGTTTAGAGATTGTAAGAACACTAGTGCTGTGTTTAGTGCAAATAAAGAGAAAGCAAGGCCACACAGATGCTGAAAAGATTCTTTCTCAGTGAGAGAAAGTTGGTTTATGCCATTTTAAGAGTAAAGCTGAAGTACATGAAAAAAGTTAATTTCTCATGAAATTTAATGTTATTTGCAATGCAGAAGACAGATTTTCATGTGTTAGAGTTTTTTTGCAGAGCAAGTCATGTTATAGCTTCAATGCACATAAATCACTGGTTTAGAGATTGTAAGAACACTAGTGCTGTGTTTAGTGCAACTAAGCAAATAAAGAGAAAGCAAGGCCACACAGACGCTGAAAAGATTCTTTCTCAGTGAGAGAAAGTTGGTTTATGCAATTTTAAGAGTAAAGCTGAAGTACATGAAAAATTTTAATTTCTCATGAAAAATGTTATTTGCAATGCAGAAGACAGATTTTCATGTGTTAGAGTTTTTTTGCAGAGCAAGTCATGTTATAGCTTCAATGCACATAATCACTGGTTTAGAGCTTCTAAGTACACTAGTGCTCTGTTTAGTGCAACTGAGCAAATAAAGAGAAAGCTAGGCCACAGATGCTGAAAAGCTTCTTTCTCAGTGAGAGAAAGTTGGTTTATGCAATTTTAAGAGTAAAGCTGAAGTACATGAAAAATGATAATTTCTCATTAAATGAAATGTCATTTGCAATGCAGGAGACAGATTTTCATGTGTTAGAGTATTTTTGAAGAGCAAGTCATGTTATAGCTTCAATGCACATAAATCACTGGTTTAGAGATTGTAAGAACACTAGTGCTGTGTTTAATGTAAATAAAGAGAAAGCAAGGCCACAAAGATGCTGAAAAGATTCTTTCTCAGTGAGAGAAAGTTGGTTTATGCCATTTTAAGAGTAAAGCTGAAGTACATGAAAAATGTTAATTTCTCATGAAATTAAATGTTATTTGCAATGCAGAAGACAGATTTTCATGTGTTACAGTTTTTTTGCAGAGCAAGTCATGCTATAGCTTCAATGCACATAATCACTGGTTTAGAGCTTCTAAGTACACTAGTGCTCTGTTTAGTGCAACTGAGCAAATAAAGAGAAAGCAAGGCCACAGATGCTGAAAAGCTTCTTTCTCAGTGAGAGAAAGTTGGTTTATACAATTTTAAGAGTAAAGCTGAAGTACATGAAAAATGATAATTTCTCATTAAATGAAATGTCATTTGCAATGCAGGAGACAGATTTTCATGTGTTAGAGTATTTTTGCAGAGCAAGTCATGTTATAGCTTCAATGCACATAAATCACCGGTTTAGAGATTGTAAGAACACTACTGCTGTGTTTAGTGCAAATAAAGAGAAAGCAAGGCCACAGATGCTGAAAAGCTTCTTTCTCAGTGAGAGAAAGTTGGTTTATGCCATTTTAAGAGTAAAGCTGAAGTACATGAAAAATGATAATTTCTCATTAAATGAAATGTCATTTGCAATGCAGGAGACAGATTTTCATGTGTTAGAGTATTTTTGAAGAGCAAGTCATGTTATAGCTTCAATGCACATAAATCACTGGTTTAGAGCTTCTAAGTACACTAGTGCTCTGTTTAGTGCAACTGAGCAAATAAAGAGAAAGCAAGGCCACAGATGCTGAAAAGCTTCTTTCTCAGTGAGAGAAAGTTGGTTTATGCAATTTTAAGAGTAAAGCTGAAGTACATGAAAAATGATAATTTCTCATTAAATGAAATGTCATTTGCAATGCAGAAGACAGATTTTCATGTGTTAGAGTTTTTTTGCAGAGCAAGTCATGTTATAGCTTCAATGCACATAAATCACTGGTTTAGAGATTGTAAGAACACTAGTGCTGTGTTTAGTGCAAATAAAGAGAAAGCAAGGCCACACAGATGCTGAAAAGATTCTTTCTCAGTGAGAGAAAGTTGGTTTATGCCATTTTAAGAGTAAAGCTGAAGTACATGAAAAATGTTAATTTCTCATGAAATTTAATGTTATTTGCAATGCAGAAGACAGATTTTCATGTGTTAGAGTTTTTTTGCAGAGCAAGTCATGTTATAGCTTCAATGCACATAAATCACTGGTTTAGAGATTGTAAGAACACTAGTGCTGTGTTTAGTGCAAATAAAGAGAAAGCAAGGCCACACAGATGCTGAAAAGATTCTTTCTCAGTGAGAGAAAGTTGGTTTATGCAATTTTAAGAGTAAAGCTGAAGTACATGAAAAATGTTAATTTCTCATGAAATTAAATGTTATTTGCAATGCAGAAGACAGATTTTCATGTGTTAGAGTTTTTTTGCAGAGCAAGTCATGTTATAGCTTCAATGCACATAAATCACTGGTTTAGAGATTGTAAGAACACTAGAGCTGTGTTTAGTGCAAATAAAGAGAAAGCAAGGCCACACAGATGCTGAAAAGATTCTTTCTCAGTGAGAGAAAGTTGGTTTATGCAATTTTAAGAGTAAAGCTGAAGTACATGAAAAATGTTAATTTCTCATGAAATTAAATGTTATTTGCAATGCAGAAGACAGATTTTCATGTGTTACAGTTTTTTTGCAGAGCAAGTCATGCTATAGCTTCAATGCACATAATCACTGGTTTAGAGCTTCTAAGTACACTAGTGCTCTGTTTAGTGCAACTGAGCAAATAAAGAGAAAGCAAGGCCACACAGATGCTGAAAAGATTCTTTCTCAGTGAGAGAAAGTTGGTTTATGCCATTTTAAGAGTAAAGCTGAAGTACATGAAAAATGTTAATTTCTCATGAAATTAAATGTTATTTGCAATGCAGAAGACAGATTTTCATGTGTTGAGGTTTTTTTGCAGAGCAAGTCATGTTATAGCTTCAATGCACATAATCACTGGTTTAGAGCTTCTAAGAACACTAGTGCTGTGTTTAGTGCAACTAAGCAAATGAAGAGAAACCAAGGCCACAGATGCTGAAAAGCTTCTTTCTCAGTGAGAGAAAGTTGTTTTCTGCAATTTTAAGAGTAAAGCTGAAGTACATGAAAAATGTTAATTTCTCATGAAATTTAATGTTATTTGCAATGCAGAAGACAGATTTTCATGTGTTAGAGTTTTTTTGCAGAGCAAGTCATGTTATATCTTCAATGCACATGTTAAAGTCATGTTCAAAGTCATGTAAGAACTTCATTAGTTTTAGACCTTTTTAAGAACATTAATGCTGTCTTAAGTGCAACTATGCAAATAAAAAGAAAGCAAGGCCACAGATGCTGAAAAGCTTCTTTCTCAGTGAGAGAAAGTTGGTTCATGCCATTTTAAGATTATAGCTGAAGTACATGAAAAATGTTAATTTCTCATGAAATTTAATGTTATTTGCAATGCAGAAGACAGATTTTCATGTGTTAGAGTTTTTTTGCAGAGCAAGTCATGTTATAGCTTCAATGCACATAAATCACTGGTTTAGAGATTGTAAGAACACTAGTGCTGTGTTTAGTGCAACTAAGCAAATAAAGAGAAAGCAAGGCCACACAGATGCTGAAAAGATTCTTTCTCAGTGAGAGAAAGTTGGTTTATGCAATTTTAAGAGTAAAGCTGAAGTACATGAAAAATGTTGATTTCTCATGAAATTAAATGTTATTTGCAATGCAGAAGACAGATTTTCATGTGTTAGAGTTTTTTTGCAGAGCAAGTCATGTTATAGCTTCAATGCACATAAATCACTGGTTTAGAGATTGTAAGAACACTAGTGCTGTGTTTAGTGCAACTAAGCAAATAAAAAGAAAGCAAGGCCACAGATGCTGAAAATCTTCTTTCTCAGTGAGAGAAAGTTGGTTTATGCCATTTGAAGAGTAAACCTTAAGTAGGGGAAAAATATTTCTTCATCATGAAATGAAATGTTATTTGCAATGCAGAAGACAGATTTTCATGTGTTAGAGGTTTTTTGCAGAGCAAGTCATGTTATAGCTTCAATGCACATAATCACTGGTTTAGAGCTTCTAAGTACACTAGTGCTCTGTTTAGTGCAACTGAGCAAATAAAGAGAAAGCAAGGCCACAGATGCTGAAAAGCTTCTTTCTCAGTGAGAGAAAGTTGTTTTATGCAATTTTAGGAGTAAAGCTTAATTATATGAAAGATGTTTCTTTCTCATGAAATGTAGTTATTTGCAAAGCAGAAGACAGATTTTCATGTGTTAGTGTTTTTTTGCAGCGCAAGTCATGTTTGAGCTTCAATGCTCAGAAAGCAAGGCCACGGATGCTGAAAAGCTTCTTTCTCAGTGAGAGAAAGTTGTTTTATGCAATTTTAGGAGTAAAGCTTAATTATATGAAAGATGTTTCTTTCTCATGAAATGTAGTTATTTGCAAAGCAGAAGACAGATTTTCACGTGTTAGAGCTTTTTTGCAGAGCAAGTCATGTTTGAGCTTCAGTGCTCAGAATCACAAGTTTAGTACTTCTAAGAGCACTAATGTTGTGTTTAGTGCAACTAAGCAAATGAAGAGAAACCAAGGCCACAGATGCTGAAAAGCTTCTTTCTCAGTGAGAGAAAGTTGTTTTATGCAATTTTAAGAGTAAAGCTGAAGTACATGAAAGATGTTTCTTTCTCATGAAATGTAGCTATTTGCAAAGCAGAAGACAGATTTTCATGTGTTAGAGCTTTTTTTGCAGAGCAAGTCATGTTTGAGCTTCAATGCTCAGAGTCACTTATTTGGAACTTCTAAGAACACTAATGCTGTATTTAGTGCAACTAAGCAAATAAAGAGAAAGCAAGGCCACAGATGCTGAAAAGCTTCTTTCTCAGTGAGAGAAAATTGTTTTATGCAATTTTAAGAGTAAAGCTGTAGTACATGAAAGATGTTTTTTTCTCATGAAATGTAATGTTATTTGCAATGCAGAAGACAGATTTTCATGTATTAGAGCTGTCTGTATATATGGGTATGTGTGTGATGTGAGTTCGTGTATTTGGAGGCCTGGAAATCCGCCCCGCTGGTATCCAAAACAAGTTGTCTCAGGCCGCAGATTGTGATAGCGACACAGCAATTGCATTGCCATGGAAACGGCCTTGATCGAATAGATAGAATCCGTATTGCGGTTGATGGTTTCAGTCTCAATGCTGACCGCTCTGCCCACTGCTTCTATCATGACGGGTATCCTTGTGAGGCTTTGGGCAGCTGTTCCCGTCTTCTGAATTAACCCAGGGCAAAGCCTAATCCAATCAGTAGAAAACCCGTTATCATGGTTCCGAATAGGATGTCGTCTTCAATGTCCTCCACGGAAAGAGCCGCCAGACACACGACCCGCCATCTCTCCCATGCGTCCATTGTGTAGCCAGTAGCGAATGTCCCGTCCGGACAATTGGGCTCCCCCGAGCCCAGGGCTCTTGTAGAGAATATGGTGTTAATTGCGTTGAGAGACCAGTTGATCAAATCCACGATTTTACGGTTTGGAGAGCAGTGCAGAAAGAGTATCTCAAGTGTTAGACAATAGACAAACGAGAGAGCACGCTCTGGAACACAGACCTCAGGTCGGTGTCTTTTTTAAAGAAGACAATCAGCAGAAATGTAGTGAAAGCATTTTAAAAAGTAAGAGTTCTAGAAGTTTGGGTTTACTGTGAAGAAAATGTACTGTATTTTCTTATTTTATATAAAGTAACTATTTTACAAAATGTTTTGGAATCTAAAATTGCTATAAAATTAAAGCCATTTCTCTAAATAATTTGTTCCAAGTTTAAAATTGATGTCATATATCAGTTGAGGTTCCTGTGAAATTTTGTGTAGGCGCTGTACCAAAAATAGCCACCGGGTGACACCCAATTCCACAGAATTTTTTGATGCATTTTCCTGTCACCAATGTATACATTTCTGTCACATTACTTCTATCCCAAAATAACCACCAAATTGTGTAATATGACACTTGAAGGGGAGAAGCCCCTTTTTAGAGTACCATTTCCATGGCAATGCGATGTCCAATTTCAAAACTTTTCCGCAGGGGTCTTGAAATTTTGATTTTAGATAGATAGGCAGACAGATAGATAGACAGACAGACAGATAGATATAGATATACAGATGATAGATAGATATTCATATATAGATCTTTTTTTTTCCCACGCCACAATATAGAAACTTCACATCAGTATAGAATTTAATAAAATTTATAAGCTAGTTCATGCACAGCTTTCTTATTGTCTCACAGACAGATGAAAACAAAGATGATTAGAATTACAGCATGGCATTACAACACCTATACACCAGTCACTGATAGACTGAAATAAAAAACATTAGGCATTTTTAAATATGTATACAATTTTGTTTAAAATAACCGCCTGCCGGTGTTAAACCCATATACCGTATCCATATGTGGGGGGTATATTTTTGAAACAACAACTAGGGTTTTGGCAAAATCACTGAGATTAAGTAGAGATGACTTCTGAACCAATACTAAAATAACAATAAACCTTATACAATAAAACAATTATGGGAAACAAGAACCGCATCTGTAACAGAGTTTAAACTGTAAAGCAGGGTTTAAGCAAATTCTATAAAAAATTATTTTGACATGGCTGATGATTAAGGTTGATGTCAGTTTGTATGTTCATTTGCAAAGAGAAGTGAATATTCTCTCGAATATAATCTACATATTTGCCAATGGACATCTATTCAACAGCCGTCACTTTACAGTAAAGTATGTAACAATGGTAAAAGACATTGAAACTTTTTTTTTTTTTTTACTTGTTTCACAAGATATTGGTGAAATTCACTTAGACTCAAACATGTTTAGAGATGCTCCTGCTGCATAAATGAAGCATGCATTTGTAGGTTTCCAAATATATGAGGCACATTTTGGACAGATCTTAGGCAGACTGCACAGTTGCACAGTTGGTGGTGATTCCAAACAAAAATTAAACTATTGAAATTTAATAAGAGAGCATGCAAATTTGCATGCTCGCTTATTAACCCCCCCGAACTACTAAATTTAAACCCAAATAAATACAGTCTAGGTCTATATTTGTTTGGGGTTTTTTTTGGGGGGAGGGGGAGGGGGGGTCATATAAATAAGTGCATGTCAATACTTTTCTTACAATTAGGACAAAATTAGACATTTTGTAGTTTTTGAAATGACAACAAAATTAGAAACTCACTTAAAAACTAGGACAATCTGTGCACATATCTGCAAATAAAAAGCAATTTAGTAATCTAAGTGCATTAAACCATCACGATTGTGTATATATTACATCTGAAAATGACACCTTTTGTACATTGCAGCAGCAGTCAAATGCTATAAAGATACAGATCAAATACTTCCTATATATCATTTAATAACAGATGATTTTTGAAACCAAGCAAATCAGATTATCTACATTTGTATGAACTATAGAGTTAGACACAATGAAATAAATACATGAGTTTGAAGGGAAAACATGATATTGAGGAGGAGGAGGCTGATTGTCATGACGGCAGAAGTGACAGTACAAAGTACATGATCTGTGGGACACAGAAAAATTAGCATTCTACTCAATAACTGCTTTATCAATGAGAAAAAATTCATGAGTAGCTATTCAGGGATCCAGAGATTCAAAAGCAAACTGTCTTGATGTTAACTGTTACATTCAACCAAGAATCACATCTTCCACTGGAAAAGACCATTGTTGTAGATATTATCCTCGTAAGTAAAAAAAAAAAAAACTGTATTGGGAGGTTTAATTTGAGGGTTTCAAAAGTTTGTCTTGGATTGTTTCCATTGGAATCATCATGAAGTGCTCAAGTGTTTTTAAATTATGTTTAAAAAAAGAAAGGCCTTTGTTTAATTTTCGAGGCAAATGTCCTGTCATTGGAACTAGTCCCATAATGCATCTCTCTGTAAACTACAACACAATATTTCTAGGGTAATGGTCACATACTGAAAGGCTTTCACTGTTGCAGCTCCTCTTGAGGTAGAGCTTGTTGGTCGGTTCAATATAACGTGATATATTTGAGTCACCGCGAGGGCAAGGGATGATGGGACTTGCATGACTTCAATCTCAAAGTCAAAATGAAATGACAGTCAGAGTGCGATCACACAGAAGGACTTGTGATTTGGCTGTTGTAGTCTGCAGTCTCCATTTTAAGGATATATGGGATGATACTGTCGATCGGTACATTTCCGATAAGGCCAGTAAAAAACAGCTCCTCAGTTATATTGGAATTCATCAACCGCAACGCTGGTAAACGCAACAGGATTCGGGGCAACCTGCAGCATCAATGAGCAATTAATGAAAAGACATTAGAAAATCAGGTAATTAACACCTAAATGAAATATAACCACAGTTCTGTGAACAGCAAATTGTCAGGCATGTTGTCAGCAACCACAGGAAAAAACAAACAAAACAAATATACTTGGGGCCAGCAGTGAAGTTTAAAGTTTTGTTATACTTTATCTGAAACTATACAACATCTGGTTGTGCGTTAAAAGTATAATTCTTGTGGGTGAATTTTGTTTTATGGAAATAATACTTTACAAACACTTGTGTCCAAGGAGGTCAAGAATACCTGCAGCAAGTTATTCATCTCAACAGTACTTTCTTGGATGGCACAGGACCTGAAAGTTATTATGGCCTTAGATGCTTAGTTGCTTGCTGTTTGCATTCTAAATTCCCACTAGAAGGACATTGCAAACATGTTTTTCCTTAAAACTGTTGTGTTAAAAATGTTTGTGTTAACTGACAGCATACCACAAATGCTGTTGGTCGAGACCATGATGCATTTCACCCAGAGGGGAACAGACCTGTAGGTATCATCGGGATAAGTCTTTTGCACATAGTCCTGGAGCTCCATCTGTGCTTTTTCCTGGAACTTTTCAATTTGGCTACAGCTGCTCAAACCTGGATGATCTTGTGAATTAATGAATCAGCTGTGAGTTTACATCTGTTATACAACAACTTTTTCAATCACTCAAATGCAACATTCTTTGAGGAACTGAATGGTTGTGTACCTGGACTGAACAGGACAATGGCTTTTAAGCAGGCATATTCATATCCGTCTGTCTGCAGCTTTGCCATGCTGTTGCAGAACTCCTGCAGCTTCCATATGTGCTCCATGACTAGTTTAATGCGTTCACTCGATAGCTTGTCTACTGAGAAGAGATAAGTTGTTAGTTCATTAAAGACTTATGACAATATTTACATCGGTTTACATCAGTTACATTAACGTATTAACAGAGGTAACTTGTTCTAGCAATGCTTCCAGCATCAACAATGTTTGATACGTTTTCATCATTAAAAAAAAAAAGAAATTATAATCTTTATAAAGAATTCCTTAAATTAAGCAGTTTGAAGGTTTGTTTCTGGTGTCTCACCAGTATACTACATTTACATTTACATTTATTCATTTAGCTGACGCTTTTATCCAAAGCGACTTACAATTGCTATATATGTCAGAGGTCGCACGCCTCTGGAGCAACTAGGGGTTAAGTGTCTTGCTCAGGGACACATTGGTGTCTCACAGTGGATTCGAACCCGGGTCTCTCACACCAAAGGCATGTGTCTTATCCACTGCGCCATCACCACCCCTACTATCCATTTAAAGCCATTATTTATTATGATGACACTGTCATATTTGTGTAGATTTGAAAACACTGAAAAAACTGGAACTAGGGATTGAAATTCAGTCTTTATGACAATGCCTTTATGTGCCGATTGAAACTGCATGGCAACATTTACCATTTCAACCACAACAGGTGCAGTGCTTTTTTGTGGGGAATGATGTTAGAGTAAATTCATGGTGCATGATTCCACGTTATTCTAATTGCACTGAAAAAAAGGGAAAGCACAGACTGTCAAATTAACTTAACACATAGTCTGTTGTAAACTTGATTTCTTTGCTTTTGGATGAAATGTAATTCTAAACGTGCAAACTACCAGATTAAATTGTGTTTGCAAATGTGTTTGCTCAACAGCACTTGAAAATGATTTCTGCTGTTGACACTACTGAAACAAACAATTAAATATAACATTTTGGTGGGAATAGGACTGAAAAATCTATGATGTGCAGACCTCTACTTTAGCTTTTCTACCACCATCTGTGGTTAAAACACAGAACTGCATGCCATTTGCAGAGCTGTGTTTTTACGTCAGCTGTGTTTCAGTACTGCTCTTCTTTCTGCAAGGATGGTTTTAATGGTTTGAGGAATCATCATGGTTACTGGTGGATCTGTCATGCTGCACCAAAACCCACTGAAAGTACTAGGAAACACTTTCAACAAAGCATATAGAAGAAGAAGAAGAGGAAGAAGAAGAAAAGCCACATGAGTAAGGTTTATATCTGCCACTGTTGTTCGGATCTTGCTTTGGCACAGGCTTTGTCATTTGGAACTGTTTTATTGCATGATATCTCTAGTCTCCAGCGCAAAGTACACTTTGTGGATGTCAGACTTGATGTTTAACTGTACCATACCGTCCTGGATACTGGACTGCAGATGATTGACGATGGCAGCGAGGATGGTGGACAGACTCATGATCTGAGTGCACTGTGCCAGCCCCAGAATAAACAACTCATTCCAGCATGCTCGCACCAGAGCTGTGTTACATTCCTGCCTACAGATACAAAGACAGAAACTGACAAATTCTAGAGTAGATAACATGCATAAGTACAGAGAGAAACCCCACAATAGAAATCTCACCCGAGAGCAAGGAACGCTGGAATAGAGCGTGCCCAGTGCATGGAGAGGAAGAGAAGGCGTGATGCAGACTCACAGATATAATGCACATTCAAATACTCGGGCATTGGGCTTGGCATCGTCAACTAGAGAGAGAAAATATTCAGACACGTAAGACTCTCTTCTATTATCTAGAATAGTAAAACACAAAAATAACTGTATTTTAACTTTTTAAAAACCTTAAATTTTGTCTAAGTACTATCAACAGCTGCAATTAAGCAGCATTATATATGACACTGGACCACAAAACCAGTCATAAGTAGTAGCAGGGGTATTTTGGAGCAATAGTCAATACATTGTATGGGTCAAAATTATCGATTTTTCTTTTATGCCAAAAATCATTAGGATATTAAATAAAGATCATGTTCCATGAAGATATTTTATAAATTTCCTACCGTAAATATATCAAAACCTAATTTTTGATTAGTAATATGCAATGCTAAAAACTTCATTTTGGACAGCTTTAAAGGTGATTTTCTCAAAATTTTAATTTTTGTGCACCCTCAGATTCCAGATTTTCAAATAGTTGTATCTCGGACAAATATTGTCCTATCCTAACAAAAATTTGAACCTTATTACTGATTTTGTGCTCCAGGGTCACATTTTCACACATGCTATATGAAATCATGTTTATTTTTTATACTCTACTTTATACAATAGAAATGATTTTGAAGCACCTTTACAGTAATAAAAAGTGTGCTGCAATATTCTTCAATTAGGAAACAATACGTTCAGTTAAGTACAAATATAAATCAACTCTACAGAAGACAACAGCGTAATTATTCATCTCAATTCACTTATTCTGTATTCTCATTCGACAACATGAAATAACAGTTCATCAATGTTCAAATCAATGATTTACTGAATATAAACTGTCCCAATATTATAATTGTTATATTAACCAGTATCAACTATATCAATGTGAAATACATTAGGAATACAAAAAAAAAAAAACTACTGAAACACACCACTTTATGCTTAATTATTCTGTAACAGACATTCACTGGAGTATAATTAAGATTAAGATTGTTTTTGAAAAACGTCTCGTGCTAATAATAATAAATGTTACTTGAGAAGCAAATCAGCATATTGGAGTGATTTCTGAAGGACCGTGTGACACTGAAGACTGGAGTATTGATGCTTAAAAATTCAGCTTTGCATCACAGGAATAAATTACATTTTTAAATATATTCAAATAGAAAACAGCTATTTTATATTATAGTTAGTTATAATATTTCTCAACATTACTGTTTTTACTGTGTTTGTGATAAAATAAATGCAGCCTTTGTAAGCAGAAGAGTCTTCTTTCAACAACATTATTTCAGACTCTTGACCCCCACTGTACATTATTAAACTCAAATGGCTTTCACAACGCATTTCGTGGGCAAACATTATTTAATGTGGTAAAACAATGTAGGGCAATGCTTAATATGATCTATCAGGAATTTATTGGATGATGAAAAGTGGGTTAGCCTGGAAATTGAGTCAGATCTGAAAACTACCGTCACTCACTTTTGAGGAGACATTTTGACAAGAAAGTGGACTCACCACTTGACTCCAATGTAACATGTTATTACTGCTGTAACTTTATTACATTAATACTAATCAATGATAAATAACAGTAAACCGATGTACAGTCTACAACCGTAGCCTAAAACATTTGAAGTATTTTTTATTTTTATGTTGACGTCAAGGCTTTTGCAAGAGTGTGAGAATGTCATGTACACACCTTAAAGCTGATGTGTGTGTCTGTAAGCAGAGGTCCCTCAACTTCCATGAGTGGTGTGATTTGATCCCTGCTGATCACTTGTATTGTTGCTCCACCCACCCCATCCACCTCTGACAAGCTCTGGCCCTGCGCCACCTCACTGGGGTTCAGAGCTTTAGCTAGCGTGTCAAAGGCACTGCAACACCAAACACATCACACTCAGAGGCAATTACACAAAAACATTTTTTTTTTAACTTTGTTTTGATGGTACAGTTCAAAACCAGATCTTTGAAATTTACTTAACCTTATGCCATTCCAAAACCGTACAACCTTCTCTCTTCTGTAGGAATATGAAAGAAGAAATTTGCACAATGTTCAGGCTTCTCTTTTTTAAGATGGCAACCCTGACAAAGAAATTAAGTAATAACAGCAGCAACAACACCAAACAAGTACCATAAAAGTAGTCCATATGACTTGTGTGCCATATTCCACATTATTAGGAGCCATACATACATCAGGTTTGTATTCAAACTAAGATGTTCCCATCTTCTTTTGTTTAATGGTGAAAACAACCCCTTCCACAGAAGAAAGAATTCATACGGCTTTGGAATGGAGTAATTTTCAGTTACACTTTATTTTGATAGTCCACTATAGACATACTACTAACTATAAGTAACTTTGCAACTACGTCAACTAATTCTCATTCATTTGCAACTACATGTCTACTAACTCTCAGAGTAGACTGTTAGGTTAGGTTTAGGGTTAGTAGAATAAGTTGATATATACTTGCAAATTTCTTATAGTCAGTATGTTGTATGTTGTGGACCCATCAAAATAAAGTGTTATATATTATATATATGTTATATAAAGATATTAAGCAGACAATCTACTAATACTCTAATGACTGCTAGTTGACATGTAGTTGCAAAGTTACTTACTGTTAGTAGAATGTCTAAAGTGGACTATCAAAATAAAGTGTTAACTAATTTTCTTTTTAAGATGACATTCCTATAACAAATACCATAATTTTGTATCTCTTTATGTTGTGAAAAACATACACATATTGTGTGCATTAGTGACACACCGTGTGATTTCACTGGGTGATTCCTCCAGCTGACTGTCTGTCATCTCTCCGTTACTGACCGGATCATTCAGGTTGGCTAATGAAGTAACCACATTAGCCAGCGTCCCCAGATCACCTTGTCCTGATTCCGCCTGATGAACAAACAAATTACATCTTTATAAGTGCTGTCGTATTAATCGTATCCAAAAAAAAATCTAAAGTTTTTGACATAATATATGTGTGTACTGTGTATTTATTATGTATAAATACACACACGCAAAAATATGTTATGTTTATATATGAAATATATTTCTATGTAATATAAATATATACATGTAAATATTTTCAAAATATATACTGTATGTGTGTGTATTTATATATGTGACCCTGGACCACAAAACCAGTCATAAGTGTCAATTTTTCGAAATTGAGATGTATGCATCATCTGAGAGCTGAATAAATAAGCTTTCCATTGATGTATGGTTTGATAGAATAGGACAATATTTGAAAATCTGGAATCTGAGGGAGCAAAAAAAAATCTAAATATTGAGAAAATCACCTTTAAAGTTGTTCAAATTAAGTTCTTAGCAATGCATATTACTAATCAAAAATGAAGTTTTAATATATTTATGGTAGGAAATTTACAAAATATCTTCATGGAACATGATCTTTACTTAATATCCTAATGATTTTTGGCATAAAAGAAAAATTGATAATTTTGACCCATACAATGTATTTTTGGCTATTGCTACAAATATACCCCTGCGATTTAAGACTGCTTTTGTGCTCCAGGGTCACATATACATAATAAATATACACAGTGCACACACATATATTATGTCAACAAAAACGTTTATTTTGGATGCGATTAATCGTTTGACAGCACTAATCTTTATTTATATTTTAAAGTGGAAAAAACAAAACAGCTACAGCTTTTGTTTATAACATGCATAATTATAATTAAAAAAACATTCAATTTCACAGCAACAAATACCAAAACATTTTGGATCAGGGACTCCCAACCTTTTATTTTAACTGTCAGTTCAATCCCTTTGATCTAAATTCTTGAATAACGCTCTGAGATTTCATTTAATGCTTAATCTTTCAATAAATAAATTCATGACAACTTTTTGTATGAGATAATAGTAAAAAGGTTTACTCATTACAATTCGGCATTTTGGCAATCAAAATTTCAAAATTTAAAGACACAAAAAAACAACCTTGCCTGCACACAACACAAAAGAAAAAGAAATAGTTATGTAGAGGTTTTTACTTTGTCTGTTGCTAATAGTATTGTGCCATCAGCTTGTATTAAAGGTTGTTGGATATTGACAAGCATCCCAGAGTCCAACAGCCTGGACCTGCACAGAGGATTAAATCATGACAAAATTTTTTCAAATTAATTAATTTAACAGATGCTTTTATCCAAATCAACTAAAATCAGCCAGAATCTGATATACTGATGTCTAAGAAATAAATAGTCAAATAAAGTATAGCAACAGTAAATGAATAGCCCATATTGAAATCCACTACACTAAATTCTTAGTTCTAATTTTAATTACATTAAGCTAGGTGTATGCATCATGTATAGCATGCAGATTTGTGAACACGAGTCTCACTGTGAGGCGTCTTTCTCAGAGATGAAGGTCGGTGTTGCGATGAGGGGACTTCGCAGATCTTTCCTAATGTAGATTTTCTCTGTGGATGCTGCACAGTTGGCAGGTTTTTCTCTAGGAAGATCAATGGGTTTCCGCTCACTCTGTACAGCTATGCAAGCAATACAAAATGCATAAACGCTGTGAGAAGCTTCCAAATTTTCACTCTGCAATAATGAAACATTTAAAGGGGCCACAATTTACACATTTGTGCCATTTTATTTTTTTGCCCTGAAGTCCACAAAAATGTCTTCGTAATAATACCATGTTCTCAAATCCTGCAGGACTGTGAAATGGTATGTTTGTTTGTGGAAAGGTTGTACAGTATCATAGTCAGTTACGAAAATTGCTGGGCTCTCATGTCACTGGAAACATGGGCCAGTGACAGTTTTGTACCTTTTTTCATGGTATGACCATGTGGACAGAATTATTATTTTTATATGCACTCACACTCCATCTTCATGCCCATCTCCAAGCACTTTCTGAGACGACAGAACTGGCAGCGGTTGCGATGATGTTTGTTGACCACACAGTCCTGGTTACTGCGGCAGCTGTATGTCAGACTCTTGCGCACACTTCGCTTGAAGAATCCCTTACACCCTTCGCAGCTGACCGCCCCATAATGCCTCCCTTCAAATACACAAACCCGACCATTGTATATTTAGAAATAAAAATATTCTAAATAACTATATTTAAAAATAGTGTCACTGTCAACAAAAATATCCAATGTCAAAAACTTAATACAATGACCAACTCACATGAAACAACTTCATGTGAGTTTCAACTACTCTCTTATTTATAGTCAAATCAATCTGTAAACTAGAAGATCCAGGTAAATAGGGGGCGCTGTTGCGTGCAAAGCATGTAGGAAGTGTTTTCAACCATTCCCTAGAGAAGGCAGCAGATTTATTCACTTAACGATACAACTTGTTTTTGTCTCGTTAAATTATTTAAAACTAGCAAAGGCTCAGAGTAGGCTTTCTAACTCTCTGTCCCAGGCACCCTCCTGATGCCTCTGACTTAAATAAATAGTTCACCACCCCAAAGCAGTGAATGGGTGCCGTCAGAGCTCAAACAGCTGATAAAAACATCACAATTGTCCACATGTAATCAACACCACTCCACTCCAGTCCATTAATTAATGTCTTGTGAAAGGCTACGTCTTTGTAAGAAGCAAATACATAATTTAGGCATTTTAACTTTCAACCATCGCTTCCATACTGCCTCCACTGAAAAGGTCAATCCCCTGTTGTCCTCAAAATCCACACACATACTTGTTTAGAACCGTTTTGGACTGTTTTTGCTTGTAAATGGTGCTTGACCTGTGCACAATTCTCTCCTGATTCTGACGAAACAACTTTTTCACTGAAGAAAGCAATATTATGGATAGAGGGCTTAGGTGGAATCAACCGTATGATGTTAAAATGCCTTAATGATGAATTAGTTTCTAACAAATATGCAGCTTTTCACTATGCAAAACATTAATTAATGGGCTGGAGTGGTGTGAATTATCAGCTGTTTGGACTCTCATTCTGACGGCACCCATTCACTGCAGAGCATCCATTGGTGAGCAAGTTATGCAATGCTACATTTCTCCAAATCTGTTCCGATAAAGAAACAATCTCATCAACATAATAGATGGAGCTTCCTTGTTTTGGAACTAAATTGTCAGCAGCAGCAACTACCTTATACTGACACTTGGACCAACACAATGATCAGTTCAAACTGGCTGTTTACGTTAAAGTGACCAGCAAAATTTTGTTTTGTTTTCACATGACCTTTAGTGGCGTGATGTAAATCTTTAACGTCTTAAACCTGAAATCAGACATAAATTTGAGAACAAAGAGCAATATACAAGTAAGATCAAGGAGTTTTCTAGGTTTCTCAAACAAACTCTTAAATACCCTGAATCAAAGATCCAATATGAACCCCACATACTAGCCAAATCTAATGATTAGTTATTTCTCTGAAATGCTCTTTGCAGCAGCCTAGAAATTTGAAAATACGAGGTTGTTTCTTGGTGTCAACTGAAATTGTTTGCAGCCAGCCAATCAGATTAGAACTGGTCTGGGCCATTATCATTGAAGATGATAGTAACCATTGGCACCAATGGTCTTTACGATCTACTTAGGTTTACAGTGCTTTTGGGAAATGCACCCCTGGTGATTTCAGGCATTATTTTTGCTATTTCAGCATGCAATACTCATCATATGGTCTATGGGCAACACATGTCTGTCATATGTAATCTTGCTTTATATGCTCTGGCATTATTCACATTGAATGGTTTTGTACCTGAGGCTTTATCTCCACACACCACGCAGTATTCTACAGGCTGGGCTCGGCTCATGTCTGCCCCTTTACCCAGAAGCCTCTCCACTGACACTGCATCTGTTACAAACTACCAGAAAAGGCAGAAGGATTAATTACTTGGCATTCAGGGTTGATGATGATGCCAAGGATAAAAGTAATGTGACAGTATATAGCCTCCTGTGTAAAATACAGTAAAAATGCATCATCTAATAGAGATTTTACTCTCTTTTTTTTTTTTCATGTGACAATGAAACATGGAGTACTATGAAAATACATAATGTGACAAAGCTGTTATTCACTGATGACAGACTTTAAATTCAATTGTGAATAACCGACTTTTGCTTTGTGTCCATCAATAAGAAAATAATAAAACTTTTACTGGACTATCCAACAACAGGCATACGCACATGGTTATTTAAAATATAAACCATTTTCACAACAGTTAGTTTTGGTCCTATAATTAGTTTCGCCATACAGATACATTTAATATAACATCACAGACTTGAGAAAGATGTCATTGCGACTGACCATTTTAACCAGAGTCTGTGACTGGTGTGGAGTTGGTGAGGAGCAGGCTTTCAGAAAATAGGAGCATCAGTGTTTTCTCTCACATGGAGCAAGGTTGCTTAGGATTTTCTTAAAACTTAAGAGTTTCTTAGGAGCAAGGTTTCTCAGAATTACATGGTATAAACTCAGAATTGTGAGATATAAACTCACAATACTGAGGAGAAAAGTCAGAATTGTGATATAAACTCAGCAATGCGAGATAAAGTAACAATTAGCTTTTTGATTTTTTAAATAAAATTATAACATAATATTTATCCAATTACTTACCATTATATGTGGTAGAATCTGTTAATATGCCAGTAAGAAAACATCATCTACTCTCGGAACCAGGAAATGCATACCGCCTGACCAGAATTGGGTATAAAATGTATCCCGTCTGGGGATGAAAAATTACTAGATTCGGGGATATCAACAGCATAGGCAGATAAATCTGCAAATTGCACCCTGGATGTAATAATTCAACTTTTTATGATGGATTTAAATATTTTAAGATTGAAGTTCAGGGTCTGAGACAAGAGTACAACAATAAAATCTAAACATAAAAGGCATTTGGAAAATAGCATAAATAAATGAAGACAGGGGTTAAAAACATGGTAAAAAGTGTTATCAAAAATTCTGTTCAGCAAAAATGTGACCCTGGACCACAAAACCTTAATTCGCTGGGGTATATTTGTAGCAATAGCCAAAAATACATTGTATAGGTCAAAATTATTGATTTTTCTTTTATGCCAAAAATCATTAGGACATTAAGTAAAGATCATATTCCATTAAGATATTTTGTAAATTTCCTACTGTAAATATATAGTAATATGCATTGCTAAGAACTTCATTTGGATCATTTCATCAATATTTAGATTTTTTTGCACCCTCAATTCCAGATTTTCAAATAGTTGTATCTCTGCCAAATATTGTCTAATCCTAACAAACCATATATCAATGGAAAGCTTATTTATTCAGATGATGTATAAATCTCAATTTAAAAAACTGGACTCTTATGACTAGTTTTGTGGTCCAGGGTCACAAATGAACTTTACAGTCCTATTCTGCATGTATATACTATGTACTTATTATAGTAATTACAATAATTGGGGAACAATTATGTACCAACCCTGAACCTACCCCTAAACCTAACCCATGTAGTTAGCTTATATTCCCCAGTTTCTTAGGTACACTATAACTTCATGTAAGTGCATGAACTGAAAATAATATACAAAAATCCCCTGAGACATAAGTGTGCCCACGGCTGAAGAAACACCCATGCGTTTATGTGACTTCATACCTGAATTCGTCCAGGCACCAGGCTGTCAGCAGTGGCAAAGATAAGCTGCTTGGCACTCGTACCCTCAGGTGATGCCAGGAGGACTTTGCCTGCTGAAGAGCCATCAGGTGCTGACAGGATAAATTGCTGTTTGGGCACAGTGGAGTCCAGTGCTGTCACTATCTGGATTTTTTGACCCGTCTGCTGTTCAGTGACTATCTGAAAAAGAGAAATAGTGTGTTGTGTTGGTGCACCATCTACGATAAAGCATGTGTGTGTGTGTGTGTGCACGAGCTTGTGTGTGGACCTGTATTCTCTGGGGAGTTGTGACAGAGGGGTCAGTGGAGATGATCTGAATGCGCTGGGGAGAGGAGCTCATCACTGAGCTGTCTGACGCAGATGACTGTCCCTGCAACACACAGTAAAATTCCTCTTCATCTGAGGGTCGAAGGCAGTGTGTTTCCAGACTTCAACAAACTGCCCAACAAAACAATGGAAATATAAAACATAATTCCAAGTTAGTGTTACGCTTTCTCCAATAGTAATTAATACAAACCCTCTCATCTCCCTATAGCAGGGATACTCAAATCTGGCTCGCGAGATCCAGATCCTTTCCTGCAGAGTTTAGCTCTAACCCTAATCAAACACACGTGAGCATGCTAATCAATGTCTTCAAAATCACTAGAAAATCACAGGTAGGTGAGTTTGATCAGGGTTGGTGCTAAACTCTGCAGGAAAGTGGATCTTGCGAGCCAGATTTGAGTATCACTGCCCTATAGTAAGACAATCTCTGCCTCTTCTGCGAGCACTTACAACGGATCCTCTGCAGTGAATGGGTGTCCATCATTTAATATCTTGTGACGTGAAAAGCTGCATGTTTATAAGAAGCAAATCTATCAAGCTGTTTTTTAAATGAATCTTAGATTTCTGCTCATTCGAAATCGGATACAAAAGTAGCACTGAAATATTACATTTGTTTGAATGCATTATTGAGAGAGTGACTGCGTGTGAATGTGTTGTACCTGTTTAAATCATGCTTTCACCTGAAAATATTCAGTATCTAGAGTAGGAACAAACAAATTAATTGAGAACTATAACTTCCCGCTCATGTCCATTGCCGTCATCGTAGCCTTCACATTCTTTCTGATTTGAGTGAACCTTCTCTATCAAGCTACCTAAATATGTTTAACGTGAATCCTTGTTAAATATGCAGCAGGGCTCTCAAGTTTGGAGTGAGATTTCATCTGTTAGGGGAGGAACCACTCAAATATTTGCAGCAGCAGCCCCTCGGTCCCACCCAATTCTCTCAAGTTTTTGCAGGCAGTTCAATTTTACCTATTGTTTACAAATGGGGAAGCCATAGTGCTTTATGTAGGAACCACCAACCCCTATCATCAAAGCATCAAAATGTGCAACAAACACAACAGAAAAAAAACAAAACAATGAAATGTGGACTCTCTCTCTCACACACAAGTCAAGTCAAGTCACCTTTATTTATATAGTGCTTTTAACAATACAGATTGTGTCAAAGCACTTAACAGTATCAAATTGGAGGATAGAGAGTGAGTAATGTATAATAATAAGATTAAACACTCAATTTCCAGTTAAAGGCATTTCATTATTGAACTCAGTGATGTCATTGTCTAGCTCAGTTTAGTTTAAATAGTATCTGTGAAATCAAATTGACGATAATCACTAGAAATTAAGTGTCCCCAACTGAGCAAGCCAGAGGAGACAGCGGCAAGGAACCAAAACTCCCTCTGAGACAGAATGGAGAAAAAAACCTTGGGAGAAACCAGACTCAGTCGGGGGCCAGTTCTCCTCTGACCAGGAGATTATTGTTTATTTATTGTTTACTTATTGTTTTAATTAAAATTTTAAATGTATAAA
The DNA here is from genome assembly GCF_936440315.1 of Barbus barbus. Classification (NCBI taxonomy): domain Eukaryota; kingdom Metazoa; phylum Chordata; class Actinopteri; order Cypriniformes; family Cyprinidae; genus Barbus; species Barbus barbus. Next base: position 2,217,073 of record NC_136756.1, read on the forward strand.
TTATTATTATTTTTCTATTTTATATTGTTGCAATTTCTAACAATAATAGTATTATGTAGTTAGGTATTTTATTATATTTTTAATTATTATTATTATTATTATTTTTTATTGTATTTAAGTCGAGGTCTTCACTGGGGATATGTCCCCGGGGTTCATCCAGGTGTCTCGGCCTCCACCGACGATCAGGGAGATATCATCTCCCGGCGCCAATCCACCATCTGATCCGGACACGGACTGAGAAACAGAATAAGAAAGAAACAGACAAATATTAGCATAGATGCCATTCTTCTTACGATGTAACGAGTACATTGTGTGTTATGAGGAGTGTTCCCGGTTCCGGTTGATCTAATTAATGCAGCCTAACAATCCTTTAACGGATTTGAATAATAGAAGCGTATTAGTGTGTTATGTGTAAGCCAGGTTAAAGAAATGTGTCTTTAATCTAGATTTAAACTGACAGAGTGTGTCTGCCTCCTGAACAGTGTTAAGTAGATTGTTCCAGAGTTTGGGTGCTAAATAGGAAAAGGATCTGCCGTCTGCAGTCAATTTTGATATTCTAGGTATTATCAAACAGCCAGAGTTTTGAGAACGCAGCGGACGTGGAGGACTATAATGTGATAAGAGCTCACTCAAGTACTGAGGAGCTAAGTCATTCAGGGCTTTATAAGTAATTAACAAGATTTTAAAATCTATACGATGTTTGATAGGGAGCCAGTGCAGTGTTGACAGAACCGGGCTAATATGCTCATACTTCCTGGTTCTAGTAAGGACTCTAGCTGCTGCATTTCAGACCAGCTTTAGTTTGATTAGTCTAACCTTGAGGTCATAAACGCATGAATTAGCATTTCTGCATTTGACGTTGAGAGCATAGGTCGCAATTTAGATATGTTTTTGAGATGGAAAAACGCAGTTTTACAGACGCTAGAAACGTGGCTTTCAAATGAAAGATTGCTATCAAACAGCATACCTAGGTTCCTAACTGATGAAGAAGAAATGACAGAGCAGCCGTCAACGCAATGTCGAACGCAGCGCTAAGATCCGGTAGAACTAATAAAGAGATACAACCACGATCAGATGATAGAAGCAGGTCATTTGTAACTCTAATGAGAGCAGTCTCAGTACTATGATACGGTCTAAATCCTGACTGGAATTCCTCACAGATACCATTTTTCTCTAAGAAGGAATATAATTGTGAGGATATGACCTTTTCTAGTATCTTTGACAGAAAAGGGAGATTTGAGATCGGTCTGTAATTAACTAAATCTTTGGGGTCAAGTTGTGTTTTTTTAATGAGAGGCTTAATTACAGCCAATTTGAAGGTTTTGGGGACATATCCTAATGACAATAACGAATTAATAATAGCCAAAAGAGGATCTATGACTTCTGGAAGCAGCTCTTTTAGTAGTTTAGATGGAATAGGGTCTAACTCTCCTCTCCTATAGTAGAGAATGAGTGGAATTGTTCCTCAGGGGATCTATAGTGCATCTGATGCGATACTGTAGCTGATGGCTGCATGATTACAATTTTATCTCTGACCGTATCGATCTTGGAAGTAAAGTAGTTCATAAAGTCATTACTGCTGTGCTCTTACTGTGCATTACTGCTGTGCTCTGGGTCATGGCCTAATGGTTAGAGAGTCGGATTCATAATCCAAAGGTTACGGGTTCGAGTCTCCGGCCGGCAGGAATTGTAGGTGGGGGGAGTGAATGTCCAGCGCTCTCTCCACCCTCAATACCACGACTGAGGTGCCCTTGAGCAAGACACCAAACCCCCAACTGCTCCCCGGGCGCCGCAGCATAAATGGCTGCCCACTGCTCCGGAGGTGTGTGTTCACGGTGTGTGTGTGTTCACTGTTGTGAGTGTGTGTGCACGTTGGATGGGTTAAATGCAGAGCACGAATTCTGAGTATGGGTCACCATACTTGGCAGTATGTCACTTCACTTCTTGGGGAATGCCAACACCTGTTGATGCTTTATTTTTGGTTAATTTAGTGACTATATTGAATAAATACCGGGGGTTATGTTTGTTTTCTTCTAGAAGAGACCAAAAGTAATCAGATCTCTCTAGTTTTGTTTTCCTCCAGTTGTGCTCCATTTTCCGGGCTGCTCTCTTTAGGGTGCGAGTGCTCATTATACCACGGAGTCAGACTGTTTTCTTTGATCTTCCTTAAGTGTAAAGGAGCAACTGTATCTAAAGTGCTAGAAAAGAGAGAGTCCATAGTCTCTGTTACATCATCAAGTTTTTCTGCGCTGTTCGATATGCTGAGGAATTGAGATAAATCAGGAAGATTACTTACAAAGTAGGGATGGACGATATGGCCAAAATTTATATCACAATATATTTCTTAATTTCGGTCGATACAATATAATTCCGATTTCGATATGAACTCTATTTTAAAAAAGCCTCATAAAAACTGCCAACAATGGCCACAACAGATGCCTGTACCGACAACCTTATGAAAAATACATTTGCCAAGTCTACGAAACCTCCTCCTATAAAACTATATATTTTATTTAAAAAAAAACAACAACAAAAAACGCACAAATAAATAATGTTCACCTTTTATTTGTATTTAGCCTTCATACAAACAAGAAATGTGAAATCACTGTCAAATAAACATCTCAGACTCACCTTGTTCATATGAATATCTTTAACTTCAAACTATAGGCTAACATACATTACCGATCAAAAGTTTGTGAACAGTATGATTTGTAATGTTTTTTTAAAGAATTCTCTTCTGTTCACCAAGCCTGCATTTATTTGATCCAAAATACAGCAAAAACAGTAACATTTTGAAATATTTAAATAACTGTTTTCTATTTTAAAATGTAATTTATTCCTGTGATTTCAGTGGAATTTTTAGCATCATTACTCCAGTCACGTGAGAAATCATTCTAATATTCTGATATACTGCTCAAAAAAAATATATTATTATGTTGAAAACAGCTAAGTAGAATTTTTTCAGGTTTCTTTGATGAATAGAAAGTTCAGAAAAACAGCATTTATCTGAAATACAAATCTTTAGTAACATTATAAATGTCTTTATCAATCACTTTTAATCAATTTAAAGCATCCTTGCTAAATAAAAGTATTAATTTCTATCATTTCTTTGCAAAAAAATAAAAATAAATAAATTATACTGACTCCAAGGTTTTGATAGGAATAGTGTATAAATGTAACAAAAGCTTTTTATTTCAGATAAATGCTGATCTTTGTGTCTTTCTATTCAAAGAATCCTGAAAAATATGTACTCAACTGTTTTAAATATTGATCATCAGAGTGATTTCTGAAGGATCATGTGACACTGAAGACTGGAGTAATGATGCTGAAAATTTAACTTTGATTACAGGAATAAATTACATTTTAAAATATATTCAAATAGAAAACAGTTATTTTAAATAGTAAAAATATTTCTACATTTTACTGTTTTTGCTGTACTTTGGATCATAAATGCAGGCTTGGTGAACAGATGATAATTCTTTAAAAAAAAATAAAAAAGTTAAAACCTTACTGTTCAAAAACTTTTGACTGATAGTGTAGGCTGACTGTTCTTATAGATTGAAACAAATGTGCTTCAGCCAGGATAAAGAGTCTGAATAGTGCTCTGAGTTGCTGCAGAAAACAAAAGAAATTTAGCAACAACAAAAGCATGTTGCTTGAGACGGGCTTATTCTTGAAAATGCAATCTGATTCTCTGCCAGCAGGAGGCGCTGTGAGAGCGGCAGAACTAGCGGTTTCCCTGCTAATGGCTGTAATCAAAGCAGCTCCGCTCCTGAACGCGACTTTATCAGATCAAATGAAAATGTCATCGAAACTTTTCTGAAAACAGTAGGTTCCCTTCAGAGATACATTCATATAAAACACCCGTTTTGATTTTGAAACGTGTAGTGCTCATGTTCAACAAACGCCACAAATAAATCAATGTATGAAAAATACTGGTAATGTATATCGAAATATCGGAAATGTTTAAAAATCATTTCACCGTTATTGAAAAAAATTATATTGCGATACATATTGATATTGAATTATTGTCCAGCCCTATTACAAATCAGTCTTGATGGTTCTACCATATTTGTAACAAGGAGTAGAATTTACAGTTTTAGCTATATGGAGTTTACACAAGACTAGATAATGATCTGATATATCGCTTTGCTGCAGAATTTCAACACCACTAACATCAATTCCATGTGACAGTATTACATCTAGAGTATGATTTTGACAATGAGTAGGTCCTGAAACGTGTTGTCTAACCCCAATAGAGTTCAGAATGTCTATGAATGCTGATCCTAATGCATCTTTTTCATTATCGACATGGATATTAAAATCGCCAACAATTAAGCCTTCATCTGCAGCCAGTACTAACTCGGATAGAAAATCAGCAAATTCTTTAATAAAGTCTGTGTGGTGCCCTGGTGGCCTGTATACAGTAGCCAGTACAAACATCACAGGGGATTTATCACTAACACGTGTTTCTCTGAAGTTATGGTGCTGCCTATAACATTATCTAAACGAGTTATACTTAAAGCCTGCCGTCTGAGAAACACTGAGAATATTGCTATAAATTGTAGCAACACCTCCCCCTTTACCTTTTGGACATGGCTCATTTTAATAGCAGTAATCTTGGGGGGGTGGACTCATTTAAAGTAATGTATTCATCTGGTTTTAGCCATGTTTCTGTCAAACAGAGCAAACCTAGATTATGATCATTGATCTAATCATTTACGAAAAGTGCTTTTGTAGAAAGGGACCTGATATTCAGTAAGCCAAGTTTTATCAATTGTTTCTCTGTATTGTAAACATTTTTTATTTGTTGAACATCAATTAAATTGTTACTCTTAATTTGGTTTGGATGTTTTCTGTATTTTCTAGTTCGGGGAACAGACACAGTCTCTATAGTGTGATATCTAGGTGAAGGAGTCTCTATGTGCTGAGAATTAACAGACTTCTGTGACGTGAGGCGGCTAGCAGACGGTCGGTTTAGCCAGTCTGTCTGCTTCCTGACCTGGGCCCCAGTTAAGTCAAGTATGAACTCTAAGACTATGTGTCATATTTCTAGAGAGAAGAGCGGCACCACCCCAGGAGGGATGAACACCATCTCTTTTCAACAGGTCAGGTCTGCCCCAAAAACTCGCCCAATTGTCTATAAAGTCTGTTATTCTGCGGGCACCACTTAGACATCCAGCCATTGAGTGACGGCAGTCTGCTATGAATCTCATCACCCCGGTAAGCAGGGAGGGGACCAGAGCATATTACAGTGTCTGACATCATACTTGCAAGTTCACACACCTCTTTAACATTATTTTTAGTGATCTCCGACTGGCGAAGTCGAACATCATTAGCGCTGACGTAAATAATCTTACTGAATTTACATTTAGCATTAGCCAGCACTTTTAAATTTGCCAAGATGTCAGGCGCTCTGGCTCCCGGTAAACATTGGACTATGGTGGCTGGTGTCTCTATTTTCACGTTCCGTACAATAGAATCACTTTCATCAGGTTATCAGTGGGTGCATCACTGAGTGGGGAGAACCTGTTTGATGTTCTGATCGGAACGGAAGAGCTGTGTTTTGACCCGCGACTAGGCCGCCTCACAGTCACCCAGCTGCCCTGCTGCATGGGCTCTAATGCTGGAACCGAACAATGTACAGGACTCCCTGAGCTAGTCGCATCCAAAGCCGTATCTACAGCCCTCACATTCTTACTGTCCTCAGTTAAAGTTTGGATGCGTGTCTCTGGTTCTAAAATCTTCTCTGTCAGCCTAACTATATCCCTGCATTTATCACATGTGAATCCCTCATCGCCGACAGAGAGAGATAAACTATACATGTGACATGAAGCGCAAATAACAAGAGAAGGAGAAGCCATTACTCACCGTGATAGAGGAATGATTTACTTACCACTGTTGTTTGATGAACTCGTGAGTTCAAACGGAGCGAGGGAGAGATGAAACGGAACGAGAAAAAAGAAAACAATAATTGGCGTGAATAGAAACGCAAGTGGAAACGCGAATGACAAGCTAACCGGCTAACCAATGCTAACACGTGGCACACGCATTGCACTCGCAGTTTTATATTAAAAGTGAACGTTCAAATTAGTCAGATTAGTTTGATAGATAATATCAGAAATATGGAGGGAATTAAGAGTGATAGTAAAATTCAGCAGAAAAGCGAAGCTACACGGAGCTACAATCGCAAACCTCTCAGCAGAATGGCAGACAGGAGCAATCGACACACACACCTTGACATACATACTCAAGGCAAGTTCTGCAATCCTACTGTGTGTGTGCAATATGTACATAGTGCAAAGAGCACTACTGTTCAGTTGGCATGTTTGGGGCCAAATTTATTTTTATTTTTGATACTTAAAAAAAATATTTTTATTTATTTAAATTATATATATGTTTTGTAAAACAGGCATGGTTGAGTAGTTGTAAGGGATGTGGGTTAAAGCATGATCAGTGTACTGTGTCTCAGGTTGTAGTGAGTCTTAATTACAATGCAGTGTTTCAGTAACTTACAATCAATAAAGCATGGATGAATAAACTCTATCGCCTTGCGAAGCTGAAAGGTACACATCAAAGAAAACACGAACAAATGAATGAAAAATAGAAGTCTGTTAATCAGCCACATGCATTTAAGCTACCAGTAATCAAACGCCATCCTGTATGTTTCTATTGATACCAGTATATCTTGCTAATTATTATAAATTTATACTTTCAGCCCTGGATGCTGATTGGTCAATACAGCATTCCAGCTTCCAGTGCTGAAATACATAGTATAGCAACATTGTATAGTACATATAAAGGCCAATTGTTAACCTTAAAGGAACACTTTTTTGAAAATAGGCTCATTTTCCAACTCCCAAGTTAAACAGTTGAGTTTTACAATTTTCGAATCTATTCAGCCGTCTGGCGGTTGCACTTTTAGCGTAGCTTAGCATAGATCATAGAATCAGATTAGACCATTAGCATCTCGCTCAAAAATGACCATGGAAACACATTTACAATGATATTAACTATTATAAAGGTAATATATATATATATATATATATATATATATATATATATATATATACAAAGTTTATTTGGATTAATTTGTCTGTCTTTTTCAGAATTGTTCTAACATCTCTAGTACTTCCCTTAGTTTCAGGTAGCCAGCGCTAGGCTTCTGGTTGCAAAGCTGTTAGAGAGTTCTTGACTGCATCAATAATACTTTAGGGTGGATTTGACTATATTCCCCAACATCAGTGTAGTAAGGATGGTCTTAGCTGTGGCTAGGCAGGCAGCAAAAAAAAAGTAAAAATCTGAAGTTTCTTAAAGGTGATTTAATTTTCTTGTCAAGGCATGCTCCAAACAGTGTAACAGAGTTCCATCACCAAAATTCCAATACAGGAAAATCAAAGTACAAACAAAAGTAAAGGGGAAAACAACATAAAATAATAATTACCCAACAGTCACCCTTTGCCCCCCCCCCTTTTGTCCAAACAATTAGACTCTTTATAGTTGAGGCTCCTCCCCTCAAATTCAAACATACCAATGGCAAGGCTATCTCCAACACAATCTACATAGTTTATTTATGAGATCATATTTAACCTCAACATTCAAACATGAATCTTAGCATCTTCTTTATCAAGCTCCATATTCATCATGAAAACCAACGAGAATCTTAAAAGACATGCATTCAATGTAATAATTTTCAACATTCTCAATACTTGAACTCCTCCTCCTTTGGGAAGGTATAAGTCAGGCTTCCTGTTCGCGAGCCCCTCCTATTAGGAAGTTCCAGGAAGAAGGTAAGACAAGAGATTCACCATTAACAAACAAATCATTATTGGTATAATTTACATTCACCTTTTCTTATTTACAGGCACAAAAGGCTAAGACCGACAAACATGAATCGCAATGGAATGTGCACCTTCCATTCGACACATGTGAGACAAAACAGTAAATAAAATTATCTTGAACACAAAACCCATTGTTTGTTTCTTTGAATTGAAAGTTACATACCTCATTTTATCACATTCAGCTCTCGCTATAACAGGCAAGTGATTTCGTCCAGAAATCGTAAAATCAAAATGCTAAAAAAAAAATGAAGGGGTTACCTATTCATCGGATCTTGCTCTTCCAAATGCGTGCGCATCCATGTTGCTTAGTAATAAGCATGCTTGCGGGATCACGGAATTTACACGGAAACAACATCATCCTAATTTCTGATTGGCTGGTTTAACTCTGTATAACTCGAGACAGCTAGGAACTCGGCAGAGAACTTCCCTCCGTATTCCTGCGCCTCATCTATAAATTGTATATAAGCAGGACAAGTTAGAGCTGCACGATTAATCGTTAAAAGATCGCGATCTCGATTCAAACACCCACGTGATCTCATTTCTCAATGTCAACAATTCGCCCGTGTCTATTAAACCTTTGAAAAAACCTTACCGGAACATTTAAATCTGCGTTCGTGCTGCCGCTGGCACAGAGAGCCGTTATCATGTAGGTATGAAACAGCTTCACAAACAGTTTCTCTCAACTTCACCGTATTATTATATCTTACAATTCATTATGTATACTACTTATTGCAAATAGTGGCAATTATCTGCACCTCAGTATTGTAGTACATTATAAAACAATACGCGATAACGTATTGAGTGTAAATTATATTTTTAATTCAAATTATTAAATGGATGCCACCTCATTGGGACAATCAAACCCTCCCTACACCTACTCTAACCCTACCCGATACTTTTCCTTTCAACTTTTTGATTATTTCCTTCATTTTTATTGAAAATAAATGCTGATGCGATATGTGATTTGAAAAGGGGAAAAAAAAAAAGTTAGGAAAAAAGGCGGGCTCGAACTCGGGTCGATCACGTTAAAAAGCATGCACCTTACCATCTACACCACTGAAACTGATGCAGAGTTAGCGTCTTTTTTTAGTGTTGGCTAACCCAATCACACGGTAGTGGGCGGAGTTAGTGTAAATAGCCTTTCCCAAAAAGGCAGGCTATTGGCACTTAGTGTAAATAGATACTCCGTATTTTTTATGCCCTTACCCTAAACCTACCCCTAAACCCGCCCCTTACACAAAACTTTCTGCTATTTTTTCAAAAACTTCATTCTATATTATTCACAAGCTTGTTTCCGTGTGGGAACCAAAAATGTCCCCACAAATCAAAAATGACCTGATATTACTATCCTCGTGAGGACAACGGTTTCCCCAATAATATAGGGAATACCAGGGCACACACAATTGTCTCTTCGCATATTGTTCTAGCTTGTTTCCCAGTCTAGCTTTCTAATAAACCTGGCATTGTACAATGAATATTGCTGGCACTGTGATGCACTGATGATGTTCCTTTATATTAAGTCAATTTAGATAAAATCATCTGCTAAATGCATAACTCTAAGTGTATCTTAGCTACCAAATCATAAAGCACCATTAAGGCCATTTCAATGTAGAAGGATCCTTGAAACTCAGCCTTCATTAGGAGTATTTTGAAGGATGCATCAAGTATATCATTCATGTCCTCCAATCAGCCACAATCCTTTGCACACATTCCAAAGGAACTGGTGCAAAATGAATTGGAAGTGAACTTGTCCAATTACATTATGCAAAACAAAAATTATTTTTGAGCAGACGACTATGTTTTTAGTTTGTTGTGTTTAAATGAGTCACATAATGCAAAAGTGTCGAAAGAGCTAACACCACTGGGAGACAGATGCTAGTCATTCACTGTATCACATTAATAGAATGTCACTTAATAGGAACATTTTTAAGGTATTTTCCCAAAATTTAATTTATATTAGATTTTTGTATTGACTGTGGGGACAGAAACCTATATGATGTATCCATGTGTGCTTGCTTGACATTCTCATTCGAGAACTCCAGCAGGGTTGCCAGGTTTTCATAACAAAACCCTCCCAATTGCTACTCAAAACCTTCCCAATGGCATTTCGAGGGGGTAAAAATTGCATTCCGAGGGTTAAAATACATGTTTTTTGGCGAGGTTCCCCCTGGTAAAATTCACATTGCAGGGGCTAAATATAACATTATTAGGGTTGCTTCAACCCGCGGACATGAAAAACAATCCGCGGCAACAGTGTTAAAGTAGCCCAATTCCGCAGGAAAACCATGGACTTGACAACACTGAACTCCAGCCAAGAAGCCCCAGAAGGACTGGTACAGGAAAGATGCAGCCTTCCAATTTGCGATCAGATTTGTACGATAACGTTTACGTCTCCACACAAAATATATAGCCTACTTAAAACCTTTTCACTTGTTATTTCGGTTTATTCCCTGGACAATTTATTTGATTTATTTCAGTTGCTGTTAATATTGTAATAGTGAGTACACTGTGTAAATTTTCTGTATATTTTCATACAAGTGTAGTTATTCTGCAATAAAAAAGACAAACGTTGTAATTTTTTTTTTACTATGGGAAAAATTACATGGACACAAGTCATATTTTTATAATAAATATTCTCATATTACAAGTTTCATATCCATAAATGCAAGTGGTCTGAAAAGAAACCCAGTATTATCCAGTTCAAGAATAAAATTGCTTAAATGTATTCTATTAAACTGGAAAAAGGAACACCCTCCAACATTTGAACTATTTAAAAATATCATAAACGACACACTACATATGGAATATTTAGCATACAGTTTAAAAAACAAAACCCACATTTTCTAAGAGACCTGGAATATTATATGAACCCTTTGACTCGTGCCTATACAACTTGACATCCATTGTTATCACATTGACCATTCATGTTCCGTCATTCTATATCAGTTTTAATTTGCTAACACAAATTGGATTTGATGATGCATGTTTTTATATTTGTATACTCTGATACCTGTTTTTGTTTGTTTGTTTTTGTTGTATTATAAATCGGAAAATAAATAATAAAAAATTAAAAATAAATAAAAAAAAGAATAAAATTGCTTTATATTGAAACAAGGACCAAAACAAGAAACATAAAGGACCGCCGTCAAGTCATATGTGCTATAGAACTATGGACCTCTATAATAACTTAAATTCCTCCGTTTAATTTATCTTTACATGTATACCCCTTTTTTTGTGAATTATTATTGATTGATATTTTATGTTCATTAAAGACTATATGTGATGTGATCTTTAAAAAACAGCTGATGTGCGTTTTATATTTATTTACATAAATGCTCACAAATCTTTTTAACAGTAAAAGCTTTTATGTAAACTTAATATATTTGGGTCATTCTACAGAGACGTCCACTTTTGGTATGGCAAGATGTCTTAAAATGTATTTATTTTTCTAACATTTAAACTTAGACCACATTATTAGATTACCTTTTGACTTTACGAATACATACAAATGACAGCTTAATTTTTTTATAGCTTTTTTGTGCAATTATTTCAAGAGCACATGTACTATTTTTTGTCACTGGTATTACCTTCTTTAATCAGTTTTTATGAAATATTATTTCTCAGTTTTCTTTCAGCACATGTAGTCAGAGTTAGAGAAAAATAATGAAAATGCACAAAATAAGGAGATTGTTTTATTTATGTAATGTGACAGAAAAAACAGTACAGTAACAGTTCAGTAAAGTACGAAGTACGACTTCTCCGTTCACAACTCCTCCCTCGACTTCAAGCGGCAAATCTCGCCGATCGGTTTTCGGTAAGTTCAACTGAGATGCCAGACGACGAGAGTAGAAAGCTGCAGTCATCCTTTAATCGTATTTGTGTCTGATTGAACTCCATGCTGGTAGCGATAGCGCTTTACTATGCTGGCGGAAGTCTCAAAACGAAAGTTGCGTGACATCATGTGAAAAGGGTCAGGTGGAACTATGATGTCACTTTGTAGGCGAAAACCATAGACTGTAAAAAAAAGATGGACGACGCATCTCCGCTTGCTTCCATTATACAAAAGTGAAGCGAATACATCTCAGTATGGCTGCTGCCATCTTGCGTAAATGACGTCATTTGGAGCCCGAGTCTGCGCAGTAGAGTCTTGAGGTGGAGCCGCGGAATCAAACTCCAGCCCAAACTCCCGCAGCGCAGACTCAATCAACCACGCCCCCTGAACTTCTCATTTGACTCCCCGAAGCAGGCTTGTTAAAATAAGGTAAATACAACAACTAACAACATAAATTTAAAAACACACAATAAAATACTACACATGGGTCTTCTCGTTTGGCTCTCAGCGAAGGCGGTCACATTTTCTCTCTCCCCTCCTCTCCTTACCTTCCCTTCCCTGCTTTGCTCTCTTGTCTCATCTATTGTCTATTGTCTAATACTTGAGACTCTCTCTGCACTGCTCTCCAAACTGAAAAATCATGGATTTGATCAACTGGACTCTCAATGCAATTTTCTCGATGAGAAGTCTAGGTTCGGGGGAACCTGATTGTCCCAGCCGGACGTTCGCAGCAGGATATACGATGGACGCATGGGAAAGGTGGCGGGTCGTGTGTCTGGCGGCTCTTTCCGTGGAGGACATTGAAGATATCTACCTATTCGGAACCATGATAACAGGTCTTCTGCTGATTGGATTAGGCTTTGCCCTGGGTTATCGTAAAATTCAGGAAACGGGTACAGCTGTCAAAAGCCTCACTAGGCTGCCCGTTATGATTGAAGCAGTGGGCAGAGCGGTCAGCTCTGAGACTGAGACTATTAACCGCAATATGGATACCATCACGGAGAAGCTTTCGGATTTGAAAAGAAAAATTGATGGATTTGGAGACCAGAATGGACAATGAGAGGTGCCGTGAAAATTGTAATATGGCTACTCGCACCAAGACTAAACAATCTTATCTTCTTTCGGCTCTCTCAAAACAACACAACCTCGGACAAGGCGTGCTGGGAAACAACCCGGGAAGAGCACTGCTGTGTGACGCTCTCACATTACTTCCCTGACCTCTTCCACAGACACCTGCGGATTGTTGACTCTGTCTGGGTCCTGATCAAGGCTGTCTCCATAGCAACGTGCTGTGTCGCTATCACACTCTGCGGACTGAGACAACTTGATTTGTATGCCAGCGTGGCGACTCCACAGGCACATACTCACACACATACGCACATACACAGATATGCATTCACCTCCTAGCCCCGTTCCCTCGCCTTCGCCGCTTTGTTCCGCCAGCCTGACAAGCGGGTCCGACCGGCGCCGAAAATGGTTGCAGGACCGGATGGCTCCTTGCCGGAACTGGATTACCCCCCTGTTACAGTCATGTGACTTTGTTGTTGATTGACTATGTGCGTTTTGTTGCTGGGGTGTTTTTTCTGTCCTCACACTGTACTCTCATAAGAATATAGTCTGTGAATAATTTTTTTTCTCCCCCCTCTCCTCATGTCAAGCTGTATCTCTTCCTATAATACCTACATTTCACTGCTGGTTATACTCTGTATGATTATGTATTTGACAAATAAAATTACTTACTTACGTACTTAGGTGCTGGTCATAAAATTAGAATATCATGAAAAAGTTGATTTATTTCAGTAATACCATTCAAAAAGTGAAACTTGTATATTAGATTCATTCATTACACACAGACTGATATATTTCAAATGTTTATTTCCTTTAATTTTGATGATTATAACTGACAACAAATAAAAGTCTCAAATTCAGTATCTCAGAAAATTAGAATATCAATTAAGACCAATGCAAAAAAAATGCAATTCTCTGCCAGCGGGAGGTGCTGTTGGAGCAGGAGAGATTGAGGTTTCCCCGGTAAGGCTGTACACAAAGCAGAGCTCCGCTCACAAACGCTGCTTTATCAGGCATTACATGCGAGATTAAATGAAAATGACATCCAAAATGTTCTGAAAATAGTTGGTTTCCATCAGAAATACAGTGATATAAAAACATCTGCACTGGGTTTTGATTTTGAAACGTGCAGTGCTCAACCAAGCGTTCTCCCCACCCCCCAACCAATAGAATTTCTGTAGGCGGGATTTACAATTTGTGATGTCATAAATACAGGAAAACAACGCTGTAGTCCAAACGAGCCATTCGCTGTAGTTCTTGAAAAATATCTCCCTTTGGAGTGGACTTTGAGATTTGTAACTTTGTACATCGTTTTATGCCCAAACATACACACTACACTAACATTCAAAAAGTGAAAAAGCATAATAGGACCCCTTTAAATATATACATGCATATGTTTGTATTTACATAAATATACACACTATACACACATATATTATGTAAACAAAAATGTTTACTTAGGATGCGATTAATCATTTGACAGCACTAATATAAAACTATACAATCATATATAAATTAAATAAAATTATAGTAAGATTTGTTCTTGAGTGTAAAAACTGCAATTAATTAATTATCAGATTATCAGATAAGACTTGAACTGAACTGAGTTCAATGACACTGTAACTTCTGTAGAGCTGCTTTATAGCCGAAGCAAATTTGTTTCATAACTGATCAACTTTGTAACATCAACCACACTCTTATTAAACCAACCTGAATCAACATTGTACTGACTTGACTTGAGCTGAATGAGCTTGACTTGAGTGATTAAGGAGCAGAACATACCACGAAAGCTGGTCTGACAGATGCTCAACAATGGCCCTACACTGACCAACGACCGACCGCTGGCTTGGTGTGTCACACAACATTTAAATCCCCTCGTTTTAGTATCTCTCTCACATCACTCACCTCTGAAACCTGCTCAGCGGGCAATATCTGCTGAGCCAGCACCTCCACATTGGTTGTCATGGTGAAGTGAAGTCATTAGAAGTGTCTGATTGGACAAAGGCCAGCTCTGCATCTGCCAGCAACACCTCCACCTATGTGCCAATCAAATACAGATATTAAAGAATAGCCAATGAGTTTTGCAAGCACAAAAGAATCTTACATGCAACACTTGAAATTCATATCTGCAACATTCGGAAGATTTCATAGGTGGTTTGTTCTAGGCAGGGAAAAAATGTACTCAAACAGTTTGCATCTTTAACTCTACTCAAGCCCAATTATACTCCTCATCCACTCTTACATAAATCATATAATTCTATATTACATTAGTTAGTGCAGGTAATCACAAATTGATTATGGTAATGTAAAAAAGGCTTAGGGTCTAACTGTGTAAATGTATAAATAAACATTAACCATTATTAAGAAACTGCTGTAAAAGTATTGTTCAATGTTAGTTAACAGTGTTAACCCATTTAATAACACCAGTCACAATAGTAACCGTAAAAAATGTTTTTTATTTATAAAGCTCTAAAAACCTTACTGACTGATGTTTTAGTGCACTTCCTGCAAATATGGAAAAAAATAAAGGGTCTCAATGAAATATGAGCACTTTCACATGATCAGTGCAAACTGTCACATGACCAGAGCAGTTTATTTACTGTTTGCACCTTGAGAAGATGATAACTGCATCAAAGCTCCAAAATAAAAGGCTAGTTATGTTAACAAAGATATGACAAAGAGTTTTGGTACACATTACCTTTAAGGTGTCTATTATTAATATATGAATTCACATATATTCAGTTTTGTTGAGTGTGGTCATAGAATGAGTAAACACCTTGATGGTCACAATAGTGACCGGTGGGATAACAGTGAACTTAGCTATACAATATAAATCCAATTGCAGTTGTTAGTGAAAATTGCAATAAAATGTTGCAATGACAAAGTATTGCACTAAATTAAAAATGTTACAAAAAATGTACAATAATGATGTTGTAATACTCGTAGCATTGATATAAAAATGTGATGTTATATTTTAGAATAAAGAAACAATTTTGAAATATGTTGATGGTTGTATTTTTTTGTCTTATCTCAGTATTCCTATCAATGTTGTATAAGGGTATTTTATACATAACAGTAACCCTATAGATTGTCATCAAACAGTTTAAAATAGCTGGGCTAAGATATATAACTATATTTATGACTGCAGAAATTTGTTAATTCAGTACACACATTATCCCACCGGTCACAATTGTGACCGACTATAAAACACCATTTTTCACACACTTTCCCAAATAAATTAAAAACATAATTATTGATTATTTCAAAGGGTTACTAATGACTGAACTGTATTCATCCAGAGTGAGGAAAAGGGTTCAGAAAATCACTGTGGATCCCTCACATCCAAGTTATCACCTTTTTGAACTTTTGCCATCTGGCCGGCGCTACAGAGCCCCAATTACCAGCAGAGCCAAGCACAAGAACAGTTTCTTCCCTCAGGAAATCCACCTTATGAACAGTTAAATGCACCCCCCCACACATAATCTATAGCACAACTGTACATACAATTTATTTATTTTTCAATTTCTGTCTATTTATATTACATTTGTGTATTTTTGATTCTCATCTTATTTTTATTATCTGTGTGTTGTTGTCTGTGTACTGGAGGCTTATGTCACTAAAACAAATTCCTTGTATGCGCAAGCATGCTTGGCAATAAAGCTCTTTCTGATTCTGATGACACTTCATTTGGATATTTTCATGCCTGGGAAAAATTTGGGTTTAAATGGGTTAACTAGTGCTGTCACACTATTAGGCGTGATTAATCGCATCCAAAATAAAAGTTTTTATACTGTGCAGATTTATTATGTATATATAAATACACACACATACATGTATATATTTAAGAAAAATGTGTTACGTTTATATATTAAATATATTTATATATAATATGAATTATATAAATACAGGCATTTAAATACATGTAAATATTTTCAAAATATATATAGGTGCATGTGTGTGTATTTATACATAATAAATATACACAGTATATATATATCGTGATTAATCGTTTGACAGCACTAGTGTTAACTAATGTTCAAACATTCATTTTCAAATTATGCTTCCATCTCACAGACTTAAAAAATTGTATTCTTCATATTTTTACTTCTAAATATAGAGTTTACTAAAGAATATAGGATTCTCTGTTTTCATCCCCAAATTGGTTTCTAAGTTTTAACATAATAATAATAATACTAATAATAATAATAATAATGTGACAAACACAGTGATTGCTGAATCTCAAAACAGTAATAACAACTGAGGATGAAATGTACTTCACTGTCATAAACAATTTGAACGCCATATTTTCTGATACATTTAAACATTTAATTCACATACTTCTGACATCCTTAGTTAATCTAAGTATATAAATGAATACATTAGTAATTATTTTAGTGCTTGACTAAATTAATTTCCTTGACCTTTTCAGTCATTTGTTATTGATTTTGTTATTTAAAATAACTTTGATTCATAACAATTAAGACATTTTATGAACCAATTCAGTAAAAAAAAAAAAAATCTGTAGAAATCATTTAATCATTTTACATTTCTTTTCCCCAATATTCAATAGTTGAATTAAATTGTGCATTTCAGGTAAGTATTAATATTTAGCCGTATACATTTAAAAGAGTTGTGTTTTATTGCACTGCAAGTCCATTTATGTACTAGGGAAAAGTACATTAAAAGTATTTTTTATGTACTTTAAAAGCCATTTAAATGTCTGCATCAAAAGAAATTTAACAAAACTTATTGTACATAGAAAGCACATTAAATGCAAGTAAAGTATCTAGTTTTAAGGTTTCAAATAAGTTTGGGGAGAATAAAATGTCAAAATGTGGGTGAAACGTGGTTCCATTGTCATTCAGTGTAAGACTTATTATTCATGTAATAATTAAAACAATACACTTCTTATTATTCTGACCTGTAGTACTACTATAGGTATTAAAATATATAAACGAATAAGTGAGCATACAACATTTTATTGCATTTTAAATTAGTAAAAAATGACAAAGGACCAAATTGGGATAGTGACAATGTTTAAAAATGTAAAATTGCAAGTAAGTAATATTGAGGGTAAAACTAATCAGTCTTTTAATATGTCATAAACTAGGCCTAATTCTTGTGGTAAATATGCCTGACAAGATTGTTACACTGAATTACATTTTAGTGCCTGTTTTCTGTAAATCATGGTAAAAAAAAACAAATATGATATTTATTTGTTGCGCAAAAAATAAATAAATAGGACACTTTCTAATGTATTGAAAAATAACAATTGAAAGCTGTATTACACTTATTGTTTTAATGCTTAAAAACCATTTTTCACCTTTGACCCACTAATATATAAAGTACTTGTTTTATTAGCATTTATGTAATCAACAAATCCATAAAAATGTCATTTATAGATGTGTAGTTTATAACAGATTCACAGTCACAGGATTCTGATGAAACTGTACAGGCTTTCACTGATTGGCTGGCTTTGCCGTTCGTCATTATTCAACGACTCGCTGATAGGTTAGCGGTGAGGTTAAGAACACGCCCCAGAGCGGAACTATCCAGGAAGTCGTGTTCAAAACACGGAACAAAATGGAGACCTTGGCGCAATGCCAAGAAAAAAAACCAAAAAAAAAACACATGAAGCCTTTGTTAAACGTCTGTTAAAATAATTAACATAGAGACATTCGTGATTCCACATGACCGTAATATTCAGGTCAAGTCAAGCGACGGTTCAAAAGTATCCAGTAAAATGTATGAACATTGAGGGTAAATCCTCCCACTGAAGAGACCCGCGGTGGCAAAGGTAAAAGGGTCGAGTTCATATGTTAGCTCTCAGGCTAACAAGCTAATGCCTGAAACATGTAAGTTATACCGATGTATAAATCACAGCACAATGATTGACTCCGTTACATTTATATACAACAGTTGCTCTAGTCTATAACGCGAAATATGCCAGCCATACCACATTCAGACAGGCTTTTGTCCTTAAATAAAAGCACAAGCGTGAATGTTTACAGCACCGAGGAGGGCCTGCATCTCTGCACTGCACGCGCAAACGGGTTTTTTTTCACGGATCGTTTTGACCAACCATTGTACGACATGCAGAAATTAAAAGCTGCTCACCTGTGATACGGACGGGCGCAGGTTTGTTGCTCTCGGGTTTATTGCATATTATTTGTTATTGTTTTACTCCAGTGAAAGGTCATAGTTCGTGACCCCGTTTGCAAGCGTGCGAGAGTTTTTCTTCCTCTCGGGCTCGTTCACGGTTGCGCGGACACGAGCGTCTGGAGCAAGGCGTCGCTGACGTCATCATGTCTGTCTCCAACACGACAGCGTGCGGATTCCTACACACACACACACACACACACATACTTATCTAAGTGCCATCTGAAATTTTCTTCTAAATGAATAATTTTTCTCAGGCTCCTATGTTTATCTTCAGTTATTTCACTTTAAGAGGAAAAGAGAGGGAAAACATTACATGACTGCTGTAATCAAAAACTAGGGCGAACCAATAAAATATAAAAATAAAATAACATTATATTCTTGTATTTAAAGTATGCTTTATTTTTTGTGAGCTTTTTGTTTTTCTATGCATTTTTTCAGAATCAGAAAGCGCTTTATTGCCAAGTGTTTACACACACAAGGAATTTGTCTTGGTGTTAGGAGCTTCCAGTACAGAAGTACAAGCATAGTGCAGACAACATATAATCAAGGTAATAAAAACACTAATAATGACGAGAATAGACAATAAATTATAAATAACAACAGTAATAAAAATACAAATATACAGAAAAGAAAAAAAAGAACAAATGTCCATAGACAGAACTGTGAATGTGCATATGTCTTATGTACAGATGAAGGTTTGATGAGTTATTTGCCAGTTTTATGAGGAATCATTCTCAGAGTCTTAGGGTTTTGATGCCAGAATTTAGATTTTATTATCAGAGACAATAAAACCGAGAGACCCTGCAGATAATCTCTCGAATCTGTGTTCGTTCCCTCTTAAATACAGTTTTTTCCCCTACATTTCCTATATTGTTATTGTTTCTAGGAAACAGTCTCCATCTGTTTCCTAGAGCAGACAATAGGCCCCAATTTACACTGTAAAAAATATTGTTTGGACGCAACAAAAAAAATTAACGCAACAGTTTGCATCAATTTTTTTGAGTTAAGGCAATTTCTTCTGAAATTAAGATCAACCAATAAACTATATTGTGTTATGTATACTTAGAAAAGTGTGTTAAAACTAACAATTATTAAGTTGAATACTCATAAAAATTAAGTTGTTCTAGCTTGTTTTTTCACATTGTTTTAAATTTGATTCAATCATAGACACTGGTTACAAAAACTACTAAAATATGTTTTTTGACGAAACAATACTTAATGCTGTATGGAAACCAATCTTTTAGCATTTTCAGCCAAATTTTTTCTGATCTTAACAGTATATAAGACAATATTATACAGACCCAGTGAGTCTGTTCTCAACCTAAGCAAATGCTCTACTCCTCAGCGCAATGGTAATCTCTTAAAAACCACCAACATAACAGAAACACTTTTAAATACCAAAAGAACAGAACACTGAACATTAATAAATCTTCTCCTGTTCTGATCTTGAATAGAAATGCATAAAATATGAGTTTATTTCTACATTACCGCTCATTATTCAGTCACATGCAAAGCATGCTGGGAACCTGAAACGTGAACTTGAAAAAGGAAGTTATGGAGCTAATTACATTGAGTTAGTACAACTTAAATAATGTTTTAAACAAACTAACACAAATATTTAAGTTGAAGTTACACACAATATTACGTTGATGTAATTATCAACATTAAGATGTCAGGACAACTCAACAACAAATGTTTGCAACTTAAGATGTTTAATTAAATCAATAAATTGGAATGTTTAACATGCACCAATGCATTAAATTAAGTAGTGGCAACAGATCCACTGAAATATTTTTTAGAGTGTATGTTACGTTAAAGGAAGAGACCCTATCATGTCACAACGGGATGTGCAGCTTTACCTTACACCATACGTCTGCACATTCCACTGTTCTGCAGGCCTCTACACATGCAGGCAGATACAATTTTATAATAGTAGCATAACTTGATACCTAAATGGCTATATTCACATTGATTACACTTGATTAATTTGTATTTTGATTAATAAAACTCTTCTACACGCTCTGTGACGTTTCCCCTGATTGAAATTGCTACCTGATTGCCTAATGCTTACCCCACCCCCACACCTAACCCTAAACCTACCAATACTAGGGGGGTAATAATGTGCCAGGGGTCAGAATTCGGCAAATATTAAGAAATATCCTCTCCAGACATCACGTTTGGCCACTTCTGTATGGTTCTCGGTTATAAACTATACCTCAATACAAATGGCGATGCAAAAGAAAATGTACTCCAATTATAAAGTCATGGTAAAACATTTGGCCCACATTTGCTTATATACTAGGCCCCAATGTGACAGCTATCGTCCACGTTTGGCCCAAAAGATCTTGCTATTTGTGCTATATATTCTTTTATAAGGGTTTTCGCCAATGGTACAGACTTGCTGAGGTTGGTATCTCCCCAGTAAGAACACCTTTGATGTGGTCAAGGTCATTTTGTGATTGGTTTATAAGGGACTCATGATCCAAGTTGACCACTGACCAGGGATAGTTTACCCAAAAACGAAAATTAATTTGCTTGTTCTCTGCATCTGTTCCAAATTTGTATGGGTTTCTTTCTTCTGGTGAGTACAAAAGAAGATAAACTGAAGAACGCTGGTAACCAAACAGTTGACGGTAGCTATTGACTTACATTGTTTTTTTTTGTTTGTTTGTTTTTTTACGCTATGCAAAGCTACCTTTAACTCACACAGAAAGAAACGTAAACCGCAACTCAATAAACATTATGACATGCAATAGAATATTTGAAATGACAAAAAATAAAAAAAATTAAATATATGTCAGCATAAACATGCAATCAAGCTAAAATGTATAATTAAATTTCAGATAAAATGCTGCAGAGATATGTAACAGAACAATCAACAGTAAATGGGAAGTCGTGGCCTAATGGTTAGAGAGTTGGACTTGTAATCCGAAGGTTGCGGGTTCGAGTCTCGGGCCGGCAGGGATTGTAGGTGGGGGGAGTGAATGTCCAGCTCTCTCTCCACCCTCAATACCACGACTGAGGTGCCCTTGAGCAAGACACCGAACCCCCAACTGCTCCCCGGGCGCCGCAGCATAAATGACTGCCCACTGCTCCGGGTGTATGTTCACGGTGTGTGTGTGTTCACTGCTGTGTGTGTGTGCACGTTGGATGGGTTAAATGCAGAGCACGAATTCCGAGTATGGGTGATATTCCGGACATTATTCAAACGGAATTCCAAATTAAAAACTCACTTGTGCACTTGTAAATGCAGACGTGAGAGCTTAGAGCCGGGGGCGGGGCTGGGCTGAGAATGAAGACATTTTATTGGTCTAAATATACATTAAAAAGCAAAACCTAAAAAAATAAGCAGTTATGAACGGCAATACTGTTTTGAGCAACTAGAGTCGAGCTAAATAGCCTACATGTATTTATTAAACAGACATAAGGGCATCTAGTGGTTAAACCATGGCATTACATATGAATATTATCTTTCTGGCCATCAAATGCCTCTAATTTGCCTCTTTGCACTGGAAAACATTTTCTCTATTTTAATCCTAAATACTACACTAATTGTAATATAAATGATAAGCATAGTAGAAAATGTTATAGGCCTTTTTTTAAACGGTTATTCATGGATCATATTTATTGCACCTATTATTTAGTAAAATCTCCTCTAACTAAACAGAACTGAGCTAAAATGTAGTACAGTTATTTTATCGGTTAAAAGCTACACTTAAGGTGTTTGGTCACTAATAATGTCCGGAATATCATTCCATAGTATCATAGGTCACATCTCATGCCAAGGAGCATGAGAACAATGCTGTCTCATTCCCCAGAATAAAATGATATTGTAAAGTGTAGTCAGCGTAGTTATCAATGCACAATCAATTGTTTCTCAACGGCTCTGGTACAGTGATATTACTCTGCAATGTGCAGTAGAATATACATATGAAGGATGTTGCATTATTTGTCTACCAGATAATACCTGTATGACAAGATGAATGCTGTGTGTTAAAATCCTGTAAAAGCTAAGGATATTCAATGAAAATAGTTTCCAGTGTTTTACAAATAACTGATACATATGCATAAAAACATGTTTCTTTCTGCAGGGCGAGTCGCGATGGCTGGCGTTGTTCATTGGTCAGGCATCGACCAATAAAATATCTTCATTCGCAGCCCAGCCCCGCCCCCGGCTCTGAGCTCTCACGTCTGCATTTACAAGTGCACAAGTGAGTTTTGCTTGCTACAGGAATACTGCAAAAGGAGTAGCAAAAGTCAAAGCGCTAAGATTTGAAGTTGTACTGCCAGATCTGAGAGGTTGTAAGTGCTGACTTGAGGTTTTACAGCGGAACTGAAGTAAAGCGCAAAAGTACACGTTTGTGTCATTATGTTTATGTGAATGTCATTCTACACATGTGTAACTATTAATCTGCAACTTCGACTTCAAAACACGGGTGTTTTGATTATTGTGTGTGCAAATCGAAAGATTCAGCTTTTCAGATCAGAGCTGTGAGTAAATTTCAACTTACAAATACGAATGTTAATATGACAAGTTCTCACATTCAGATCAACAAGCTCTCGAGTTTAGCTACTGATCTACCTTCATACTTAAGTAGCCTACTTAAAGTTTTTATTTGATATGCTTTTTGTACTTCTATTGATTCGTGATCCTTGTGTGTGTGTGTGTGTGTGTGTGTGTGTTTTCTCTCTCTCTCTCTCTCTCTCTCTCTCTCTCTTCCCTCGTTGTTGTTATTTTTGTTGTGAGTATAATAATTATTATTTATGTTGATTATTTGTATTATGGTGAATGTGCCTTATGTTGTTGGATGTTCCCAGTCTTGTTACGTACAATTTGCAATAAAAATAAATAAATAAAGTCTATTATTCACGAGAGAGCTGCCACCTAGAGGACGCATGTTGTTTTTCTGCTCATCACTCAGACGATTTCAGTTCACTTGCTTCAAATAGCTGTTTCTACGGTCCGCTGGGATAATGCATCAGGACTGCATTCATTCTTATTCATTGATTGTCAGTTTTTAGAAATGCTCGCTGATCTGCATATTCCCGTGGATTACATCGTATTTTAACTCAAGGCCGTTATGGATAAACGGACAACCGAAAAGGCCTCGAATAAACGATGCATTTATCATCTTCATGGCACAATGTGAAAATTGCAACAGAGGATATTCAGCACCGAAAAGGTAACACATCTATTTTAAATTTAAACTATAAAGAATTACACACGCATCGAAATTACATTCTCAGTCACCAGACAGCCAGCAAACACATCAAGGTTGAGTGAATTTGAACGACATTTTCAATCATATGTTTATTTATCATTAAAGTCAAACATGGTATATTCAATCCAACGCCATTCTTCAAACACTGCAGCTGTTAGTGCTTGTTTTACATGCTAACGTTTGCGAGAGGAGCTGCTCGGCCTTTTCTTTTCCTCTTGTGTCGCTGTCAAGTATTTTTCTGTTTCAGTAAGGCTTAATCCTGTCCCGGAGCATTTCTCTAAGCTTATTTTAGCACGCTTTGCAGTGTTTAAGTCATTTTTAGACTGACATTGAATAGTCGGTTTCTTGTACATCCAGAAATAAATGATTAGCTTAATATTCGATCAAATAACTTTTAATATACCTTATCAAATAATTGATAAGGGTGTT
Source organism: Barbus barbus (assembly GCF_936440315.1). NCBI lineage: Eukaryota > Metazoa > Chordata > Actinopteri > Cypriniformes > Cyprinidae > Barbus > Barbus barbus. Next base: position 2,241,627 of record NC_136756.1, read on the forward strand.
CACACTTGGGTTCACAAGAATTGCCCCAATCAATACTACTACTACTAATAACAATTTAATAAAAACCAAAAAAAAAAAAACTGCAGCTGTGGTTGCCAGAACTTTACTGAGATAGCAACATTTTAGGTTGAACTGACTGAACTGAATATAATGTTAGGCTAGTATACTAACCTACTGAAGTACTAAAAGATTTTTTCTACATTTATATACATTTACATTTAGTCATTTAGCAGATGCTTTTATCCAAAGCGACGTACAAATAAGGACATAAGAAGCAATCAAAATCAACAAAAGAGTAACAACATTACAGCATTAGTTAGCCTAAGGCAGTACATGTACTTTTACATGAAGTTTTTTTTTTTTTTTTTTTTAAGAAAACGAGTGGATAGAATATAGAAAAAAGAAACCTAGTGTTTTTTTAATATATATATAAGAAACAAGTAGCTAGAACAGCAAAAACAAAGCTAGTGTTAGTTTTTCAACAAAAGCTAGCAGTTAGAGAATAAATATGCAATTGATAGAGGGTCAAATGGGTGTGGGTTTTTTTTTTAATAAGAAGACAGATAGATAAAATAAAATTAGAATAGAGCGTGTTAGAGTTAGAGGGTCGAATAAAGATGGAAGAGATGTGTTTTTAGCCATTTCTTGAAGATGGGTAAGGATTCAGCTGCTCGGATTGAGTTGGGCAGGCCATTCCACCAGATGGGAACAGTTAATTAAAAAGTCTGTGAAAGTGATTTTGTGCCTCTTTGGGATCGCACAATAATGCATCGTTCGGAATGTTCGTTGCAGAATGCAAGCTTCTAGAGGCACATTTATAATACACTGACAACCATAAAAACGGTGGTAAAAAGAAAGCCATCTGATAAGTCAAAGCTCATCAAAGCTGAGGTAATATTAACATACAGAATGTGCACACAGTGTCAACTTAGTATACAAAAATTGCCAGAAATTTACAGGATTAAAGAGTATTATTTTACAATAAATTACTGTAGTCAGAAATTAACTGTGAAACCAGTGCATGCTGGGTAATTTTCTTACAAATGACTATGAATGAACAGCAGAATGATGCTAACATCAGTAATTTACGGTTTTACTGTTACTTCACATTATAAAATTGTCTTTAACTGTGCCACTGTGAGAAATTTAGTTGTTTACTACTGTAATTGTTTTGAAGTCACCATAAGTGAAGTGAAGTGAAGTGACATTCAGCCAAGTATGGTGACCCATACTCGGAATTCGTGCTCTGCATTTAACCCATCCAACGTGCACACTCACACACACACACACACACACCGTGAACATACACCGTGAACACACACCCGGAGCAGTGGGCAGCCATTTTATGCTGCAGCGCCCGGGGAGCAGTTGGGGGTTCGGTGTCTTGCTCAAGGGCACCTCAGTCGTGGTATTGAGGGTGGAGAGAGCGCTGGACATTCACTCCCCCCACCTACAATTCCTGCCGGCCGGAGACTCGAACCCGCAACCTTTGGATTACAAGTCCGACTCTCTAACCATTAGGCCACGACTTCCCCACAATGGTGATTAGTTATTAGTATTTGTTTGGGATCTTGGACCTTACATATTCAGATTCAGATTTCTGATCTAGTCATATCAGAGGTGTGACAAATGAAAACATTTGTCAAAATGATAAATCAGAATATGAAATAAGCTAATTGCCTTTAACTTGGTCACACTATTTTTAGCATAAACATGATTTTATTTTAGCATTATTTAAGCAGATTAATTAATAACTTCATATTCATAACTGTTTGTGTACAGATCCTTCACAATATTGAAGCAACTGCTGAGATTCATTTTTAAAAGATGTGACATCAATACTCCACTATATACAAAACAATAATGGTAACACTCAACAAATAAAAACAACACTTACAACATAAACCGACATTACAAATTAAACAACGCTAAAAGTGAACTTAAAACAAGTTCAATCGCAGATATAAAACCAACAAGATTTAAAAAAATTAAATTCTAAAAAAGACTCAACTGCATTGCATGCCAGGTGCCTTCATAGTACATATGCACTGTAGAAACACAGTATGATGCTGTTTGTTTACAATACATTTTTGAGAGTGCAGTTAGATACAAGAGAAGTCCCACTGTGAAATTACTGTGAAAGTAATGCAATTATTTATAATTAACAATGTAAATGTGCTAGACAGACGTGTTTAATCATTGCCCTTGCATCTCATGCATTGTTAAAATATCTTTTAAAAAAATGCATCTTGACACATTTTGTTTTGTTTTTCCCACACCACTGCCCACTCATGTTTTTCAAAGCAAAAATGCATCCTGTTTGAGTGGTCCCTATCAGAGCCATATTAATAGCATTAGCAGAGGCTGTAACAACACCTGTCTATTCTACCAAACCAGATATTACTGCTGTGTCATTAAAACTGTGGGACAAATGTGTAACTGTGAATATATATATATATATAAGATAATATAGATATTACCCATTACGCACTAATGTATACTGCTCATCTTTTTTCCCTTTTGCAGTTGGTGGTGCAACAGTGCTGAGAATAGCAGAATTGGACATCTTGCTTCCGCCCTTTTGTCCCTTCACTGGATCTATTTTTACACAATCAGTGCAATCATACCCATAAAGGAAGAGTAAAAAAAGAAGCTTTTTCCAGTTTTTCCATCTGTAAAAATGGTGGCAGGGTATAGTTTTAGGATCTGTAAGGGTCCCTTTGGGAAGCGAGGAGGCCATTTAAAGTTTATCCATTACTTCTTCATAATAGTCTTCTGTATCTCCCTGCTAGCTGTACTCTTTTTTGACGTAATTGAATCGTGGGTAACCTCACTGGGCATGAGCAGAGCAATAGGTCCTCACGGAGTAGTCCTTCCACACAGCATACCCCCGACCCGTTCCGAAGAGTACTTGCTTATGCCTAGCATCCACGTCTGCCAGCGTGCCAAACCTTACCTCATCATTTTGGTGGCAACCGCACCTCACAACAGAAAGGCCCGCCAGGCCATTCGAGACACCTGGGGTGGGGAAGTACAAGTCAGGGGTCACCGAGTCATGACCCTCTTCATTGTAGGTCAGCCATCTGACCCAGTTATTGGCAAAGAATTATTAGAAGAGTCAAAGGAGCGTGGGGACCTCATACAAGGTCGCTTCATGGACTCCTATGGCAACTTGACCCTGAAAACTCTGTCTATGCTGGGCTGGGCACGCCGTTTCTGTCCACAGGCTCACTACCTGGCTAAAGTAGATGACGATGTACTGTTCAATCCTAGTGCACTGCTGCAATATCTCAACCTCAGCTTTAAAACAGAAGAAAATGACCTCACAGAACTTTATCTGGGTCGGGTCCACATGCAGGTAGCACCGGACCGCAATCCTGCCAGCAAACACTTCATGTCGGAAACTGCATACGCTGGTATGGTCTTTCCTGATTACTGCAGCGGAACAGCATATGTACTTTCTCGGCCAGCTTTGCTCAAGCTGTCGCTAGCAGCTTTTGCTATACGTTTACCCAGACCATTGCCCCCAGAGGATGTGTTTGTCGGTATTTGCGCTCACACAGCAGGCATTACACCTACTCATTCTCCACTCTTCTCTGGAGGTCCAGCTGTACCATACAGTCGTTGCTGCTACCAAACTATGGTGTCTGTCCACCACACCAAGCCAGGGGACATGGTGCACTACTGGATGGAAGTGCACTCCACTGCCCCATGTTCATGGTTGGGTATGCGGACATCTCTTGGTGTCTGTAAAATAAGAGCACTTCTTGGGACACTGTTGGGGAAAGACTCCTAAAATGAAGATTATTAAATCTGAGGAGCCTGTAGGAAAGTAAGGTATTGTGAAAAAACTAAAAAAGCACAAAGGGTATTCTTTGGTGATACTATGCACTGCAACATAATTTTATTATAAAGTAATTGAATTTATGTTCACTGCTTTACCCAGCATGGGCCGGTATGAACCGGTACACAGTCCTGGCACTTCAGTATTATGATCTTTAGACTACCTTCACTTTTTCTTGTGAACCGATGTTGCCGGTACTTAGCCATTCAGAGTCAAAGTGTCTGTGTCTGGGTAATTAGCAATGATACACCATAAATCACACTACACAAGAGGAGGCACTATAATGGGAGATCACGTGAATGCAAGCAGAGACTGTCTGATCTATTGCCGCAGAGGACACACACAAAATAGTATGAAATCAGTTGTTTTGCAGATGTTTCCTTTAGAAAATAAACGTATGATCTACTAGCAATATCTCAAAGTATTTTTTTTTACCATTGTAGAAATTTCAAACATGATAATGATTTGCATATGCCAGCCAGTGTACACCAGCACGTTATTTCCCCACTGCAAGCACAGAATACTATATAACAACAAAATATAACGGGAACACGGCTTGGCCCAAGAAGAAGGTCAGTATGCACAGTGTAGACCAGGAGTTAAAAATGAATTTCAGTTGGCTGACAGAGTTTACCGAAGAATAAATTGATCACGATTAAAATACGATTCATCGTGCATCGTACCTAGTATCCGGTCTTTAACTAACTTAAAATACAGAAACTCTTTAATTATCACAGGGTTAACAGTACAACAAATGCTCTTCCCATTTGAGAGAATGATTTCAGCGAACATCTAACTGATAACATTAGTATAAATTCCCTTGTCATTTTAGGTGAAATTAAGCAAACAATCAAATGTTGGGAATATGTCAAATGATTTATTTGCCAAACAACAGTAAATTTTGCAAATCTGTCAGTGATGGAGGGTTTTGAGTAAGCAGACCCACAGAAGCTGTTGCAGCTCTGCTGCTATATATACACATGGTCATGATTGTTGCATTGGGCTGTTGGTCTGTGGGCCGCTTCATGAGAATGAAAAACTGGAAATCAGGTTCGGGCTGGGGTTGTATTGTTCTTGTGGGCCCTTATAAACCTCTCGGGCATATGCACGCACGTCTTTTCCCCATTGCAATGCCCCTTTATATGATACAATACTAACTCCACTAAATAATAAATTTTTTGGCAATTTTTTTTGGCATAGACAAAGTAAGGTACATGTTATTTGACAACATGTTAGAGCAAGTTGACAACACAATTTACAACACATAACTCTTCATTAACTTTGATTATATAATCAAAGGCATAGTTCACCCCAAACATTATCATCATTTACTCACTTTTAAATCTGAAAGTGTCCTTGCACTGAAAGGTATAATCACTTTATATGATGAACATTTAATTTAGGTTTTTATTCACACATGAATACTGATTAACTAACAAACTTATAGCACATCAAATATGGAAAATGGAAGCTTAACTCGTGCTTGCCTGACACACAAGAGCAAACCTCACTGGTTTGAGCGCATCAAGCAAGCACGTCTGAGCCGCCCGCCACTGATCATACAGTATTTGATGTGCTATACATTTTCAGCTGTTGCTGGGGACCTCCAGTAAACTAAGAGCAGATAATCTAGTGTTCCTGACAGCACATAATTAAGTACAATTAGCAGTGTAGCTTGGTCCAACCCATTACAGGCTTTGTAAGGAGAAAGGCCATTTAAAATCCATTTAAAATTTACATAAAGACAGTGCTAAGCATCTAAAACTAGAGTGATAAGCTATGTCTTAGTTCTGGTTAATAGCGGTACTACAGAATTATAATGTCTCTCAACTGACAAATACATGTACGATTTTGTTATAGATTTTATAGGTATTTTATTAAACAAGCTAAAAGCTTTCAAGGAACAAGGAAATGACATCCAGAGGTTGTTTTTAAAAGGCTTGTACAACAGTAATCTTACATTTGCAACATTAATTCAAAGCAGAAGACTATTCATACATGCTAGTCCTCTAGGATGGGTTCACAGCAGTCAGGGATCTTTACTTTCTAAAACGGTCAAGTGTTGAATTATTTCCCAACTTCTTTTCGTTGGAGTTCTCTTTCAGCTCTTTCTCTCTTTCTGTTCGCTCCTGTGCGGATTGCCGAATTTCGTCCTGCAGAATCAAAATAGAGAGGAAGTGGTGTGAACAGAGCAAATAAACACTCTACTGAGAGAGGCTTGTGTTTAAGTTCAACAAAGACTTTCTGCTCTCAAAAACCCTTTAAGTCTATGATATTCTGTCCTCTAGATATAGCTTTGGTCCCTCCTGGAATACTATCAAACTTTTAACTTGTAAGATTTTTAACCAATCAGACTAAAATGTTTAGTGGACATCTATGTGAGGCATCATCATGTCTGTAGTACGAACGATGAGAGAAACATGAGAGAAAAAATGAAATACCCTCTGATCCTCATTGGCGACTTTCCTCTTTCTTTTCTCTATGGCACCGGCCGAGCTTCTTCCTTTCTTCTTTGACCTTGGTTTAAATTTTTCTTTTGCCAATGGATCAAAGCCCTGAAACAAAGATGAGACACAAAGTAAGAACTAATGACACCAAACTCATGGATACATACTAGGGGTGTAACGGTACACGTATGGGTCTTTCGGTTCGGTACGTGTGTAAATAAAGCATTGTTTTAACCTGTTAACTGTCACCCGTCCCCTCAGCGGGACACCTAAACTTACTTCACTATTTTACAATTAAATCCTAATCTAATCAAACTATACAAACGATATATCATTGGAAAGGTCTAAGACTCCTAAATAGATATTTGTCCACCTTTTTTGTTAAAAAAATTATGTAGGCAAATTAAGATTAATTTATGACAAGAGTGCACCTGAAAAATCTACATCAACAGGAGTTCTGACATTTTTCCTAGTTGCCTTTTTCCCTATCACGCTTTAGAAATCATAAGAAATTATGTAGTTGAAAACTTAAAATCTCAAAATTCATCCTTTGAAACCCATTTTAAAATCAGACATTGCATTACCATGGAAATGGTACATAAAAATCATGTTACAAAATGTTTTCGTTCATGAATTATAAACATTTAAATTTGAATAGTGCTCTATAATCTCTATGTTCAAAACTGTGAGTGACAGTTAAGGGGTTTTAATCACTGCACGAGTGAAATTCATTAAAACTTATATATTGTTACTTTTGATAAGAAAAAAATCTCATCTTTAAAAAACTCAAATCCAAGGCACTTGAGTAGTGTGAAAAAATGAAAAAGCCTTTATTTCACATGGCTTTAGAATTTAAGAACAACACATTTGTGCACCGATGCGTTGCGGAACAGGTACCAGGGACTGTGCCGTGATGAACTGATTGCTTAAATGAACTCTGTGTGTTTGTAAAAAAAAAAAAAAAAAAAAAATTATATATTTCTTTTATTTTTTTACATTTATATGTGCCTGGTTTTGATGCCGGGAAAATAAATAAAGCAGATTTGCCTGTGAACTCATTTTGTAAATACAAAATAGGTTGGTCTAAATCCGGGTGATTGCTTGTATCAATGTTATATATATATATATATCGTCATATCGTCCAGCCCAAAAACTTATATAGTTTGTCGTCTGTATTCATTTAAAAACATCTAGTTATGCAGAATATAAGATGGTAAATATTTAATTGATGGCTTGTCAATACAATATATAATACAATATATAGGGTATGGTATTACTGCAAAATTCAACATTAACATGAAATGATAACTGCAAATCCGTGTTTTGCTGCCTGGAGTTTATTTGTTTCTGTGAATTGCAGGGATCCGTTTGCTTCTCTTTTCTTTTTCTTGTCAAATCTATTTGTACAGTCAATCGCAAAGCTTTCTCGTTTTAGGCTACGTTTACATGACAACTATGTAGTCAAAAACTGAGAAGTTTTTCCTTGCGTTTTTAAAAAGTTTCACATACACCTGATGTTTTCAAAACCATTCCAGTTTACACACATCTGCGAAAACGGCCAAAAACGCTGTATTACGTATGCCAGGCCAGTAGTTGGCGCTGCCACCTTGTTAGTAAGCAGTACCTGTAGGTCCATCACTAAAATCACCTCACCTTTTTGCCTTTAAAATAGAAACATACTGCGCATGTCTACATACCTAACACGTACTACGCACGCACATGACATCACCGTTTTCAAAGATTCCCGTATTGGGTGTTTAATTACACGGAAACAATAACAGTGGCGTTTTCAAAAACTTGCACTTTGAAACCAGTTTTCAAAATTATGCGTTTTCAGTCCCCAAAACGGCGTTGTCGTGTAAACGAACAGGCAAAATGCATAAAAAAAGTTTCCCGTTTTTGGCTGAAAACGTTGTTGTGTAAACGGCCCCCCGAGATGTGTTTTGTTCTGTCTCAGCATTCACGCTGAAAACCAATGACGCCACTCAGACTTTTTGCTACTTGCTGCATACCCTCTATAGTTTAGAGCAGAGGTTCCTAACTCTGGCCCTCGAGATCAACTTTCCTGCAGTTTAGCTCCAACCTTGATCAAACTTACCTGCCTGAAATTTTCTCAAAATCCTGAAGAATGCATTAGCTTGTTCAGGTGTGTCTGATTAAGGTTTGGAGCTAAAACTCCACCGGAAAGTGGACCTCGAGAGCCAGAGTTGAGAACCCATGGTTTGGAGTAGGGATTAGGGCTGGGTATTGTGACCAATTCTGCGATTCGATTCTTATTTTTATGGTTTCGATTCGATTTCGATTCGATATCGATTAGCTATCAATATTTCATTTAAAATGTTAGTTTTGCAGACATGGGATCCATATTTTGATATAAATGCTGGTAACTGAAACTCTCCTACTTAAGTTTATTACTGAAATACACATCTACATTAATAATAGGGTGCACACAGTTGTTTTTTTTAGTGGAGCAATTCGAAAGATGGTGACACCTTCAGGACGAGAGGTGAATATTCATATCCTCTTACGTGACGCACGCGCATTAAGAATCGATTCTGGGATTTCCCGAATCGATATCATTGCGTTAAACTGAAGATCGATTAAAATCGGAGAATCGATATTTTTTACCCAGCCCTAGTAGGGATCTCTAAACCTGCTCTTGGAGAGCTACCATCCTGCAGATTTCAGTTACAACACACCTGTCTGAAATTAACAAGTAGCCTTGAAGACCTTGTATAGCTGGTTCAGGTGTGTTTGATTGGGGTTGGAGTTGAAATCTGTAGGACGGTAGCTCTCCAGGAGCAGGGTTGGAAAGCCCTGGTTTAGAGCATAAGAGGTAGATTTTTTATCCCCAAGAAAATTAATTGTAATTAAATTAATTTAAAGAGAGCAATTTGTTCTGTAAAACACTTTTTAATGAAAAACAAAAAAAAATACGTTTAGTTTTTTCCCTCTGCTGTACTGAAACCATACTGAACGGTGACATCAAAACCGAGGTATGTACTGAACAGTCATATTTGTGTACCGTTACACCCCTTATACATACAGCATCCATTCATTCTAATATCAGCACCCTTGACAAATACGAGCAAAACCAACAAGGAGCTTCCTAGGAATTTTCTCTTAGTCTTTCATTCGTAATATTCACAAATCTAACCTTTAATTAAAGTATATACACACACACATTATATATATATATATATATATATATATATATATATATATATATATATATATATATATATATATATATATATATATATATATATATATATATATATATATATATATATATATATATATATATATATATACACACATACACATATACACATATACACACATATATATATATATATATACACACACACATACAGTGGTGTGAAAAAGTGTTGCCCCCCCCCCCCTTCCTGATTTTTTTGCATGTTTGTCACACTTTAATGTTTCAGATCAAACAAATTTAAATATTAATCAAAGATAACACAATAAAAAAAACTTCATTCAAAAACTGCATGTTGTGTTTACTTATGAAGGGAAAACAAAATCCAAACCCATGACCCTGTGTGAAAAAGTGCTTGCCCCCTAAACCTAATAACTGGTTGGGCCACCCTTAGCAGCAACAACTGCAATCAAGCGTTTGTGATAACTTGCAATGAGTCTGTTACAGCGCTGTGGAGGAACTTTGCCCACTCATCTTGGCAGAATTGTTGTAATTCAGCCACATTGGAGGGTTTGAGCATGAACCGCCTTTTTAAGGTCATGCCACAGCATCTCAATAGGATTCAGGTCAGGACTTTGACTAGGCCACTCCAAAGTCTTCATTTTGTTTTTCTTCAGCCATTCAGAGGTGGATTTGTTGGTGTGTTTTGGATCATTGTCCTGCTGCAGAACCCAAGTCCGCTTCAGCTTGAGGTCACGAACAGATGGCCGGACATTGTCCTTCAGGATGTTTTGGTAGACAGCTGAATTCATGGTTCATTTATCACAGCAAGTCGTCCAGGTCCTGAAGCAGCAAAACAGCCCCAGACCATCACACTACCACCACCATATTTTACTGTTGGTATGATGTTCTTTTTCTGAAATGCTGTGTTACTTGTCTTGTCAGTCCACAGAGTATTTTCACAAAAGTCTTGGGGATCATCAAGATGTTTTCTGGCAAAACGGAGACGAGTCTTTATGTTCTTTTTGCTCAGCAGTGGTTTTCGTCTTGGAACCATGCAGGCCATTTTTGCACAGTCTCTTTCTTATGGTGGCGTCATGAACACTGATCTTAACTGGCAAGTGAGGCCTGCAGTTCTTTAGATGTTGTTGTGGGGTCTTTTGTGACCTCTTGGATGAGTCGTTGCTGCGCTCTTGGGGTAATTTTGGTCGGCCGGCCACTCCTGGGAAGGTTCACCACTGTTCCATGTTTTCTCCATTTGTGGATAATGGCTCTCACTGTGGTTCGCTGGAGTCCCAAAGCTTTAGAAATGGCTTTATAACCTTTTCCAGACTGATAGACCTCAATTACTTTCTTTCTCATTTGTTCCTGAATTTCTTTGGATCTCAACATGTGTAGCTTTTGAGGATCTTTTGATCTACTTCACTTTGTCAGGCAGGCAAACACTTTTTCACTCAGGGCCATGTGGGTTTGGATTTTGGACATACTCTGGTCTCTCATAGCAATGGGTGACTATAGCAATTCGGCCTGTTTTTCAACTCATATTTATAACCCAGTAAAACAGGAAGTTATGGCATGTCACTTAAAAGGTTAATTCACCCCAAAATTTGAATTAGCCCATGTTTTACTTGCCCTCAAAGCATCCTAGGTGTATATGACTTTCTGCTTTCAGACGATTTAAATCGGAGTTATATTAATTTTTACTTGCTCTTCCAAGCGTTTGAATGGGAGTAATTGTTTTGTGTTGTGTTTTGTTTCAACAGTCCAAAAGTAATAAAGTGCGTGTATCTGTAATACAACGTGCCTCATACGGTTTCGAGGGGGTGAATAAAGGTCTCCTGTAGCGAATCGATACATTTTTGTAAGAAAAATATCAATATTTAAAATGTTATAAATACGTTTTTCTCACATCTGCTGACTGTCATACGTGCAAGCCGTCTCAGAGGATGACGTATGCATCGCACGCGCTCCTTTGAGATATGCTAGTCTCGCGAGTTTGTTTACAGGAGCAAAGGAGGCAAAGTTTCCATACTTTAGCAAAGGAAAACCAGTCTCCTCTTGGCTTATATCAAAATCCTCCTACATTTTTCTTTACAATTCATCATTTTGTGCTTCTAATTCGTGACCAGCGTTTTGTTTTGCTGTCTCTCCTCCGCGCTTGTCGCGAATCACCGGCGCTTACGCTGTGCATACGTCCTACGTCATCCGCTCTGATTGGAATCATCAGAAAGAAGAAAGTCATATACACCAAGGATGCTTTGAGGGAAAGTAAAATATGGGCTAATTTAAATTTTTGGGTAAACTAACTCTTTGGGATTATACCTCAACTAGATTTTTACTCTTTAAGAATTGTTAAGGATGATAATAATTGTAGCACGTTTTTTAATTTATTTTTTCCTTCACAACAGTAAACTTACCATTGCTTCAACTCGTTCCTTGTGCCTCTGGTCAAAGCTGGCCTGGTCTACTTTACTCAGCTGTCCTGGGTCCAAACCTATCAGCTGAGGCTGCACCTTCTCCAGCAGAGCCTTGACCTCCCACTCCTGTCTCTGTTTATGGCTGCGGTACGGGTTTGCATCAAGAGCATCAAAATTGGGTTCCCCTGCACCTGGAGAGACACAAAAAAGCAGGGATTTTTCACTCTTTTTTCAGGTATAGGAGAACTGCGACCTGTACATTTTTGATGACATTCAACCCCGCAACTCTGTAATATACTGAAAGAAAAAGATTAAAAACAGACTTTCATTCACTACTTCCATGGTAATGCACATTATGTGTGTTGTGTGTGCCAGTATGTACACTGCATTTTTTTCTCTGCCAAATTAAAGGAATAAAATAAAATTTTACACAATATAAAATATGTCCTCTAGATGTAAATGTCTAGGGAGCAGACAATGAGTTGCATTAGCAACACTTCAAAGTTTAAAAATAACACTTCCGATACATCTCTTCATTATTTTTAATTCGTTTTACAAAAAAAAAAGCTCGAAAGCTTTAAAGACTTGAATAGCTCTGCTAACAAACACCAGAATATGAAAACAACTTTTAATGTACCTTCTGATTACATTGAAAAAACAAATTGTGTTCTCGTCTTGTTTTCGAATGCAAATACCTAAAGATTCTTAAACAAGATACATTTACTTAAGCTGCAGTCTGTAAGTTTTGCCTCTTTGTCATCATCTGTTCGAAAACCTGCAATTGCTGCTGTTTGCAGAATTATCTTCATTATGTGTGCTGTGCTCCAGCGCTGATGAATCTAATGTTTTGAGGTGAATGTGTGGCTGTCAGTCACCCCACCGGTGTGGATACTGTACTTAGGAATCACAGATTCTAGCCTATGTCTTGGAATATATGACCCAAATAAGAATTTATTTGGATATTGCCATCTGAACAAGTAAAAAGTCTGCCACGTTTGTTCTGACCAACTGAGGAAAAAAGCATTACAATAAATCGCGCTACCAGTGGTGATTAAATCTAACCGTGCAAATTATTATTACTGGTATACTTTTTTCTCAAATTGTTAATGTTAACAACATCAGCATTGCGTGATTATGTGCGTATTAGCGTGTAGATTTCAATTTCTGTTCAGTCTAATCACCAATTGTCAAACCATTCAAATTTCATAAGGACTTTTTTTTAACCCAAAAGGCAAATTATTCTTCCTTCCAACTGGTTTTCTTTAAAATACAAATCTTGTGTAATCACAGGCTATCTGTAGTCAGATGCACATTTAAAACTGGAATACAATCTAATTTCAGTCACATGTATTTCATAAACACATGGGTCAATATCACTGTAGGGTGCCTTTTGGTGTCCTATTCATAAATAACTCATTTGCCATGATAGCATAAAAATGACTATGGAAGGGTGTTATATTAGGCAAAGTTTTTATATTCTTAAAAGCATTTCTTTGCTCGTTAGATACATTTTCTAGATTTATTTTTAGTTTTGTGCAAGAGAATTAGTGTTATTTTGCCATGTCCCATGCACTGCTCCTATTTTATCCTATTAATATTTTGTTAAATAAGAGATTACTCAATTTGAGTATTGATCATTTGGTAATAAAAAAAAGAAGAGTTTGTCCATGTCCCTTGAATGGTTGTCCACCCTGTCGTATTGGGGAATCCGCCCCTTTAAGAAAAAGCCGTCCCCTTTAGTGACATCAGGACAACAGATGTTTTTGTCTCTTAAGTGGCGGGAATTTCGGCTGAGGTCAATAAGTTGGTGACTTTTCAATTGACAAATTCTCTTCATATAAGTTTGCTTATTTGGTTTGCCAAAACATAAAATATGCCAGAACTGATTTGAATACAGTATTTTCAAAATATGTAAGTTTTAATATACCAAATTCTCTTCAACTACCAGACTAAATATTTAGCTAGTAACAGTTTGTTGTATGGTAATATCCTAATTGAAGTTCAAAATGTCCACCCTGTCGGCCACTTAAGACTCGATAGAGTGGACATAAACATGACAAGGTGGACATATTCATTAGTAAATATTGCTAAAAACTAAAATGAATGGCGGGGGGGGGGGGGGGGGGGGGGGTGGTATCAATGTGATTGAGGATGTAATTTATATTATTATTATTATATATTTTTTAATAACGCTGTTTAGGAAAGGGACATCATACCTTTCAGAAAATATAATTTGTATCTTAATTTTGCAATGAAACCGTATTTAACAGTAATATGTGTGCCCATGACAGGGTGGACATTTTATGGATTATGCTTCGAATAATGGCCCATAAGTATCTAAAAAATGTGAATCTCAGCTAATATGTTTCCATAGTACTTGAGTGTACTACTATTTATGATATAAAGCGAATGGGAAATTATAACCAACGTTTTTGAGTATTGTGAGGGTTGAAAGGCACTCTTGACCCACATAATACATTCTGGATTACAATCCTCCATCAAAATGATAAATTTAATTATTCCAGCTGCTGTGAGAAAAGGCTATAAACGATCCGCCACCTGCAGGATCCTCACGTGATAGCCTACTAGCCGGGACAACTTCTTTATGTTTACAGACGTGACGTAATGACACAGTGCCATGCTCGAATTGCCCATGAATTCCTACCAGTACGACTCATTATTATAAGCTAGCCATTGTGAATCAGGCTAAAGTAAGGCGATAGTTTTGAACACTGGCTGGTTATGTACTTGCTCAAATATTGATTTTGGATCATTTTTAACCAAAAAAAGGTTACGGACTGCACTTTAAGGAGGAAGGAAGTCTTGTTTTCAGTGAAATTGATCAACAAAAAAAAAAAATAAAAAGTGGAATTTGACACGTTTGTTCGTCTTTAAAACAAAATCACTTAATTTTGTCCAACAAGACTTCATATCTTCATTTCATTTTGCATCTGAAGTAAATGTATTTTGATTTAAGGATGTTTAAATGTTTGTATTGGAAATCAAGAAAAGTACTGAGAAAGACAAATTTTTGCAATGCATGCAACATTTAATGCCCTTACTTTATGAATTTATGACTTTCTGCTGCAATTCAAGGCAAACAGATTGATTATCTGACGGATCACACATGCTTTACAGACTTAAATCCTGAAATCTGCTGCTCCTTTGCATTAAGTTAAACATTTGTCATGTCGTTGGACCTACATCCTGACAGCAATGGCCAATGTCGTTTGTGTCTATTGAAAACAAATGGGATCATATTTGTTGCTGTGTTTCACTGGCAGTGTGAACAGGCCTTACAGTATATGCAGGTCCTCACTGGGTTTTGGAACTGAGCTCATTTGTCCATCATCCATGAAACACAACTGACTATATGTAGACTCCTGGTACAAAAGATGTCCTTTGTGTGAACATGTATTCCTGTCTTACCTGGTACAATCATGCTGGTGAAGCCCTCTCCATGTCCAATTCCCAGAACATCTTCAAAGGGGCAGTACGCAAGACTCCAAATTTGCCCTCGAAGGCGGTGAGCCATGTAGGGTTTGGAGACAGGACTGCTTCCCAAAATGTTCTGATAAACCTATGGATACAAACATACAGCGCTATTATTGAAATACTATTTATTGTAACTAATTAACAATATCATAATATTCCATTGCTGTGTACGAAACTTCTAAGTATTCTTAACAGCAACTCGTGTGCATCTTCAGGAGAGAAAGCAAACATGTGATGTACTTTATGCAGTTTCTTTCAAATTATCTCTATATAACATTTCAAACAATATACACTGCCCTCCAAAAGTTTGGAAACACCCCAACCTTCCTAAACCTTCCAACAAGACAATGACCCCAAGCACACTTCCAAGCTGTGCAAATCCTATTTGGAGAGGAAACAGTCAGCTGGCATCATGTCTGTCATGGAATGGCCTCCCCAATCACCCAACCTCAACCCAATTGAGCTACTATGGGAGGAACTGGACCGTGATGTCCGTAAGAAGAGTCCAACCAGTGCGAATCATCTTTGGGCAATCCTTCAGGAGGCTTGGAGTAATATACAGTATCAAGTCAATGTTTGAATAAACTGACAGCTCAGAAGCCCAGATTATGCAGAGCTGCCACATCTGCTAATGGTGGATATTTTGATGAATCGAAAATGTAAGTTTTTTCTATGTATAAACTGTTTATGTAATAAATTAAGTTTTTCGTAGTTTGTGTTGTCCCTTGTCAGTGCAAAATTATCACAAATAAAAAAGGATTCATGCCAATATTGTCCAAAACCCCACTTTTCTAGGGCGTTTCCAAACTTTTGGAGGGCAGTGTGTGTGTGTATGTGTATGTGTATGTATGTATATATATATATATATATATATATATATATATATATATATATATATATATATATATATATATATATATATATATATATATATATATATATATATATATATATATATATATATATATATATATATATATATATATATATATATATTATTTATATAATCTTTGACGCGATCACGCGCAGCAGTGCATAGATGAATCTGTGCTTACTTGATCTAATATTTTGTTTTTTAAAATGTTGTAGATTTAAGTAGCAAATGAAAGTATGGTATTTGGGGTAAAACGCGCCCCTGCTGTTGGGGCTAAAGGCACACAGTAATTAACATGATAATTAATAGATGGCTGACTTTTCCATTTTTTCACATGACATGGTTAGATTCAGATGGTAAATATGTATTATGTTGTTCTAAATATCATATATAGGTCTATTATGCATGTGTCCATATTAGAGATATTCATGTTTAGAGTGAAACCATATTTAAAAGCATGATATTAATCATACCATATAATAAAATATCATTTGTTGTTACTACTGTAAATATATTCTCAATTATTATTGGATCTCCGTCAATACTTTCAGAATCTTTACTTATTAAAATGATTTTATTTCTGTATTTTAAAATATATTTTTTTATATTAACATTTTAATTACATTTTTAATGCCTATATTTATTGAACACATTTTAGTTTTTTTCAAATTAAGCAGAAAACAGTACAAACTTTGCTAAAGTGATTGTTTCTAACAAGTATTAACTTAGACATTAAACAAAACATTATTTTAGTATTTGTATAAATACCGTGTGCCTTTTACCCCATGCTGGTGGGACTTTTACCCCGTCTGTGGGGTAAAAGGCCCCTCTTGCTCCTCATACATTTATAAGATTTTTAAACAAAATAAACAACTTGAATGATTTATTTTCACACAAAATCTGTTGCTCCATTAATGTTCAATACAACGTATAAATTGTTTTGGCAACTATACATTTTAGGCGCAGTGAATAGTAAATGTTTTCTTAAGGTGGGCCTTTAGCCCCATTGTACCCTTTATATGGGAGTCAAGATCCGATTCCCAAACGATTCTACATTTTTTCCCCAATTAATTCTTCTGCTGTGTAAATCTTTACATTTTAACCAAAATTGCAGTTTCTATGCTTTTTGTTTATAGTTGGAATCTCTGTATGTCAGTACTGTCATCTTAAAAATAGGGGTGTGAATCTTCACTGGTTTCAGATTCAATTCAGTTACGATTAACATCAACTCAATATCACGATGCGTCACATTCTCAGTTTTCAATATTACTGCACATGGCTACATTTTCATATAAATTGTATATCAAATTTATTTTGTGCTAAATTTAGCATACTTTTTATATATAGACTATAAGCAGGCTACTTAAAACAATTATTTAAAGTTTTTGAAAAGTTTACAGACAATAGTTATGGGTTTTTATTTTTTCCAGAGCATTATTGCCATTTGATTATTACTGATGAGATCATAGACAGTGGCAGCTTTAACAGGCTGCATTCAGACTAATGCACAGATCTATTTAGATATATCAGATGTTTTACCCTGCTCTGAAAACATAACTGACTTTGTGTACATCAATTTCGTATAAAAGTATTCAAAAATGCAAGTGCATTTAGCTGTAGCCGCAACCGCGCTTCAGGACAAACAAACAAACACAAAGCGCACGTGAAAGTCTGTCAGTGCGTGAGTTTTGGTCATCTAATAGTACTGCATTCCAAACGGCATAAATGAAAGCATATGTAAAGTAAAACACGGCAAGTGGAAGCACACACTGTCAAGCAATGCGCACGTGTCTCACAGAGCAAATTGTGTGCAATGAAGCCCACTCTAGCGTGCACACGTGCCATGTGCGGGGGAAACAAAAAAGCTTGATGTTTCAGAGTCAATCTGAAATATTCAGAATCGTTGAAGAGAAAAATCGCGATGCATCGTAGAATTGATTTTTTCTCCCACCCCTACACAACGCCGCTCAAAAGTTTGGGATCATTAAGATTTTTAATGTTTTTTAAAGAAGTTTCTTCTGCTCATCAAGGCTGTATATATTTGATCAAAAATACAGAAAAAACACTGTTATTATTGAAATATTATTGCAATTTAAAATAACAGTTTCTATTTTAATATACTTTAAAATATCATTTATTTCTGTGACACCGCACTGAATTTTCAGCATCCCAGTCTTCAGTGTCACATAATCCTTCAGAAATTATTCTAATATACTGATTTATAATCAATGTTGGAAACCATTGTGCTGCTTCATATTTTTTTGGGGACCTGTGTTACTTTTTTTTTAGGATTCTCTGATTAATAAAGTTAAAAAGAACAGCATTTGTTTCAAAAATAAATTCTTTGTTACAATATACAATGCTATTCAAAAGTTTGGGGTCAGTCCATTTTCTCTTTTTTAATTAATACTTTTATTCAGGAGTGATGTGTTAAATAAATAAAAAGTCATAGTAAAGACTTATATTGTTAGAAAAGATTTATATTCTTTTTAACTTTGTATTCCTCAAAGAAAAAAGTATCACATGTTCCAAAAAACAATATGAAGCAGCACAACAGTTTCAACACTCATAATAAATCAGCGTATTAGAGTGATTTCTGAAGGATCATGTGACGCTGAAGACTGGAGTAATGATGCTGGAAATACAGCGCTGCGTCACAGAAATAAATTACATTTTAAAGTATATTAAAATAGAAAACCAATATTAGAAATTGCAATAAGATTTCACACTTATTTTTTTCTGTATTTTTGATAGAATAAATACAGCCTTGATGAGCAGAAGAGACTCCCTTAAAAAACATTAAAAATTTTACTGATCCCAAACTTGAGCGGCAGTGTATAAGTTATTTTTCTATCTTACGTTGAGTGCTGTGCTTGCTTAAGTAAATTAGAGATAAATGGACACTTCCATCTTAAAGAGATAGTTCACCCAAAAATGCAAAATCTGTCGTCATTAACCCATCCTCAAGTTGTCCCAAACCTGTACAAGTTTCTTTCTTCTGTTAAACACAAAAGAAGATATTTTGAAGCATGTTGGTGACCAAACAGTTGATAGCTATTTGACTTCCAAAACATAGGGAAAAAAATGCTACTGAGAACAGTTTGGTTACCAACTTTCTTCAAAATATAAGCCTCGTCTGTGAAACCGGGTGTAGGTGTCCTAAAAGCATTAAACGCAGGTTTGACGTTTATTACAAACACATTGTAAGATTAAAAATAAATGTAGATACCTGCCTTGTCTCAGAGGACATTTCTAATTAAAAAATTCGGAGTTTTAGAAAGGCTATGCAAAGTTTTTGGAGATGCAGGTAGAAAAGAATAGTTCTTATTTTACACTGCAGATTAGTTTTGAGTTCTGAAATTTGCAGTATGTTTTTAGGTTTTTTTGTGTAAATATTGAGAACATTTTGATTCTCCATTTCATGCCCCTTTTAAAGGGTTGGGTTAGGACTATGCTCTTTGCAAGCAACAACAAATGTTTATCCAGAAAATTTTACTTTACCTGTACAATATCTCCAGTAGCAGCACTGAGTAATCCTCTCTGGCTTAGAGATAAGCAAGAAGCTCCAGCAGGTTGGAAACAGGAGTGAAGAGGTTTAAAAGCTCTGATATCATACACCTTTATCTTCCTGTCCAGACCCGACGTCACCATGTACCTGCAAAAAACAAAATAGTTTACTGGCATAAATAAAGGGAATGTAAGGTATGATCTAGGACTGCAACAAATTTAACAATCAAAAAAAAAAAAAAGAAAAAAGCAAAGAACTGATAAATTTGATACTGAAAACATCTGACAGTCACTTTACGGTAGTGAAGAATGCATATGGACAAAATACAGCAGATGACAGAATGAGCTGCTGCAGGAAAAGTGCACAACACAAGCTGTTCCAAGATGTTCTAAGATGGCGCCACAGATGGCAGCTACTGTGCTTTGCTCTTCAGTGTTTCTACTGTTTTTGTTTGTTTTTCCTGTTTTTTGTTTCTCAAATACCATCAGTTTTACCAGGGATGACCTGCTAAACATTCGGCAGAACACACCACAAAATCTTTTACCGGATTTTGACTATTCGGACGTTTTGCTGGACATTGTAGTAGGTGGAGCCGTAGCTCTGGTCAAACGCTTCAGGACGTGCAGATGGGGGAAGCGAGTGGGTGCGCTTGTGAAGCTTCGTCAGCGCGGATTTCCAATGCCATTGCCCAGCATCCATCTGGCGAATCTCAGCTCTCTACCTGACAAAACGGACGAACTCCTTCTGCTGAATGGCGACACACCAGACAGCGTTCTACATCTGGCTAACTTCCAGCTGATCAGAGCAGATCTGGACACGGAATCAACGGGGAAATCGCGCGGCGGCGGGATGTGCTTTTACATCAATGAGAGGTGGTGTACAGATGTAACTGTGTTAAAGATGATGTGCTGCTCAGATCTAGAAACGCTCTTCATTAACTGCAAGCCGTTCTATTCGCCGCGGGAGTTCTGCTCGTTCATTCTCGTGAGTGTTTACATTCCACCGCAAGCGCACGTGAGCACAGAAAACAGAAACTCGCTGATCTGATCACAGAGAGTGAGCATCAACACCCGGACTCTGTTTTAATCATTCTCGGGGACTTTAATAAAGCAAATCTCTCCCGTGAACTGCCAAAATACAGACAGCACATCACATGCCCCACCAGAGACAGTAATAGATTGGATCACTGTTACACAACAATAAAGGACGCATATCACTCTGTCCCACGAGCAGCTTTAGGACTGTCAACAACTAGCAGACGACTTGAACGAGTTTTATTGCAGGTTTGAAAAATCAGCCCACACCACCTCTCCACACAACCATTCACACCTCTAGCCACCCCCCTCTCCCCCACACCTACAATTCAGATAAGTGAAGATGACTTGCACCAGGTCTTCAGAAAGAACAAAAGAAGGAAAGCACCTGGTCCAGACGGTGTGTCACCAGCCTGCCTAAAAATCTGTGCTGAGCAGCTGGCCCCCATCTTCACACAGATCTTCAACAGATCACTGGAGCTGTGTGAAGTCCCCTCATGCTTCAAATGCTCCACCATCATCCCCATCTCAAAGAAACCCAAAATTACTGGACTTAATGACTACAGACCTGTGGCTCTAACGTCTGTGGCCATGAAATAATTAGAAAGACTGGTTTTGGCTTATCTGAAGGACATCACTGGACCCCCTGCAGTTTGCCTACAGCGCAAACAGGTCTGTGGATGATACAGTCAACATGGGACTGCACTTCATCCTGCAGCATCTGGACAGACCAGGGACTTATGTGAGGATCCTGTTTGTGGACTTCAGCTCTGCTTTAACACCATTATCCCGGAAACCCTTCAAAATAAACTAACTCAGCTCTCCGTCCCCACCTCCATCTGCCAGTGGATCAACAGCTTCCTGACAGACAGACAGCAGTTAGTAAAGCTTGGTAAATTCACATCCAACCTGCCACAGGACTTACTGAAACAGTTCTACTCCTTCATCGTTGAATCCATCCTCTGCACGTCAATAACTGTCTGGCTCAGCTCAGCTACCAAATCTGACCTCAGAAGACTACGGAGGGTAGTCTGGAGTCTGGACTGCTGAGAGAATCATTGGTACAACCCTCCCCACTCTCCAAGAACTGTACTTATCCAGAGTGAGCAAAAAGGCTGGTAAAATCACTCTGGACCCCTCACATCCAGCACACAACCTACAGAGCTCTGAGCACCAGAACGACCAGACACAGGAACAGTTTCTTCCCTCAGGCAATCATCTCATGAACAATTGACAATAAATGCGGAACACACAATTCTATTATACATTATTTATTCACCACACTTTTTAATTTTTTTCATTTCAAATTTGCACATATCAGACCTGTACACACATAATTGTCTATATTATATATTGTGTTTTTGCTGTTTTGTACATTGCCTATTTGGATTTTTGTATATTATTCTTTTAATATCTGTGTCCTGTCCTGTTGCTGTCTTTCTGTTGCACTGTGGAGCTTCTGTCACTACAACAAATTCCTCGTATGTGTAAACATACTTGGCCAATAAAGCTCATTCTGATTCTGATTGTCCTAAACATAAAAAAATGTATGAAGCATTTCAAACAAACTCATTAGCATATAGTTTAACACGGATTGCTTGTCTGGTGCTTTCACAGGGGCTTTTGAAAGACTTAAAGAAATGTTTTACCCAGTGAGAAGCATAACACCTCAAGCTAAAACAAGGTGTAATTATTTAGGAACCCATTAGGGATGTGTCCAACAGCAGAGCTTAAAAACTCACAGCCAACGAATCTTGAGTGGAGAAGTCTAATCCAGCAACATGAATAAGCAAGCCATCTAACTACTCTCATCTCACTTTCTTGTTTTTTTCCAACAAGAGTCTTGTTTTCTATGTTAAGATTTGCTGTAAAGCTGCATCTCCAACTTGGTCTTTGCCCACTTCAAACTTCATCCAGCCTACAACGTTCTGCATCTAATTAATCTATGTCCATTGTGACTGGCTTCCCACCAAGACGTCACTCCAGACGGGATCAGACCATCCGTGAATCAACAAACCACAGAAGAGAATCCCAAACACAAGAAACACCTCCAAATTGTAGCTAAATGGTGCATTTAATTAGTCTCATAGCGTCATTGAAGACTCATTCTGAGGGTTAAATTAAATCATGGTTTGTTCATGTCTAAGAAATTGCATATATTGATAGAAACTTATTTTCTTTTTTTTTTTCTTGTGGCTGGGCCAGTTAAATTTTTGACAGGACAAGTAAAAACCTTTTGTATGTATGTATTAGTGCTGTCAAACGATTAATCACGATTAATTGCATCCAACTTTTTTTTTTTTTACATAATATATGTATGTGTACTGTGTATATTTATTATGTATATATATATAAATACATGCATGCATGTATATATTTCAGAATTTTTTTTATATATATTAAATATATTTATTTATAATAAAGTATATAAATAGACACGTAAACATGTAAATATTTTCAAAATATATACCGTATGTGTGTTTGTATATACATAAATATACAAAGAACACACATACATATTCAGATGCATACATTTTATTTTGTATGCGATTAATCGTTTGACAGCACTAGTTTGTATGTATTTAGCTTTCTATGTAAATGCACTTCCCAAAACAATCACCCTACTAAGTCAAGAATGAGTAATTCTATCCAAATAAAGCTGTTCAATCTGGTGAAAATTCTTGTATTCAGTCATATTGCAAAAATCTCAGAAAATCAAAATATCATAATTTCCAATATCATGCAGCCCTAGTTTTGATGTCATCAGTCACCTCTAAACATTTTATTTAAATATTAAATAAAGTACTTTGCAATACTCACGTGCCAGTTTTATCCACTGTTAAGGAACGAACCGCACCCCGATGACACAACATCTTTGCAAGTGGCTCTCTCTGGTTGGGTGACCACAGACTAATGGTGCCATTTGAGTGGCCCAGGTGAATTACTGCATTATGGGGATTCTGTGCCATCACGTCTAGCCGTCCCATTTTTGTGCAGATGGCTGCAACCTCTTTACCAACCGATACATCCAGATATTGCAGAAACCCTGTGGCACTCTGAAAGGTGAAATTATAATTGGCATATGGATAATATATGGATAACCTGTTTTAAGGCTGATACACAATTGTGAAAGTAATCACTTCTTTTATGCATAAACACTTGGGCTTTTCATGCGTCACCATGAAATAAAATAATTGTGACCATGGACCACAAAACCAGTCATAAGGGTAAATTATTCGAAATTTGAGATGTATACATCATCTGAAAGCTGAATAAATAATCTCTCCATTGATGTATGGTTTGTTATGATCGGACAATATTTGGCTGAGATACAACTATTTGAACATCTGGAATCTGAGGGAGCAAAAAAATATAAATATTGAGAAAATCTGTTGTTCAAATGAAGTTCTTAGCAATGCATATTACTAATAATTTAAAAAAAATATATATTTACAGTAGTAAATTTACAAAATATCTTCATGGAACATGATCTTTACTTAATATCCTAATGATTTTTGGCATAAAAGAAAAATCAATAATTTTGACCCATACAATGTATTTTTGGCTATTGCTACAAATGCCCAGCGATTTAAGACTGCTTTTGTGCTGCAGGGTCACAATTCAAAAAATTTAATCACTTTTTAAATTATCTAATCAGTTTATATTTTTCAAAAGGCACATTTAAAAAAAAATAATAATATAAAAAAATAATATAAAACAAAAACATTTGCCAATTGCTTTTCTTGGTTGTGTCATTCTTTTTTGTCAAAAGCCATGTTTCTCGAGATACATTTCATAATTGATTATGATAATATGATTATTCAGACAAAGACCCTGCATGCCAACACTGAAGTCAATCAGATCATTGGTTTTGAGTAAATTTCTTTTTTGTTTTTGTTGTATATGTACAGTACTGCTTCTGCTGCAGAAGTTACTTAATTACAGGCCAGGGCAAGGTGTTATGAGGAACATAACTAGAAGCCAAATTCCCAGTTTGCGTTCTCTCTTTCTACACTAACACAGCTACTCCCCAGTACTATATCAAACAATGCAGATATATATTGACATGACGACACTAACAAACAGAACTTTTTTCAGTACTTTCACGTCTCATTTGCATTTGGAATTGGCTGCAGTGTTAAAACCTTAAAGAAGTTCAAAGTTTTGCCAAAAGCACTTGTTGACGCACCGCTGTGGCGAGTAGGAAGTGGTAGGGCAGAAACTGCATTCTTAAGACGTCATTGAATTTCTTCACACAGTGGAGCTCCACACCTTTAGAGTCATAGATATAGAGCCATCTCTTCTGTGCCACAGCAAACATGGCCTCTGTATGAAGCCACCTGCAGGCAGAACGAAGAGTGCAGAGTGAGCTTTAAATAAGACCAGAATGAGACAAGTACTCATTACTAAAGCACAGGGGTGAAGGATAGGAAGGTATTGTGATAAAAACACTAAATAAAAGTACTTGAAACTCTTTTTGAAAAAAAAAAAAAAAAAAAAAAAAAAAAAAAAAAAAAAGACTTTCTTTGAAGTTCACAGATCACTCTCATACAGAGTGGGTAACAGAAGCAGAAATGATACAGGTTTAAGTTGCAATATTGATTGATACCAATATATCATGATATACACACATTTTCATTTTCTTTCAGTTCATGAGCTTGCGATTTGATCCAACTGATCTTGATTCGATTTGATATCACATAATTTGGATATGTATCAGGCACAGATCATGTACACTTTTCTCAGTAAACATGCTGTGAATTTCATAGGTGAATCTGTCAGTACATTACTATAATATCAAAGGTTAAAATTAACTACTTGCATACAAACATTTAAATTGCACATAATAGCAATAACAGCGTTTCTACTCCAATCCTTTTTTAACATTTTAACAGTGGCTGTCATTAAAACTTGTTCTTATGATGGATGTAATAAAATATACTTTAAATACTGAAGAACGAGTAAAGTAAAAATATAATGAGTATTCAATAATCCAATAAAACATTTAAATAATTAAAACCTGTGTTGTCTGCGGTGTAGTGGGAGTGCAGGTAAACGATAAAATGGGATTTTTCTGCACAGATTGCAAAGCATAAAAAAACATTGCCAGCTGTCTGCTGGATGTTCGTTTTTATTCAAGATCTTGCACATTTGAGTTGTGATTTTTGGTCAGAAAGTGTCCAGTTGTGACTTAAGTGCGTTGTGTAGTGGACTGACTCCATTAGGTTTGTGCCAAAGACTAGAATCTGCTCCAATCGCTGGAAACAGTATTTAAGTGCACTGAGACCAGATTAATCGTTTGACAGCACTAGTTAATTTTACACAATATTAAACAGTGAAGAATTAAACAGAACTTCATAATAAAACTGACAGAATATTAAAGCTAGAACTTTGTTTCAGTGATAATGGCTGCTATAACATGTGAAGAATGTGTGCCAGAAAATCAAAAGATATGTCTTAATGAATGTGCACTCACTTGACATCATTCACGGTTTCCATGACATTCATCTCACACATGAGGTCTTTGGTTTGCCAGTCGAAGCAGGCCACATGACCTTTCTTTCCACCCAATAGTAGATGCCTGTTGCAGACAAAAACATTTTTATGGATCTGTAATTTTTTTAATAAATGCAAATAAAATGATTTCAATAAACCTTTCGCTATAATGAGCATATGAGTTTTCAGTATCTGGATTAAGATGCCGAAGGTGTCCTGATGTAAATGTCCTGAGATGTTTTTGATTTCTAATTTTTGAACGAGGTTCTTAAATGTTAAAGCACAAGAACACAGCGATATACAGGATTTAAAAAAAGGTCTGTCAATAAAAATATCACAGGAATTTGTGTTAACATATGGTTACAAAATGCCTTTGTGTAATTACTAGGCTCCAAAATGTATAATACAGAAGGTGTACAGAATGTGTAAAGAGTGAGTATAATCCAAACAAAGTGCTAACAAAACCAGGATATTATTACACAAGGTACAGTGGGACAAACAATATACATTGAGAATGTCTCTTATGTAGCAAAACGATGATGAAAGGGGCAAATTGGGTTAAGATGTGTAAATGTGTATTATAAACAAAACAATGTTGACAGTATAAATGATCTCTCAATGCAAAAGCATAAATATTCTATTTTAACAAATTCCTAAGCTGTGTTGAGGAACATTTGACATAAAAACAATGAGTTATTATATAACCCACCTGTGTTTTTAATTTTATAAACACATAAAGAGAGGTTTTCACCAACAAGAACACTGAAAAATTGACGTTTAACACTAGATTTCTAAAGGTTCTTATTTGTTACTGACCCTTGAACCTGATAATACATCTATGAAACCATCCATTCTGAACTGAAGTATCAAGCAGAAAGTTCAAATGCCTTCTATAAGATTAATGTAATATATTTGTAATATGCCTTAATTAAAATGGTCTGTTTTAATAAATATATAATTCTTTAGCACATACCGTCCAGTTCTGCTGTAGTCAAGCCTGTATGGGCCAAACTGGGAAAGATGCAAGTTGAAGTACTGTAGGGAGAGAGAAAGACAAGAAAAACTGAGTGGAACATGCAAAATACAATTAATTGCACACAGACTCCTTCAGGACATAAACACACGTAGTTGGTAAGGTCTGTAAACGAATCAAATATTTTACACTACATTTACATACGTTTGCTCACCTCATATCATTTTTGACAGATGTTACAAATCTCTAGACTCCTGCAGTACTTTTGCAAGATGAAAGAAAAAAAAAAAACACCCCTGTGTATGGCTCAGTGATCCACATTAAATATAGTCCAAAAACAAATGAGTAGTTACCTGGACAATAAATAATGCAACACATTGTCCACTGATATATCTAAGGAGGACAGCCTTTACCTGTGCTTTTTTAATGACCTGAATGACTGAATTCTTATACTGTACACAACATCTATGTGTCAAGGCACATCACCAAGGCCCATGGTTTCAGCTAAAAATCATATTTACTGTTATGCTAAAGTCACCTACATCTATGCCCTGAAAGCACACAATAAAATGTCTGATTGACTGGTCAAAAATTATATCGATTTTTTGCAATTATTAAAATATGTGACCCTGGACCACAAAACCAGCCTTAAGTCGCAGGGGTATATTTGTAGCAATAGCCAAAAATACATTGTATGGGTCAAAATTATAGATTTTTCTTTTATGAAGATATTGTGTAAATTTCCTACCATACATATATTAAAGCATAATTTTTGATTAGTAATATGCATTGCTAAGAACTTAATTTGAACAACTTTAAAAGGAGATTTTCTCAATATTTAGATTTTTTTGCACCCTCAGATTCCAGATTTTCAAATAGTTGTATCTCAGACAAATATTGTCCTAACAAACCTTAAATCAATGGAGAGATTATTTATTCAGCTTTCAGATGATGTTCAAATCTCGATTTAAAAAATAATTGACACTCATGACTGGTTTTGTGGTCCAAGGTCACATATTAATGCTAATATAAATCCCAAAGCAACAATGAAATCCTCCATCTGTGAAATTTATTAGCCCCTTTCACACATTCAACCTAATAGATTAGCATAAAATTACCTGCCTGACTTTTCTGGTAAATACACCATATACTGCTAACACTGCAACAGCAAACCATCTTTTTACCAGTTCCAGACCATTATACATCAGCATCAAACACTGTGACGCCTGGATGAGAAGCGCTTTACTTTCATCTACTGCCCAATTCGACAACATTTTTGACCGTAAAGGGCTGCAAAACAAATCGTTGACCTATCACCTTTGATCCAGAAGTGATGTCAACTGCATCTGCTATGTCATCTTGAGAGATTGTATTTGTGTCTTCATCCTCATCTCCTTCCAGGAGGCTGATGACAGACAGACAGACAGACAGTTATGAGCTCTATGAGTGTGTACTTATTTTGTGTGTGTGTTTACTAATCAAGATGAATACAATAAGAATAGTTTAACATACAAGCAGTAGTTTTACAAAATGTCCAAGCTGACCTTTTTTATGCAAACTTGAATGTGCAAGGCTTTTGGGAAGAGTCCAGAAAGCAGGGTTAACTTTACGTCACACAAACTCTTGGTTGATTAACATAAACCTTTTATTAGTGGGTATTGAGATGTTTGATGGTAAGCATATAAATAAAAAAAATAAATAAAAAATAAAACTTTCTACATTTTCTAGAAAATATCCTACTGAATTTATAAATAAACAAAATGCGCTGGATTGAATTGAAAACTTTTCACAAACTGTTATAAATCTGTTTTTGCTATCTTTATATGAAATAGCGTGTCCCTGCAGTCTAAGACATCAGCATCACCAATCAAAAAAATCCATATCGGTCAACCACTACTTGAAATAGAGCACAAAAGTCACATTGACTATTTTTCTTGTGCTTATATTAACAATCACAGTCCACATTGGCTTTTATTGTATAGAAATAGAGCAGCTTGGACATTTGGACAATCTCCATTCTCATTTTGTGTTACACGTAAGAAACTCATTTGAAATTATATAAAGGTGATGTAATAATTAAAATTTTTTGAACTATTCTTTTAATACTTCTGAGGGTTTACAGTCAATGTGGCAGATGAAAAAAAAGGCATGACAATAAGTGAACTGCATTACCCAGCATCCTCTGGAAGTAAGAGATCATATCTTGCAGCCTGTTTCTGAGCGTGTTCAGACATGGCCTCCGAGAACGCAATGGCTTCTTTCAGCCTTCCAGGGGCTCCTGCAGGCTGACACATAAAAACAGAGTAAAAGAAGTTGAAAACATGAAAAGCAGTCATTGTACCGATTCAGATGATGTTATTTGGGTGAATCTCACAAAATCTGCTAAATTTTGTCCAGGATAGGTTTTACCCCCACGATATTGCACAAGGAAATAAAATGTGTTTGTATTTTTATAATGCACCTGTGCGCTCACATCCGTGATGCAAGCAATGGCATTATTGGGTTTGAAGGTTGGTGTATAAAAAAAAATTAAGTGACCAAACAAACTGAAGACTAGAAAGGTTGATATATAATGCCATTTCCATCTATGTAGCGGACTTTAAGCTGTCAAACCACAAAAAGACACACTTAGTACTGAAACGCATTCTATACACAACGTATCTTCCAGACTAGACTGTGAAGTTATTTCACAATTATAACAAAATTACAGTAAAGTGGTTGTTAAAGGGATGGTTCACCCAAAAATGAAAATTCTGTGTCATTAATTACTCACCCTCGTGTCGTTCCAAACCTGTAAGACTTTCGTTCATCTTCAGAACACAAATTAAGATATTTTTAATGAGCTCTCTGACCCTCCATAGACAGCAAGGATCCTCACACGATCAAGGCTCAGAAACGTAGCAAGGAGATCGGTAAAATAATCCATGTGATATCAGGGGTTCAACCATAATTTTCCGAAGCTAAGAAAATAGTTTTTATGTGCAAAGAAAATAAAAATAACGAATTCTAACTTCTGATTGGATGCTTTTCTGTTCCTGTCTCCATAGGAACCCATTCAAAAAGGCCACGGACACACTGCAAGTTTCAGGAGTGACAACCGCATTTAAATGAAGATGAAGAATTAGGCATTTTGTATCTGACATCTTTTGACTTTTTAATTTTAACAAAACTACCGCTGACAGACGTGCTGTGTTTTGTTTATAAACATAAATGCTCGGGATAATTGCTCCTGTCTTGCAATGTTGCCATGTCTCATATTTACAAACGCTTTTAGGCTTATTTAGTCTTAGCTCATAAAGACAGGCACTTTATGGAGTTAATAAAGTAGGCAGTTGCAGATATATGATTTTTTTGGTGTTATAAAACAAAGCATTTGGGTGTTTTAGTGTTATTTTGTGCTTGTCCGGTTTTTTTTTTTTAATGAAGATCTGGCAACACTGACACTTTACTGCAGGGCTCGTGAGCGCAACTAATCCCGTATCAAAATGTGCTAAGGTTAAGACTTCTTTCACTGTTGTTTTCTTGCATCTCGCATTCAGACGAAGACACATTTTTAATGCATGTTCAAATACGTCATTAACAACTAGTTGTTTGGTTTGGTTCTGTACACACCGTGTAGAATTTCTGTAAATGCGGTTGTCACTACCTGTATTTTAGTGAATTGTGTGTGTGCAGAATGTGATTAAGGAGTAAAAGGTGAACTGACAACCAAATCTAGCTGCAGTGTGTAAGTGGCCTGTACATGGCCCATCTATTTTTAATATAGCTAATGTCGGCAGCTTTATGTCATCTACACACCCATTATACTTTGAGGAGTAATGTATTGTGATGGCGCTATGGAGCCATGTGCTTTTTTAAAACATTTTCATAGGTTTAACATTAGATTATCAACTCAGAATATACGCTAATTTGACTAGAAACACTGGAGACCGGAAATGCAAAGCCCTTCCAGTCAGGTGTGACTTCCGCATTCAGGAAAAACATCTATAGCGCCATTTTGGAGAATATTGCATAAGTAAACAACGTATGAATGCGGATACGTTGTTTATGTTCAGATCAAAGCATAAACCATGTAAACAGCGTATCCGCGTATGGTGCTGCTGACACAGAACAGCATACATTGTTTACATATGCGATACTGTCCAAAATCAGAAATATCTCAATTTGTGTTCCAAAGATAGGAAACAAAGGTCTTACAAGTTTGGAACGACATGAGGGCGAGTAATTAATGACAGAATTTTCATTTTTGGGTGAACATTTAATTGGTTAACTACGTTACCTTGCCATATATAGAGAAAAAATGTAAATGGATGTATCATAACATTATATGTAATTTTACTTTAAAATAACTGTCAAATTTATGGTTTATGTTAAAAGATATGAATTACCATATAATTTACTGTGGAAAACAATAAAAGGACATTCCTAGATGTTCGTGTGCAACTTTACATATGATTATACAATATTTAAAGTTTTGTTTCTTTCATGTTTTCGTCACCAGTTCTGGTTATCAACATGTTAAGGTAAAAAGTTTTTTTTTTCTTTGGTATTGAGATATACCACTGGTTAAATATACCATTACAATTATATTTTATTTCCAGCAATTAAAAAAAAAAGCATTGGTTGGTGTTTTAACGCGATTCCCATGTAAGACTTTTATAGTTTACTTTAATAAAAACTCTAAAGTTCAGGGCTGATTGTTAAACATTTCCTCAAGTGTTTACTGTAAAATATAGTGAAATATGATTGTTCACATTACCAACCCCTTACAGGGATTTGCATCCATCTCTACATGCCAAATAAACTCAAAACAGAAATATTAAAAATATATATGAAAGCAATTTGACAATGTTGTAAGTATCACTTTTTTATTTTAATGTAGAATTTGAACTTACCACTTTGCATTTCTCTCCTCTCTGAAACTTCTGGAGTTGCTCATGTGGTATAGGAGCCTCACCAGGAAAAGGGTCCTTTTTCTAAATTAGCAACATAAACCAACGAGAAGGGCTGTCAAATTTAGTCAAATCAGGCCAGACAATTAAAGCAAAACCATTAAAATAAAAAGTGCAATTAAAAAAATTTAAACAATTTCTTAATTTAGGATGTTGACGTTGTTGGCTAAATTGATAAATTGCAATTACCGGTATTTGAGATAACAACAATAATAGGTGCATTTTAAATGACATTATTTTGCCATCCAAATATGAGCATTGTTTTTTTTTCAACGCTTTTATCCAATGTGACTTACAAATGATGACAATAAAAACAATAAAAACCAACAAAAGAGCAATAATATGCAAGTGATGTGACAAGTCTCGGTTAGCCTAATGCAGTAAACATAGCAAGGTTTTATTTTCATAATAAATAAAAATAAAATAAGTCAAAAGAATAGAAAAAGAATAGAGAACGTTAATGTTAGATGGTAATTTTTTTATAATGAATAAAAAGAAATTAAGTAGCTAGAATAGAATTAGAATAGATAGTGCTACAGTTAGAGGGTCAAATAAAGATGGAGGAGATGTGTTTTTAGCCGTTTCTTGAAGATGACTAAGATTAGAATGTAGCTGCTGGGATTGAGTTGGGCAGGTCATTCCACCAGGAGGAAACATTTAAAGTAAAAGTCAGTGAAAGTGATTTTGTGCCTCTTTGGGACTGCAAAATAATGCGCCGTTCACTTGCAGAACGCAAGCTTCTAGAGGCACATAAGTCAGAAGTAGTGAATTTGCGCAGAGCCAGTGGTGGTGTTCTAAGCAAACATCAATGCCTTGAATTTTATGCGAGCATTTATTGGTAGCTATTGTTCTACAAAATCATATAGACCCATTTTATTATATAAATGCATGACTTCTTAAGGTGCATCAGCAGAGCTCAACAATAAGAACTGTTTTTAAGTCTTGTCAAGTACTCAATTAAGCACTCGTCCACGGTTTTCTGTGCACACACCCAAAGCAGCCTCTCAGACTGCATGAAAATACCATCTCATTCACATCTTCTCGCACATAAACGGATAAATACAAACAAAACTGTACCAAAATCCCTGTCTTGGAGAGTATCCTTGTAAACACAGTTAGCTATATCTTAAGTGAACGTATAAAGTTTGGTGAAAATTGGATGTCAGTATAATAGGTCTGTACAAAAATCTTAAAGTCACAGCCTAATATACCCACAGACCAATTGAAAAACAAATTGGGGGAAAAAAGCACTTCAGCTGAACTTGTTAACCTGTCATGTAGGGCTGCACGATTAATCGAATACGATTGTCATGCACATCTTGTCAGTAAAGCCGGTTCTGTAATCAGTAGTAAACCTCCATCATGTGCTTTCAGATGGAGCGGCATCAGAGCCGTGGTTTACGGACAAGCTACACAATATCGCGTTCATAATCGAAGGCGATTCATCTCAGATTATGAAAACAATATTGCGTAGCTTCTCAGTGAACTACGGCTCTGTGTAGTAAATGCTGCTTCATCTAAACGCACATGAAAATACCACATTTATGCTGCCATCACATGCTATCGGAATTATCGTAAATATGAGTTTCCTAATCGGAAATTGGACTTGAACGGCCTCTCAAGTCGTATTTACTACTGGGAAATTCTGAAATAATTTTGATACCAGAGTTTCCGAGTTGGGCAGGTAAACTTTAAACATGGTGGAGGGGACAACCATTGCTGCTGTCAATGCTATTCTCACAACAACTACATCTCTTTGTCTTGTCGCTAAAGTAGTGTATTTATAGGCTAGATAAGAACGATCATTCGAAGCATATTGTACAGGTCCTTCTCAAACAATTTGCATATCATGAAAAGGTTCTCTAAACGAGCTATTAACCTAATCATCTGAATCAACTAATTAACTCTAAACACCTGCAAAAGATTCCTGAGGCTTTTAAAAACTCCCAGCCTGGTTCATTACTCAAAACCGCAATCATGGGTAAGACTGCCGACCTGACTGCTGTCCAGAAGGCCATCATTGACACCCTCAAGCAAGAGGGTAAGACACAGAAAGAAATTTCTGAACGAATAGGCTGTTCCCAGAGTGCTGTATCAAGGCACCTCAGTGGGAAGTCTGTGGGAAGGAAAAAGTGTGGCAGAAAACACAGCACAACAAGAAGAGGTGACCGGACCCTGAGGAAGATTGTGGAGAAGGACCGATTACAGACCTTGGGGGACCTGCGGAAGCAGTGGACTGAGTCTGGAGTAGAAACATCCAGAGCCACCGTGTACAGGCGTGTGCAGGAAATGGGCTACAGGTGCCGCATTCCCCAGGTCAAGCCACTTTTGAACCAGAAACAGCGGCAGAAGCGCCTGACCTGGGCTACAGAGAAGCAGCACTGGACTGTTGCTCAGTGGTCCAAAGTACTTTTTTCGGATGAAAGCAAATTTTGCATGTCATTCGGAAATCAAGGTGCCAGAGTCTGGAGGAAGACTGGGGAGAGGGAAATGCCAAAATGCCTGAAGTCCAGTGTCAAGTACCCACAGTCAGTGATGCTGGTGTTGGTCCACTGTGTTTTATCAAGGGCAGGGTCAATGCAGCTAGCTATCAGGAGATTTTGGAGCACTTCATGCTTCCATCTGCTGAAAAGCTTTATGGAGATGAAGATTTCATTTTTCAGCACGACCTGGCACCTGCTCACAGTGCCAAAACCACTGGTAAATGGTTTACTGACCATGGTATTACTGTGCTCAATTGGCCTGCCAACTCTCCTGACCTGAACCCCATAGAGAATCTGTGGGATATTGTGAAGAGAAAGTTGAGAGACGCAAGACCCAACACTCTGGATGAGCTTAAGGCCGCTATCGAAGCATCCTGGGCCTCCATAACACCTCAGCAGTGCCACAGGCTGATTGCCTCCATGCCACGCCGCATTGAAGCAGTCATTTCTGCAAAAGGATTCCCGACCAAGTATTGAGTGCATAACTGAACATAATTATTTGAAGGTTGACTTTTTTTGTATTAAAAACACTTTTCTTTTATTGGTCGGATGAAATATGCAAATTTTTTGAGATAGGAATTTGGGGTTTTCATGAGCTGTATGCCAAAATCATCAATATTAAAACAATAAAAGGCTTGAACTACTTCAGTTGTGTTGTAATGAATCTAAAATATATGAAAGTCTAATGTTTATCAGTACATTACAGAAAATAATGAACTTTATCACAATATGCTAATTTTTTGAGAAGGACCTGTATGTTTTATAAGCAGTGAAATAAGCACGTATTTGACCGAAAGTAGATGAGCCCCAGAGACTGATCCCCAGTGAAGACCCTGTTTCCTAGACGGCCATCGGGACAAGACCACAGGAACCAGATGAGTCCTCTGCACAATCTGACTCTGCTGCAGCCTATATTTAAACTGCTGATTTTGTCTGGCCAGAGGAGAATGACAGTATTTCGACACACTATTTCCCCGTCTAAATACTGCAAAGCTGATATAAAGCCACCCAGCTTTATATCAAGCTGATGTAAAGCTGCTTTGACACAATTTGCATTGTTAAAAGCACTATACAAATAACCGTGACTTGACCGAAATTCCAGAATTGTCAGCAAACTGCATGTATAGCGCGGTGAATGTTTGTCAACCAATGGGATGCTACATTTGATTCTTTCCAGCACTTGAATACGACAAGCTCATAATCACGACTTCATAAGTGGTAAATAGGAAATTTCCGACAGCATGTGAAGGCAGCATTAATAACGTGTTTTCTGTCGATTAGCATTGCATTATTATACATTTCATTATATTGAAAATTATAATCATTAGAGTTGAGCCGGATACTCGGCTGAAACGAGTATCCGATACGGATAAAGCACTTTTGCCGAGTACGAGTATCATATGAGTAATACGAGTCTATATCTGTGCTCGGATTGAATAAAAATGATCATTGGGTAGCTGACTGTGTCTGCGTTCTGTGATAGGCTAGTCACAGCGCCCCTCCCCTACACGCATACAGATTTATTGTGTTGCTGTGTCCCGCTCTGCTCACTCACACACAGAACACTGAGAGGAGAACAGCTCTCTCTCTCTGTCTCTCCCTCAGTCACTCGGGTTCGCGGGTTTTTTCCGTTAACGTTTAGGGTTTCTTCAGCTTCAGGTTTGTTTTTTACTTTGGTTTGTAGTGCTTACTTATTAACCAGTAGAGTTTTGGTAAATGTGGGGTTTGTTCATTCAAAACCATTGATCTGAAGCGCTGATGCTGTCATGTAAATAGTTTTCTAATCAGCAATAAATATAACAATTTCTGATCAACCCATATCAATTGCATGCTTAAAATAACTTACCGGTTACAGCCACGCCCATTTCAAGACAACCCAACCCACTTCCAGGTTAAATCCCGCCCACTTCCGGGGTAGGCCCCGCCCAGTCTGAGTACAGATACAGATAATGCTGTACTCGCTCATCCCTAATAATCATTATTATAATGAGAACTCCAATAAATCATATATTGTTGTAGTCCTGTGCTTATTAGTGACGCTGAATCAATGAAAGCAGTGAAATCTTCTGTTTATTCAGCTAGCTCTACAGGGATCTCCTGGGTTTCTTCTGCGGGGCGTATTTGGAGTTTCTCTGGCCTTCGGATGAGATTTACTACTGATCACAGAACCCTGCTTCACTGACAAGATGAGCACCACAATCACAGCTTCTGCCTGATCATAATTTATCATGCAGCCCTTCGGTCATGCTTGATTTTCATTGTCAATTTCTTCAACAAACAATAGCCTTTGGCTGTAGAAACAACATGGTCAGGTGGTGTAACTGGTTTGTGTCAATTTGACCGTTCGCATGGAGCTTGATTGACAGGCCAATCAGAACGTGAATATTATGTGTGGTTGCTGCTATCGGCCATCTTGCCTGACAGCTACGGCAGGTCTCCATAAACATCCACGTTAAAACGCGGTAAAAAGATTTTTTCAATATAACTAATTATAAAAATGTGCAGAGGGTTAAGCTGGGCTGTTGTTGGCTGCCATAGTAACGGCAATAAGATAAGGGATTCCTATAAAGTAGTACTGGGCGGTATGACCAAAAATTTATATCAGGGTATATTTCAAAATTATGTCAGTTTCACGGTATATGACGGCATTTTTTTTTTTTCATGCATGACCGGGTGTTAACCACATTTTCTACTGATTGGGAGAGTAAATACTGCAGTAGACTGACCTAAACTGACTTGTTGTCAGTTCCCTCTTTGCTCTGCGATGTATTTTTCACTGCGTGAGAACAGGATGTGTAGTGACAAAGCAGCAATGTTTGTCGCAGTTACTAAGGAGGGCGGGTCTTTGCGAACGGTCAATTGGCGTAACCAGCATTTTTCATAAAAATATAATTATATACAGGAAAATTCATGTGGAATAAAATTCAATCATCTACTTTAGTATAACCTAATAACATGGTTTTTAAATTTTTTTACATAAACAATAAAATTTAGGGATAACTAATAACATCTAGTATTTATTTCTATGCTTACATGCCATCTAGGTGGATAAAATATTTAATATTTCTCATTCTTTGGCAGTTACACCAGGTACATTCAGTCTTAACTTTTGTAAAAAATGGTGTAGATGTCTTTTTTATTACATAAAATCAACATAAATACACGGTGACAGTGTACATTTTAAAATACCTTATGTATGCTTTTAAAACTTTTTGAATTTGTCATCTACTAGGATACTAGTAAACTACTGTCAAAATATTTGACTGAATGGAAAACACTCTTACCTCCACACGTTCACCATTCTTCCTTTTTAATGGCCTTTCTTTTACTGTAGATTTATTCTGGTTCTGCTCAGCTTTGCCTGGTTCTTCCTCGGGTCTGCTTTGGCCTGTTTCTTCGGTTTCCTCCCAATAGCGTTTTGGAGGCTGAGTAAGAAAAAGCCAGTCACATTCATGAAGGTTTTCACATATCTTTTTTTTTTTTTTTACTTTTTCAATCAGCAGCAGATGTTTTTTCTTTGGAAACAATTACAAATTTGTCCCTGTCTGGTATACTTTATTTAGACTGTTTACCTCGTTGGGTAAATAAACAAGACTGTCCATAATAAATTAAAATCTAGTTCTTAGAAATACAGACATGTCTGCAAATGTCGTCTTTTTCTATTCGTGTTTGTTTCATTCACTTAACTTTGGCTCTGTTTCCACATTGAATTAAAACGCGTTTTCAGTAGTCAAATGTTTTAAGGTTTTTTTTTTCTAAGGCATAATAATAAAAAGTATAAGTAAAAGTATAATTGATAGTATATAATAAACCATTGAAATAAACAAACGATGAGGATTTTTCTTTTTTTTTTTTTTGCTTGACAACATTTTTACTGTGAACATCCGACATCACCAAAGACATTAATACCGACAAGTAAAAGCTGATAACACTGTAGACAAAACATTGAATGATAATATTGACCTTTTTCTTCTTCATTTTCTCCACGTGCGTACTCCTCAACACCTCCGGCGTGACCGCAGCCATGTTTGTTTGAAAGGACTGTGTTGTCTTCTTCTAACGATTATTGGCAGATGGCAAACCGGTTTAAAAGTAAAATACCGCCACCTACTGAGCTGGAGATGCTGTTGCTGCTTATTTGTAGGGTTTACGTGTCCTGGGGCGCTAAGAGGTTTTTGTATGGCTGATTTCACAAGCTCTTATCATTGTCTCTCATATGCTGTGCAGTGCAGTCTACTCTTCACTACAGAACCCCTCTGATATAATATATATATATATATATTTTTAAGTCCCCAGATATTTTAAAGTAATATTTCAATAATTTAACCACACACTCACATGTTTGTGGGTTTCTGGTGTCAGTTAATGGTCACAGGACATGCAGGCAAACAAATAATACAATATTTATTCATATTTTAGAAAAAAGTGTTTTATTTTAATTGTGTTCATTTTAGTGGTGTCAAACGATTAAACATGATTAATCGCATCCAAAATAAAAGTTTTTGTTTACATGATAATTGTATGTGTACTGTGTATATTTATGTATATATAAATACACACATATACAGTATATATTTTGAAAATATTTACATGTATATACATTTATATCTGTATATTTTATATTACATGTAAATATATTTAATATTTAAACATAACATATTTTTCTTAAATATATACATGCATGTGTTTGGTGATATCTGGTGCCATATTATGGTATATAAATTCAAAATCTAAAAAATATCAATAGCCACTATATGGCTGAAGTACTGAATGGCTGCATATAGGCTCAAATCTATAAACCATTGTTCTAATGAAATAACCTCTAAAGTTTTAGATTTGATCACAAGTTAAAATTGTAGAATTAAAAAAAAAAAAACTGTGATCATTTTTGTTCGAGTCAATTTGTGTGTGTGTGTTCAGGTGGCAAACTTAGGAAAAGTAGCCAAGTCTCGTACCGCTCAGTTTATGGAAACTATTTAAAAAAAAAAAATAAGATTTTGCTCAAATTTGTCCCAAAGGATGCTTGAGGGATAAATCACTGAGCCATTTGTATTGTTCGCTGAATTCAAGTGCTTCACACTGGATCTCACAGCGCTACTTAGTGCTGCACCACTAATTTTTATTTTTATTTATTATATTAAAAAAAACTTGCGTACTGCATTAGGCTAACTGAAACTCACGGCACTTACATATTATTGCTCTCCTGTTTATTTTGATCGCTTCTATGTTCTATGTTCTTTTGTAAGTCACTTTGGATAAAAATGTCTGCTAAATAACAATGTAAATGTAAAGTAAATGTAAATAACCATGTATTTGACTATAGAAATATAGAAGATCCAAGTTCAGTTTTAATATCCCAAAAAACAAAGATCCAAAAACAGAGCAACAGGCAGAAATCAAAAGACGAATGTAATCCAACACAGGGGTAACAGAAATAATACTGAAGAACATCATACAGTGCCTTACAGTATTCATTACATGTTAAACTGCTTTAAATTACTTTTTTCCCACATCAATCTACACTCCATACACCATAATGGTAAAGCAAAAAAAACTGATTTTTAACATCTTTGCAAATGCATTAAAAATAAAAAACTTAAATGATTCCATTGCATAAGTACCCATACCCTTCTCTGGGACAGCTGAAATTTAGCTCAGGAGCATTCATATTGCTTGTAGATGTTACAGTGGGGGAAAAAATATTTGATCCCCTGCTGATTTTGTACGTTTGCCCACTGACAAAGAAATGATCAGTCTATAATTGTAATGGTAGGTTTATTTGAACAGTGAGAGACAGAATAACAACAACAAAATCCAGACAAACGCATTTCAAAAAAGTTATAAATTGATTTGCATTTTAATGAGTGAAATAAGTATTTGATCCCCTATCAATCAGCAAGATTTCTGGCTCCCAGGTGTCTTTTATACAGGTCAGGAGTTGAGATGTCTTAAAGGGACAGCTCCTAATCTCCTCTTGTTACCTGTATAAAAGACACCTGTCCACAGAAGCAATCAATCAGATTGCAAACTCTCCACCACGGCCAAGACCCAAGGATGTCAGATTGTAGACCTACACAAGGTTGGAATGGGCTACAAGACCATCGCCAAGCAGCTTGGTGAGAAGGTGACAACAGGCAGTGCGATTATTCACAAAGGGAAGAAACACAAAATAACTGTCAGTCTCCCTCGGACTGGGGCTCCATGTAAGATCTCACCTCGTGGCGTTTCAGTGATCATGAGAACGGTGAGGAATAAGCCCAGAACTACACGGGAGGATCTTATCAATGATCTCAAGGCAGCTGGGACCATAGTCACCAAGACAACAATTGATAACACACTACGCCGTGAAGGACTGAAATCCTGCAGCGCCCGCAAGCTCCCCCTGCTCAAGAAAGCACATGTACAGCCCGTCTGAAGCTTGCCAATGATTCAGAGGAGAACTGGGTGAAAGTGTTGTGGTCAGATGAGACCAAAATCCAGCTCGTTAGCATCAACTCAACTCGCCGTGTTTGGAGGAGGAGGAATGCTGCCTATGACCCCGAGAACACCATCCCCACCGTCAAACATGGAGGTGGAAACAATATGCTTTGGGGGTGTTTTTCTGCTAATGGGACAGGACAACTGCACAGCATCAAAAGGATGATGGACGGGGCCATGTACCGTTAGGGCCAGGGCATTGAAAATGGGTCATGGGTGGGTATTCCAGCATGACAGTGACCCAAAACACACGGCCAAGACAACAAAGGAGTGGCTCAAGAAGTAGCACATTAAGGTCCTGGAGTGGCCTAGCCAGTCTCCAGACGTTAATCCCGTAGAAAATCTGTGGAGAGAGCTGAAGTCCTGTGCATCCTGTACGCTCCTTCCAGTTGGTGTCATCAATCTGGCAACCTGCATGTGCGTCAAGTCTGAGGAGGAGGCGCCGGGTGAAAAAAAACCCTCTCCAATATTTTGAATTTGGACTGCAATGCCTAGTTCAATCACTAGGTGTTAATCCTACATACAGCACCTTTAATGACTTGGAGAGGATCTACAAAGAGGAGTGGGACAAAATCCCTCCTGAGATGTGTGCAAACCTGGTGGCCAACTACAAGAAACGTCTGACCTCTGTGATTGCCAACAAGGGTTTGC
Source organism: Barbus barbus (assembly GCF_936440315.1). Classification (NCBI taxonomy): domain Eukaryota; kingdom Metazoa; phylum Chordata; class Actinopteri; order Cypriniformes; family Cyprinidae; genus Barbus; species Barbus barbus. The sequence continues at coordinate 2,283,438 of NC_136756.1, forward strand.
CACCAAGTGCTAAGTCATGTTTTGCGAAGGGGTCAAATACTTATTTGGCTCATTAAAATGCAAATCAATTTATAACTTTTTTGAAATGCTTTTTTTGTTGTTGTTGTTATTCTGTCTCTCACTGTTAAAATAACCCTACCATTAAAATTATAGATTGATCATTTCTTTGTCAGTGGGCAAACGTACAAAATCAGCAGGGGATCAAATAAATTTTTTTCGCCACTGTACTACACTTCAAGTGAATTTAACCTGTGGCAAATTCAATTGAATGGGTATGATCTGGAAAGGCATACATGTTTTAATGAAAGGTCTAACAGCTAATAATGCATATCAGAGCAAAAACCAAGCCCAGAGGTCAAAAGAACTGCCTTTAAACAGGTTTGCGTCAAGCCACACATCTGAGGAAGAGTTCAGAAAAAAAAATCTGCTTAATTGAAGGTTCACAGAAGCATGTAGTCTTTGTTACCCTTATTGGAAGTTTTAATCAAACAGGACTCTTCCTAGAGCTGGCCTCCTGGCCAAACTGAGCAATTAATGGAGAAGGGCTTTGTTAGTGTGGTGACCAAGAACCTGATGGTCACTCTAGTTGAGCTCCATGATCATATGTGGAGATAGGAGAAATCTACAGAAGGACAAACATCACTGCAACACTCCATCGATCTGGGTTTTATGGCAGTGTGGCCAAACTCAATCCTCTCCTCAGTGAAGACACATGAAAACACAGTTGGAATTTGCAAAAAAGCACCTAAAGACTCACCTAAGACTGTGAGAAATAATATTATCTGGTCTGATGAACCTCAATTCTAAGCATCATGTTTGAAGGATACCAGGTCTGCTCATCGCCTACAGAGTATCATCCCAAAAGTAAAGTGTGCTGGTAGCAGCCTCATGCTGTGGGGCTGTTTTTCTGTGGCAGGGACTGAGGGACTCATTGGAGTAGACGAAAAGCTCAGTGCACCAAAATATTGAGATAACCTTATTGAAAACTCAGTCCAGAGCATTCAGAACCTCAGACTGGGCAGAAGGTTTACCTTCCAACAGGACAACTGAATTAAAAAAGTTATGACCAGTCTTGAAGAAAAAATTAGGTGACTAACTTTAAAGACTAGTCTAAACAGTTTATGCAACCAGCCCCTGATGTTTGAATAAGTACAGCGTTTCTTTTACTCAAGAAACGCTGTCTATAAAGACTAATGTTTTTTTGTGTTTAAAGAGCAGAGACTTAGCATTTGCTGTCTAGTTGTAGCCAATACACATTTGTACATTTTAAATATCCTGTGCATAGCAGTTCATCTATTATATCATGAGATCTTGGCTAAATGTATTAAAAAACAAGAGACACTGAAACCCATATAGCTACAATAAACTGTATAACCTGCAAACTGATGAAAACGTAATGCGATTAATAAACTGCCTCAGATGATGGACAAAACACAGATCTCTGTCATTCGGTCATCAAAAACCTTCTTAACTCCATTTGAGTGTGATTTTCAGAAATTAATCACAAGTGTGCAATCATATGTAAAGCAAAAATACTAACTCTCATGACAAAATGTTTAATTATTGGGGAAGAATTTTTTTTTAATCTTTTTATTTTTTAGTGCTTAGTGGTGTGCCTTGGGATTTTTTACATATCAAAACTGTCAAGTCAAGTCACCTTTATTTATATAGTGCTTTTAACAATACGGATTGTGTCAAAGCAACTTTACAGTATCAAATAGGAAAATAGTGCATCAATAATGTAAAATGACAAGATTAAACACTCAATTTTCAGTTAAAGGCATTTCATTATTGAATTCAGTGATGTCATCGTCCAGCTCAGTTCAGTTCATATAGTATCTGTGCAATCAAGTCGACGATATCATTGGAAATTAAGTGTCCCCTCTGGCCAGACGAATCAGCAGGTCATTCCAGGCTGCAGCAAAGTCAGATTGTGCAGAGGACTCATCTGGTTCCCGTGGTCTTGTCCCGATGGCCATCTAGGTGACGAGGTCTTCACTAGGGATCTGTCTCTGGGGCTCATCTAGGTGTCCTGGTCTCCGCTGACATTCAGGGCTGTAGAGGTCATCTCTAGGTGCTGATCCACCATCTGGACTGGATCCGGGTACAGTGACCATGTGATCTGGATACGGACTGGATTGGTAGGCTACGGTGACCTCAGAATAAGAAAGAAACAGACTAATATTAGCATACATGCCATTCTTCTTACGATGTAACAAGTACATTGGGTGTTATGGGAAGTGTTCCCGGTTCCGGTTGACCTAATTAATGTTGCCTAACAATCCTTTAACGGATTTGAATATTAGAAGCGTATTAGTTTGTTATGTGTATGCCAGGTTAAAGAGATGGGTCTTTAATCTAGATTTAAACTGACAGAGTGTGTCTGCCTCCCGAACAGTGTTAGGTAGATTGTTCCAGAGTTTGGGCGCTAAATAGGAAAAGGATCTGCCGCGCACAGTTGAGTTTGATATTCTAGGTATTAACAAATGACCAGAGTTTTGAGAAAACAGTGGACGTGGAGGACTATAATGCGATCAGAGCTCGCTCAAGCACTGAGGAGCTAAACCATTCAGGGCTTTATAAGCAATTAACAAGATTTTAAAGTCTATACGAAAACTGTGCCATGGCAGAAAAAAGATTGGGAGACACTGACCTAAACACACAGCAAAAGTGCCTTATAGACAAGTCTGTGAATGTCTTTGAATGGTCCAGCCACAGCCTGGACTTGAACCCAATCACATATCTCTGGAGAAAGAGACCTGAAAATGTGCATCTGCCCCATCCAACCTGACAGAGCTTGAGAGGTGAAGAGGTGAGGAGAAGAATGGCAGATAATTGCCAAATGCTGATGAGCAAAGCTTGTCGCATCAAACAAAAAAGACTCGAGGCTGTAAAGGTACTTCAGCTAAATATTTAGTTAAGGGTATGGATACTTATGCAATGTACTTATTTCAGTTTTTTATGTTTAATAAATGTACGAAGCTGTGACAATTCTGTTTTTGCTTTGTCAATATGGTGTATGGAGTGTAGTTTGATGTAGGAAAAAAGTAATTTAAAGCAGTTTAACATAAGGCAGCAACATAACAAAACGTGAAAAAAATGAAGGGGTGTGAATACTTTCGCAAGGCACTGTACATATAGGGAACTAATAAGACTAGTAACACACAGCTGGAAACAATGAGAACTAATAATCAAAGCAAAGAGTGATGGGAAATGAAGTCCAAAACAAGAAAACTATGATCCAAAAGGAGTGCCCTCTGGTGGCTGTCATGAGCACTCCAGCAGATGGCTGTGACATGACCTCCACTTTGAGGAGCGGATTCCAGACGCTCCACCAAGAGTCAAGAAAGTCCAGGAGGGAGGTGGAACGGAGGTGGATCAGGGGGAGGGATGGTGGACCAGGCCCGTGTAGTGGAAGAGGGCCTGGAGACTGAGGCAGATCAGGGTGCCAGAGTGGAACTGACAGGGCGGAAGGCCAAGGCAGGGCCAGCAGGGCGGGAGGCAGGACGAACCAGTGAGGCTTCGGCCAAACAGGAAACCCGGCGGACGGCCAAAGCAGGGCCGGAGGTACAGACCAGCGAGGCTCTGACCAAACAGGAATCCCGGCAGACGGCCAGGGTGGGGCTGGAGGAATGGACCAGTGAGGCTCCGGCCGAACAGGAACCCTGGCAGGTGACCAGGGCGGAACTGGGAGCTTGCCAGGCAGCATGGGCAGTGCTGAAGTCTACCTCAGCGGAGCTGACAAATCAGACGAACCCCCTAGCGACCCAGCAGGACTGCTATGAAGAGCACAGAGAGGTTAGTAACAGCTTTTATGGCCGCAATAGGACAGGCAAACAGCTCAGGAATGGTCTCCTTGACCGTAACAAGGCACTGAATGAATTCAGAGGCAGTCTTTGTGATAATAGGCAGGGCTAAGAATTCATGATTGGCTTCTAGGGCCGAGACTGGCTGAGACATGACAGGGGATTCACTGACAGTCTCCATGACCTCGTCAGGATAGATGAAGGGTTCATAAGTGGACACCCCTGTCTTGAGAGGAGCTGAAGTGAACACCCCCGCCAACTCTGGATGCCGCCACATCAGGAGAAACTGGAGTGGGCTATGGATTGAACTCATAAACTTGAGTGGGCTTTGGAGCGGACTCGTAGACTGGAGCGAACTCTGGAATAAACTCGTAGATTTAAATGGGCTCTGGAGTGGACTCGTAGACTGGAGCAAACTCTGGAATTAACTTGTAGACTTGAGTGGACTCTGGGGTGAACTGATAGAGTTGAGTAGGTTCTGGAGTGGACTCTGAGGTCTCCTGGACTGGAGTGGGCTCTGGAGTGGACTCTGAGGGCTCCCGGGCTGGAGCAGGTTCAGGAATGGACTCTGAGGGCTCCCGGACTGGAGCAGGTTCATGAGTGGATTCTGAGGTGGCCCAAGTACACAGAACAACCACGAGGTGAAAGGCAAAGATGGCCTTCTTGATCATGGCAGCAGCAGTGAAATCCGCGACTCTGTAGCGACCTCTGAGAGTCGGGTCCTCCAGGACCACCGGACTTGAGACCACAGGAGTCGGGTCCTCCAGGACCACAAGGCTTGGGACCATCGGAGTCAGGTCCTCCAAAACTACCAGACTTGAGACCCACAGGAGTCGGGTCCTCCAGGACCACCAGACTTGGGATCACAGGAGTTGGGTCCTCCAGGACCACCGGACTTGGGACCTCCGGAGTCAGATCCTCCAGGACCACCGCACTTGGGACCACCGGAGCGGACTTTGCTGCCCTCCTCTTCTCGACCTTCGTTTCGGCGTGAAAATCAATGGAAGGTACTGTTCTCGACTTGATAAAGGAGGTGGGGATGGAAAAGTCCTCATCACGATTATAGTGACCAAAATTATCACGGTTATCAGTATTATCATGGTATTGTTAAAATGTGCTGGAGATGTTCAAAAAGTACCGATACATAAATCACTTCACCAAGTTTTATACTTAAAAATCAACAAACAGCAAATAAAATGACTTTTTGTTTGCATAATCACTAAAACAATAACATTACCAATGAGGTCTGGATTTTAAATGACAACTTGACTGACACCAGTTTAATAGCATGTTCAAATAAATAATGTAAATGTTCAAATAAAGCTTTGAAAAAGTTTCATATAAAGGTAAACCTCACATTTCAGCCTTTAAAGAAAAGAGTTAAGTCAAAATGATAATTGATTAATAAGGGGAAGGAGAGGGGGGAAGTGGTGTGTGGCCAGGTATGGTGACCCATACTCAGAATTTGTGCTCTGCATTTAACCCATCCAAGTGTACACTCAGTAGTGAACATACACCCGGAGCAGTGGGCAGCCAATGCTGCAGCGCCCGGGGAGCAGTTGGGGGTCCGGTGCCTTGCTCAAGGGTCTCACCTCAGTCGTGGTATTGAGGGTGGAGAGAGTGTTGGTTATTCACTCCCCCCACCTACAATCCCTGCCAGACCTGAGACTCAAACCCACGACCATCAGGTTACAAGTCCAACTCTCTATCCACTTATCTGCTCCAGAAATAATTTGGGAGAAACTGGCTTGTGCAGTGTTTTCCTATTAACATGACATCTCAGTTATATAGTTATATAGCTTAACTGAATTGTTTAAATGTGTAGAATCCACATAAGCTTGTTTTTCATCAACCGGTTAACAGCAGGGCATGCAAATATGGTCCGTTTTTTGGCCAGACAGAAACTGCACACAGGCTGAATGTAAATAAGTGTCTGTAAATCCACTCTCTGACAGCAGGTGGCGCTTTATATGGAAAAGCTGAATTACAGCTGATTCCCGTGAACTCCGCGAACAAAGCAGTATTGTGTTTAAGAACACTTCCTTTAGGTATTACATGGAGCTAAGATGAAAACAAAATGCCATCGAATCGTTTCTGAAGACAGTCAGAACCTTCAGAGGTACATTCATATAATTAATTCACTGATATATTCATTTGTATAATTCCCTCAGCACTCTTTTAAAACCTCCCAGCTTTTCCGGCCTGTTTTCACTCAGAATGAAACTCTGCTGCCGTGCGCTCGTGACACTGGTACACTCTGCTTTATGCTGGACAGTATTTATTTATCGTGAGTTGTTCAGATCGCGGTAATCGAATACGGTTTTAATGATAATTAAAATATGAAACGGTAATACTAACCGTGGGGAATTTTATCATGATTTATCGTCAAACCGGTAATCGTTACATTCCTACCCTACAGGTAAACTCTGGTGGTTGTGTCTTACCTTCCCCTCTTGACGAAGCTGCAGATACTAGGAGAAGTTACAGAAGTCCAATGACTTCTCCAGCTCCATCTCCCATTGCAACAGGGATTCATCCAGAGAGAGGTTGAAGATGTCCTTAATGTCCTCAATCTTACAATCCAGCCTCTCCGCCCTTATCTAAAACTTCTGGGCGAAGGCCTCCACTCCCTGCTAGCAAAGTGCAGCCAGACTTTGGAGACAGACTTGTCTCTCAGGGAACTGAAACCTGCTCTTCATGCTGCTGGATCAGTTGTGGCTTCAGTATTCTGTCACGGATCACTTGGAGAAAACATAAAACATCCAAGTGCAGTTTTAATATCCCAAAAAAACAAAGACCCAAAAACAGAGCAAGAGGCAGAAAACAAAAGACGAAATAAATCCAACACGGGGTAACAGAAAACAATACTGAAGCAAACAAGGACTAACAGAACATACAACAAGTCCAAAACAAGCAAACTATGATCCACGTGCCTTCTGGTGGCTGTCATGAGCACTCCAGCAGATGGCTGTGACAGTTACCAACCAATGGAATATTACATTTTATTCTTTCTGACAACAAATTATTTGAATGCATCGAGCTCGTAATCATGACTTCATAAATGGGAAATAGGAAGTTTCTGATAGCACGTGAAGGCAGCATAAGGTGGTCAAGTTGTATCTCTCAGAAAATTCCTAGTTCACAAGTTGTAATTATGAGTTCTACAAGGATGTGAATGCTTTTTTACAAGTTGGTATCCTCGTAATATCACAGTAATTAATATATGGCATGAACACACCTTTAAACCTAGCATTTGCTTATGGTAGATTACTCCATCTGGTTCTGAGAGGGGGAGAACCTAGGATGTAAGTTTTTTTCTTATATGTCTTGACTTGTTTTGAGTTGTTTAGATTGTAATGAATCTAAACGTTATATGCTGTGGAGTGTTGAATACTGTGAAGGTCTGCTTGTTTGTTTTCTGTCATCTGTTTTATAACTTACGGATCTTCACTTAAAAAGGTATATCCCAAAAGTAGGCTGAGTCAAAGTAATATTGAAAAGTTTCAGGCAGCCATTTAGGTGGAAAGTAGAGTGAGTGGTGTGGAAGCTAAATTTTGTTCATGTTTTTGCTCCTGTACATTGGCATAGCCAAATTATATTGTTGTATTGTTTTTACACACCTATGTAGTAGTGTTGTCAAAAATATCGATATTTCGATAAATATCGATACTGAAATATCTGAACAGTACCAATATTAATTTCCCGAAGTATGGATACACCGATACTAGCCGAGCTGTCACTTTCACTTCCCTCCAAAGGCGCTGGACAAGCACCACACGTGACCGCACTCGTCTCCTTCGCTCTGGTTAAATAGCACAAGTGAAGTGAATAGAAAGATGACTGCTCTGGTTGTTAAAGAACACAGCAGGAGCGCTATCTGTAGGGATCTATGATCTCCGCGATGCAGAGAACGCCACGGAATCCAGTCATAAACACGGAATTTACAGTTTAACGCGGAATGTCACGGGATTTGTCAAAGTTTGGATGAATTAATCAAAAGTAGGTCATTACACTTAAATCAAATCGCGATATGGACTAGTATCTCTAAATATTAAGCTGCAAAAGTCGATTTAAATATGAATTCTGCGCTTCTCTGTGTGAATGTGCTGCACGTGCGGTTGTGTTTACTAATGTGGCGCTCGCGGTGATTTCAGCGTCTGCCGTCTCAATGAGGACATAAATACATCAACAATATCTCCAGAACTGATCTGAAAGCACTTTACCAGCATTTTACCATTTAATTTGAGTAAAACTAGCATCATATCATACACACACAGAACTTTAGAAGTATTCACGGCAATCCGTCAAAATAAAAGTTCGGTTTAACAGCCTATTAAAGACCGTGTGCCAGAAATAGGCTATATTACTATTATTTAGTAGAATGTACATAATACTACTACTTACTACTACTGTTCATTTTTTAAAAAATAAATAAAAACAAAATATTTAAATTTTAATAGTAAATCCCCTTCATTTGCCAAAAATGTAAATGTTTAATTTTCATTAATTCAAATCTAAATTAATTGAAATAGTTTTATGCCTTCATCTGATATCCAGTACAATTTAAATACACAACACAGAATTTCTGAGGGGGAAAACACATTTCATAAGGCTACTGTAAGAATAAATAAAAATAGTTTGTATGCATTCAAATAATAGACATGCTAAAACTCAGAATTTGGTAACAATAAAACATAAGGTGAGAAAAAAATAAAACATTTCATACGGCCCTAAACGTCATTTTTGTTACACTTTTAATAAATTAAATGTTAAATTGTATAATTTTCATGATTTTAATGAATTAGACATGCTTTTAGATTAATAGCATTTAATTTGACCATTAAAAAAAAAGAGTCCAGAAAAATTAAAATGGAAAAAATTTAATGTAGAAAAAAATAAAACTGAATTTGGGGAAAAATAAAACGGATTTCATAGGGCCCTATATCTGGAAATATTTTGGTTATGAAGCAAATGAGAATATCAACAAATAGAACTTTGGATTTTAATTAGTACATGTATTAGTAAACGTTAGTTTCAATTAACATTTAACTAAGATTAATAAAAGATTAATAAATAAATCAACAAATGCAGTACCTCAAGACATTTTTTTGTTCATGTAAAATATACCGCATGTTCTCGACTTGTTACATTTATCTTTAAATTAAAAAAATTACCCCCTTAATATTGTGGCAGTTTTTTTCACCGTGGTATCGAAAATGGTATCGAATATCGATATTTTTCAAGGTATCGTATCGAAGTTAGAAATTCCAGTATCGTGACAACACTACTATGTAGAGCCACATTTTTGCACTTTGGGGAATAAAACTACTTTAAACCATGCCTTTTTTGTCCCCTGACATCTCCTTTCTACAGGTGCTGGTCATAAAATTAGAATATCATGAAAAAGTTTATTTCAGTAATACCATTCAAAAAGTGAAACTTGTATATTAGATTCATTCATTACACACAGACTGATATATTTCAAATGTTTATTTCCGTTAATTGTGACGATTATAACTGACAACTAATGAAAGTCCCAAATTCAGTATCTCAGAAAATTAGTATATTGTGAAAATGTTCAATATTGAAGACCCCTGGTGCCACACGCTAATCAGCTAATTAACTCAAAACACCTGCAGAAGCCTTTAAATGGTCCCTCAGTCTAGTTCTGTAGGCTACACAATCATGGGGAAGACTGCTGACTTGACAGTTGTCCAAAAGACGACCATTGACACCTTGCACAAGGAGGGCAAGACACAAAAGGTCATTGCTAAAGAGGCCGGCTGTTCACAGAGCTCTGTGTCCAAGCACATTAATAGAGAGGCGAAGGGAAGGACAAGATGTGGTAGAAAAAAAGTGTACAAGCAATAGGGATAACCGCTCCCTGGAGAGGATTGTGAAACAAAACCCATTCAAAAATGTGGGGGAGATTCACAAAGAGTGGACTGCAGCTGGAGTCAGTGCTTCAAGAACCACCAGCACAGACGTATGCAGGACATGGGTTTCAGCTGTCGCATTCCTTGTGTCAAGCCACTCTTGAACAAGAGACAGAGTCAGAAGCGTCTTGACTGGACTGCTGCTGAGTGGTCCAAAGTTATGTTCTCTGATGAAAGTACATTTTGCATTTCCTTTGGAAATCAAGGTCCCAGAGTCTGGAGGAAGAGAGGAGAGGCACATAATCCACGTTGCTTGAGGTCCAGTGTAAAGTTTCCACAGTCATTGATGGTTTGGGGTGCCATGTCATCTGCTGGTGTTGGTCCATTGTGTTTTCTGAGGTCCAAGGTCAACGCAGCCATCTACCAGGAAGTTTTAGAGCACTTCATGCTTCCTGCTGCTGACCAACTTTATGGAGATGCAGATTTCATTTTCCAACAGGACTTGGCACCTGCACACACTGCCAAAGCTACCAGTACCTGGTTTAAGGACCATGGTATCCCTGTTCTTGATTGGCCAGCAAACTCGCCTGACCTTAACCCCATAGAAAACCATAGAAAAAGAGGAAGATGCAATACGCCAGACCCAACAATTCAGAAGAGCTGAAGGCCACTATCAGAGCAACATGGGCTCTCATAACACCTGAGCAGTGCCACAGACTGATCGACTCCATGCCACGCCGCATTGCTGCAGTAATCCAGGCCAAAGGAGCCCCAACTAAATATTGAGTGCTGTACATGCTCATACTTTTCATGTTCATACTTTTCAGTTGGCCAACATTTCTAAAAATCATTTTTTTTTTTTTGCATTGGTCTTAATTGATATTCTAATTTTCTGAGATACTGAATTTGGGACTTTCATTAGTTGTCAGTTATAATCATCAAAATTAAAGGAAATAAACATTTGAAATATATCAGTCTGTGTGTAATGAATGAATCTAATATACAAGTTTCACTTTTTGAATGGTATTACTGAAATAAATAAACTTTTTCATGATATTCTAATTTTATGACCAGCACCTGTATACTGTATATAAATAATATATATAGAAAATAAGTAAACAGAATAGAAAAAGATTAGGGAATACTGGCCGCTTGTACATCCTAACAAGCGTAGTTAGCATTTTATTGAAGTAAAACTTTTAGTTAATGTTCTATTAGTTGTAGAACATAGTCATGCAGCATAAGGCATTAATATGTGCTGTATAAGCACTAATAAACAGCAAATAAATAACCATGCTAGTGATATGCATGCTAATAAGTAACTACTTAAAAGTATATATGTACCTTAATATAAAGTGTTACCAGAAACTCATAGGGCAAAAAAAAAAAAAACTTATTTCCTCCTTTACAAACACCCATAATTAAATAATAAAGCGGTTTTATTTTGTACAACCTGACTATTTGTCCTACAAAAACTAATTTCTCTGAAACGATGCTGGGCTTATACATGACTACAGGAATAAGGAAGGAGGAAGAGCTTATATGCACACAAATGCCAAACAAAGTAACTGCATGACATGACTTTTTTAAATAGACCATCAAAAGAAAGCTACTGATAAAGTGGAGTTTTATTGTATAAAACATATAATAGAGGGCAAGAAACACAACAGTCATCTTAAAAGTATTTAAATTTGTCAATCATCTACAATTTATTATCTAAAGTTGTAAAAAAAACAAAAATTTTGCATTTGCATTTTGCACTGAACTTTGGAAAACAGTAAAAGACAAGGACAAACATTATTTAAACATTTTTGCTATGATCATTCTTTTTAATAATAATATAAATTCTGACAGTAAATAAAAACTGGCTTCTGTCAAGAAAAACACAGAAGCAAAGGTTAGATATTGTGTAAACTGAGTAAAAGGCCATTGTTGAATATGAAGCTGTATTAATATTTACTGATATAAAAAAACTTACATTTCAATCTAAAATCTAGGATAGGCTTTATGTACACGTTTCCTGTGATAGTTGTATATAAAACTAAAAAAGGAACATTACAGTATTTGAATATTTAATACACAGATTTTAATGCATTGATAATTTAGTTGTTTGTTGGGCTGCAAGACAACATTGGAAAATTCCAGGGGTATCAAAAAAAATAAAATAATAATTCTCAGATATGTAATATATCGATAACCAGTGTGTACAATACATTCTAAATATGGCATAAATACATTCACCCAATACTGTAAAGAATTTCCCCCAATTGGCTGACTTTGATACTCTATAAGGCACAATGCAGTATATTAAAAGGCAGTTATTGCTAGAATCTTTTAAAAGACATTGTCAGCCCAACACTGACAGTACTTCATCATGGAATGAATAGACATAAATGAAGTAATTTTCACAAAATTCACCAAGAATACATGGCCATGTATATTGGGGTTACATTTCACCCACAAATTAAAGAAGAAAGGATTTTATAAGAAGAAAATTATGCCTTTTTCACACATTCCCACAGAGTTCTCATTGCCATAATGGATAAAATTAAAAAATTACTTATCTCTAATGAGAGTTTACAAACACATACACACTCATGTACACACACTTGCACACACAAAGTGCTTTTGTGAAAAAAAAGTCAAATATTAATTGCCCTAAAAAAATTTTTTAATATCATTTTAAATATAATTTTGTATTTTTTCCTCCTTAGCTGAAATGAGACAATGCTTTATTAGATTAATTTGGCTAATTATGGCAAACATGAGAAAACATTACTGCATGTACTAAAACTTTTTAAAGACAAACAAAAAAATATCTAAGTACCAGTGCTATAAAAGCTTGGAATGTGGTCAGAACTCTTCCTCTTCAGAACTCAGATGACTCTGTTTCTTACGAACATTCCAGTGTAAACATTGGGCCAGGCTCTCGAACCAGTCATTCACGGGATCACGGAAACAGATGGACGGAACAGGGAAACATGACGCTGTGATGGTAATACTATAAAATAGAGAGGATTATCATTAAAAAAACAAACAAATGTGAACTCAATGTAAACAACAAGTGTATTACATTACAAAGTTTATCAGTCAGTGAGTATTTATTTTAAATGATGTTAAAATGGTTTCTGATTGGCTGTGATCTGTAATTGATTTTGCTGTATTTGCCATTATTTGTAAAAATCCAGTGAGATTTTTGTTTGCACAAGGAGTCTGACAACAGCCAGTGAACCACACAGAGATCAGGGCCCGTATTCATGAAGAATTTTAGTGCTAAGAGTTGCTCCTAGTAACAAAATTCTAAGAAAATTCTTAGAAATGTGGGTGTTTCCTCTTAATATTAAAGATCCTAATAAAGAAAAAAGTAATTCAGAAAGCATCTTAACCCTTAAAAAAGGTCTTAAGGTCCAAAATTGTTAGGAGTATGGACGAGGACTTTTAAGGTGCTTAAGAGTTTCTTTAACAGCGGAGAAAATGGACGAAACATGAAGAGGGATAAGAAATGTGTTGCACACAATGCATGACAGTGATTTAATAAGACGCTACACATTAGATCGTGCAGGGATCATGTTTGTGACTGATCTTATTAGCTAACATCTCAGACACCGCGCTCAATTGCCATAGCGCCAGAAATCACTACATTAGCATATTTGGCAACTGGAAAAATGCAACTATGCAGCAGTGATGATTTAGGTCTGTTACAGCACTTATTAGGCTTATATGGCTCTGTTCATTTCCTATAAAACACAGTAAGTATGCAGAGCCGGTGCCAAGGGGCGTCGCGGGCCGTGCCCCCCCCAAACGAGTTACTGTGCCCCCCCACTTTCCATCCTCTCCCCTCCTTGCTGAACTCGATCGATTTTGAAAGCGAAAGTACCGATAAAACAGCACACATAAAGCGATTGCACGCTTTAGTGAGCGTCGGCAACTGCACGAGATCACAGATTGCAGCCCCCCCCCCCCCCCCCGACACACACACACACACACACACACACACACCCACAAAATGTGATTTGTCCCCCCCTAGAAATTTAAATGCCCCCCCGATGGAGGTGCCCTGGCGCCGGCTCTGTAAGTATGACAGCATGGTAAATAAAAAATTAAGAATATGTATACATATATAATGTGTGTGTGTGTGTGTGTGTGTGAGAGAAAGAGCGAGAGGAAAAATTACGCCTGTAATTTCAAAGTGAAGGCTTATAATATACCCTACTCTTAAAAATGCTCTTTTATTTCCTTCTTGACAACCAACCAATCACAGTCTTCAAAAGATTGTGTCATACATAGCAACGGGGTCAGCCCCGCCTCCTCATTAAGATAAAAGTTTTTGTCTTTTCCTCCCTCAGAGTTGCTCTCAGATCGGTTCCGAATCGCTCTTAAGCTAAGACTCCTACGTAAAAGTTTTTAAGCTAAATTAAGAGTTTTCTGAGAGGATTCTTAGAATCTTTATGAATACGGGCCCTGATATGCTCACTGAATATAAACCTAACAGACCACTCAGATCATTAGGATCGAGTCAGTTAGAAATACCAAGGGTTCACACAAAACAAGCACAGTTGGAACCAGCTTCCAGAAGAGATCAGGGCCCGTATTCACAATACATCTTAAGATCTTTCAAAGTAGCTCATAACTCATTTAGGACTCCTAAATTTTAAGAGTATTTCAGAAAGCATTTTAGCACTAAAACTAGCTCTTAAATCTGTGTAATGTTAGGAGTAGTGAAGAGGGAGTCACTAAGACCAAGCCACATACTATTCCTAAAACTATTCCCAATTTGCCTCTGTTAATTAAAAGGCTGTTTATATGCATATCCACTAATTTCTTTAGAGAAGCATACATGTAAGAGGCTGACAATAAGCTGAACATATACTTGTTTAATCAGTGACACGTATCCTGCATTTTAAAATCTTTATTTGAATGTGGCAACATGATATTGTGCTCTACAATATTTCTATGACTAAATCTCTGACAGAGACTATCAGCCAATCACTGTGTTCATAGTTAATAAGCATGCTGACATCATCCATAGCAAAGAGGTCAACCCCGTCCTTACTCTTAGCTTAAGACATCTTCCTTAAGAATTCCTTAGTAAAAGTGTGTCTCAGCAGCTTTGTGAATAGGTTTTAAGAGAAAACTCTTAGCTAAAAACTTTTACTGCTATTTAGGAGAACTCTTCGTGCTAAGATAACATGTTTTGTGAGTACAGGCCCAGATTTGCTAAAGCATTAGCCACATTTAAATCTAGACTCAAAACTCATCTGTTTAGCTGTGCATTTACTGAATGAGCACTGTGCTATATCAGAACGGATTGCACTGTATTTTATTCAATCAATTTTTATTTTAATTCAATCAATTTTTTATTTTTGTGATTATATTTTTTAATGATTATTTTCCATTTATGTAAAGCACTTTGAATTACCATTGTCTATGAAATATACTATATGCTATATAAATAAACTTGCATTACCTTGCCTTGCCTATCCTTGTTTGGTCTCAGTACTTCAGTTCCTGTATGTTCACTCTGAGTGTGTTTGGTCTTACATCTACATATGGGAAGTCATGGCCTAATGGTTACAGAGTCAGACTCGAAACCTAAAGGTTGCGAGTTCGAGTCTCATGTCCAGCAGGAATTGTCGGTGGGCCGAATCTGGGCCAGCATTAAAATAGATGTGACCCAGAATTGGGCCAGTTCTGCTTTATTTGATTGATTGTCATGGCTGACATGCAGCCCTGCTATCGATTGATTCAGTCTGTTCTTCAGTAAGTCCTTCAAAATTAAAATACCTAAAGCTAAAATTCTCTTGAATTCACGTATTTTAAACCTGTTGTCCAACAAAAGAGAACATTATAACCTTTTTAGTCCACAACACCAGTTAAATGCTTCCTTTTGTGATCTTTTGTAGCTTCTTGTCACAGAGTGAGGCAGAAAATATGTTCCATAGGTTACTAATACATTGATTAGCAATGGATTATAAATATACTTAATTATTATGAAAATACCAGAGATAGCTTGAATAACTTCTGTGACTGGATATGTGGATTTTTTGGTCGCTTGGGTGCCTTCTGAAAGACATCATGTGTTTAGTGCTAATGGCCAATCCAATTATTAATTGGTCAATTTAATTTTTTTTTTATTATTTTTTTTTTTTATAAGAATCGGTTCAGGCACCGTTTAGGCACCGGTACCATTTTAAAAGCATCGATTTAGAACCCGTATCGAAAAAAAAAAAAAAACGATACCCAACCCTATTCATGGCTGACATTGGGCCTTCCTTTGGCTTGCTTGTGGCCCAAATCTAGCAAACAGGAGCAGACCGCCCAAGTGCCATCATTCCACGCAGTATGTGGGTCAGATGAAAGTATCAGGAGTGGGCCTGATCTGGGCCTCGGGAATTTTGCTATCTGGGAGGGCTCAAAAATAGGCTAAAATTTAAGTTTATTAAGGCAAATAATTGAAAAATATGGTATAATGGTTTTTATGTCAATTAGAAGAGTATGCAGTACAGAAAACATCTCATGCATCTTTACTCAGAATAATCAAAAATAGAACATTTTAGGAACTGAAAAAAAGCTAGTTGTGGAGCTGACTTCATTTTGGAGTTCTTGGAGAGAACTTAAATTATACTTTAAAGGGGTCCTATGATGCGATTTCAAGTTTTCCTTTCTCTTTGGAGTGTTACAAGCTGTTTGTGCATAGATAAGATCCCTGAAGTTGTAAAGACTAAAGTCTCAAAACCAAAGAGATATTCTTTATAAAAGTTAAGACTCGACCACACCCTCCTAAAACGGCTCATTCCCTCATCGTGACCCTCCCCCACGTCTACGTCACGATGAGGGAAGATGTGCAAAACACCGCCCAAATGTATACGCAAAGAAAGAAGGCGGAGCTATTATTCTGGCTGTAGTGTTGTTGCTGCCGCCGGCGAGAGACGCTGTGTTTCGTTGTGAAAGCGAAAGTACTTTTTTTGGGCTTCCAAAAGAGGACACAACTAGAAATCAGTGGTTCAGTTGTATCTACAACACTGTTCCAGAACAGTTCAACCCAAATTTTAGAGTGTGTGCAGCCCATTTTACGGAGGACTATTTCCTGAACCTGGTAGTAGCCTGCCAGCTGTGCACAAAGGTTGTTTCTATAAAGTGGGGCAATTCCAACTTTGCAAGGACAGTCTGGCGCTTCTGACTCTCAGCCTGTAAGTACATTTTCTTATTTAAAGAATTTGCCACTGATGATACAAATGCGAGTTTTGAGCAGTGTAGAGTAGTGTTTGTTGTTTCTCCGATCACAAATGCAGACATGGTAATGCAACGCGATATGTAAAAAGACAGTATAAGTCATTATAATCATCAATAATGTCCCCACTGGATGCAACAAATGCCTCGTTTATAATGGGTTTTATTGTTTTTGTGTTGTCGCACTGGGACACGGCATCACAATATGGTGAGGGGCGTAACATTTCCTTCTCACGCTTGATGTATTCGGCCAATCACAACGCACTGGATAGCTGGCCAATCAGAGCACACCTCGCTTCTCAAAACGATGAGCTTTGTAAAAATTGATGCGTTTCAGAAAGGCGGAGCATAGAGGAGCAACAATAATGTACAGTATGTGGAAAATAATGTGTTTTTTGAACCTTAAACCGCATAAACTCATTGCATTACACCAAATACACAAAATAATGTTATTTTTAGCAACGTCATATGACCCCTTTAAAAATGAAACTAAAACTGCCACTAGATGACGTCAAATCACTGAATCATTCATTCAATTGATTCGTTTGAACGGCTGATTCATTTAGGAGCGATACAAGCGACTGCCTTTATGAATGCGTAGTTGAATCATTGACTCACTAGATTCATTCATAAACATTCATTCATAAATTCACGTTCATTCATAAATGAAACACCACTGTGTTTGCATGGAAATGTGCAGCGGCACAACTGTGACTTTGAAACTATTTTCATTGACGAAATAGAGCAAAATCAGTCAATAGTGTTATAGTCAGATGATGTAAGTCACTTAATATTAGCTTCTTGTTCATTGAACTGTTGTATTAAATCAATATCACATTTGGAAATCCCTAAATAGTCAAAAAAACTTTGAGAGTGGATTCTGATTAACATTGCATTTATTAAATGTCCGTCTCACCTCAGAAGTCAGGGCCGCCCTGCTGACATCTTTATTTAAGTCTTTTGCTGGCCTTCCAGCAAATAACTTATTTTTACGCATTTGGTGGCCTGTGCCTCAAGTGCTTGCCTTTTTTTCTCCCTCAGCTTCTCAGCCCCTCCTTTACATTTAGATATTTTGTGTTTTATCACGTTCACTATCGTTGCACAGTACACCTCATCGCCTCAGTTGGCTAATCGCTGCAGTTGCTCAGCAAACGCTCTTGAACTAGATCTTGATTCTGATTGGCCAATGCTCAGCGAATACGTCACGTGTGCTGATTGTAAGTTTAGCAGTTAGTCTCTGCTGAATGCTGCTTTTAAAAGCTCTAGCATGAAGATAAACATGGTGGATTGCGTGCGCCTCACTCAGTGCCAGGTCTCTGCTTATACAGCAGTGTCCATCAACAGTTGTGGGTGGGGCTTAAAAAATGTGACATCACATTTTACAGATTCTACAAATGGCTTGTTCTGAGACACTGCTTATGATTTATAGGGATTTAAAAAAAGAAGTGGGTGGATTTTTATCATTACAGGATGGCTGTGTGCACACACTGCCAACACACATTTATGTTCAAACAACATGTAAAGGTGAATTCTGCATAATAGGTGACCTTTAAGTGTGATACCCTGATACCCTATCGAAGAACACTTAACAGCATCTCCATTACTGCTGTTTAGGGTTTGATTATAGAGCTCTTAACTTAGATGATTTGAAAATTTAGTTTTGCATTAACTGTTTTGTATTGTAACCAATACAATTTTTTTTTGTTATGATTGCCTCGTGTGAGACTTAAAATGCCCTATGCCTAAAAATAGAATGACCACAAGGGAATCATCTATGTTATTGCTGAAGAATTTTTACCTGCAGGCAGGTGGAGTACTTCATGATTTAAGCTAGATTTGACTATTCCTACCCAAACTTAATGAATAATCATAGGGTTAAAGATAATAGGACACACCGAGAAACAAATCCCACCCTACGTTTCTTGTCAGCATATTTGAACTAATCTGCTGAATGCTTACAAAAATTTATGTTGACATGTTCATGCTGAAGTCACTTACCTGTCCCCATAGGCAATTTCCTGCCGTTTCCTGCCGTCAAGCGACACCCAGGCCGTGTTTCTGGCATCACGGGACAGCATAATCTAAAATCATAAAAGGATTCAGTAAATGTCCTTATGCAGTCAAAGCCAAAGAGCAGCTGGTGTTGTGGATTCACCTTAAGCTCAACCCCAGCAGGCACTACGATGGGTCTGAAAGAGAGGGAGTGTGGACAGACGGGTGTGATCATGATGGCTGGAACATTTGGATGAATCATAGAGGCACCTGCTGCTACTGCGTATGCAGTACTTCCTGTGGGAGTGGACACTATCACGCCTGGAAAAGAGAGCAATAATTAAAAAAAAAAATACTATTATAACTATTATATAATTATTTAGAAAAGCACATCACAGAACATTATTGGACAAAATGCTTTTCTTGAATTTTCTCATCAGCATTTTGTCTAAAATATAACAGTAAACAGAAGGGGTGTAACTACACAAAAATGGTGGTTTGGTACATACCTTGGTTTTGAAATTACTGTTTTGTATGTTTTTGGTGCAGAAGGGGGAAAAACAGAACATGCTTCTTTTTTTCTGTGGTTTACTGAAATAACTATGCCTTATTTTTACACTAACCATCTCCCTGAACAGTGGTGATCAGGTGACCATCCAGAAACAAGTCCACATTAGAGAGGTAGGAACACGGACCTCTGTCTACAACGACTTCATTCAGCACCTGACAGAAAGATATATTATTTACAGAAAATAAGACAACGGCTTTCCACATGAAAATATCTGGAAACCCAGCATAATAACTGCCAAAAAATTTAACATTTTGAAGTGAAGACTTTTTTTAGTGCTGTCAATCGATTAAAAAAATTAACTAATTAATCACAATTTTTTCCTGAAATTAATCACGATTAATCCCACCTAACATTAAACTTTTTAAATCTACTTTTATATTGCAATAATTTCACATTTAATCTTCAAATTAATGTAGAAACAACATAAAGACGGTATATTTTTAATATTTGATTAATGGCATCTTTTTAATGAATGAAGGCCAGTATCACTGACACCAATATTGATGTCTCTATAAAATAATTTTTTTTCCCTAATATTTAACCATTGACTATTGCCATTCAACATTACAGTATAACTGAAAGCCATCAATTTTAATATTTATTAGACTTTAATAAAAATAACTTCTAATTTAAGTGAACTTTAAACAATTTTCTCATAAACACAGTATAACCAATGTCATATTTAGCTACCTATGCCCTTCAGCAAGTAGGAAATATACAGAAATTGAATAAAGTTATCAAACACTAAATTCTAAATTAAATACAGATGAGTCCTTAAAGCTATAAAGTTATTGATTTCCTTTTTTTTTTTTTTTTTGTTCTTAGATGAACAGACATCACAGCAGCTGGGTTAATAGGTTATTTTGGCTGCTTTTTCTTTAAGAGCTGCCGAGGCGGATCTGACACGCATCGTGTTTTCTCTCTTTACACTCACTATACATTTTCTGACCCACTTCAGGTCTTAAAGTCTCTATTAATGATCTGACGAGTGTGTTAGATGAGTGAGAAAGTGCAGGACAGTTTTGAAAACCATTTCAGAGACATGTTCTTAAATGTGACTCATATATTTCACGCAAGCACAGTTTTAAGGCAGTTTTAATCACCTTCATGACTTAACTGACCACGACATTGCATGCACATCGTTTCTTTCGCGCTTTGATATGAAATGATAAAGGCTACAGCGTGCGGCAGCGCCTTTGTTCAGTACAGTACAGTTTCCGCGCTCCTTTGACTCACGCCTGACGCTGAAGTGAAGTTGAAGCACGCGTCTGAAACATCTCCTATTTGAAATGCTCATAAAGACGTTCTGTGACTAAATTAGCAAGAAAAAAGAGACAGAGGCAGCAGTTGTGAGTGGGGTGGCCAACACTAGCCCCGCCCCTGTGTTAACGCCATTAAATATTTTTAACGGGTTAAACTGAAAAAATTAATCACCTGCGTTAACGCGCTAATTTTGACAGCACTACTTTTTTTTTTTTTTTTTTTACTCAAAGATTCAAGATTCAAGATTCAAGAGTTTTATTTGTCACATACACAATTATACAGAGTATAACCAGCAGTGAAATGTAGGTCAGGTCCGCTCCAAGGACAGTGCAATTATAAAGTATACAAATATTAAGAAGACGAAAAGTAGAAAAAATAAAATAAAAGAATAAAATAAAATAAAAGATAAGATAAGATAAAAAATATAAATATAAATGTGCAGGTCAGTATGTTGTTGACTTAAATAGTAATAAGAGGAATGTGCAAAAAAGTTGTACAGGGTATTTGAATAGCAGCAATATGAGGTAGAGAAAAATTATGAATAGCTTATTGATATGGTGATATTTACATGGAGTCAAGTGATATTATGACACAGAGTTAGAGTTTAGGAGCCTGATGGCCTGGGGGAAGAAGCTCCTCCTAAGTCTCTCAGTTTTTGCCATCAGGCTACGGAAGTGCTTACCAGATGGAAGCAAAGTGAATAGATGGTTACCAGGGTGATTAGAGTCCTTGATGATTTTGACAGCTCTATTTTTGCAGCGTTTGAGGTAGATGTCCTGCAGAGAGGGGAGAGCAGACCCTGAGATGCGCTCAGCTAAGCGCACAACTCTCTGTAGTGCTTTGCAGTCCTGATTGGAGCTGTTTCCATACCACACTGAGATGCACTGAGTCAATACACTTTCTATGGTCCCTGAATAGAAAGTTTTCAGGATTGCTGGTGAGACCCTGAATTTCCTCAGCTGTCGCAGATGGTACAGTCTTTGCCTGGCTTTCTTAACCTGTGTTTGGATGTGTGTAGTCCAAGTCAGGTTCTCGGAGATGTTTACACCGAGGTACTTGAAGCTACTCACCCTCTCCACAGGGGTCCCACTGATCATAAGAGGAGTGTAGGGCTGCTGCTGTCTCTTCCTAAAGTCCATGATCAGTTCTTTAGTTTTGCTCACATTCAGAGAGAGACAGTTGTCCTGGCACCATGATGTGAGTCTCTCTACCTCATCCAAGTATGAGGTCTCATCGTTGTTGGAGATGAGGCCCAGAACCACAGTATCATCAGCGAATTTGATAATAGATGTGGAGCTGTGAGAGGACACGCAGTCATGCGTGTAGAGAGAGTAGAGCAGGGGACTCAGGACACAGCCCTGTGGGGCTCCTATGTTCAGTTTGAGGTGAACTGGCCAACTTTCACCACTTGAGGTCTGCCGGTGAGGAAGTCTTGAATCCAGTCACAGAGTGAGGAGTTTAGGCCGAGGTCTGTGAGTTTAGATGCCAGCTTGATGGGGACTATAGTGTTGAAAGCTGAGCTATAGTCAATGAATAGCAGCCGTACATAATTCCCATTGTTGCTGTCCAAGTGTGTGAGGGAAGAGTGGAGGACGTGAGAGATGGCATCGTCAGTGGATCTATTTGGGCGATAGGCAAACTGAAGAGGGTCCAGAGTATCAGGGATGGAGGAGCAAATGTGGCTCTTTACAAGTCTCTCAAAAACCTTCATGACTATAGATGTGAGGGCAACTGGGCGATAGTCATTCAGGCAAGAGGGTTTATTGTTCTTTGGCACAGGGATAATGATGGATTTTTTGAATGAATTGGGAACCACGGAGGTAGCAAGGGACTCATTAAAGATAGACGTGAACAAACCAGCGAGCTGATCAGCGCAGGACCTCAGAACACGGCCGGTTATCCCATCAGGTCCGGCTGCTTTTCTGACGTTCACTCTCTTTAGCGCCCTCCGAACCTCATCCTCCGACACGGTGATTACAGGATCATCGCTGCTCTGCCCGCTGCTTCCTGACGCGCTGGTCAGCAGAGACGCGCCGCCGCCGTTGCCATCGAAGCGGCCGTAGAAGATGTTAAACTCGTCGGCCAGCAACGGATCTGCTCTCACCTCCGCGGAGGATTTGTTTCCGAAGGCACAGATGGTCCTCAGTCCCTGCCACATCCGTCGAGAGTCGTTGAGCTGGAAATGAGACTCAATTCTCTCTCTGTATCTGTGTTTAGCGGCTCTTACTGCGCGTCGGAGAGCATAGCACGATGCTTTGTACTCGCTCATATTCCCGGTCAGAAGAGCCTCATTGTAAGCGGCAGTGCGTGTGTTAACCGCAGCACGGATAGTTCTGTCCACCCACGGTTTCTGATTGGATAATGTCCTTATAGTTATTGTTTCTGTAGCTTGCTCGGTTAGCGTGTTTACGAAGCTTAATGCTACATCTTTGAACTCGCTGACGTCAGAAGAACTCGCCCGGAACATGTCCAAGTCGACGTCATCAAGCGCCGCCTGCAGCATAGTCTCTGAGTGGGAGGACCAGCGCATCACTACTCTCTGCGCCGGAGGTTCCTGAACGAGCCTTTGTTTATATTCCGGTGTTAGGAAAATGGCGGCATGGTCCGATCTGCCAAAAGCCGGTAGTGAGCGGGCTTTGTAGGCATTCTTGAACTGAGTTTAACAATGATCCAGTGTGTTTGGTCCTCTAGTTGGACAGGATACATGTTGATAAAAGAGGTTGGCTTTGTTAAAGGTTGGCATCTCCCGCGATGATAAAGGCAGCGTCAGGATGTTTGTTGATGTAGCCGCTGCCTTAAAACTGTGCATGTATGTATTTGTTAATATGAGTCACATTTAAGAACATGTCTCTCTCTGTAATGCAGTGGTTTTCCAAACTGTCCTAGAGCACGCCAGCACTGTCTCCCTCATCTAACACACCAGATTCAACTCAGCTTCATCTAATAGCCATTGTAACTGCTACTACAGTGAGAACAGTAGTTTATTTTTATGTTACCCTCATTTATAATGTGATGTTTACTAATGTGATGTTTACTGGTACTCACTTGATACTGCATAGTTCTGTTCCCATTAGTGACTAAACTCATTTCCTCCACAGATCCCTTCTCTCTATATTCTTTCACTACCTTCACTTCTAGACGACTGCGTAGAATTATGGCAGCATTTCCTACAAAAAGAACAAGAAATACTGCATTAATTCTTTACATACGCACTATTTACGAATCATTATAAATATACTGCACAAAAACATGAACTAAAACATTAATTAAAACACATAAGATATTTTCATTGAATTCATTATATTTTTACATAAAGCAACATTACTCTTCCAAAATTCAATATCCTGGATACAAGGTAAATAGCTGCAAAATGCTGATGCCTAACTTATGACATAGCCTTTGGAATGGCTTGTGTCAGCTCTCTAGGCAACAAATATAAACTTTGACAAATCAGATGTCCTCCCAGAGTGTAATGACTTACCTTCTATAACCTGGGTGACCTGAGATTGGAATGTGTCAAAGTTAAATGGTGTAAGAAAGCCCAGAGAACCCAAATGGAAGGCCATGACAGGAGGCACACTCTCCTATACACACACATTTACATTTACACTTTTAAGGAGTGTTCACACAGACAACAATCTGAAGTAACAAAGCAACTAGAAGTCATTCAATTTCAAATAGAGGTTGCAATTTCTGGCAACATAAATGACATGAGGTGAGCAGATTACGTGAGAAAAGGTTCATGTAATGTACAAACCAATCAAAAAAACTGTCGTTATAAAATATAGGGAAAATGTTATAGAATACAAATCATTGGTTATTGTTAAGCAGTGAGATAAGAAAAAAATAAAAACCTGTTAGATGAATTTCAGAAAAAATGGTATCTACAACACTTCAGATAATAATAATTTGTTGCTCATTTGCCTGTGAG
Source organism: Barbus barbus (assembly GCF_936440315.1). Lineage (NCBI taxonomy): Eukaryota > Metazoa > Chordata > Actinopteri > Cypriniformes > Cyprinidae > Barbus > Barbus barbus. Next base: position 2,308,107 of record NC_136756.1, read on the forward strand.
TTTCTTTTCCCTCTCTATCTAAGGCACAACAGGGACATATGGAGCAATTGTTTAAGCTTTTGGTAAGCGTATTTAATGCTATATTGTTTTAAGGAAAAAGAAACGTTCATTAATTCTGTTCCTCACATTTATGAATCAACACTACAATTAATTTATTCATCAGCTGCCACTGTAAATTTTAGTCAATAATCCTTATATTTAATCAATATAGAGATGCCCATTTTTGGATCAGTAATATCTATTAATGGCCAATGTTTATAATTGAGTTGATATAACTAAAAACATTGAGAAAGTTCAACTTATTATTTTTTTTTGTTTAAAAGTAAGATAAATTAATTTAGTGTAACCACTTGCCTTTAAAACTTAAAAAAATTGAGTTAATTCAAAAAGTAATTTTTTCAGTGTATAAATGATCATTTGTCATTTATCGCCTGCTTTCATTACACACTTTCTGATTTACCGCAAATGTGTAAAATTCAACAATTTGGACATGGAGCCACAATGAGATGACCATATCTAAGATATTGAACCACAGGGGTTAAAATCCAAAAGAAAAGGTTTTTAGGAACCAGAATCTAACAGAACATTAAAATTTCATTAATACTTATAGGCACACAAACTTTGGAAAAGGAATATTCATAGCACTCAGACAAATATGTTCTATGTAACTGCTTTGATGGAGGGCAAAAAGATATTTCTAGTTTCAATTAGGGGTGTGTGATATTGACAAAAATAATATCTAATATTTTCTGGGATTTTATCGATAATAGATTTAGACAATATTTTGCTGAGTGTGTTATTGTGCTGATATCTTAAGGACTGCCGTAGACAGCTGACTAATAAAGGTTTTGATATTCTTCATATTCTGTGTGGTCGTCAGTTCACACTGATAGAAATGAATCTTTTCCAATAAGGTTAAAATAATTATTACATTTTATGGGCATTTTTACCTTTATAAAGTCTTTTTTTTTCTAAACGTTCCCATTTTCTTTTGAGTCAAATTCTTACATTTAATCAGTGAATTATGAAATCACAAATCAGTATCAACAAAATTCATCTTTGCAATGCAGAGGAAACACAGCAGCTGCATCTGAAGTGGCATTTAGATGTATTTACACACTGTTTAATGCAGGACATGAATGCATTTAACCTGCAATTACAAATGCAGAAATAATGTTTTGATCTATTAAACATTAAATGTTGAATACTGATATTTGAAATAAATTAAATAATAAAAAGATACTTTAAATGTTAAATTAAAGCCCCTCGCACACCCCTAGTTTCAACATGATTTATTTTTCAGATATTCTTCATTAAATGTTTCAGCTGAATGCAACGTTGACCCACATTTGGTTCTTCACAACAGAAAATGTGTACAATTTAAACATTTATTCATGGGGTCACATTGAAATCCTCATATCTCTGGAAATTAACCATATATAGCCTTAAAAATGAATACACCAAAAGAAAAGGTTATTAAGCACTAAAAGGTTTGGGTTTGGTTATTTTTGTGTTACACTCATACTTGAGCAAACAAAAATCATTGTCAACACAACTACTTGCCAATATGCACGCAATTGTTTGTCAGCAATTCAATTAAAAGTTTTCTAGAACAGAAGTGAGCATTTTTTTCAGCATTATTGCAGTTTGATTAATGACATGACAGTGGAAGGTCTAACAGCTTGCACAGATCTATTTTGACATATCAGAATACATAGTTTAACCTCTCTGTTTACAATCTTCAAGCCACAACAACTTTTCAGAGGACACACACACACTCAAGTGCACATGAGAGCAAGTTTACCACACCCACCCTCACCAACCACACTTTCAAGTCCTATGTCTAGTAATGCAGCCCACCAATAAAGTTAGAGCTGAGACCTCCAGAAATAGAATCAGTGCGAGTGTGAACAGGGCACAATAATAATACAAAAATGTAAAAAACACATTTTGAAATGTCATTTCTATTTCTTTGACAGTGCACTTAGATTTGAATTATTCTGTCATTGTTATATAATTTTATAAAAGATTTTCAAACCTGGAAGAGAGAAGAAGCATACAGCAAAGTCCCATCTCCTCCCAAACAAATGATGAAGTCGACACAATTGGAAATATCATCATAATCTATGAAACATGTCAACAGATTGCATATCAATTTTTGACATTTTATCTTAACTTAGGAACATTGGTTAAAAGTTTTTATAGTCACTGCAATAGTTTTCCTTAAATACTGTACATGTATTAGTAGTTAGCGGTTAGCAACTGGGTGGGGGGGCCTTTACACAACACCGATTTCAATGAATAATGCCTGTTATATGTTTTGTCAGTTCATGTGCATGACAATGGCAATTTGGGGGCCTGAAAAAGCAAACGTTTGGAAAAAAAGGGTTTCAAAGTGCAACTTTTTGAAAGATATCAAAAATGCAAAGGAAAATTTGTTGTTGCATTATTGTTGTTAAAATTATGTATGTTGAAGCATACACACTAGGGATGTAACGATATCAAAATCTCACGATACGATAATATCTCGATAAGAAATCCATCATACGATATTTGTTGCGATATAAAAAAAGACAAATGAAGACTTGGGAAAAAAATGAAAATTTTGTACATTTTAAAGTTAAATTCTTCTATCTAATGCACTTTAAGAGCTCAAAATTAAGAGCTCCAACCCATGTTCCTAAGAAAGCTTAAGTCAGTGAATTGACTTGTACCTGAACTTCAAAGGGTACTCAACCCTCCTTTTAGTTTTAGGTATACTGTCCGAGTCTAAATTACATTCACACTGGCATTTTAGAAGCCAAACAAATTAGAATATAATAATAATAATAATAATATTTTTATATTATTGTTATTCCTATGACAGTAATAGCCATCTATTATAAAACAGTTGCATTAAAATGAATATTTCATATGTATATTATTTTTGCTTTACACTACAGTAGGGAAATACTTATTTCCTAATTTCTACACTTGAAAGAGATATTTTGAATTTGGACTGCAGTAACGTAACCCATTTTGACGGAAACAGCAGTAGATCTTTTATTCTGACAGAAAACTCCAGCTTTAGTGAAAATTGGCGTACAAAAAAGCGTCTCATTACAAATCTAGTGAAATGCTGTAATCATCTGTCCATTAAAATGTTGGGAATAATGCAAATGTGAAAATAAAGCATAACTGGTGGCCATTGCGTTCCCAAACAGCACATGCAATAAACCAGTTCACTGCATTCACTGTGAGCCATTCTGAGGCACGGAAAACACTGGATCATGAGCTGATCGTGTGAACGAAGTGCTATGAAACGTGCAGCGAAAACAGACTCGATGAAGGAATTATTAAGCCATATTGTGCTTTCGGTTTTAGTTCATTTGACAGATACTGTGCCAAAGCATAATGGCCCAAAACACAACAACTTCAAAGACCTTTTATGTTAGAATAAAAAGTATATTTTAAAAATCTACACTTTTTTTTTCATATTTCACATTTCATATTGTCATGTGACCACAATAATTTCGAGACAGTTTTGCTATCGCGATAACACAATACTGATAATATCGTTACATCCCTAATACACACACAACCACACAAATTACATGAAGTATAATAAAGTACTCGAATGCCTCACCTTCTCTAAAAGTGCAAATGTTCTTCTTGATGGAGACAAAGCTCTCATGAGCAAGGGATGGATCTTCAATGACTTTCCTCTCCACGTAGACAATCATATTGTTTTGCTGAAAGCCATTAAAGCAGAGAACAAGACAATGTTCTGAATGTCAATGTCAACAAAGAGCAAATATGAACAGAACTCGGGAAATTATGCTTTAATATCACTAAACTGAGGTTTTGAATTGAAGAACACTTTAATAAAAACATTTTCAAAGAAAGCATGTTAATGCAGTTAGTGACATACCAAAGACTCACATTAATACAGTATACTTAAATACCTCAACTGAATTGAGTTCATTTGTTTTATTTATCTTATTACTGACCGTTTACTTGTCTTTTTTGTAAATTCAATTCAGTTTGAAATCAAGCCTCCATTGTGCTGTAAGCTATTGCAAAAACATTATCCTATTGTAAAGACACAAATACACAGAATAAGCAAACGTTTAAGTGAGATTATAGTAATGGTAATTGATCAATGTTTGTATGTAAATAAAAGCCAAAATAAAATTATTCCATTTCACTTTGAAATACGTCATAACCCTGAAGTCAGCTGCAACTTCTGGTTCATAGGGATTTTAATATTAAAATTTTCCAGGTATTGTATTGAAGTTAGAAATTCCAGTATCGCGATCACTAATTCATGAATGTACATCAATAAGAATAAAGTCTGTTTTGTTGAAAGTAGCTACATAGATCTTTGATTTGAGTGAATATTTATTGGTGATTCATTAAATATCGCTGACTAAAAAAGAACTAGTAACTAGTAGTTTTTAGAGAAGAGTACTTTGTACTTTCAACTTAAGTACTGTTTTAGCACCAGTACTTTTACTTGTCATTGAATATTATATCAGCAATGTTGCAGTACTTGTACTAAAGTACAAATTTTCAGTATTCTTTCCACCACTGGCTGTGGGTGCTAACGAGTCTTCATCAACCACTAAAAACAATATTGGACCAAGAACAATATATAAAGAGAGAAATACAAGAGACTAAACAAGGTAATTAACAATTAACTAAACACAGGCGTGAAACAATGAGGGCAAATAAAAAAAACACGGTAAGAAAAGAACAAAGACAAAAAACTGACCTGGCAACAGTGGAAAACTGACAAGATGATACAAATAATAAATCTAAGCATTACATAGATCTATCAATTACACAAGTAAAAATACCATTACTGACTGAATTTGGCATTTGTACAGTATACCAAATAATGAACTTAATACAGTTTGCCAATATTTAATGCGCTCTGATGTTTGTTGAAATGCAAGGTTTACAGTTCTGAGGTTTACAGATACGCTAACCAGTAGATCATCAGCTTCAGTACATGACATGACTAAAGGTCATTGCACACTGAGTCCGAAATTTTCACGTGCGTTTTTCCGTATTCCTCATCCTTTCCCATCCAAATGCATGCTACGGATACGAAAACGCAGAAAATTGAACCTGATCCGAATTTTTTTATGATGGAGGAAAGTTTCAGAGGCAGCTGTGTAAACGTGATTGACACAACGTGAGGTCGTATTTATTATTTAACGTGCGAAAATTTCGGACGAAAATTTTGGACTCAGTGACCTTAAGAATAAACAATCCTTTTACAGAGCATGCCAGGTGGTCCTGATCTTTGGACTCTTTTACCTTTGAAACACATTGTTAATGAACATTTTGTGGTGTTCTCACCTGTGTCAGAAAAATGCAGAGTTCTTTGAAAGGCTGTAGCAGGCTGGCGTCTCTGATTTTCTTTATAATAAGGACACTTTTGGGTGGCTTGTTCCATGTCAATCTCCGACTGGCTGGATCTTGAATATGCCTGAATGCACAGATATGAACAAACATGTTTGTCTATATAGCATGGTTTTTATTAAACATTTAAGTTTATTGGGTGACAAAAAATAAGCTCTTATTTCATTTTGCATGGTAATTAAGAGGTCAATTGAGAAATCCATTTTCCCTGATTATTTGACATTTAAGAGGTCATTGTACTATAAAACACGTAAAATACAGAACACACTATACTACTTCCTCCAAGAATAGCTCTCATTGAAACCAAAATGACTTGTTTTATACTTCCTTGTCTTTATGATGTAACAGAGATAATTACACCAGCACAATCCTAATGCTTTATTGAGTGGTTGTTCTGCATGCGTAATAAACAAACTCCAGCTGGTTCAAAATGCAGCAGCTAGAGTCCTTACTAGAACCAGGAAGTATGACCATATTAGCCCGGTTCTGTCAACACTGCACTGGCTCTCTAGCAAACATCGTATAGATTTTCAAATCTTGTTAATTACTTATAAAGCCCTGAATGACTTAGCTCCTCAGTACTTGAGCGAGCTCTTATCACATTATAGTCCTCCACGTCCGCTGCGTTCTCAAAACTCTGGCCGTTTGATAATACCTAGAATATCAAAATTGACTGCAGACGGCAGATCCTTTTCCTATTTAGCGCCCAAACTCTGGAACAATCTACCTAACACTGTTCAGGAGGCAGACACACTCTGTCAGTTTAAATCTAGATTAAAGACACATCTCTTTAACCTGGCGTACCCATAACACACTAATACATTTCTAGTATTCAAATCCATTAAAGCATTGTTAGGCTGCATTAATTAGGTCAACCGGAACCGGGAACACTCCTCATAACACACAATGTACTTGTTACATCGTAAGAAGAATGCCATCTACGCTAATATTAGTCTGTTTCTTTCTTATTCCGAGGTCACCGTAGCCACCCAGATCCAGTTCGTATCCAGATCAGATGGTGGATCAGCACCCAGAGATGACCTCTACAGCCCTGAACGTCAGCGGAGACCAGGACACCGAGATGAGCGCCAGAGACAGATCTCCAGTGAAGACCTTGTCACCTAAACGGTCATCGGGACAAGACCACGGGAACCAGATGAGTCCTCTGCACAATCTGACTTTGCTGCAGTTGGAATTGAACTGCTGGTTCGTATGGACAGAGGAGAACTGGCCCCCCGACTGAGCCTGGTTTCTCCCAAGGTTTTTTCTCCATTCTGTCACAGAGGGAGGTTTGGTTCCTTGCCGCTGTCGCCTCTGGCTTGCTCAGTTGGGGACACTTCATTTCCAGCGATATCGCTGACTCGATTGTACAGATACTATTTAAACTGAAATGGCGACATCACCGAATTCAATAATGAAATGCCGTTAACTGAAAATTGAGTGTTTACTATTGTGCTTTTGCATTATTGACACACTATTTCCTACTTGATACCGTAAAGCTGCTTTGACACAATCTGTATTGTTAAAGCGCTATATAAATAAAGGTGACTTGACTTGACTTTCATAAATGTATCATGCTCAGGGGCCACCAAAAAATTTTAACTATCAGACAATTTGGCTGATAGATGAAGTCTGTAATACCCAGGATTACCACCAGTATAAGCTATTTTTAACCCAAAGCCTGTTCATCTTATTCTCAGTGTATCAGAAAGAAAAATAAATTCATAGAATCAGTTGATATGTACTGTACTGTCAGTATACTTTTACATAATTACTGTACAAACGCTTATAGAGCATTAAAATCTTTTTAAGAACCTCTTTTTAAACCTTCAAATAAAAATTCATTAAAAGTTTTATATATCCTATCCTCTCTCACTGATAGGATAAGAAATCTGACCCTTTTCCTGCTTAGTTCTATTAACTGGAATAAATAATAAATAATAAATACATAAAATACGGTAATATGTAATTAACTTGTAATATAGTTTTATATAATTCACATTTCACATTTCACAAATGCTTCTAGATCATTCAAATACGGTGGCCGAGAAGTGCAAAACAAATCACGATTCTGAAAACAAAATACAAACACAAATGCAAATCTAAAAAACAAAATAACAATTCAGAAAACACAACAATAATTACGAAAACGTTATAACAAGTAAGAAAACACAATGACAAATCAGACAAACCGGAAGAGGTTTGAGACAACGCCATTGGTTTGGGAATAGTTTACTCACCGCTGACTGGACGAGACATCTGTCAATCAAGGTGTACAGGAAGAACGAGAAGAACAACAGCAGAGTCAGCTGAAGCATCAGCTCCAGTGGCGCAGATGGTAGATCGCGTGTCATCGTGTTTTTTGACGTGATCGACCCGGGTTCACTTTTTTTTCTCCCTTTTCAAATCTCGTATCTCATCGGAGAGGCATTTATTTTCAATAGAAATTAAGGAAATAATCCAAAAGTTGAAAATAAAGTATCGGGTAGGGTTAGGGTAGTAGGGCTTTATTGTACCAATAAGGACCAAAATAACTTATTTTGTTTTTGGATTTGTCATTGTGTTTTCTTACTTTTTATAATGTTTTCTGAATTGTTATTTTGTTTTTTAGATTTGCATTTGCATTTGTAATTTGTTATTTTCTTTTCAGAATCGTGATTTGTTTTGCACTTCTTGGCCACCGTATTAAAATATTTATTTATTTATTTTTCAGATATAATATCTGAAAAACTGTCTAAAACTATTCCATGTAGTTTTTCAGTCTATTTTACTAATAATTATTATTTAATAATAGAAAACTTTTTACTAAAACAACAATATAGATATTAGTCAGCCCATGATTACACAACACCTTGCTAGAAAAAAGTGCCTGAAAAGAAGGACCATAAACTCTAACTTGTTCGACTGTATTGTAAAACGGACTACAGAAATAGTTAATAAAGGACTCACATGACAGCTTTAGGATTCTTCAACATGCAGGCTTTGGGACCAAATGTGGTGACAGGGCTTGGACCATGAAGTGACTGTGTCCTCCTTTAAAAGAACAGAAAAATTACCATTTAAAGTTTTAAGTATATATTGTAGCTGCAAGTATGACAAAGTGCCCAAGCGCTGTTGTGCCATTGGCATTTGTCTAGAAATCTAGACATCAACAAATCTAGAAAAATGATGCGCAGTGAGCACATACATTTAAATGAATAAATATGAAAGGGGGAAAGGACATGACGTGTGGCCAAGTATGGTATCCCATACTTGGAATTTGTGCTCTGAGTTTCAGCCACCCAAGTGCATACACACGGCAGTGAGTAGTGAACAAACACACACACACACACACACACACACACACACACAGATATTGTTAAGTGACCATTCATGCACACTGTAGTATCATGTTACATAAGACAATAAATAAGATTTATATTTCGCTTTTAATCAAAACTCACTTTAAACCACCACGAGTGTTTGTAATAACTTCCATTTGCCATCTAATGTGTGTTTTGGCCATGTAATGTTGCTGAAATATGTTATGTCCTCTGTGTCAGTACAGCGATTGCGGAAGAGAGAAGGCATATAACGTTATACATACCAACAGACAGCGCTGGAAGGTGCTAATGCTTATCAGTAAATTAGTAGAAAATGAATAGAAATTATGATTTTGTCTGAGCTATGCATTTTAAAACGAGTATGCACTAGTGTAGCATAACAAATGTGTAAACTGAAAACTATTTGAGCTTTATTAAAATTATTTGCACTGATTAATTGTGTTGGATATATTTTGTTCCTTTGTGCAGTGGCTCAGGAGGCTTTGAGTCTGTATAAACATCAAGAAGCTGAAAAACAAAAAAAACGTTTTTTTTGAGATAATGTAATCTTGTTCAAATTGATTTCATAAAATTGGTATAGAAAAAAGTATCGTTCAGGAGCATTACATTATAAAATCAAATACATTATAAAATCAAAAGTTGCATCTGCTATATAGGTTATTCTGATAAAAACCATATACTGTGACAAAAGCTTCAAAGACTATTGTGAAAATTTGATACCATCACATACCAAATGTACGTACAATTTAATAGAACTATAAATAATTGCATAATTAGCCAATTAAATAGAGTCTGAAGAAAAATCATTTAAAAAAAACCTTGTGTACTGTCTGTATTCTGATAAATTAAATTATTGTGCTTGTAATTGTCTCATTATATCCCCTAATTAAGCTAAAAGACATCATTTGAAATTGCGCCCCTACATTTTTTTAATGCGCTCCTAAATTTTTCAATTTAGGAGCACAAGTGCTCCTTGGGAAAAAGGTAAGCATCAAGCCCTGGAACACCATGATTCCTTTAAGTGTTTTTTGTCTGTGTTCGTCTGCCCCACTCCCCCTCCAAAAAGCTGTAAACCTTGGGGAAAAACTGGAAAGTGTAGAAATGTAAATGATATGATCACAGATCATAAAGTAGATGTGCTATGTTTGACAGTAACCTGGCTAAAACCAGATAAATGAGTCTATCCCTCAAGACAAAGTGTGTTAGGATCTACTCATAATAATCATAATTTAGACAGGACCGTCCTTTGGCTTTGGGCGGTGCAACCGAGTTATTTATATCATCTTTCTGAAGAAGTCCTACCAAAGCCATATCATCTGCATACGTAAAAAGGTTAAAATTAGAATTACGAATCATAAAATCATTAATACACAATGAAAGTAATATAGTTGATATAACACTTCCTTGAGGGCCCCCGTAGTAACAATGCATTCATCTGACAGCTGACCATTATACCATACCCTATGAGTATAAAACTAAACGTCTTTAATCCACAGTACCAGATGCCCGTTGACACCCATAGATATCTACCGTTCTAACAAAATATCAACCTTCATTGTGTTAAATGCTGATGTAAAGAGAGAAATAAGATTCTGGCATATGCATTTCAATTTTGTAAATGAGTTACAAAATTCATCCTAGTTAACACAGCATCATCAGTGCCCCTATTTCATTTATATGCAAATTGCAGAGGTAATACAAAGCATATATGCATGAATAACAGTACAAAATGTTTTTTGTTAGGAGCAGGTAAAATTAGTATTAGTGACTGCCAATCCATGTACAGTATGCCAGTGTGCATGAAATATGGCACTCATTGCTTTGAAAAGGTTAATGCTTACAGCTTGATACATGTAACATTTCTTAAGCTTTTTCTGTTATTCAGATATTTTGAAAAGTAATTCTATGTTAAGTTATATATATATTTTTTAATTACAATGTTTAAGTATTAAAGTTGTTTTAAAACTAAAAGGCTAAACCATTCGATGCCTGACTTTAAAAGAGTTTAATTTCTATAGTCTATTACTTTTTGAAAGTAACTTACCCAACACTGGTAGAGACCATGTCAATCGGGACACAGTTGATGCATGGAGCTCTCTTCTAAGGACAGGTGTGTTAAATACATGCAAAATATGCAGAGCAGTGGTACGTGAGGACAGGAATTGAGAACCACTGACAGAGAACACTGTCTAACACTTGATGGTCACTCTGTCAATTCTTCGTCATCAGTTAGGAATCTGGGTGTGCTCTTTGATAGCAATCTTTCCTTTCAAAGCCACATTTCTCACATTTGTAAAACCACATTTTCCACCTTAAAATATATCTAAATTACGATCTATACTTTCAGGGTCAAATGCAGAAATGTTAATTCATGCGTTCATGACCTCAAGGCCAGAATGTTGCAATGCTAGGTGGTTGTTTTGCGCACTTAAACTCCAGCTGGTTAAAAGTGCAGCAGCTAGAGTTCTTACTAGAACCAGGAAGTATCATATTAGCCTGGTTCTGTCAACTCTGCACTGGCTCCCTATTAAAAATCAAAAAGTATTCTTTTAAAATCATGCTAATTATTTATAAAGCCCTGAATGGTTTAGCTTCTCAATGCTTGAACAAGCTCATGTCACATTATTGTCCTTCACGTCCGCTGCGATCTCAAAGCTCTGGCCAATTGTTAATATCAAAATCAACTGCCGGCGGTAGATCCTTTTCCTATTTAGCACCAAAACTCAGGAACAATCTACCTAACACTGTTCTGGAGGCAGACACTCTCTGTCAGTTTAAATCTAGATTAAAGACCCATCTCTTTAACCTGGCTTACACATATACCCTATCATATTTCTATAATTCAAATCCATTAAAGAGTAGTTAGGCTAATTAGGTCAACTGGAATACTTCCCATAACACCCGATGTACTCACTACATCGTAAGAAGAATCTACGCTAATATTAGTCTGTTTCATTCTCATTCCAAGGTTACCGTAGCCACCAGATCTAGTCAGTATCCAGATCAGATGGTGGATCAGAGATTACCTATACAGCCCTGAATGTCAGCAGAAACCATGTCAATTAGATGAGCCATAGAGACAGATCCCCTGTGCAGACCTTGTCAACTAAATGCCCATTGGGACAAGACCACAAGAACCACATGAGTCCTCTGCACAATCTGACTTTGCTGCAGCTTGGAAGTGAATTGCTGGTTCATCTGGCCAGAGGAGAACTGGACCCCAAATGAGTCTGGTTTCTCTCAAGTTTTTTTTTCTCCATTTCTGTCACCGATGGAGTTTTGGTTCCTTGCCACTGTTGCCTTTGGCTTACTTAGTTGGGGACACTTAATTTCAAGCAATATTGTCAGCTTGATTGCACAGATACTATTTGAAGAGAACTGAACTGAGCTGGATGATGACATCACTGAATCGACAATGAAACTGAAAAAAATTATGAAAATTGATGAAACTCAACGACTTTAAAGGGGTCATATGATGCTTTTTTAAAGATCATTATTTTGTGCATCTGGTGTAACAGAATATGTTGATATGTTTTAATGTTCAAAAAAACACATTATTTTTCAAATACTGTACATTATTGTAGTTCCTCTATGCCCCGCCTCTCTCAAACGCTTCGTTTTCTACAAATCTCCTCCTTCCGACAGGCACAGTCTGGTCTGATTGGCCAACTGAAACAGTGCATTGTGATTGGCACAAGCGCATGTCAGAAACGTAAGGCCCCTTTCCATAATCGCGAGCAAAATAAATGTAAAGACAGTTAATAATGTCCTTAGTTTTACCATCTGCTCAAGCCCGAGAGGAGAACAGAGTCGCGTGACAGACACAGTGATGAAGCTTGTATACAGTGGTGTGAAAAAATGTTGATGCTGATTTTTTTTTTTTCATGTTTGTCACACTTTAATGTTTCAGATCAAACAAATTTAAATATTAATCAAAGATAACACAAGTAAACACAACATGTAGTTTTTGAATGAAGTGTTTTTATTATGAAGGGAAAACAAAATCCAAACCCATGACCCTGTGTGAAAAAGTGCTTGCCCCCTAAACCTAATAACTGGTTGGGCCACCCTTAGCAGCAACAACTGCAATCAAGCGTTTGCGATAACTTGCAATGAGTCTGTTACAGCGCTGTGGAGGGATTTTGGCCACTCATCTTGGCAGAATTGCTGTAATTCAGCCACATTGGAGGGTTTTCGAGCATGAACCGCCTTTTTAAGGTCATGCCACAGCATCTCAATAGGATTCAGGTCAGGACTTTGACTAGGCCACTCCAAAGTCTTCATTTTGTTTTTCTTCAGCCATTCAGAGGTGGATTTGCTGGTGTGTTTTGGATCATTGTCCTGCTGCAGAACCCAAGTTCGCTTCAGCTTGAGGTCACGAACAGATGGCTGGACATTGTCTTTCAGGATGTTTTGGTAGACAGCTGAATTCATGGATCATTGATCACAGCAAGTCTTCCAGGTCCTGAAGTAGCAAAACAGCCCCAGACCATCACACTACCACCACCATATTTTACTGTTGGTATGATGTTCTTTTTCTGAAATGCTGTGTTACTTTTACGCCAGATGTAATGGGACACACACCTTCCAAAAAGTTCAGCTTTTGTCTCGTCAGTCCACAGAGTATTTTCCCAAAAGTCTTGGGGATCATCAAGATGTTTTCTGGCAAAACTGAGACGAGCCTTTATGTTCTTTTTGCTCAGCAGCGGTTTTCATCTTGGAACTCTGCCATGCAGGCCATTTTTGCCCCGTCTCTTTCTTATGGTCATGAACACTGACCTTAACTGAGGCAAGTGAGGCCTGCAGTTCTTTAGATGTTGTTGTGGGGTCTTTTGTGACCTCTTGGATGAGTCGTTGCTGTGCTCTTGGGGTAATTTTGGTCGGTCGGCCACTCCTGGGAAGGTTCACCACTGTTCCACGTTTTCTCCATTTGTGGATAATTGCTCTCACCGTGGTTCGCTGGAGTCCCAAAGCTTTAGAAATGGCTTTATAACCTTTTCCAGACTGATAGATCTCAATTACTTTCTTTCTCATTTGTTCCTGAATTTCTTTGGATCTCAACATGATGTGTAGCTTTTGAGGATCTTTTGGTCTACTTCACTTTGTCAGGCAGGTCCTATTTAAGTGATTTCTTGATTGCGAACATGTGTGGCAGTAATCAGGCCTGGGTGTGGCTAGAGAAACTGAACTCAGGTGTGATAAACCACAGTTATGATTTAACGGGGGGGCATGTGGGTTTGGATTTTGTTTTCCCTTCATAAAAAAACCCTTCATTTAAAAACTGCATGTTGTGTTTACTTGTGTTATCTTTGATTAATATTTAAATTTGTTTGATGATCTGAAACATTAAAGTGTGACAAACATGCAATAAAATAAAAAATCAGGAAGGGGGCCAACACTTTTTCACACCACTGTATATTTGTGCACAAGCCGCGGATAAGACAGCCGACTCTACTGTGATGTGACCCTCTCTCTCTCTCTCTCTCTCTCTCGCACACACACACACACACACACACACACGACACACAAAACTCTGCGTTTAAACAGTCAATAGCAAATACTTAAACTAATAACAAAACATACTTACAGTTGCTGATTCAGCAACGCCAGATTGTCAAAGCACAGTCAGAATTACCTCCTCTCCTAGGTTCACGAAACGGTCGTCCATAAAATGTGTTGCTCTTCTGTTATAAGTAATCTTAATGATTCCTAATTGCTTCTACTTTCGGAAGGCCAAATAAAGTGCTTTTGCTTTCACCTAGAAACACACAGCGTCTCTCTGACACGGCTGCATCAACACTACTGCGTTTACTGAAACCACGCCTTCCTTCTTTGCGTGAACATTTGAGCGGTGTTTTGCACGTATTTCCACATTGTGACATCGTAGACATGTGGGGGTGTGTTTTAATGAGCCATTTTAGGGGGCATGGCAGTCTTAACTTTGATAAAGAATATCTCTTTGGTTTTGAGACTTTAGTCTTTGCAACTTCAGGGATCTTATTTATGCCTGTAACACTGCAAAGAGAAAGGAAAACTTGAAATCGCATCATATGACCCCTTTAACTGAAAAAATTTTTGTTATTGTCCTCCTGCATTATTGACACCGTTTTCTTGTTTAACACTGTAAAGCTGCTTTGACACAATCTGTATTGTATAAAGCATGATATAAATAAAGGTGACTTGATTTCATGCATCTGAGTGATAGATAATCTGCAGTTTATCATTCAGTTTAATAGCATCAAGTTAAAGAGGGTAAATTTGATCATTCAGCTGTACTGTGCAAATGCATTTCAGACACTTAAATTATGTTATTGCTCTGCTCATGCAATAAATGCAAGCCCTTGAACCCAGATAGCAACATATTGTAGGTCCAGATTCGGACCACATATGGCACATGAGGAATGATGATCTGGCCCACATGTAGCATGGAATAATGGCACTTGGGTGGACTTCTCCTCTTTGCCAGAT
Organism: Barbus barbus; assembly: GCF_936440315.1. Classification (NCBI taxonomy): domain Eukaryota; kingdom Metazoa; phylum Chordata; class Actinopteri; order Cypriniformes; family Cyprinidae; genus Barbus; species Barbus barbus. The sequence continues at coordinate 2,323,307 of NC_136756.1, forward strand.
CTGGGCCAAAAGCAGGCCAGAGCAATGCCACATGTCAGCCAAGTAAACCACACTGGACCTTATCTGAGCCACAAATCTTTATATATTTTTTATAGAGTCTTCTCAGCTTGTTAACAAGCAAATTCACTGAAGGAAAAAAAGAGTACAGAAAAAAAAAGAGACAAACAGAAACTAAATAACTACAACTGGCTTAAGCCTCATCCTTAGATGAATTCAACTGAAGATTAAAGACTTTAAATCTCTGGATCATGTGACGCTTTCATGAGCCAAGATGCACGTTAGCTGAACTCCGTGTATATAACTATCTTTTACTGTTGTTCGTCTTTTTTTTCTTACATTTGGGGTAGTTTTTTCGTTTGTCGTTGGTCTGGAGATGTCACACAGTCGGAAACTCGCTTATCTTTCACCATCATCCTCGTTAATTAAGAAGAAAACAAAACCAGCAGCCACGGTGGGCCGAGCGGACATAGAAGTCAATATGGCGTTCACTATAAAGCGATTTGAGGACATTTTGAAGGCTGAATTAGCAGCGATGCACACCTCTCACATGACTACAATTCAGAATATATGCTATAAAGTTTACTTTTTAATCGGGGAACAGAGAGAGCAGAAAAAAGTGATCGGCGAACATACTGGCCATCTGGATTCTCTCGAGCAGCAGGTGACTGATTTACAAGACCGCAGCAGCGACCACGCAGTAATCTCCGCCTGCTGGGCCTACCTGAAGGTGCCGAGAAGGATGACCTGATTGGCTTTCTGAAACGGTCACTGCCGATCTGGATCCCATCCCTCGTGGGCAGAGATATCGAGATCGAACGCGCACATCGACTTTACTCCAGAGCTTCAACTGATCTCTCCAAACCGTGTTTCTCTTCAAACTGTTACGCTACAATGACAGGAATTTGAATCTTAATGAAGCAAGACGCCGCCGCGGCCCTGTGAAAGCGGGTGAAGGTGCGATGTTGAGCTTCCTCCCCGACTTCTCTCCCGCGCCGGCAAAGAAGCGGAGCTCCTTCAGTGCAATACGGAAGGAATTGATAGAAGCAGGTCTGCAGACCTTTCTTCAGTATTCAGCTACTCTGAGGATCATCATGAAACACGGCGAGACCAAACTAATGCACTCACCGGACGAAGCGCGTCAATTCCTGAGCTCCATTCCCGCTCCTCATTCTCCTGGGTTGGACGTGGCATAAGGGTTTGATAATACCGAGTGACTCGAATTCTGATTTACTAATCTAGATCTTCATGTGACAATCGTCTACTGGCAGTTCTTCATGTAAGCAAGGAAGCATGGTATCACTAATGTACAGTTTTCAATGTACATGATGCAATTATTTATACTTGTTTCCTCGTTATGGAAAGTATACTTTTTTTTTTTAACCCCACTTTATTACTCGTGTGAATTCGAAATAATAGGCAAGGCAAGGCAAGTTTATATATATAGCACATTTCATACAATTCAAAGTGCTTTACATAAAAGAAAGTGAAATAATCATTAAAAATAATCATCACAGCAGTAAAAACAAGGAATTTTAAAATTATATATAAATTGATTTAAAATTAATTTAAAACAGTTTAGAATAGAAAATGATTACATAAAATACAGTGCAGTCAGTTCGGACGTAGCACAGTGCTCATTCAACAAATCCACAGCTAAACAGATGAGTTTTGAGTCTTGATTTAAATATGGCTAATGTTTTAGCACATCTGATCTCTTCTGGAAGCTGGTTCCAACTGTGGGCGGCATAATAGCTAAAAGCAGACTCCCCTTGTTTTGTGTGAACCCTTGGTATTTCTAACTGACTCGATCCTAATGATCTGAGTGGTCTGTTTGGTTTATATTCAGTGAGCATATCAGCAATATATTTAGGTCCTAGGCCATTGAGTGACTTATAAACGAGTAAAAGTACTTTAAAATCAATCCTAAATGTAACTGGAAGCCAGTGTAAGGACCTGGGGACTGGTGTGATATGCTCAGATGTTCTGGTTCTAGTCAGAATCCTGGCAGCAGCGTTCTGGATGAGCTGCAGCTGTCTAATGGTCTTCTTGGGAAGGCCGGTGAGGAGACCATTACAGTAATCCACCCTTGCTGGTGATAAAGGCATGAACAAGTTTCTCCAAGTCTTGACTGGAAACAAAACATCTAATTCTTGCAATGTTTTTGAGATGATAGTATGCTGATTTAGTTACTGCTTTGACATGACTACTGAAACTAAGGTCTGTCTCCAGAATCACACCAAAATGTTTGACTTGATTTTTAGTTGTAGTCAAGGTATGCATTCACCTTGAGAACTTCATCTTTGTTTCCAAATGCAATAACTTCAGTTTTCTCCTTGTTTAACTGAAGAAAGTTCTGGCACATCCAACTGTTAATTTCATCAATGCATTGGCAGAGGGAGTCAATGGGGCTATAGTCATTTGGAGATAAGGCTTGGTAAATCTGGGTATCATCAGCATAGCTGTGATAGGCAATTTGGTTCTTCCTCATTATCTGATTTAGGATTAATAGGGCTAATGACGGTTATCTTATTTTGCATGGTTATTATGTTATACTGGCTGTCTGTCACTGATTAAGACAGGGGAGGGCGGCAGCCTGGGGTCTTCACCCCAGTCTGTAACGTTTTATAGGGTGGATTTTCTTTATGTTAATAGATTTTAAAGGCAGACTTGAGTTAATTCATTTGCAGTGGTATAACGTTCTCTCATTTGTTCAGTTCACTTATTTGTTTGATAGTAATGACTGAAATTAATATAATAAGTTGTAATGTCAATGGTTTAAATGGCCCCCATAAACGTACAAGTTTTTTAGAATTACTGCAACGATGATGTTCATAGATGCAATAGTAAATATTACGAGGCAAGGTCATTTTCGTAAACGAAATGGGGTTATCTGACTAATAGACGCAGAGCGGTTTAAAGCTTTCCTGCATGGGTCCTGTTTAGTAAACGTGCACCAGCAATACTTAACAGAACACCGACCCGTTATCCCACAGCAGCACTAATTTATTTCTTTAGCCTACCAGACCAGAACTGTTTGACATAAAGACCGAGAGTCACGACCCGAACTGAACCCGCATTAATCTACAACATCAGGAAGGCAAACTTATTAATTTTCTCATGTAACACAAGCAATCAAACCAACATTAGGCAAGTTGGTGCTTTGAAGAAAAACAGACATGATAATTAACAGAAAAAAAGATGAGAACGCACCTTTCTGTAAACAATACAAAACTTGCCCTAGCATCTTGTGATCACTGCCAAACTTTTGAACAAATAAATATGCATAGGCTAAATCACATCACACGCTTATAATCCTTTAAATATGCCTAACATTGCCGTTATTATTAAATTTCATTCATCCCACACAATTATGATTTATGCGTGGACGTTCACAGAAAAGTGCGCAAGACACGACAATTACAATATCATGATTATGGTTAAATAAGACAAATAAGACATATAACCAAATTAGGCAATGTTTATTTTCATATTAAATATCTCAACACACCATTAGATATGACATTAAGCGCAACTTGTGTAGATTTATGTAGTAAAAAGGCTTGCTTCCTTTGGTGTATTTTTGTATACTTTTACCGTCTATCAATCTCAGCATGGGTTAATTTTGTCGCTAAACGTTTGCCTCACTAAGGTTAAATTATGCTTTTAAATTAAGTCTTTCTTTGGCCTTCGCTCTGGAAGTGGTCTGTTGATTCTGCTAAACTTTCATTAAAACTGAAACGAAAACGGAAACTAAACTATATAAAAACTAAATAAAAATGTGTTCACAAAATACAAACTAAACTAAAACTAACAAAAATATTAATGAAACTAATAAAAACACAACTGAATTCCATAGCAAATTTGAAAACGATATTAAAATAAAACAAATTTAAAAATTCAAAACTATAATAACCTTGTTACGAGGTGGTCTCTTTTGCTGCGACTGACAATAAAACTAAAGGTGTTTTGATAACTGTTTGAAGAAATTTAAATATTTCCATTTTAGACAGAAATGGAGATAATGCTGACAGAATTGCCCTTGTGAAAAGTAATTCTCCCCACTGATAATTCTGTTGTTTCTGCTTCAGTTATTTGCTCTTTTCTTCTCAAACAATCATGCAGACCATTGTCCATAACAACTATCTGGTCTAAGGATATCAGTGGTGACTTACGAACTTTGTTTTCTGATCGGATTTGGGAGACAATCATATCATCCTCGAAGAGCCCAGATCATTGGATGATCCATTTGAAATTGCTGCATGGACTCTGTCTGTCCCCTTTGGGGCGCTTCTGTGTGCATGTATCGCCTTTCCCAAATTGCAGTTTATGTATGTCCACGGGGTGCATGTTAATTATTTATTAATGTTTTTTGAGTCGTTCTGTTTCTTATTTTTGATGTGTAATTTTTGTATCACTGTATGTTATTTATTTTTTCGTGTGTTTAAGTTTGCTTTTAAATAAAATGAAAAATTATTGTTAAAAAAAGACTTTAAATCTCTGAAGATCTCAGCAGAGGAGGATTAAGCAACTCCACAAACAGCATTACCAGCTTCACTCATTACTAACCAGACTGACTTTATTTCTGTTAGAGGTCTATAGAAGTTCTTATTGAGAATTAACAGGGGTTTAAATCTAATGTTTGTTTCACTTTAAGTCACCATAATGGTGAATGGTGATTCCATTAGCTGGGCTCTTAACTCTTATTATTAATAATTTGTCTTCTTTGGCTGCTGTGACAGTGTGTTTGACTCAGTTGCAGTACATGGTAGTTTGCTGTTGATGGTTTCACAATTATCATGTAATGGCCTGGTTCGCTGAATTTATTTGAATCTCAAAGCGGTGTAATTTAATGCTTTCACATTATAAACCCAGTGTTATTGCAATGTCAGTTGCAGCATCAGTTTGAAGATATAAAAAAAAAAAAAGGTCTGATGCATATGAATGCGCCATGAACAATGGTGACAAAATATTCAGCTAATCGGATCAATTCTGGACATCATAAAAAGCTACTAAAAGACAACAAAAAAACAGCAAAAAATAAAATAAATACATGAACCAAAGGTAGAGTTAAAGAAAATAATAGGACAATCCAGCTGCGTAATGTATTCATGCAGTTATGCATGCTGGGTGTTTTGTACTATGTTACCCAACCAGTTGCATTGCAACTTTCCATTTTCCATTGCACCATTGTTGAGGTTCATGTGTTGATTTATGATGACTTTGTGTGTTATTGGATTTCACCTTTTTGTGCTCTTTTTTTTTTTTTAATCTTTAACTGGTTCTGCAATACTATTGATCTTAGGCTGCAGTTTTATACAGCAAATGTATCATTGGCACAACACGATCGTTAGAGTCAAATGGCACTAGTGAATCAGGCATTTCATTATGATGACGAACCATCAATAATTGACTATCATCACCTGATCTCATTTTGTTTTTACGTGCTACTGCAAATGTGTTTGATTAACACACCATGACAACAGCCAACAAAGTCAAGTTAATTGTAATAAGAGTTAAGAGCCCAGCTAATGGAAACACCAATCACCATTATGGTGACTTCAAATCAAACAAACAGTAGATTTAAACCTCTGTTAATTCTCAATAAAAATTCTGTAGACATCAAACAGAAATAAAGTCAGTCTGGTTAGTAATAAGTGAACCTCTGCTGAGATCTTCAGAGATTTAATGTCTTTTATCTTCAGCTGAATATTCATCTAAGGCTGTGGCTGCAGTCAGTTGTAGTTCTTGAGTTTCTGTTTGTCTCTTTTTTTCTGTTCTCTTCTTTTCTTCAGTGATTTTGTTTGTTAACAAGCTTAGACAAGCTGAGAGGACTCTATCAATAATATATGAAGATTTTGTGGCTCAGATAAGGTTCAGTGTGGTTTATTTCTTTGGTCTCGGCTGACACGTGGCATTGCTCTGGCCTGCTTTTGGCACAGATCTGGAAAACAGGAGCAGTCCGCCCAAGTGCCATTATGCCATGCTACATGCGGGCCAGATCATCATTCCTCATGTGCCAGATGTGGGCCGGATCTGGGCCTACATTATGTTGCTATCTGGGAATAAACAGGGTTTAACTTCAACTATTCAGGTAATGTCAATGGTGTATGACCCATTTTAAGGGCAGCCAGAATTCCATTTTAAAATCAGTTCATGCTATTAGAAATGTATCCTCATACTTACAAGTAAAGCTTTATATTATGAGATTTTATATTTTTTCTGTAACTTTTCTTGCTCTGAAAATAACAATTTCACCCTATATTACTCAAATATTCCTCAATCTAAATAATACAGTATTATCTGATATATTTCTCAAGGTCTAATATGCAAACAAAGAAAACAAAAAAAGCAAAAAATATCTTCTGCTCATGCAAATAAAAATGATAGCAGTAAAACGGCAGTATTTTATCTTATAGAAACTTATTTCTATGCAATGAAAGCCTTATTTCAGCAGTGGCCACACAGTATAAATGGTTTGAGCGATTTGACTCAAGGTTATAGAGACAGAGCGACATGCGTCATAATCTGAAAACCACGCCCACCGCTGGCCAATCCAGCGCTCTCCATGTCATTTCTGACTTCTAACAAAAAACAGAACAATGTCTAAAAGCTACTGTAGTAGTGAGTGGGGCGGGGCCGAGAGCCGTGGGAGCGGAACGAGGCCGGTGGAGTGAATGATAATGAGCTACACCTGCACCACTCACCGGTCTCGAGTCCCACGGAGGAGCTCCGGAAGGATAAAAGGAGGAGTGATGACAGTGGAAGAGGAGAGAGGACCAGGCCTGGATTTTAGTTCGTGTTTTGTGTCCGGCAGTCATCCGTGAGGGGCTGCCGCTGTACTTTTATGTTTGTTTATTTTTATTATTAAATTCGCAAATGTTTGCCGGTTCCCGCCTCCTTCTTCCCGACCTACGAACTTTGTTACAGCTACTGTGTGACGAGGTGTACAGTAAATAAGCTATAAAAAAAACAGAATTATGTTTTTATAAGCTGTCGACCCAAAAAAATGAGCATTTGGGAACTCAAAAGTAGAACGCAATAGTCATATTACTCTGCGAACTACGCCAACTGGAGGGAAACGTAATCGGCAACAGGAAACATTCATTATTTTTAACCATGCCAAAGGATTATTTCACCACCCGATGTGAACCTGAGAGGAGGAAACTATTATATTAAGAAACTACATTTTATTGGTGTATGTCAGTGCCCCTTTTCCTTACCATCCTTTTGTTTGAGAAAAGATTCAACTGAATTGCCCAACATGAAACACCCCGACATCTACAACTAGTGTCCTTAAACGCTTGTTTTTTGGGGAGATAGCTTATAAAAATGTAGTTGTTTTTTTAGCTTGTTTACTGTACACCTCGTCACACAGCAGCTTTTAGGCATTGTTCTGTTTTTTGTTATAAGTCAGAAACGACAAGGAGACAGCTTCCCCAATACAAAGTCAATGGAGGGGGTTGGATTGCCCCTCTGGTGTGGGTGTGGCCTAAGTGTGCTCTGTCTCTATAGCGCTTATTGTGAAAGAGCTGTCATCATCTGATCATGTGATAGTTAGTTGCTGTCCTGAGGAGGGATCAATCATGTGCTGCTCAGAAAATGTGTTGAGAGTTATGGACAGAATGGAAAGGACTAACACTTTGTCAGCTGAAACACACATTAACAGACAAGACTTGTTTAGACTATCTTGACAGAGAGTTTTGTTTTACCTGAACTTGGCAGAGCTAGATGCTGATGGCACAGACACACTTCTGGCTTCAGTTCTGTTCCGGAACACTTTTCCACGGAAAGGCTCCTCACTGCAATCACAGCCCGAGCTACAATAGAGAAAAGTCTCTGAGTTTGCATCTGACTTCAGCGTCCACTTAGACTCAGAATCCTCCATCTGGATGCAAAAGATGAAACAACACAGCAAACTATGAGTGTGAGGTCACAGACTGGATACACATAGAAAGATACAGCCTTTTTTTCTCAGGCCTAACATGCAACATGCTGTGTTCAGCAAAAGAGTTGGGAAAATCACACATAACAGAGAGGAACAAGTTATATACTACAACTGTTTGACCTATCTATGTTCCTCATCATACCCTTAGCCTGTTAAAGCTCTTAAGATATTAGACAAAAAGTCAAATAAAGTTTTTATTTATTTATTTATGAGCTGGGAATTCCCTTCAATTTCACATAAATCGATTCTTAAAGTCAAAAAATAAATATTAACAAAAATAAATAAATAAACAAAATGAATATTGTAAATTTTGATTTCATGCAGACTTTAATGGTTATGAACCACCCATACTCAAGGAGTATTTAAATAAAAATAACAAAAAGGGTACACAAGAGCTAACACAAGGGGGGGACTTTTAGTTAGTTATCTTGTGCTTTCAGAGGATCAGAGGAACCCATGATTGGAGAATACAAGACAGAACTAAAAGTATTTCTTTCTTGTACTTATTACTTTTATATTAATGTGAAAATGATCCATATTGGCTAAATGGCATAAATGAAAATGAACCACTAGCAACATTTGTAAAAATGAAGTTGATGAAATTAAATGTCACTTCCCACTTCTTCTTAATACAGAGGGACGCCCTATAACCGTATCAATGCACAATATGCCATTCTAGTTCCTAGACAAAAAAAAAAAAAAAAAAGAAGAAGATCTGTAGATTGAGAATTTATTATTACGAAAAGCATGAAAGTTTACACTGATTGTCACTTCTTGTTTTTAAGCTTGTGATCTGTCTGAACAGCGTTTTTGTCGCGATGGCCACAATCCTGTACGCATCATTATGCGCGATAAACGCTTAGTTTTACAGATTATGTTATGAAATAATGCATTTAAGTATAGATTGAGTGCATTAGCCGCTAATGTGGCAGCTGAGTCGCAGTACCTCACTTAGGCGTGATCCCGATCCGTTCAAACAAACAAACAAATATTTAGCCCACTGTATGTCTAGCACTACAGCAGACGCTATGCCCTTTGACTGTGACGGCAGGACATTAATACTTCCATTGCTGTATGTTCCGGGAGGGAGACAGGGCTAACCGGTCAAACAGTCTCTGTTCAGCTGTCATCTGGACACGAGCGAACACTTCCTGGAGACGACAGCAGACCTGCACCCATTGGATTATACAGAAAGGCGGGTCTTGCTCGGAGTAATGAGTATTCATTATTTAAAGCGTCTTTATTAGAATTAGAATTAGAATTAGAATGCTTTATGTCATTGTACACAAGATACAACGAAATTACAGAGCTTCTGCGTAAGGTGCGTGGTATAATAGACAAAAAGAAACCAAAAACAAATATAGCCTACAAAGAGATGTACAATTAAAATATTTAAGCTAAGACAAGAGAATAAAGATCATGGAAAAATAAAGAATTGCTTGTATGTAAAAATAAGTAAATAGTAAGTAACAGCTTGTTAAAATGATTATTGCACTGATCTGAGGTAGACTTCTGGCTCTGAGTAAAACTATTACACAATATTATTACACAGTATTACACAGTGCACTGAAGGAATGGGGACATAAAAAACATTGCACTAAAAAGTGAATATATTGTACTGGAATATTATGCTGCTCTGCACTGAAGGAATAAAGATATAGAAAAACATTGCACTAAGAAAACTTAGAGATTGCATAGACATAATAAACATATAATACACATATTGCACTGAGTGAGATTGGGGGTTCAGTGTGATCATAGCTCTGGGGAAGAAGCTGTCCTTGAGTCTGTTTGTCCGTGATTTGATGCATCTGTAGCGCCTGCCGGAGGGCAGCAGGTTAAACAGGGTGAGAGTGGTCTGTTTCAATGTTCTGAGCTCTGCTGAGGCAGTGGGAGTTGTATTATTGGCACAATGAGCAAAGAGATTAAAAAAATCTCTCAGAGCGCGTTTGAAATAGGCTACCAAACACAGAACCAGCAGAATAGACAACTTGCAGCAGGATGTACCTGCCAAAGTATGAGGAACCAGACACTGTTGCCAATTTACCTATTAGCGTGTGTGTGTGTGTGTGTGTGTGTGTGTGTGTTTACAGTCCTTGCAATAATGTAAAAACAGTAATTATTCAGAGATGGAAAGTCCAGGGGTCATACAGTAAAAGTCCTGCCATATATGTATTACACCCATAAACACAGCCAGCTGATTTCACCAGAGGAGGAACCAGGATGCACAATTTGGGGGGCTTTTATATTTCTGGGGGCCGGGGGACTCTATGGGGGGGTGCGGTTGGTTTCATGTAAGTGCTCAAAATGCATTATTTGAGTAACACTTAACAGTGCATCAGTGATGAACACCTGCTGTTAACAAGCAGCATCATTGAAGAAAAGAGAAACATAAGAACAACAACTGACTTTAGCCACAGCCTTGGATGCAATCAACTGAAGAAAAAAAAAATAAAAAAACCTTGCCACCAAAACTGTGGTCAGTGTTTGCTTTATTTGGACTCTTGAGCTTTTTAGTAATTCAAAGTAGTTTGTTTCTAAGTAACTGCAATATTGTTTCACAGCCAGTATTTGTGTAATGATGACTGATGCACGAATGATGAATTGCTGCAATGGTGCAATCACTCAATCACTCACACACGTACATTTTAAATATGTACACTTATCATACAATCCTCAACAGTGGTGAAAATAATTATTCATACTGCAGTGGATGATGGAAGTTTTACTATGGTGTTACCCAGCATGCATTGCAGCATGAAGCATTTTGTTGATTGTCACCATTGTTGAGATTCATATGCTGGCTGATTCAAGTAGTACAGGAGTTCAAATTTTATATGCATTACATAGATTTAAATTTCATTCATTATAGCTAGTAGAATAACACTTTGCTAGCATGCTGTAGCTTCACAGAGTTGATTATGCAACTCCTAAACATAAAAAAAAGCAAAGAAAGAAAAAAATGCCAGTTCATGATGACTATCTCAGACACTGGTGGGTGTGGCCACACTTCAAAAGAGGGCTGTGTCACGGTGAAAGATAGAAAACCCTTTGACATAAGATTTTCATTTCTAAATGATAAGATTGCTCACTAAATGGAAACAAATATTATTGGGACAGTTCCTGCTGTTTTTTGTTCCCACAGTTAACAGAGAATTAAATACAAAGAAAAATTTGTTTACATTTTTTTTTTAGTTTTGTTGTAAGGTGTTTAAATATTGCTGGCTCACTTTGGCTGAATGTGTTAGATAAAGTAGGCCAGTGGGATTCAGGTAAAGTGGGCTGACCTTTAACCTTCAGTTATTATACTCAAATTCATTAAATAATTTATTGTTGCTTGTGTTATAGTCACATTTTTAACATATTGTAGAGTTCATTTTGTTAATATTCTGATTTCTGAAAATTCTGATATTCAGATTTAATCAAATTTAATGTCAACACAACATGATCTTTCAGTTGTTTAGAATTTCACACATGAATTGAGATGAGGATTTACACATGATTTATTTTGGGTTTGTTAAATATGTTGTTCAAGTCAAGTCAGCTTTATTGTCAATTCTTCCACATGTACAGCACATACATACAGAGAATTGAAATTGTGTTACTCTCAGACCCTTGGTGCATACAGTTAACATTAAACACGTTCAGATACAGATAAATACAGTTTAAACATATGTACATACAACTATACAAATATACAAATGAGGATATTGTAGAAAAAAAATATTAAATGTGTTTGCCTGATAATATGTGTTAATGAGTCACGTGTTTTTAATTAAGATGCAGAATAATTTTTGATAAATAAAGGATGGCCCACTTTACCAGAAAATATATTTTTCTGGAGTGCATGATCTAAAAATGTTTATTGGTATATACCATGCAAATAACACTTTATATGAACCATATTCAAATTTAAATATTATAGCTGGATATTAAAGTTAACAAAAGTAATAAAGAAAAGAAAAAAACTTCTCGGTATCTAAATTACGTTTTACAAAAACTGGCCCACTTTACCTGCAATCACCCTATTTTTTCTATTGCATTTATTTTCTGCTATTGCTTGAAATGTGGTTATCTGAAGAAAAGATTCTTAGAACTTTTAAAAAAGTAAAGAGTGTAAAGACCATCGACTCTACCGTGCGACTCCACCGGGCAGGGACACCGGCAAGGGATTGTAGTAGCTTTTTATTTAATTTTTTCATTTATATATTTATTATTGAAATGTTGTTGTTATATGCATGTGTTAATTTTATTTAATTTCTTTATTTTCTTAAATATGTGGGTAGATAGTATTTATAGAGTTGTAACTTTTTTAGTTTTAGTTACTTTTTCTTATTTGTAAGTCGCTTTGGACAAAAGCGTCTGCTAAATGACAAAAGTAAAGTAAGTAAGTAAAGTAGAACTGAGCCCTGTGCCTCAGACTGCAACGTTTCTGCAATTTTTCTACATTAATGTATTTTTCTACAACTGGAGTACCTCAATTCTGTTGTTTCCTAATGAGGATTAACACTATATTTTACACATTGCACATTTTAGCAAATGAAAGTCTGAAAGTCTTTGTTGACTATTGTCATGTCATAAGCTATCATGAAATTACTGATCTCATCTCTGACTTGATTTTTTCGCCAATTATTTATTTTTCTATATGATTAAATAATATATTTTATTTTTATTTTATTTTATTTTTTTTGTCAATGTTCCACTTGGGGTACAGGATGTGTAAGTTTAAGATAAATGTTTATATATTTAGCATCTGTGAGTCAATAAAAATGTATCTGGTTGTGTAAAATAGGTACATATTATCATAACATTGATACATCAATCGATAGTCCTAAATCGAATTGTATCGTAATTGCACCGTAGAATTTTTGGAGGCAAATACTTTTTTGCTGTATGAGAATCGTGATTAAACAGAATCGTCCGTCTGATTAAACACCTAACTTGAACCCAATCAAACATCTTTGGAGAAATCTGAAAATGGCTCTCAGTGTCAATGTGCAATTTCACTCTTTTCTCTTTAATATTTTCTCCTTAGTATTTTAAGGAGTTTTAGTGTTTTTTCAATTAACATGAAAAAAGTGTTTCGCGCCCTATTTATGCTAATTGTACATTAAATCATTACGTATTTAATGATTGAACTGTATATAAATTAGTGCTGTCAAACGATTAATCGCGATTAATCACATCTAAAATAAAACTTTTTGTTTACATAATATATGTGTGTGTTCTGTGTATATTTATTATGCATATATAAACACACACATACAGTATATATTCTGAAAATATTTACATGTATTTACATTTATATTCATACAATTTATATTATATATAAATGTATTTAAAATATAAACATTTTTCTTAAATATATACATGAATGTGTGTGTATTTATATATACATAATAAATATACACCGTACACACACATATATTATGTAAACAAAAACTTTTATTTTGGATGCGATTAATCGCGTTTGACAGCACAACCCCTCCATATCCGCTTCTACTGTGCTAAAGTGTTCTTCTCCAGTCCTCTAGGTGGCGCTAGACGGCGTGTCTGCGTTGAGTAGACGTCAATAAAGGCGAAGCAGGAGCAGCATGTGTTGGGATCACGTCTGTGGATCATTTAGTGATATAATTTGCACAAATTTATAGTTTAATCATGCCGATGAAGGGAAGGTTCCCTATACGGAGGACACTGGAGTATCTGCAGAAAGGAGAAGTCGTTTTTAAAAAATCTGTCAAGATTATGACTGTCAATTATAACACACACGGAGATCTGAGTGAAGGAGCAAGGTCAGGAAAACACGAGCATCAATAGCGGACTTTATTTACCATGCATGCAAGCAGATTTTTAAATTTTTAATGATTGTGTTTATTGAAAGAGTGTTTTGTGTTTTAAATAACCTGCAAGTATTTTGATATCTGCATTAAATTAGATTAACTTAGTTAAAATCAAATAAAATGTGAACAGAAGAACATTAACTACATGTAACCAAGAAGTTTGTAGGAGAAAAAAAGGACAATAATTGTCTATAGATACAAAGTCAGCCGTTTATGAGAAGCATGATGTTAATGCATAATATTGTTTGACAGGAAGTTTGTGTTCTTCAATATTCCTCAAATCCAGTACAAAAATCCCTGGGTTCAAATAATGATGTTCAAAAACATGACACCCTCATCCTTTCTCCGATTTTACCTCGGTAAGTCATTTGTTTCTTTATTTTCAATATTGTTTTCCCTCGCTGTGGTGTCTTCTCATTTTAATGCTGTGATTAGATGATGGAGAGCAAGTGTTGGTGGACGTAGAAGGAAAAGACCACAAAGACATTATGACCCATGTGAAGATGATCCTTGGCAAGTCAGAGTAAGTGCATTTATGCATTTGGAAGATGCTTTTATCCAAAGCAACTTATTGTGTTCAAGGTATAGATTTAATCAATTCACGCATTCGCCAATCAAGTGTATAGGGATTATTAGGAGGCCATGATAGACAAGGGCCAGTAGAGGGAATTTGGCCAGGACACCGGGGTTACACCCCTACTCTTTACGAGAAGTGCCATGGGATTTTTAATGACCACAGAGAGTCAGGACCTCGGTTTAACGTCTCATCTGAAGGACGGTGCTTTTTGACAGTATAGTGTCCCCATCACTACACTGGGGTGTTAGGACCCACACAGACCACAGGGTGAGCACCCCCTGCTGGCCTCACTAACACCTCTTCCAACAGCAACCTAGTTTTTCACCGGAGGTCTCCCATCCAGGTACTGACCAGGCTCAACCCTGCTTAGCTTCAGTGGGCAACCGGTCTTGGGCTGCAGGGTGATATGGCTGTGGCTATAAAGTAAAAAAATGAATCAAAATAACCCCATTATGTTAATTACTGCATATTGTGGCACTCAAAATCGCAGGGGAAATTTCTTCACTGCGACAGCCGTACTACATTCGGTCAATTTCAGTGTGGGATCAACTTCTAAATCCTATATCAATTTGACATCAAGACTTGATCAAGATGCTGTAACATCATTTTAAATTCAGTTTGGACGAAATTTTCTTCTAGAGGTAATTGAGTGAAGCTAATCTCACACTGAAATTGGTTTAATGTATGTGTAGGTCAATATGTTTGAGGTTCAATTTACATCGAAATCAATGTCATGTTAAGTTTTTGACATCAGTTTGATATGCATGTTTTGCCTGATTTTCGACGTCTGTTTCAACATCAATTGCCCACTGGGAAGTGGACAAATGGTCAAGTGCAAAATGTGGGTATTTGGACACGCCAAACATGGCTTTGATTGGAAACATTTGTGTGAGAAAAATGGAGCAAAAAATACAAAATTGTCTCAACAGTTTGTCATTTAAATATTAACTTGTAGTTTATTAAATAGTTGCCCTGACACAAAGAAAAGTCTGCCACAGACCATGCTAACCAAACAGAAAATGCAAAGCAGACACATAATTAAAAAATAAGAAATATATTACTTTGATATATCCCTTTGCTTCACAGTGACAGAGCTCAGTAAAAAAAAAAAAAAACTAATTTGTGTTATAATAAGTTAATTAGTCTAAAACAGTGCTGGCTGGGTGTTTAACTTTTTTTCTTTTTTTAACTATCCATTTTAATTGTCAAATAAATAGATCCAGTGAAGTAATCTAATCTCATTGGCTAGATTGTATAGACCCTATAACTATAACTGAGTTGGCCAGTGCACATGTCAATCAGAGGTACTAGCCGAAGCGTAAGTTTACACTGTGAAATGTGTAGAGAGCAAATCTGTGGTTCTGACAGAAACCATTTTAATGTGCATGAAAGCTTTCAGCACAATCTAGTGTCCAACCAGTGCTAATAGCAGTATTACCATTTGAATGTGTGTCCCTCGTGTCTGTACTCTGCTTACCCTCTTGTCTCTTTCTGCCCACAGTAAAACTCTTGAAGCTGAAGCTCTGGCTAAAATGGAGTTGTCTAACCCTGCTAACTTTGGGCCCAAGAAATATTTCCTGCGGGAATGTATCAGTGAAGTGGAGGGTCAAGTTCCTCATCCTGGTTTTGTCCCGCTTCCCAAAGAGATGACTGGCAAATACAGAGCTAAACTGGCTGCAGCCTCTGATGAGTAGAGACTGTTTGGGATGAATGTGAAAACGCATTGGACGCTTAAAAAAAATCTTAATGGTCCATAACCTTTTTTTTGTGGGTTTGATGAGCATGATTTGATGTTTGTGACTTTCACTTAGACTATGGAAAGCAGACTTGTTTTATAAACTTAAATTTGGTGAATTATTCTTGAGTGAATACCTGCAAAATTAATACCTAAAGAAAATTCTCACCACATTTTCATTCAATGAAACAATCACAGAATTTTATTAATGATTAGTGTTACATTTATGATACCTGATATTGCTCAGTGTAAACACACATTATCCAAAAGTTAATGGATAGGTTGTTAGTCACAATATGCTTCTCTGATGACAAAAAAATAAATACAATTACAAAAAGCATTACATTCAGCCACAGCATTGCTGTTTGTTCTCACTGTGTCCAGGAAAGCCTTGAGTTAATACAAGACAAACTCGTCAGTTGTGTTTCCATGTCTTCCTGAGGTGGGTACACACAAATTAAGCATTAATGAAACATGCAAGCAAAACTGAGGAGATTTAACATACAAATGGTAGTTTTTGCACAGCTATTTAGAGGAGCAGCAGGCAATTATGATGACCATATGCATAAGTTTCAACACTGGTTTCCATAGCATTGGATGTAATTGTATAATTGCTAAATCATTTAAGTGCAACAGAAATCAGTACTACTAATGGTATAAAACAATGCAAATACATACAGACTAAATTAGACATTTGACATTGATTAGGCAAATCTGTAATGTTAAACATTCACCCAAAAATTAATAATTGTGAGAGATTTTTGTTTTTGACAGCACCAACTTCAATTGTTTGGACAAAAGCAGTTGAAACCTTCTTAAATACATTTTGGGTTCCAAAGACACAGAAAAACGTGAAATGTTTGAGTGAACTATTCCTTTGATGTTTCAAGGATAGAAATAAAGAAAGCAGGGTTTCTATTTAGTGAAGTGCTGGTTATCCATTAGATCAATATAATAATAATAAAAAAGTTCAAAGCTGCAGGTGTGCATTCATGCTAGACTTCGATTTTCTTAAAATTCTAAAGCAAAATGTATTCTGAATCAAAGCAGCAATGTGCATGAAATACTGACTTTGTTGAACAAAAAATCTTAACTTCAGATATTTCAACCACTTCCATAAAACCTACCCATTTATATGACTTGAGACTACTTAAGATTTTGTTCACATAAAATACTTGAATATTACCCAATGCTAAGACTTGTTTTTTTCTATTTATTAAATGACAAATTTTAACAGAAATTAAGTTGTTCTGAACAAGAATGGTCTGTTCCTACTACTATGCGTTCTTGCACAGAAACCTCAAATTTGTTTTATTTTTTTTGTCTAGTGCATCAGTAGCTTACACAGTTATCTGTAACTGAAAACCTCATCAATTACAAAACAAACAAAATAAGTTTGTGACGGCCACTATTTTTTTCTTTTCTGCTCTTGTAGTGTTTGTTGCAGCTCTTTTAGGTTCTCTGTCAAAAGCTCCACTTCATCAGGGCGTCCGCTCAGCTTGGCGTCAAAGATATATGCCCGGATGTTATCGATCTGTTGTAGAAGTAGCTCTTCCTCAATCGTGTCTTCGACTGCTGTGCCATCCTCTTCATCAAACGGATTGGTTGAGGCAGCCGGAACCTCATCAGAAACCTCTTTAAAAGGGTTACCTCTATCTTCATAATCGTCATCTTCAAAAGGATTTCTAGGTGACTTCACTTTACCCGTATCTGGATCTTCCACTTCATCGTTTTCTTCCTCAAAAGGGTTGTACTCTTTCTTTCCATTGGCTGTCGGAGAATTTGTCGGTGCTTCCTCAACAGGAGAGAAATGCTCCTCGTCAAAGGGGTTTCTGGCGGGTGGAGTTGGTGTATGTTCATCTCTTTGCCTGTCTAAGGGAGGAGAGTTTCCTAATAGACGTGACAAAGACTTTAAAGACCCAGGGCTTCCGATCAAATGATCTCCCAAGTCACCTTCCTCCTCTTCTCTTTTCGGAACATTTTCCCGGTCTCTGAAATCCAAGGAGGAGATTTTAGATTGGGTTCTGTGCTGGAGCTCTGTTTGCTGCAGATGTTCGATTTGTGTCTGCTGCAGGTCGGTCTTCTCAGCCAGCCTCTGTGAAAGCTGGATGGCTCGACTGGTCTGCTGAGCATCAAACTCGTCCTGCAGCTGCCGCAGGTTCTCCTCCAGCATGGCCACTTCATCGGTGCGGTTTGCGGAGCGCGCCTGCCGTAAGAAGGACTCTATGTTGTTGATCTGTTGCAGGAGAGGGTCGTCCAGCTGAGACTGAGTATGCAGAGTGTCTGATTGTGGCAGCCAGCCACCGGCTTTGGTCATGCGTGGACCTGGAACATCCTCGTGTGCACCCAGGTTATTTTCATTTTCCAATCGGCGTTTATGTGCCTCCAGGCCTGCCTAAGTTGCGTGAGAAAAGTAAAGTGTTACAATATGACCAGCAAAATAATGAACTGCATCAGACCAGCTTTTTATACACCATCTTTTTTGTATAAGTGTTATTGTGCAAGAATGAAAACGATTGATTCATTGATTGGAGAAATTCATATCTAGACTACAGATTAATCAATCAGAATCACTGATTCACTGACCTGATTCTTAAAATAAATGCACTGATTTGATTAATCAAATTCAATGAAAGGTTTGTTTAAACTGAGCAAGTTCTGCGCTGTGTGCAGGACTGATCATCAGGTGCGATTAATTCAATATGTCCATTGGGTCATCTCACAAGAATCTAACACAAACTGAGAAATTATGTGGATATTTGTGTGCATTAAAGTCATTTCTGCCTGATTATTTTTATTTTTCCTTTGTATTCCACTGGAACAATATGAAAAAAGACAACATATACAGTGCATTTGCGGTCTGCTCTCCCGATTTAATCTATGACATATCCAATGATTAATTCACTGGAATGCATGGAAGAATCTCTCGTTACTCCCATAATTCGCATGAAGCATCATAGGGCATAATACATATATTTGCAAGGATATACACTCACCTAAAGGATTATTAGGAACACCTGTTCAATTTCTCATTAATGCAATTATCTAATCACCCAATCACATGGCAGTTGCTTCAATGCATTTAGGGGTGTGGTCCTGGTCAAGACAATCTCCTGAACTCCAAACTGAATGTCAGAATGGGAAAGAAAGGTGATTTAAGCAATTTTGAGCGTGGCATGGTTGTTGGTGCCAGACGGGCCGGTCTGAGTATTTCACAATCTGCTCAGTTACTGGGATTTTCACGCACAACCATTTCTAGGGTTTACAAAGAATGGTGTGAAAAGGGAAAAACATCCAGTATGCGGCAGTCCTGTGGGTGAAAATGCCTTGTTGATGCTAGAGGTCAGAGGAGAATGGGCCGACTGATTCAAGCTGATAGAAGAGCAACTTTGACTGAAATAACCACTCGTTACAACCGAGGTATGCAGCAAAGCATTTGTGAAGCCACAACACACACAACCTTGAGGCGGATGGGCTACAACAGCAGAAGACCCCACCGGGTACCACTCATCTCCACTACAAATAGGAAAAAGAGGCTACAATTTGCACAAGCTCACCAAATTGGACGGTTGAAGACTGGAAAAATGTTGCCTGGTCTGATGAGTCTCGATTTCTGTTGAGACATTCAGATGGTAGAGTCAGAATTTGGCGTAAACAGAATGAGAACATGGATCCATCATGCCTTGTTACCACTGTGCAGGCTGGTGGTGGTGGTGTAATGGTGTGGGGGATGTTTTCTTGGCACACTTTAGGCCCCTTAGTGCCAATTGGGCATCGTTTAAATGCCACGGCCTACCTGAGCATTGTTTCTGACCATGTCCATCCCTTTATGACCACCATGTACCCATCCTCTGATGGCTACTTCCAGCAGGATAATGCACCATGTCACAAAGCTCGAATCATTTCAAATTGGTTTCTTGAACATGACAATGAGTTCACTGTACTAAAATGGCCCCCACAGTCACCAGATCTCAACCCAATCGAGCATCTTTGGGATGTGGTGGAACGGGAGCTTCGTGCCCTGGATGTGCATCCCACAAATCTCCATCAACTGCAAGATGCTATCCTATCAATATGGGCCAACATTTATAAAGAATGCTTTCAGCACCTTGTTGAATCAATGCCACGTAGAATTAAGGCAGTTCTGAAGGCGAAAGGGGGTCAAACACAGTATTGGTATGGTGTTCCTAATAATCCTTTAGGTGAGTGTATATGGCTAGATGTCATCCAGTCTATAAGTTTCTGCTGGCTCATAATTCTACAGCCTTCTAGGTCTTTCCTGATTATTATTTTTATAATATATTTCCATTGCTACACCCTCCATTTAATCAGATCATGTTCTCTCAAATTGTAATAGATTTAGATCAAACAGGAACTGTTAAACAGTTATATGATAATATATGGCAAACCCCTCACATAATTGATAGTACAGCCCACAATAAAAACAGCGCCCTCAGAAGACAATCTTTCAGCAGACACAATCAGAGAACTGTTGTAGAAAAGCTTCCTAGTAAATTTGGTTTAAGGAAATTAAACGCCCTAAAACTGAGAAACAACGAAGAATACGCATGTATGTAACATGTGACATACAATTTACGCTCAAAACATTTTGGAATTGAGTCATTAGAATCACCACTGATTCACTTAAGGTTTTATAAAATAAAGAAAAATTGATTAGCAAAAAAAAAAAAAAGGATGGATATGAGAAACCGAATACGATCACATTGCCGTTTAGTCACCTTTCTCTCCTGCTGCGTCCTTTTCTCCTGCTCCTCTCTTCTCTTCTCTTTAAGCTCCTCATACTTCTCCTTGGTGGGGAGTGACGTCAGACCCAACAGCTTCTCCTACAGGTGTAAGTGTTGAACTGAGAATTTGAGTTTTACCCACAAGTTTGTAAACCTCTTGCAGATTTGAAAAATAAGTCAATAAACACTTCACCTGTATAAAAAGTGTAGCTGTGTAGCGCACCATCCTTTGCAGCTGCAGGGCTTTCGGGTGAGGCTGGACCTCATCTTTTAGTCCGAGTGAGAGTATCTTCTTACTAGTGCCAAAACCCCCCCACAGAAATGCATTCTGTGAATCCTGATTTAGATATGTCCATCACATCACAGTATGTCTTTAGTCTGTTGCCTACCTCAGAACATCAATGAGCTCATAGTATTTCTGTATCTCCATCCTCAGTGCAGCAGCATTCTCTAGATTACAGGTCGTCTCCCCAGCACTACACAATACAGAGAAAACTTTGGAGTCTGGCAATGTTTGGGATGTGGCATTAGGAGTTAGAATATCATTAAAGAAGTGAACAAATGTACATTTGTAGTGCTTTTGTATTTGTAGGGCTTACTTGAGAGACTCTGCCATGCGAGTGTACTCTGGAGCCTTAGCTTCCACTTTCTCCATACACGTCCTTAACCTCTGCAAAGCAAAAACAAACAAGGCTATGAATAAAGACTATGCTCTGTATATTAAGAGCTACCATTACAAAAATACATAGCTGCAAGCAGCAATCATCAGGGTCCAATCATCAAGCACCAATGGCCCATGTGGATGTGATACTACTGCCATCTCTTCCAATATTATGTGTTTTTACTGTAAAGTCAACAAGCTTGGAGTCTCCACTGGTATAGAAGGGCTTAATGAAACAATTGACCAAAAATGCTATTTTGAAAAGAAGCAAAACAGATATGAATTTATTTATTAGTCATTCAGGATTTTTGTTCAGCATGGTCTAATATGTATTATGAAAATGTATGATGCATGTGTTATATTAAACTATTGGCTGCATGAGACATTACTGGTCATTCAATGTTTAATTACTAATGATGTCAAACGATTAATTGCCATTAATTACATCCAAAATAAGTTTTTGTTTACATAATATATGTGTGCTGTGCATATTTATTATGTATATATAAATACACACACATGCATGTATATATTTCAGAAAAATATGTTATGTTTATTTATTAAATATATTTATAATATAAATTATATGAATATAAATATAGACTTGGAAATACATGTAAATATTTTCAGAATATATACTGTATGTGTGTGTTTATATATGCATAATAAATATACACAGAACACACACACATTATGCAAACAATAACTTTTTTGTAAGCGATTAATCATTTGACAACACTATTAATTACACAAAATCTACACATCTGTGCATTTGCTCAAACGATTTGCTAAAATCAAAAGGTGGACAGTGATAGGGGAGCATTAGCTAATGTAATTGCCACTTGTGTATTAACTCTGTCTACTCTTGTTTTACACAAAGTGGCTAAAATAATAAAGTCATCCAAACTCATTTTGACAAGAAGAACACCATTTAGCACATGTAGCATGTCAGTTCTAACTAGTAACACTTTCGCTTTCTCTCTTTTGAGTATGTGAGAAAACATGGCTCTCTTTCTGTCATTTGTTTCTATTGAGAACATCAAGAAGTGTTCTCCAAAAACATTCACTTCTAATGAACACAGTTGGGAGAAATATGTAATTTACACATTTATGTTTACTCTGGGATAAAAAATAAAAAATTTAATTAAATTATATTAAACACGATGTTTAACAAAAAAATGCTTGACTCTAACGTTTGTACCTCATAGAGTTTGACGATATCAGGCATGTGGTCTTTTTCCTCCAGTTTGCGCTGATGCCGGAGAAGTGCGTCCATGCAGTGATGGCAACAACGTACATGGTCCTCGTCTTTCTCCTCCAACACCGAGGTGACAGATGAGATGCTGTTAATAGAGCCGCGGCGAGAAGTCTGCTGCATCACTGGGCCTGCAGTTCCAGGAGACCCACTCTGGCCAGGAGCCCACAGGGCCTCCCTTGTTCCACTGGTTAATTTATCTGAAAGCACATTATAGTATGTTCTGAAACTGACCTACCTGCTCAAGATGACCAACAAGTAGTTAAATCTACTTCATTTAATGCCAAAAAAGAAAAACATTCCCCCTTGATGTTTGATATGTTTATGCTAATCAGACTAGCATATTGTCAGGGTTTCTGCAAGTTTTATGAAAATAAATTTTTTGAGATCATTTTAAGACCAATTGCAGAAAATTTAAGGCATAAATTGAAGGGTCCACAAGACATAAACATGTTCTCTGAATGTAAATGTCTATGGAAGAGCAGCTAATACAACTTATTGTGTGCTCACACAATAGTTGTATTAGCTGCTCTTCAAGCATGCGATATTTAATGCCATGTCTGCTCCAATTCAAATCCTTAATTTGTTGAAGGGTGAAAAGGCAGGTAGGTGATATGGTTCAAAAATATTTTTTTGTTATGCTGGTTCAAAGTCTCTTCAAGTCCAGATAGCAATGAGTCATTTAAGTGGTCTTAATGTATTTATATCATTTGTGGAAGATGTAGGACAATAAAATGTTCGTCCAATCATATTCCTCGGTCCGAGGCTGTCCTACCTGTCTGTCTATGGCAAGCTGTTTTGACTTATTCCTTCTCAGGGTATGAATTCTTGATATCAACAATTTAATTGTCATTAGAGACCATGTTCATTTCTGATATCATCAATTGGGAGGGTAATTTCTGATATCTAAAATGACTTTTGTTACTAGTAACAATCACAATCATGATATCAGAAATGAACAGTCACTAGTGACAATTAAATTGTAGATATCAAGAATAGACGTCTGTACTAGTAACCACGTGATTAGTGATATCAAAAGGTTTTTACTAGTAAGAATTGTATTTCTGATATGTGAAATTGTAATTTCAACTAGTAAGAAATTAATTCTTGATATCAATAATTACATTTGAATGGCAGCCTATGGTGGGATTTAACTAGTGAAAATACAATTACAGATATCAAGAATTATAGTTTTTACTAGTGAAAATTGAATTCTTGATAGCAAGAATATGTTATGTATGCATGTATGTATATGATATGTATGAATATGTATGTATATGATGCGTACATTGTTACGTATGTATTTGCATACCTCCACGCACCGTTCACGCAGACATGATACGTCATCAGCGCGTTTCATTACGCTATTGCAGACCGAGCGAGAATGGAAGGCATTACTGTAATATTATGCGCTTTATACTGTAATGTTTTCTCACCAGTGAATGAGACATGAGGCAATCTGACAGCACCGGGTAATCCAGGTAATCCACCAACTCCGTGTCTCATCGTATCACGGGTTAGCTGTAGGTCTGCCTGTGTGCGTTTGTGTGTTTTGGAGGAGGTGTGGCTTTGGAGAGTGATTTGCAGTGAGGGTGGGATCTTATGCTTTCTATTGATAGCCTCTTTGAAATTGCCTACCGTGCCTTTTTAAGACCTGCAGAAACCTTGAAAATATAAACATCAAACTACTGCAGTCAAGGCATATGCTCTCTTGATGCGAGGAACACCATCACAGAGTTTCTGCCTATATAGTAGTGAGGTCAGGTTCATGAACAAACAGTACACCAAATCTAATTGAATCATGTATAATGTCCTGTGTCAGCAATCAATCAGTTAACCGGTCTCTCAAATGTTTCTGATACTTTGTCTCTAAAGATAATTTTTCTAAAGTCTAGTGATATCTGCTTTTGCTAACTCTTCTGCTCCAACCAGTTTGCAATTTGGACAGAAGCAGTTCTCAAAGCATCAGTACACTGAACTAAGAGCAGTCTTTATCAGTAATGTTTGAAATACTGAGAACCAATGAGTGCACTGATACTTTGAGTGTACTGGAATCTGACAGAGGGGACAAAAATGTATAAAATCATTTAAGAAATGTTTAAAACTTGATTTTTTTTATCTGATGGGAAAAAGGAAACTGAGTCTATTATAATAGCCGAAAGAATCAATTATGCACAGAAAACATGTTTAAAGACTTGGTGGTATGACTCTGACGAACGTTTAATTTTGAATATTATAACATTTTACAAAAAGAACAGGAAAAACTAACACTAAATCCCCATCCCCTCCAACTCCTTGCAGGTACCACGAGTTACTGCTTCAGATATGTCACTTTACTCACATGTGAAACAAACAGCCCAAAAGAACTGCTTCACAGAAATCAACTGGACCTGCCATCACTACTGTATAGACATTTACATTGTACTACATTTTAGTTAGAATGCTGTCTTGTATCTGAAAATGCAGGCAGTAAACAGAAAGGCAACTCACTATTTTCAAGAAAAAAGCATATGCAATCTATTCTGTGCAAGTTAAAAAGGCCGGACAGTATTTACTGAAGAAAGTCTTAATGAACAGTGCTTTCCATTTAATCTAACATATTTATACATGTGTAACTCACATGCCAGTGGTAGAGGAATAAACTCTGTGCACTTTCTGCACATAATGGACCCACAGAGTCTGCAATGGTGGCGGCGGTTGCGGATGTTGAATTTGCCCCCACAATCAGGGCAAAATGGCACATCTTGATCGTTCACCCACGATACCACTGACTTCTCAAGTGCTGAGAAAACAAAGTAGTTTAGTAATCACATTTCAAATCATTCTTTAAATGGTACCAAGCACATGTGTGATATTTTGTTCACATACATCTTATTTGCGCTGCATCCATGTTGGTTCGGTCAAAGGATGTCAGCTGGCAATGAAAAGCAAAGTAGTAATGTGAAACAATTTGATCAAATGGTCGGTTCTATTCAAAATTGAATCCAGTATATAACCAATTTGTGTATGCAAATCCAGATATTTCTATCTATGCAAGTTCACGTTAGAACACCTTTTGAGGGTTTGCTGCATTTCAAGCTTTGGCACAAGGGGTGCTACGGCATAAGCAGAAACTGAAAAGTCACTGACATTGCAAGTCTGCTAGCTTCCTGAATAATAACATGATTATTTAAAATATTTTATAAATAATAACAATGTTCCTTGGAGTACTGAGGTTTGTTACAGCCAAAGTAACACAAGAACAGACATTAAGCATGTACTGTACAAGAAATCCATGCACTTGCAGTATCCATGGCAAAGCATTCATGTCTGTTGTCACATACTTGCTTAGAGCGCAATAGACAAATAATCACCTTTTCCAGTCGTATAATGCATTTGTTGACTTCAATAACATAATGGTCAATTCTTGCAGCTCTCTGCTTCTTGAAAAAATCCAAGTGACTGCGGGTGGCTCCTATTTTAACAGAAGACTTATTACAGTCTGACAATGACAACTGTAGTTAACACCTAATGATACAGGACCAGCGTGTCTTGCTTTGCATCTTATATATTTTTATGAAAAAAAAACTTGCTTATCTGTCTTTGGTAGTAGGAATCTTACCGAGCTCCTGTGGCTCCCACATGTAGGGGTCCACTCCTCCATAATAAAATGACTCATAGCTGCTGTCTGTCCGCTCATCTCCATCCCGCTTTAACAGCTTGTCTTTGGCTTTCTTTGCCTTTTGCACCAGGCCTGAGAAAACAACGTGAAAAATGCTTAATTGAACATGATATTTCCTCCACTTACTAGAAAACTATGGTGTAAACTAACATGGTGTTCAAGAAGAATCAGCGTACGCTGCCTAAATACATACTTTTTTATTGGTTTAGGTCCTCAATCTTTGTGTATAAAACAACAAGCTTATAGCATGTTCTCATTTACTATACCTCAGATCATAAACCGTTTTAGATGAATGCTGAGGCTTTTTAAGTTGGGTGGAATCTGCTATCTCTGGTCCAGTTTATACTGGCTTCCATGGCTGCAGAATGCTGTTTTCCTGCCGACTGGCAGCCATCAAAACACTACTGGGAAAATTGGCAGCAGTGGGACTAGGGCTGTATACCTTGGAGAACCTGGCGATACGATACATACCTCGATACACAGGTCACGATTCGATACGTACCTCGATACAGAGCTGTCTTTTTTGACATTTACTCAACAAACAGAACTCTGCATTTTTCTTCAATTTAATGAAGACAAAAGTGCATTATAACAAAGTGCATTTTGCTTAAATATTTGCAACTTTAAGTGCTCTGATTAATTGTACACAAATTGTATTAATCTGGAAATTACCACAAGTCAACATTTAACTTTCCAAGGGTACAGTCTGAGCTCACACAAGCACAAAATCTTCTTATTATTATTCTTAACTCCTTATTAAATCTTCTTATAATTCTTTTTTGTGACACCATGTACTGCCATAACATATTTCACTATGAAATCACTTAAAGGTGCCATAGAATGCATTGATACAGTATTTTGAATAGTTCTCTGATATCTACACAGAAGGTATGTGGCTTAGGTAAGGGCAAAAAATCTCCAGAAACGATTTTACATGTCCATTTACAACCCTAGGATTTCTCCCTAGAATGAAACGGTCTGTTATTGGCTTATTTGGCAGGGTCATGAATAATAATGAGCTCTGCTCTGATTGGCTGTTTCACAGTACGGCTCATCAGCAAGAAGGAAGCACAGGGAGGAAAATATATATTTAAATACTTTCTCTCGCAGTTATATCGTCGGGTAATTATACTGTATATAAAACGCGGGCATCAGGGAGCCGTTATTAATATGCGAGGCATTGAAACTGCTTTTGAACGATCCATCGATCGCGTTATAGTTTCACTTTCAAGAGACGCGATCACACAAACTATGTTTACATTATGGAGCAACAGTACTTACCACACATTTCACAAGATCAGATGCTTGTCAGTGGTGCTCAGGATCTGTAAGTCATTCGCCATCATCCTCATCTCTCCTTACTGAGAGTGAAATCTTATGTACTGTAACAGGCTACCGCTAGCAAGGAGCTAACCATGTCCCTTTAGTGGCTCGCGTTATTTGCTTTCTGTGCCTTTCTGAATACAGACACCAACCCATCCCTGCACTTCACACCCCCTGCATGGCCTGGAACATAACATTTATTGTGTTATTTTCGCTGTTGTCCGCGCTTGTTTATTTACAATACCTGCAGAGCTTCTGATGGTTCGGCCGGCTTAGAACAAGGGCGGGTTTATGCAAATGTTGGGGGCGTAGTGATCCCGACTGTTGCGTCACAGTCGGTGTTATGTTCTGATTCGCCTGTTTTTCAGTGGTCTTTTTTAATCACGAGATTTACATATGAAGGAGGAAACTATGGTGTTTGAGGCTCACTGTATGTCATTTCCATGTACAGAACTGTTATTATTTAAATATGCCAGGGTAAAGACAGTTTTTCATTCTATGGCACCTTTAAATGCTACATCTTGCTTTAACATTTTCCATGAGTTTTTTGAAACTCGCGGGCGCCGCTGCGCCCCCTAATGGCTGGGCAGAGTATCGATACTAAGGGCTAGAATATCGATACTGTATCTTTTTTTATTATATCGGTATGTATCTAAGAATCAATATTTTGAGCACACCCCTAAGTGGGACCTAGTGTTGCTTTCGTCAACGGAAATTATTACTAAATATCGTCATCTACGAACCTTTATCACGTGACGAAAACGAGACGAGACACAACGTAAATGCTGGTCATGTGACAATGATTATAACTAAATGTATAATGCAATATTGTATGTTGTCTCGTTTAGTCGTGTTATTGTTATTATTTTGTAGTATTTCTGTTTCCTGTGTCTCACTTCCCGTGTCTGAGAGCTTGACAGATACCAGCCGAGTCCGTCCTGAGCCCATCTTTTTTCCTCCTTCTCCCAAATCAGATTATACTCAGCTATTAAAATAGTTCAGTTTTGTATGTAATGGCAAAGTGATTATATTTGGTTTTGTTTTTTTATTAAGTTAATTTAGAAAAACGTTTGGAGCAGTTTTTGTTCGTTAAATAAGCGTTCGTTAATTTAGCCTTCTCAAATCATCACAACTTGCCTAAAATAAAATCTATAGATATATATAATAAATCTATAGGCTATACTAAAACAGTTCAAGCATATAACAATGTTTAAACGTTAAACCTAGATAAATGTGCGCTGCATCCTAGTTTGTGCGGAGAGTGGAAGCTAAAGCGCAGTAAATGGAGGCACCAGCGCAGTCAATTGCAATTTTTTTTCAATGTAAACAACTTACAACAAACTTGGATGTCTAAAATATAAAAATAAGGAGAAGCCTAAAACAGGCCCGAGGCCTGGCCCGCGTCTGAACTATGACGTGAAAATGGTCTCGAAGCCCGGCCCTAAAGGTGTAAAGTCGGGGCCGGGCTGAAATGCAGGGCTCTAGCGTTCCCCTCGGTAGAAATCACCCCCCCTTACGGCGCCCCTGCTATTAGGTACTTATACTACAAACCCGATTCCAAAAAAGTTGGGACACTGTACAAATTACGAATAAAAAAGTAATGCAATAATTTACAAATCTCATAAACATATTTTATTCACAATAGAATATAGATAACATATCAAATGTTGAAAGTGAGACATTTTGAAATGTCATGCCAAATATTGGCTCATTTTGGATTTCATGAGAGCTACACATTCCAAAAAAGTTGGGACAGGTAGCAATAAGAGGCCGGAAAAGTTAAATGTACATATAAGGAACAGCTGGAGGACCAATTTGCAACTTATTAGGTCAATTGGCAGCATGATTGGGTATAAAAAGAGCCTCTCAGAGTGGCAGTGTCTCTCAGAAGTCAAGATGGCAAGAGGATCACCAATTCCCCCAATGCTGCGGCGAAAAATAGTGGAGCAATATCAGAGAGGAGTTTCTCAGAGAAAAATTGCAAAGAGTTTGAAGTTATCATCATCTACAGTGCATAATATCATCCAAAGATTCAGTGAATCTGGAACAATCTGTGCGTAAGGGTCAAGGCCGGAAAACCATACTGGATGTCCGTGATCTTCAGGCCCTTAGACGGCACTGCATCACATACAGGAATGCTACTGTAATGGAAATCACAACATGGGCTCAGGAATACTTCCAGAAAACATTGTCGGTGAACACAATCCACCGTGCCATTCGCCGTTGCCGGCTAAAACTCTATAGGTCAAAAAATTAGCCATATCTAAACATGATCCAGAAGCGCAGGTGTTTTCTCTGGGCCAAGGCTTATTTAAAATGGACTGTGGCAAAGTGGAAAACTGTTCTGTGGTCAGACGAATCAAAATTTGAAGTTCTTTTTGGAAAATTGGGACGCCATGTCATCCGGACTAAAGAGGACAAGGACAACCCAAGTTGTTATCAGCGCTCAGTTCAGAAGCCTGCATCTCTGATGGTATGGGGTTGCATGAGTGCGTGTGGCATGGGCAGCTTACACATCTGGAAAGGCACCATCAATGCTGAAAGGTATATCCAAGTTCTAGAACAACATATGCTCCCATCCAGACGTTGTCTCTTTCAGGGAAGACCTTGCATTTTCCAACATGACAATGCCAGACCACATACTGCATCAATTACAACATCATGGCTGCGTAGAAGGAGGATCCGGGTACTGAAATGGCCAGCCTGCAGTCCAGATCTTTCACCCATATTTGGCGCATCATAAAGAGGAAGATGCGACAAAGAAGACCTAAGACAGTTGAGCAACTAGAAGCCTGTATTAGACAAGAATGGGACAACATTCCTATTCCTAAACTTGAGCAACTTGTCTCCTCAGTCCCCAGACGTTTGCAGACTGTTATAAAAAGAAGAGGGGATGCCACACAGTGGTAAACATGGCCTTGTCCCAACTTTTTTGAGATGTGTTGATGCCATGAAATTTAAAATAAACTTATTTTTCCCTTAAAATGATACATTTTCTCAGTTTTAACATTTGATATGTCATCTATGTTGTATTCTGAATAAAATATTGAAATTTGAAACTTCCACATCATTGCATTCTATTTTTATTCACAATTTGTACAGTGTCCCAACTTTTTTGGAATTGGGTTTGTATATTGACTGGGTTAAATAGAATTGCATTACTAAAAAGAGACTAAAATACAATTTTCATTGACTAAAACTAGACTAAAATGCTCAGACTTTTAGTTTACTGAAGCTTGACTAGACTAAAAAGAGTATGAACGTGACTAAAACTAATAAAACCTAAAATGACAGCTTCACACAAAGACTAAAACTAAAATTAAAACAGGCTGCCAAAAACAACAGTAGTGGGACCACATAGGCCTTGGTTATGTATTGATGACAGACTTGGTCCTTGGTGAAAAATATCTGAGGAAATCTATCCATCCATCTTATTTTGCAACTCCGAAGTAAGCTATTTTCTTTAAATATGCAAGACTTCTGCTTTGTTAGCCACTAGACGTACGTAACTAAAGAATAACAAAGTGCATTAAACTGTAAACCATTTGCACTACAAACTAGTGTGTTTAAGAATATGATAATTAAAGAGTTTGTTTGCCCATAAAATCTTTTAGGAAATTATATTTAAACTTATTTGGCTTGCTGTCCCACTGATGAGGGGCTCGATGAAGCAGCTTCAGCTCTGATATACCCCCACAGAGACTTAATACAGGATGATTAAAAGGGGCAAGGAACCAAGGATGAAAGTGGAGATTTGGGGAGGTGGAGGGATGCTGAAACCGCTGAGACTGAAGAGAGGTAAGCAGCTGCTTATATACTCTGGCTGTTTGGAAGATTAGATGGGCTTGCTCCTCCCTAACTTGCGTTTAGGAACTTCATTAAATTAAAATAATAAGATAACAAATACCAGTTTGCAGTCACACAGCATAACAGACTGTTTTTTTACAGCTAAAATAGCTGGGAGAGAATGGCACCGGATGGTACAAATGGCACTCTTACATTAAAATGAAGGCGGATAGACTTTCTTTCAAATAAGCATGACTTAACTACCAAAGAAATCCTTAGAAATAATAACAATATGAAATTGATTATTTGTCCTGTGTTTTATTAAACCATCCTGCATCTAGGGCTGGATGATCAGATTGCGATAAAATTTATGTCGATAAATATTTATACTTTCTATTTATCAAAGAATCCTGAAAAACTGTTCACAATTGTTTGCAACAAAGATAATAACAATAAATGTTTCATGAGCAGCAAGTCAGCATATTAGAATGATTTCTGAAGGATCATGTGACACTGAAGACTGGACTAATGATGCTGAAAATACAGCTTTACCAACACAGAAATAAATTAGGCTACATTTAAAAATATATATTCAAACAGAAAACAGTTATTTTGAATTCTAAATATTTCACAATATTATCATTCTTGCTGTATTTTTGATCAAATAAAGACTAAAAATTAACGGTAGTGTAGCCTATAATACATCCATTTTACAGTTATTATCATTTTTATATACAGGTCAATCTAATTTAACTGTAATCATGACAGTTGCACTGTAACAGACACATCTCTTATTCAGAATGATATCGGCCGATACTGATGCCGATAACTAAAAAGTAGTTATGTGCGAGTTCAAATTTGACGTGGTCACATTTGTGCCAGTGAATGGTCTGCGCTGCTCCAAAACGTCTGCGCTGCTCCATGAGATTTATTTGATTCCTCAGTGTTTGCTAAACGTTCTGGTGTAGCCTATGCCATGCCTCGTCTTATTCGTTTATGTTAAATTACATTATATACCTTAGTTTGTAGCGCTTTTCAATTAACTATAACAATAAATCCATATTTCAATCATTTGTTTTAGTTTTAAACAGCAAATAAGCAAAACATACAATTACCTTTTCTTGTAAAAAGTGACAGTCGTGAATTCAAATTCGAAAGTGAAAGTGTCCGAAGCCCGGCTTATAGCACAGCAAAAGAGGAACTCCCGTTCACAAAATTCCAATCAGAAATAATACTGTGTGAAAAGGGAATCAATCTTAAGACTTAATTCCAGCTTACTTTTCAGCTGACCACCAACGTGCCGGTTGTCACCAGAGTGCTCCTCTTCATAGTGGCCTTGTAGATGGTAAAATGACTGGAGGTCCTTCAAGCAGAGTGGGCACAGGAAGCCCTCCTTCACCTCAGCTGAGTCCTCGAATGAGGGCAGGTAGATGGAGGCCATAAGGTGGGTTTGGATGTGAGAGGCTGGATCCAATGCTTCTCAGTTTATGAGGCACCTGTGTTACAGCACCGGCCATGCCAGACACTCTCCATCACTCAAACAATCACACATGCAAAAATATATTAATATTACATAACCAATCATGTGACTTCTTCAAAATAAAACACATTTAAATCATTTTAAATATCCGTAACATATCCCGTTATATCATTCATGTTAAAAGATCATGGTATTTCCATAAAAAGGGACACTTTTATAAAAACAGACACACTTGCCTGCATACTAAATGCTTCGTTACAATGTCTAGATCATAATTAGGCACTCCCCCTTAGATAAGGCTTGATTATTAATTATTTTATGGACAGTTCAGTTGAATGATAAAGTTTACCCTCTTTAACTTGATGCAGTCAAACTGAATACGAAGCAACCTGTTTGCTAAAATAATCATACAACCCACAACCCTGAAATAAAAATGTACGGTTTATCTGTCAATCAGATGCGCGTTCATTAATATAGCATTCATCATTGGTCCCATTATTTTCTAATAATACAATAAAATAGCATAAGATCTATATTATAAATACTTTATACTCTTGTTATTAATAGGCACAATGGACAAGAGTATTAATTATTTGTAATTTAACATTAACCAAGATGGACAAACGTGTAAAAAAGATATTTGCTTATTCATGGTACTTAATCAAATGTTTATGTAAACAACATTGTTGTAAAGCGTTAGTAATAACAAAAATCACAAACCCCTGAAGGTCACTGCATAATTCACTTAAATCTAGAAACACCTTTGTTTATAATTGCAAATATGTGTTTTCTGCTTGGATCAGCAGCTTGCTTGTTCAGTTTTTGTCTTTTGGTGTTAAAACAAATACTGACAACAATGTTATAAATGAGTTTTTATGTATATATGTATTTTTATACAAATTGAACATTTTAAATTCGAGTTGTAGGCACTGTGAACATCATAACGAGTGATGCTATCCAAAAGCACTGGATTTTATAGAGGTTGGACAATTTTAGTGTTAAAATAGATACTAGAGAATATATATAAATATATATATATTAATTGTGCGTTAACCTGAAAGGATTAATCAAATATACAACTGTGCAATCTGTCCTCTATTGTAAACATGCTTGCCTGTCTGTTAGTTTGTCAGCAGGCCTATTCTAAATCATACTGAAATGAGAAAGGAATACGTTTATCTACCTTTTTCCTCAGCGACAAGCTCTTAAAAGCCTCTTAAAAGCGAATGCTTATAAATATGGAGATTAAACGCGCTTTAAATGAACAGTAAAGCGCTGATCAATCAGACGATCGTGTGACTCGGTTTACTAGGCGTGATCACAGGAACACTGAGCGGAAACACACACACGTCACATCCTCGTGTCAAAATAAAAGGCCCCTCTTAATGTCTGGTTAAATTTCTTCTTCGTCTCTCTCTCTCTCTCTCTCTCTCTCTATGAACATTTTAACTGTTATAAATAATCAAAAGTGTATTTGCGCTTAACTAATGAAAAGAAAACTTATAGCTATTTTGCAGGCTGGCTAGGTTGGGAGACCAGCTAAAACCATACTTCCAGCTTAAATCAGCTAACCAGTTTAAGCTGGTTTTAGCTGTTTTTTGTTTGTTTGTTTTGTTTTTTCCAGCAGCTCACCCTTTATTGTGACAAACACAATCACAAATGAATAGGGAGGGAACAGAGTGCAGAACCACTGATCAGTGGCTAAACAAACAGCGAAACGGATAAAATTGTTTTTAATTCCACGTGCCACAAACTCCAAAAAGGTGGAACAAGGACCATAGCAAAATATCCATTATAAATAAAGAATTTACACAGTGGAAAACAAAGAAGAAAAACCCAGATCAAAATACAACTCAATTCATAACAAAAATAGGATACACAGTTGGCTCCTGGTCCAACAAACACCCTTCTTTTTCTTCCAAACATTTCTCTGTTCTTTTATAGGTTTAATCTCCTCCTTCATTTTCAAACTGACCAATCGTAACCTCTCATCAGTTACTAACTGTGCATTATACAATTTACAGAGGATTTATAAGCTTACAGACAGCACCTTAATAATCATCACCTCTAACAAGTTGTATGATTACCTTGAAAAGCATCAAATATATAACCATCAATGAAATTTAGGCCAAACATTCTGAATGGACAAACTCCTCCACTTCAGAGTAACATAGTCGGCTTCCTGTTTGCGTGCCCCTCCTATTAGGCAGCTCCAGGAACCGGTAAGACAAAAGACAAAAACATTAACATACAAACATTGTTTGTCCAACTTCACCCTGAATATTTGACTCTGATAACAGTCACCATAGAATGTGCCCCTTTCATGTGACTGCCACTGGAGTAAACTAACAAAATAAAGATCTGGTCTGGGTTTTTCTTTAAGTTGAAACATGAGTGCTACATCACAATCATGAAATCAATCAACAATTAATGTTGTTGCAAAGTGATTAACCATAATATCAGTTCATTTCTGATGTTCTCTGTCACTCAAAAAAAAATAAAAATTCACATTGTTTGTGAACGGGCATTCGGTTGCAAACAGGATGAAAACTATTGCCAAAAATCAGCATTTTAAATTAAAAAGGTCATTTGTCACGGTTCGCGCATCCATTGTTTCCTCTTTATCCCGTGTACTGTCATGTGTGTGCGTGCCGTACGTGTGTGGGCGTTCACCACTCACTCCTCTCAGCTGTGCCTCATCAGCAGCGGCAGCTGCAGCCCATTTCCCGCACACATAAATATTCACCAGATTCTCTTCTCGTTGTCAGATCGTTGTGGATGTCTTCCCGTGCTGTTCTGTCTCCAGTTCCCGTGTGTTCTCGTCAGTTCTGGTTCCCGGTGTCGAGGTCTGTCCGTGTAGTCGTGTGTTCGTCGTTCCTGTACTGGATTCCCACACCACCTTGGACACTCTTCACCTCACCGGCCGTGCAGCCATCCATTCCTGCGTCACCGATCATAATTCCATCCTGTGTCTGTATATTCAGTTTCTGGACAATAAATCATTTCTTTACCTGCAACTTGCTTCCTCATCTGTACAGTATCATGACAGAACGATCTGACCATCCCATGGAAGCAGCGGGCGCCTCAGCCACATCTCTGGAGGATTTCATCACCCAAAGCATTGAACGCATGAACTCTCAAGAGACGAGCCTGAATACCACTGGTCGGGTTATTCAGGCTCTGGTGACGCAGGTATCCGAGCTCACCCAACAGCTCCAACAACTACGAGTTCCCATTGCGCCACCCATGCTGCACCTCGTTCCTGACTTTATCCGAAGAAATGAAGCGAGTATTCGATCGAGCCGTCGCCGGAAGAGAGGCGGCCAGAATACTCGCCGATCTCCGCCAGGGTGAAAGATCTGTATCGGACTATTCCATCGAGTTCCGGACCCTGGCGGCGGAATGTCGCTGGAACGAGGAGGCGCAGTGGGACATGTTCCTGCATGGGCTAGCTGACCACGTCCAGAAGGAGGTCTACGTCCTGGACCTCCCCACCACACTCAACGGACTGATAGACCTGGCCCTCAGGGAGGACGCACGGCTCACTAGAGCGGAGCGACGCGTCCAGGCCAGCCGAGTCCCTGGTGGGTTTGAGAGTCACCGTACCAACGACGTGGACGTGGTCAGCGCCGTCAACGATCTCGAACCCATGCAGGTAGGGCGAGCTCGGCTTTCCCGGGAGGAGAAGGAGAGGCGGAGATCCCAGGGGCTCTGCCTTTACTGCGGAGGGGCAGGACACTCAGTCTCGAGATGCCCGGTAAAAGGTCAAGCCCGGTAGTAAACTTGAGGCTACTATCGGGTGGGATCTCCGCAGAGAAGACCTCATCTACATCATCGACCCTCCTCCCGGTGAAACTGAGATGGGCTACACGTGCCATCACCTGTCAGGCGTTACTGGATTCTGGTGCAGAGGGTAATTTTTTGGACTTTTCGTTTGCTCACAAGTATCACATCCCCATCAAACCTCTCACGCACAAGATCTCTGTCCATGCCCTGAACGGTCACCAGTTACCCCCCATTGCCTTCACCACCGAGCCCATCACTCTCACCACGTCAGGCAACCACACAGAGACTATATCCTTTTTGATCATGGACACCCCCTTAGCACCGGTCGTGCTCGGCCACCCCTGGCTCATCAATCACAACCCAAAAATAGACTGGCATCATAAATCCGTCATAGCTTGGAGCAATAACTGTCATGAGTCCTGTCTTGTGTCTGCCTGTCCGTTGGTTTCTGTTTCTGTGTTTCAGGAGGAGGCGATGGATCTGTCTAACGTGCCCGCGGAGTATTAGGACCTGAAGGAAGTGTTCAGTAAGTCTCGAGCTGCTTCTCTCCCTCCTCATCGTCCTTACGACTGTGCCATAGATTTACTGCCAGGTATGTCTCCGCCTAAGGGCAAGTTATATTCACTTTCTGTTCCAGAAAGGGAGTCTATGGAGAAATATATTTCTGATATATTTTTCTAGCTTCTGGGTTCATCCGCCCTTCCTCTTCTCCGGCGGGGGCGGGGTTCTTTTTTGTGGGGAAGAAGGACGGGTCCCTGCGTCCTTGTATTGATTACCGAGGGTTGAACAACATCACGGTAAAGAATACTTATCCTTTGCCGTTGATGTCTTCAGCCTTCGAGAGGTTGCAGGGAGCGTCCATTTTCACAAAATTGGATTTGCGCAATGCCTATCATTTGGTCCGCATAAGGAAGGGGGATGAGTGGAAGACTGCTTTTAACACCCCTAGGGGGCACTTTGAATACTTGGTCATGCCCTTCGGGCTGTCCAACTCCCCAGCAGTCTTCCAGGCACTCGTCAATGACGTGCTGCGAGATATGGTAGATCAGTTCATATATGTCTACCTGGATGACATACTGATTTTTTCTTCGTCTCTCCAGGAACATGTGCAGCACGTCCGGCGAGTGCTTCAGAGGTTGTTAGAGAATGGGCTTTTTGTCAAGGCGGAGAAATGCGCTTTTCATGCACAGTCTGTTCCTTTCCTAGGGTACATTGTGTCGTCCGAGGGAATGCGCATGGACCCTGAGAAGGTTAAGGCTGTGGTGGAGTGGCCAAGTCCTGATTCCCGTAAGGCCCTGCAGAGGTTTCTGGGCTTCGCCAACTTCTACCGGCGTTTTATTCGCAACTTCAGCCAACTAGCCGCGCCTCTGACTGCCTTGACCTCCCCCAGAACTGCGTTCAGGTGGTCTAACACAGCCGAGGCTGTGTTTGCCAAACTCAAGGACCGCTTTGTTTCGGCCCCCATTCTCATAGCCCCTGATCCCTCACGTCAGTTTGTGGTGGAGGTTAGGGCTGCAACTAACGATTATTTTGATAATCGATTAGTTGGCCGATTATTCTTTCGATTAATCGGATTAAAAAAATATTGACCAAAAAAAACACTATTCCACATTCTGCCCAATGTCCTTCAAACAAACGTGACGACTGAATGCTATGAAAACATACAGTGCTTAATTTATTAGACCACTTATCATAATAAAGAGAAAACATATTTTAGAAATTTGTCAAAAATTTGTTTAAATTTAAAAATGTTATTGTCATTTATTAGACATAATAATAAAAAATGTCCTCATAACAGCTTGCATTCTTGCTGGTATTGTTTATGTACTTTTTGACTGCAATTGGGTATCGCGAAAAAAAAATACTCAAATAAAAAATACAAAAAAAAATAAGTGCTCTGGTTTTCTTTCATAGATAACAGCAATAATGATATTATAGCATTAAAAATAGCCTACTACTGTTA
The DNA here is from genome assembly GCF_936440315.1 of Barbus barbus. Taxonomy (NCBI): domain Eukaryota; kingdom Metazoa; phylum Chordata; class Actinopteri; order Cypriniformes; family Cyprinidae; genus Barbus; species Barbus barbus. The sequence goes on from NC_136756.1 coordinate 2,362,064, forward strand.
CTAAAGAGCTTACACATATTGGAGTACTAACCAGTACAGAAAGCCGAAAAATGATTTTGGTTATCACCAATACTGTTACTTTAGAGCAGCAGTGGCACAAACCTTACATAAACACATTGTTAAACTTACATAAATGTGTTAAGCATTGTAAAAATTGAATATAGTTTAAACCTCTATTAAAAATTAAAATAATAAAGATAATAATAAAGACGAATAAAAACACAAACTCCGTGTTAACCAACAGGTAAGAGTAATGTTCTGCAGGAACTACTTTGATCACAGTCACCTCGTCATTTCTTTATCCTGTAAAAGGCCGTTATGGAGCGTCTCATGTTTATATTCAGACAGACAATTACACGCTGTTATCCCTTTAAAGTTCCTACTCTCATAAAATATTTTAATTTATTTTAAACCTTAAATTAACTTTCAACAACAGATAATTCAGCACAATTTATATGTTTGCGCTGAAAAGCCTATTAATTGTCTCCCTCTCTACTGTGTTCTGTCCGTCTGACGCGCGTGCGCGCGCCCGCCGCGCCGGCGCTCATTCGGTATTTTAAACTTAACACAGACTGTCAGGACGGACCTTTATGCAAAAATGGAAATGCTCGCGTGAATTTGTGGCATTTATAGATAAGGATATGACCGTAAACTGAACGTTTTTGCGCTGAGGACGCACACGCATCTGTCAAAGCGCCTGACAGGGCAAGCCATTACTCTTATGCATTAACTTAAAGCTTAAAATAAAGAATTATCATGTTTTGGGCAGCTTGGATCACGTGCTTCTCCGGCAGAATCTCATTCTGTTTCCTCCACTGTTTTTAGATGCATTTTGTCCATAGAAATGCATTATTCAGTGCCGTAATTTGACTAACCAGCTGAAGTTGGACGTGCACTGTGGGCAGACCCGATTAATCGATAATGAGAATCGTTGTCGATGATTTTCATAATCGATAATAATCGATTTTATCGATTAGTTGTTGCAGCCCTAGTGGAGGTCGACGCGTCAGAGGTGGGGGTAGGCGCAGTGTTGTCCCAGCGCTCTTCCACGGACGGCAAGATGCATCCCTGCGCGTTTTTGTCCCATCGTTTATCCCCAGCCGAGCGTAATTACGACATTGGTAACCGAGAGTTGTTGGCAGTCAAGTTAGCGTTGGAGGAATGGTGTCACTGGTTGGAAGGGTCAGGGGTACCTTTTATCGTCTGGGCCGATCATAGGAATCTAGAATACATTAGAACGGCTAAAAGACTGAACTCCAGGCAGGCTCGGTGGGCACTTTTTTTCGGACGTTTTGATTTCTCTCTCTCGTACCGCCCGGGTTCCAAAAACATCAAACCCGACTCTTTATCTCGCGTTTTTGACAATTCAGAACGCCCGTCTACTCCCGAGTGCATTTTACCTGAGACTCTTTTTGTCTCCACACTCACATGGGAGATCGAGTCGAAGGTCAAAGCGGCCTTAGAAGGGGTAATGCCTCCGCCCGGTTGCCCACCGAATCGGTTATTTGTGCCGGAGAGGTTACGGTCCGACGTTATCCAGTGGGGGCATTGTTCCAACGTGGCTTGTCATCCAGGAGTCAATCGAACTAGGTTTTTGGTTAAGCAACGATTCTGGTGGTCACGTATGGCTCACGACATTCACAGTTTTGTTTTGGCTTGCTCGGTCTGTGCCACTGGTAAGACTTCCAATCGACCCCCTGATGGGTTACTCCAACCGCTGCCGGTCCCTTCGAGACCCTGGTCCCACATCGCTCTAGATTTTATTACCGCCCTCCCGCCCTCTCAGGGCAACACGGTCGTTTTGACTGTGGTGGACCGATTCTCGAAGGCGGCCCATTTCATTCCCTTGCCCAAATTACCCTCAGCCAAGGAGACAGCATTGACAGTCGTGAACCACGTCTTTCGTTTACATGGCCTCCTGATAGACGTGGTTTCCGACAAGGGACCCCAATTTGTGTCCAAATTTTGGCAAGAGTTTTGTAAATTGCTGGGAGCGACTGTCAGTCTGTCCTCTGGGTTTCACCCCCAGAGCAATGGCCAAACCGAGAGAGCCAACCAAGATTTGGAGAGGGTGTTGCGGTGTCTGGTCTCCAAGAATCCTTCCTCTTGGAGCCAACAACTCTCTATGGTGGAGTACGCCCACAATGCGTTGCCAGTGTCGTCCACGGGCCTATCTCCGTTTGAATGTAGTTTAGGTTACCAGCCACCAGTTTTTCCCAGTCTGGAATCCGAAGTCGCGGTCCCCTCCGCTCACACCTTTGTCCAGAGGTGTCACCGCACATGGACTAGAGCCCGTGAGACTCTACTCCAAGTGGGGGCGCGCACCAAGGCTAAAGCCGATCGCCACCGGTCTAAGCCCCCCATTTACGTCGTTGGTCAAAAAGTGTGGCTTTCAACCAAGAACATTCCTCTCCGCTCCGTTTCTAATAAGCTCGCTCCCAAATTTATTGGCCCGTTCACTGTCACCAAGATCATTAGTCCGGTGGCAGTCCGCCTCAACCTTCCTCCGGTGTACAGGAGGATTCACCCCGTCTTTCACGTATCCAAAATTAAACCCGTGTTTCATTCTCCCATTAATCCGCCAGCCCCGGTTCCCCCCCCGCCGCGACTCGTAGACGGGGAACCCACATTTTCGGTAAACCGTATACTGGACTCTAGACGGAGGGGACGCGGATTTCAGTACTTGGTGGACTGGGAGGGTTACGGTCCGGAGGAGAGAAGTTGGGTACCTGCGAGAGACATACTGGATCACTCCCTTATCGATGACTACAATCGACAGGTAGGGGAACCTGGGAACGCTAGGAGGCGTTCTTAGGGGAAGGGTACTGTCACGGTTCGCGCATCCATTGTTTCCTCTTTATCCTGTGTACTGTCATGTGTGTGCGTGCCGTACGTGTGTGGGCGTGGCCGAGCATTCACCACTCACTCCTCTCAGCTGTGCCTCATCAGCAGCGGCAGCTGCAGCCCATTTCCCGCACACATAAATATTCACCAGATTCTCTTCTCGTTGTCAGATCGTTGTGGATGTCTTCCCGTGCTGTTCTGTCTCCAGTTCCCGTGTGTTCTCGTCAGTTCTGGTTCCCGGTGTCGAGGTCTGTCCGTGTAGTCGTGTGTTCGTCGTTCCTGTACTGGATTCCCACACCACCTTGGACACTCTTCACCTCACCGGCCGTGCAGCCATCCATTCCTGCGTCACCGATCATAATTCCATCCTGTGTCTGTATATTCAGTTTCTGGACAATAAATCATTTCTTTACCTGCAACTTGCTTCCTCATCTGTACAGTATCATGACATCATTTTTGTGTGATGTAGATCCAATTAATACATCAGTACACATTTTTGTTGTATGATTTCTTAATGGTTTTATTGTTTATTTTTTTTTGTGTTATAATAGTGATTTTATAATATCTAAATATAAATACAAAAGCAGGGAGTCTAGATGAGCCACATTTTTTTTTTTTACAAATACAGGCACAGGGGTACATTAGGACAAACAATAAACAAATGAAATCAAACGATAGGCCTAGATATAAAAAAAAAACAACTTTATACATTTTTTTTTATTATTAACACATCATTGTTTTTTTTAGATATTGTTAAACTTTAATGCAATATTATACTGTTGTAAAGTTGATTTGATACTAGACATTCATTTGACATTCATAAAATTGTATGACAATGACTAACAAAAATTATTCAAGGATTCTTACATATGTGTAAGATGGTGCTGCCGGAAAAAGTATTATTTATTTTGTATTATTTCATAGAAACAGGTGTTGTTAAAATTCCTGCAATAGGCTTTATTCACACATCCCTGACTCACATCTAATCTACTTGGATTTAGGAAATTTAATTTAGTGTATATTTAATGAATTTTTTAAATATTCAAATCGATGTAACATTCTGGGGTGCGTTTCCCAAAAGCATCATTAGCTAACTATGGTCGTTAATTCCGTTGAACTCTATTGATAATGACAGAACTTGTGAGTTGCTTTTGGGAAACGCACCCCTTGTCATTAGATATTAACCCTATTTTTCTGATGTCATGAGAATTCTCTGTTTGTCTTGTGACAAATACATTTTTAATGGATAAAACCAAATACTTCCCAAAAAACAAATTAACATCTAAAATAATTTGCAGAAAGATGACAAGTATTTCAAAACCAAAAATAATGCATTAACCCATGCATTAACTCATGAAAGCGAAATGAATCGAGTGTTTGAATAAAGCTGCATATATTTTTTGTATTTGTATATATACAGTATATATACAGTACATCGTCCTGAGTTGAACATTGACTGTCTCAGAGATGAGCTGGAGCAGCAGTTCACTCTCAGTGAAATTTTAGAGGCAATTAATTCTTTCCCTAATAGGAAAGCCACAGGCCCCAATGGGCTCAAGGCAGACGTTCTTTTTAGATCCCAAAAAAGGCCTTTGATTGAACTGAGTGGTTCAACATGTTTTCTGTGTTGGATTGATTTGGCTTTGGTGACAAATTCAAAGTACTGATAAAAATGCTTTATATTCTTCTCCTAAGTTTGCAATACTTAGTCATTCAGATAGGGCTGCTTTATTTCCGCTTCAACATGGTACATGGAAGGGCTGCTGTTTAAGCCCATTGTTTTTTATTTAGCTTTAAAACTGCATTTGCAATCATCCTGATAAACCCCTTTCACAATCATCCAGTTTTTAGTTGTGTACAGGCTACTTTTATACAGAGACAATTTACTTCTGTACTAGACTTCTGTATATGCGATCCTCCTACTGCCTTGCCACCTTTAATGGAATCACTTGAGGTTTTTGGCTCTTACTCTGGCTATTCTGTGAACTAGGAGAAGAGTGCATTCATGCCCTTAGGTGGAGGACTGTATGCTCAGTTAGTTCATTATTGTTCAGAATCACGGATGATTTCATTTTCACTTAAGCCATTGACAAGTGGAGAGTTCTTACATTTACATTTAGTCATTTAGCAGACACTTTTATCCAAAGTGACTTACAAATGAGGACAATGGAAGCAATCAAAATCAACAAAAGAGCAATGATTATGTGTTATGACAAGTCTCAGTTAGCTTAACGCAAGACACGTAGCAAGGGCTTTTTTAAAACTATATAATAAATAAAGAGAAAACAGATAAAATATAAAAAGAATAGAGCAAGCTAGTGTTAGACGCCTTTTTTGCTTTTGTTAATTGTATAATAAATAAAAAGAAAATAAATAGATAGAATACAAAAAGAATAGAGAAGCTAGTGTTAGGTTTTTTTGTTTTTAAGAAAACAAGCAGTTAGTAAATGAATAGAGTGCAAGTCTAAAAGGGACACGTGTTTAAAAAAAAAAAATAGAAATAGAAATAGAGACTGCTAGAGTTAGAGGGTCAAATAAAGATGGAAAAGATGTGTTTTTAGCTGATTCTTGAAGATGGCTAAGTACTCAGCTGCTCGGATTGAGTTGGGCAGGTCATTCCACCAGATGGGAAATTAAAATTAAAAAATAAAATGGTCTCTCTGCCTCATTTTGTCTATCTTTTTCAGAACCTGCCAATATACTTGCTTCATTCTTTTTTAAACAGCTACATTCTGTTATTTTGCCATTTAATAGGGAATATATAGAGCACATAGAATTTCTAAGGCCCATGTGCAGAAGCCTAAGGACATGGCTGGTGTACCACTACCAGTTTTTCTATATTATTACTGGGCTGCTAATGCCAGGGCTATGATGTTGTGGCAGAGCAGCAATCAAGTTGCGAATAATGGGACTAGCATGTCTCCTAAGTGGCTATTGATAGTTTTCAGTCACATGACCGGCTCGAAGACTTGGAGGGTAAAACATCCATAGAATTGCTGCACAAGCTGGTCAATTTTTCATCTGTTTCCCAGCCGCAAATATTTAGATCACCTCTCAAAAAAATAAAACAAAGGTATTTCTGAACAAAATGCAAGTTTTGGCCATTTGAAATCCAAATTAAGGACCCGCGGCAATATTTAAATGATAAACCGTGCAACAAAATGTTGTAAAAACACTTAAAGTGCTTTAATATATTTAAAACAGTAATATTAAAAGATCAAATTCAGTAATCACCATATTAATGATGAATAGTTTACACAGGCAAGCAGATGAGGCCGGAATATGAACGCAATCCGTTTAACGGTTCAGTGTTTTCCTTATAATGGTTTTCTATGGGAAACCACTTAATGTGAAACTTTGCACATTGCGTTTATATTCTGTCTTCATCCTCTTGCCTGTACAAAATATACATCATCAATAAGGTATTTACTGAATCTCGCCTTTTAATATCTGCGTTTTACTACATTATTACTTGATGCAATCTGCGTAAAAATAGCTGGCGGTCAGTGGAGCAAAGCTTCGTTTTGCCCTCCAGGTGGGCGTTCCTATAAGGGTGTGACGTCACGTGAAAACTATCAATACTTGGAGCATCCTCAAGAAAGTGAAAGAATTTTGTTGTGCTCAGCTCCATTCGAATTTTAAATCAAATGAGGACTGCTTAGAATATTGAATGTACCTCAGTGCACCTGCCCACTTTTCTGACAATCATAAATTTCTGTCTGGTCAGATAAGGTACTTTCACTGTGGAGATGCAAAGAGCTGACCATTGTAAAGGATTCTTATACAGATGGTAAATTTGCCACTTTTTACCACTTGCAAAAGACCTTTCCCAATCTCATCTTTTCCGATACTATGGGATACATGTGCACCATAAAAAAAAATAAAAAAAAACATTCTTTACCTGAATTTCAGGATTACCTCAGGATCATTGTATGTATAAGCCTTTAAGTCAACCACCTATGGCCAAGCATTTGGTGACATGGTTTGTTTTGCAGTGTCTTCAGATCAACTTAAAGTGGTATGACATCAGAAAATGACATTGAAGTTAATATCTCGAAGGAGATTTGGGAAGAGGAACTGAAGAGAATTCATATCTGTTCTATTAATTCGAGATTACAATTTACAACAGTTTAAAGTGTTACTTAGGTTACATTATATGAAAGCTAAACAGAATTTACCCTGCAGTTTCCCCTTTAAGTAACAGATGTAAGAGTTCGGGAGGGACTTATGCTGACACTTTTTGGTTTTACCCAAAGGTATCTGGATTTTGGATGAACATATTTCAGTGAATAAAATAATTATTATAATTAATAATAATAAAACAGGCTTTTTTGTCTAATCAACAGGGTTAAAAAAAATAAAATTGTATAAGTATTACTGTAATTGTATAAATTATATAAATGTTTATAATTAATTATGAGCAATAAAAACTTGGATAAAAAATATGTGGATCAAGTCATTGATTTGAGGGATTCTTGACATAATCAGTTTTAGATGTCAGACCAACACTCAGTTAGCAAATGTTTGGTGAGAACATAAATAGACCATTTTAGGTAGAATATTACTCTCTTGGCTAGATAATAATATCCTAATACTGATCCAATGCTTTTCTAAAAGCACGTAGCAGCAATCAACATGATCAGGGAATCCAGTTTAAGTTTTAAAAGAGCATGCTGCAACATCTTAAAAAATGACAAATTAGCACACTGTTTAGAGATGGGGATACAGTATTTTCTAGTGCCAAATTTGACCAGACTTTTAGATTGTCCGTTTTAAGGAATCTGCTATGTTGAGGGTTATGTTGGCAGAGATGGCAGCAGCGGAGATGGCCTGAATTATTGTCTTAGTCACTGATTAAAGCTGAGGCAGAGTAAAAAATAAAACCTTCTGAGGTCATTGTATTTCTGTCCTGAAAGTTGTACACAATATCACTAACAATCGATTTCTAATAATCAATATCACTAACAATCAAAAAGATCTAGAACTTAAATATTAAATCTCAGTGCGAATCTTGAGAGTGGCATTCTTCATCTTCTGTTTGTAGACCTCATCAAACTGTTCATTTTGTGCCACAGTGAAGTGACCTTTCCAGTCTCCAACTTTACCTTTTGGAACACAAACATAAAGAAGATTAAAACCAAGTGAAAGGACAGAACTCAGAAGGATTAAATTAGATAATTCAGTGGTTGTTTAACCTTTTCGCATGAAGGGTGAGATCTTGAAGTCCATGAAAGGGATTGTGACATGGTTGATCATCTTGTTCTGTTTCATAGTGTCAAACTGAACCCCTTTTGTTATTTTTTCTCTCTCTTCAACTGAAGTGGACAAACCCAAGAAGGAGCACAAACATTCCACCTCATGACCAGTGTCCTGGAAAAGACAAGGAAAATTACACACTTTAGACACATTTAACATTGATTTTATATTTTATAAGATTGTTACTTCATGAATTTAACTTACTTCAACCAAATCCTCATAGAACAAGTACAGTAGGTTAGAATATGTTTTTTCTCCCACCATCCACTGACATGGTTGTACCAAGGACCAAACACATCTGATGAGAAATTGCTAATGTTAAAACAATACATCCATGACAAAGTACTTTATTGATAATGTAGGGGTTGAAGAGTTGTAAGTGAAAAATTATATATATACATTTGCAAATATGATTAAAAGGTGAATATGAGACAAAACTACAGAATGTCACATTTTATTATTAGCTGTTTCAACTCATACATGTTTTACCAAATAAAAAGAACAGCACTTTTAGAGTTCATCCCACTCATTGATGTGAGCATAAGTATTGGGACAGTTGAACATAAAGCAGATATTAAAGATTAAAAGCTATTATTTAGTTGCAGATCCCTTGCACACAATCACAGCAGTGAGTCTGTGACCCATAGACATCACCAGACTCTTGCTCTCATCCTTTGAAAGACTTTTCCCAGCCTTTAATGCAGCCAATCCCAATTGTTGCTTGTTTTGGGGAGTTTCTGCCTTTACTCTCCTCTCCAGCTGCTGAAATTCATGATCAATCAGATTTAAATCTGGAGATTGACTTGGGCAATCTAACACTTTCCATTTCTTTGCTCTTATAAATTCCTTGACTGAACTGGCTGGGTGTTTTGGGTCATTGTCCTGATGCAATATGAAGCACTTCCCAATGATTCTGGTGGCATTTTCTTGAATATTGGTAGGCAAGATGGTTTTGTACCCTTCCAAATTCATTCTGCTACTGTCATCATACATTAAGTCATCAGTAAAGTTGAGAGGGCCTGTTCCAGAGACAGCCATGCATGCCCATGCCATGACACCACCTCCACCATGCTTTACAGATGAGGCTGTATGCTTGGGATCATTTCTGGCTCACCTTTGTGCTTTTTTGCAAACTCTAATCTTGTCTTTCTATGTTTGGTGCTGGTCAGAGGTTTGCATCTTGCTGTGTAGCATCTGTAATTCTGTGTCAAAGTCTCCTGAGGACAGTAGATTGTCAGAGCATCACCCCAGCTTTCTGGAAGTTGTTGGTGATTTTACAGTCATGTCTTTTAGGGTTAATTTTCACAGCTTTTATGATTTGTCTGTCATCAACTACTGTTGTTATCTCAGCTGATCAGGTCGTTGTTGGTTGCTGGTGGTTTCCAAACTCTTGATTTCTCCATGCCCTTTGTTTTTGTTATAGCTCTAATTGACTTCCTCTTTTCTTTTAGCATCCAAATTGCTTGCTTTTCTCTCAAAGTCAGCTCCCTCATCTTCATCCTGGTTTGTTTGTGTCATCACTGAATGCAAGATTCAGAATACAGAAGTAATGGATAAAATATGGGGTGGTGATGGCGCAGTGGATAAGACACATGCCTTTGGTGTGAGAGACCCGGGTTTGAGTCCACTGTGAGACACCAATGTGTCCCTGAGCAAGACACTTAACCCCCTAGTTGCTCCAGAGGCGTGCGACCTCTGACATATATAGCAATTGTAAGTCGCTTTGGATAAAAGCGTCAGCTAAATTAATAAATGTAAATGTATAACTGATACGACACATTCCCTGCTTTTAATGTACTAAAAATTATTCTTTAGTACTTCTCAAGATAATTTTTAAGAAAATCTAATTGTACTCAACTGTGCTATTTGGGACACCATGAATATAAACTAAAATATGTTTTTAACATCACATCTAAGTTTAATGTGTAGTGTGTTTCTCTGTTTCCCATTTTTATTAAAACTCCTTGTTCAATTTCCACATCATGCACTTTATTTGGTTTGAACTACACAACATCTATATATATATATATATATATATATATATATATATATATATATATATATATATATATAGTAGACCAAACCTCCATAATGAATATTTCAATGTTTATTCTCCTCTGCCAGGAAAGAATGCATTTCTCCTTTGAGGACCATACAAGATAATTTTTTAGATCGAGCATTCCTGACTCACTATCCGAACAGCTGTCTGTGTATTTTTTATTACGTCAGACTAAATACCACAATGAAGGCAAAGCTGTCCAGGAAAGGACCTCAAGGGAGTTTCGCCAGAGCCTGTCTTTGTCTGACCAGGTGCGTGGGCCGGAAACATCGCCTGTCCCCGAAGGAGTTTTATTGGAAAACAATGGAATGGAATGGCGTTCCGCCCACAATATCCCCAATGAGGGTGATTTGTCACTGGCCTCCAAGTCTCTGCTGGTTCTGCCCAGCTCCTACTCTCCTGAGTTTTCACCCAGCCTCCCTCTCCCACCTCCTCTTCCAGACACAGCCGGTTCCTTGGCCTTGCCTTCGCTGGCTCCTGTTAGTCATTGACCTGCCTCCGCCATGGGATTCCACTCCTATAAGATTCCCTTTGTCCCTCCATCCCTCTTGCTCCATCTGGCTCTTCCTTCTTGCTAGCTCTTAAATATTCATACATCCTTAGAAAACCCCTGGAACAAGGTGTGATTACTCATTGCTCGCCCACTTTCAGGCTTCGGATCGACTTCCTTCATGAGGAATATATAACCTTTATGGTGCTGGAGAATTCCACCACAGATATTATCCTGAGATGCCCTTGGATGCTAAAACATTCTCAAAATGTCTCCTGGGCCAGTTGTGGGATCCTCCAGTGGGGTGAAAAATGCTTCCAAAATCGTCTGAAACTACCAAATGTACTCCCTTAGGTAACCAGTAACAAAAGTCACAACCACCTAATTTCAGTCAGTTCAACCTCCATTGAGAGCCCTGATCCCAACATCCAGCAGGAGATACAACAGGAATACTGGGTATTCCAGGATGTGTTCAGTAAAAAGCTACCACCACATTGGCCATGGGACTAGATTGACCTGATTAGAGAGATAGATCCTCTTCCCCTGGTCCCTGTCGCCATAGAACTGCTGCAAGGCGCTTGAATCTTCACTAAATTAGACCTGTGTAGTGCCTACAACCTCATTTGAATACAGAGGAGTGATGGATGGAAGACCGCCTTCATTACACCATCAGGCCACTATAAATATCAGGTCATGGACTGGCGAACTCACCCTCTGTATAACAATGCTTCATGAATGACGTGTTCCGGAAGTACCTCCATCAGTTCGAAATTGTCTACAGTACACTGATGACATTCAAACTCTCTTGCTCCTCCGTAACTGGTACTCGTGGCCCAATATGACCACTCGGTGTTGGTCGGCTGTTCAACCAGTGCAATATAAAAGGCCCCAGATCACCTACCAGAGGGAAAGCTTTACCCATTACCCATACCATATCGACCTTGTTCACATTTTGGTGTGGATTTTGTGACTGACCTGCCTCCATCAGACTCATTTATGCATATCTTGGTTGCAGTTGCCTGTTTCTCCAAAGCTTGCAGATTAATTTCCGTCACAGGCTTTGCATTAGTGATGGAGACAGCAGAAGCCCTCTTATAATATATTTTCTGCAATTTTGGTATCTCTGAGGATATTGTGTCATATCATGGACCCCAATTCATTTTCTGAGTTGGGAACTGTTGGGAGTCTCACTAAGTCTCTCCTCTGAATATCACCCCCAGACAAATGATCAAACTGAGCGGAAAATTCAAGAAATTGGACGCTACCCGAGGTCATACTTTTATAGCTACCAACACAGAAACCAATACTTTCCTTGAACTGACTATGCCCAGAATTCTCTGTGACAATCCATCACTGAGCTGATACCAATCCAATACATAATTGGTTACCAGCCATCCCTGTTTCCTTGGTCAGGTGAGCCTTCTGATCTTCCAGCTGTGAACCATTGGTTTCAGGACAGCGAGAGGGCTTGGGACTCAGCTCATATCCACCTGCAAGGAGCATTATGGAGGCATAAGAGCCAGGCCAATGCTAGAAGATATGCGACTCCTTATTACCACCCAGGACAAAAAGTCTGGCTCTCTACCAGGGACAGCTGCCTTTGTCTGCCTTGTCGCAAGCTGAGTCCCTGCTACATTGGTCCCTTTACCATCCAGAGACATATAAATTATATTGTTTAAACATTCTATCCCATTACAGAATTTCACCTACCTTCCATGTTTCTCACTTAATTCCTCATACTGATTTTTTGGTCTCTTCTTCCACACGGTCTGGTGCTGCTGACATTCCTCATCCTCCTGTTGAGTCAGACAAGGGCCTTATCTACAAAGCACATTCCATCATGGACTCCTGACGATGGGGCAGTCACTTAGAGTAACTTATCAACTAGGAAAAAGATGGTCCTGAGGACAGATCCTGGATACCACGTGATGGCATATTAGATCTGTGACTACTGACCGAATTTTACTCCAGCCACCCTGATCAGAGGCAGAGGTCATCCCTGTTGTCCATCTCGGAAATCAAGAGCTGCCTATTGTATTGTCATGGATTCCACAACACCTTCAGCACCAGATCCCACAGCTCCTATCCAGTTACACCCGCTACACTTTGTCAAGGAAAATACTTAGAATCTCCTTTCACCACATCTCATTGTCTGGTCTAGTCTACCACTATCATGTGTATTTTACCCAACTCCTTACCAGTTGTGAAGACTTACATTCCAATAAAAACAGCAACATAGACGGAGCAGTAATTGTGGTCATAGGAGCAAATAGTCAAGGAGTAATCAAAAAAACAAAACAAGGCAGGGTAAAAAGGTATGCAGCAAGAGTCATAACAGTACCAAGAAACAGCAACGGGTCAAAACCAGGCAAGACAAAGTAGTGAAAAATGCTCAGAATTGAACAGGCACATAAAGACTCTTTCACCTAGATATCATACTATAGAGATTGTCTGTTCACCGAACTAGAAAATAAAAAAACGCCCAAACAAATTATAAAGTTTGGCTTATTGAATATTAAGTCTCTTTCTACGAAAGTGTTTTTGTAAATGATGCAATCACTGATCATAACCTAGATGTGCACTGTTTGACAGAAACCTGACTAAAACAGATGATTACTGTCAGTCCTCTGTCGTGTGTGTCATGTGTTCCCGCCTCATGTTTCCATATTTGGTTTGTTTCCTGTCCTTGTTAAATGTAATCATTAGTTAATTCTTGTCCAGCTGTGTTTGTCTAATTGTCTATGATTTACCTGTGTATTTAGTCCTGTCTGTTCAGTATGATTTCGTCTGGTCTACTCGTTACTCCCCGGTGTTCCTGTCTGTGTCAGCCCTGCCTTGTCTTGCCCTGCCTTGATGGTTTCATTAAAGACTGTTATTACTTGAGGTTACATCCTCGTCTGCATGTTCCTGTGTCCTCCTGGTGTGTGCACCGTGACAATTACATTATTTAAAATGAGTCTTGCCCCAAGATTACTGTTATAAACTTGAACCACATCCAAAAGGTAAAGGGGGAGGTTTTGCTACAATTTATAGCAATATTTTCAGTATTTCAAGTATAACTAGTTTGAAGTAATGGTGCTTCATATAACATTATCCAGAGTGTTAATGATAACTTTGTTTGTACTGGATTGTACTGTATACAGGCCACCAGGGCACCACACAGACTTTATTCAAGAATTTGTTAAATTCTATCCGAGTTAGTACTGGCTGCAGATAAAGTCTTAATTGTTGGTGATTTTAATATCCATGTCGATAATGAAATAGATGCATTGGGATCAGCATTCATAGACATTCTGAACTCTATTGGGGTTAGACAACACGTTTCAGGACCTACTCATTGTGGAAATCATACTCTAGATTTAATACTGTCACATGGAATTGATGTTAATGGCATTGGAATTCTGCAGCAGAGTAATGACATCTAAGATCATTATCTAGTCTTGTGTGTACTCCATATAGCGAAAGCTGTAAATTCAACTCCTTGTTACAAATATGGTAGAACAATCACTTCAACCACAAAAGACTGCTTTGTAAGTAATCTTCCTGACTTATCTAAATTCCTTAACATATCCAATAGCTCAGAAAATTTTGATGATGGAACAGAAACTATGAAAATCACATCAGCTCTATGTGCACACATCATTAAACTATTCAGGCTTCACAAAAAGTAGCCTTAGTCTTAGTAATTATTTACCATAGTCTGTGACTCCCTATCTAGGGTAATTAATCTCAAGTTAAGAAAAAAAAAAGCCATTTATTTTTTATTATGGAATAATTTAAGTAGAATTAGCCCAGTTTGACTTTAATTTAATCCTTGTCTGGCAGACAGTCCCCATGTTTGTTGTCTGATGTTGTCCTTGTTGCATGTTTCACGTGTGGCATTGTCAGTCCAGTTTTTCCCCCTTCATTTACTCTGTTTCCACGTGTCTGTCTTTTCATTTGTTATTTTTATTAAATGTTTTGTACTTTAATCCTACTCTCTCTGTCAACCATGTAAATGTACAGTAAATGTATGCATCAAAGCCCTGTACATGTGCAAGGTATTTGTGACCATTTATATGCGTAGATTTCTTGTTGATCAGATTATAACAGGTATACACCACCCTTTTCAATCTGACTGAAATGTCATTCTGATCGAGCTCAACTGGATCGACAGAGATGTTTACATGGAAAAGTGGGAATACGTGTTGAGTAAAAAACTTTATATTTAACTTTTGTTTAAATACTTTAGTGCAGGGCTATCCAATTCTTTTACTGGAGGAACACAACCTGCAAAGTTTAGTTAACCATAGTCAAACAAATGTGCCTGTAATAATCGAGTTATCATGACGACCTTGATTAAATGGTTCTGGGCTGCATTTCCCAAAAGCATCACAAACCTAAGTTGATCATAGCTCCATTGGTGGTGATGGTTCTACGATCAATTTAGGCTTACAGTGCTTTTGGGAAATGCAGCCCTGATGTGTTTAATTAAACAAGGTCAGAACAGACCTGCATTACTGCATCACCGCCACTAACAGTGTTGTAATGTGGACCAGAGATACTACACTATACTTAGCTCTACCATGAGTTCTAATCAGGATATCTGTTAGAGTAATCAATAATATCAATTCATAGGCATTT
Source organism: Barbus barbus (assembly GCF_936440315.1). Lineage (NCBI taxonomy): Eukaryota > Metazoa > Chordata > Actinopteri > Cypriniformes > Cyprinidae > Barbus > Barbus barbus. The sequence continues at coordinate 2,377,336 of NC_136756.1, forward strand.
CCCAATCCAATCTCAAAACACTCCAATTTTGGGTGACAAGAACAGTTTTATTTATCAACTTTGTCACTTTGTCATGTCATTATCCTGGTGCCAAGGGCCCCTCACAGACTTACCACACAGTGGTGGCATTAATATATTTACAAAAAAAAAAAAAAGAAGAAGAAAAAAAAGCAGGAAATAATAAATCACATGTTCATTATCATGCACAAAAACAATGTGTGCTGATTGTCAAGACAATCGCAAATGTTGTTGCGGCACAAATGTAGCACTTCAGAACAAAATCAGAATTAGAGCTGCCTCCGACAAAAGAAACGGCAAAATAAAAGATGTTGAAAGGGATAAATTGCTCAGAATAGCATCACCACCGTCATCACCACCATCATTACTTGTGGGCCGGGTTCCCATAGCTCATATGTAACATTTTTCCACAACACAAAGTGGTATTTGCTCATATTTAAACCCCATTGCTGGGAGAATAATAGCATTAAGATAAACACTATAAGAGAATGCATACAGAAAAATATCTAATTTGTATGTTAAATATTCAGATGGCTTTGAACTTTAATTGAGAATGACATTAAGTTGCAAGAAACACACAGATATTGCCACATTTCAGAGTCCATAAATCAGAGTCCATTTTAACAGTAATGTCTGCCAATGCAACAAAAATGCTGAACTCTTCTGTGAGGAAAGATTTAAAAAAGGAGAACAAATGAATGGAAATAAAAGATTCATTCCTAAAGCAATATAAATTTCTGCAAATATTCTGGTGCAAATATTATGAAAGAGCAAAAAAGCAACAAGGAAATGTCATTGTTAAGCATCAAGGACTATTTGTAAAGATGCAGAGGTATGTATCAGTCTTCTACAACTGAATTCAACATAATGCATTTAACATATTCTAAAAGACTACCCTACATCATTATATTTATAAGCGTTAATAATCCAGACGTTTCATATTCTAATAATTGTATAGTTCTGTTGTCACATCGTTTGTTGATTTCTATACATGCAGAGCTCAAAATTTGATAAATGATTTACATTGTGTATGCCACCCAGTAGATGACATTTACCACAGCAAAGGTGAAAGGGAAGACAGCACGAGCGTAGATATCAATGGTGTCTGCATCAATAGGTTTACACTTGCAGCATTTCTTCTCTTCACTGCTTTCCTTCTGTGCCCGACGGGACTGAGTGCCACGAACCTCTGTCTCTTCTTGTGGATCTCTGGTCGGGTCAGTGGTCCGCTGGGCCCTGTTTTGCCTGTTTGAGACGAGGAGGCCCTGGTTCATGCCAGCCACAGAGAGAGAAAACAGAACCATGGCCTGCTTTCCATTCTTTACCATGGACTGCAAAAGAACATGAGGGAAAAAAAAGAGTTGTTTGTTCAAATACATAGGTGGGAATTGTTTCTATTTCAATTAATTACTCTATTCTGCGCTAAAATGAATTAGGAATAAGGCTATAATTAATATTGCGTAAATTATAAAAAAGGTAAATTCAGGTAAAATTGTACACTTTTTGTTAAACTTGTAATTTAGTTACCCAGATGCATTTGCCATTTATTTAATACCTTTTGTTAACTTAAAGGTGCAGCTGTAATATTTTCATTTGAATTCAATTTTATTTGGAAGGTACATAACAATAAACATTTTGTGAGCATGCACTCTGGACAAATGTCTTTTCAGGTAAAGTGCCATCTCTGATTTATCAAAAATGATCCTAATTAGAAATGAAACACAATTATTTATTAATTTAGGTAGCACTTTATTTTAAGAACCAATTCGCACTATTAACTCTAAGTGAATATGTGTTCCCTATTCTAAAGCCTTATTGTGTTTACATTAAATCTGAATAAATATAACAGAATACTGATGAAAATTAACCCTACAACTTATTGAAAATATGACTACAGACTACAGTATGTTCTAAAGTATTCTTTGCATTTTAATTCACGTGAACAGCAGTAGCAAATAATACTGTGACTATAATATTTGTTTACATTTAATGAGCAACCTCATAAATTCTGAATGTCAAGGGCTTCTACCTTTCATGATGAGGGAGTCCTCCTTTGAGCTGTAGCCACATTTGCCAGGGCCACTGAGCATCAGCCAAAACTATTTTATCTTAATAGTGTCCCTTTAATTAAAGACTATAGTTGTACTCTTACAGTGTAAACCGGTTGAGCACAGTACAATCTTCAATTACCCACTTTACCTGAATTCACTCTACTTGAGATTGGAGAGTATATGAAATACTCGAGATTTCTATGCAAAATTAATCTTCTGATTGTACCTCTGCGCTCTTATTCGTCTTGACTTTGGCTTTCTCCTTCTTGCTGTAGTCTGCATTATAGTGAGCAAAAGCGTATTCGATCAAGGCAGCAAACACAAAGACGTAGCAGATCCAGAAATACACGTCCAGAGCTTTGATGGCAGAAGCACGGGGCAAGGATGAACGAGCACTGACCATCAGTGTTGTCATGGTGAGCACCGTTGTGATTCCTAAAGGTTAAAGGACACGTGGAAATATTCCTTTTACTCGTCAGGTTCCTTTGTGTGTGTGATTTGTTTTAAATGTTCTAATTTTACTGATACTGATTTCATTAGACTTTCTACTAACTCTTTGCAACTACATGTCAACAAAATCTCATTAATTTGCAACTACATGTCAACTAACTCATTAGAGTCGTAGTATACTATTAGGTTAGGGTTAATAGAATAAGTTGACATGTAATTACAAAGTTACGTGTAGTCAGTAGAATATCTGTTATGGAACCATTAAAATAAAGTGTTAACAGATATTAATCAGACAGTCTACTAATACTCTGACTGGTAGTTGGGTCAATATCACTGTAGGGTGCCTTTTGGTGTCCTGTACATAAATAACTCATTTGCCATGAAATTCAACATAAAAATGATTATGAAAGGGTGTGTTATATTAGGCTAAGTTTTATATTCATAACAAAAGCATTACTTGGCTCTTTAGATACATTTTCTCGATTTTTTGTAAGAGGATGCATGTTATTTTGCTATGTCCCATGCACTGCTCATTAAATTTGAATGAGAGAAGAATATAGTCAGATCATAAAAATTCCTATTAATATTTTTCTAAATAAGAGATTTTGAGTGTATTGATCATTTGGTAATAAAAACAATATTTTTATTTAATAAAAAAAGAAGAGTTTGTCCATGTCCCTTGAATGGTTGTCCACCCTGTCGTATTGGGGAATCCGCCCCTTTAAGAAAAAGCCGTCCCCTTTAGTGACATCAGGACAACAGATGTTTTTGTCTCTTCAGTGGTGGGAATTTCAACAGCTGAGGTCAATAAGTTGGTGACTTTTCAATTGACAAATTCTCTTCATATAAGTTTGCTTACCTGCTTTGCCAAAACTTAAATGTCCACCCTGTCGGCATAAAATATGCCGGAAGTGATTCGAATACAGTATTTTCAAAATGTGTAAGTTTAAATATACCAAATTCTCTTCAACAACCAGACTAAATATTTAGCTAGCCACAGTTTTTTTGTAAGCTATGCTAACTGAAGCTCAAAATGTCCACCCTGTCGGCCACTTAGACTCGATAGAGTGGACATAACATGACAAGGTGGACATAGCATTCATTTGTAGTTAATATTGCTAAAAACTAAATGAATGGGGGGGGGGGGGGGGGGGGTGTATCAATGTAATTGAGAATGTTTGTTATATTATTTATTTATTTATTTTTTCGAAGTTGAATAAATGTTTCATTGTCATATCTTGTCATGCTTTGTGTGTTCTGCATTATGTGTCCACTCCATCATGTGCTGGTCATCTTGATATTTTACAATAATATTTTAGGTCACACTTTATATTAGGTGGCCTTAACTACTATGTACTTGCATCAAAAATAATATTGTAACTTATTGTGGTCATATAAAACACTATTGCTGCTATTGAGGTGGGATACGGGTAGGTTAGGGACAGGTTTGGTGGTATGGGTGGGTTTAAGGGTGGGTTAAGGTGTAAGGGATGGGTCAACAGAGTAATTATAAATGTAATTACAGAAATTAATTACAGATGTAATTACATATAGGTATTTTTAAAAATATAAGTACAATGTAAAAGCATGTATGTACACAATAAGTGCATTTTACCAAATGATTAATTTAAATGTAAGTACATAGTAGTTAAGGCCACCTAATATAAAGTGGGACCATATTTTAAATAATAATTCAATCATATCTATATCATCCAGTGTGTTCAAAACACATGGTTTACATAAAATATTTTATGTACTCTATTTATAATTTGAACGCAAACAAATAACCCTGTTGAGGAAAGGGGTTAAAGATCATACCTTTCAAAAAATATAATTTGCATCTTAATATTGCAATGACAGCGTTTATGCTTTAAATAATGGGCCATAATTATCTAAAAGAAATGTGTGGGAGCTCAGCTAATATGTTTCTATAGTACTTAAGTGTCGACTGTTTATGACATAACATAAAGCGATTGGGAAATTGAGACCAGAGTATTGTGAGGGTTGAGAGGCACTCTATGGTGATATTGACACAGCTGATGTGTAGTTGTAAAGTTACTTATAAAGTAAAAACTTGGAATATCAAAATAAAGTGTTTACCTATTGATTTTTAAAATACACAAATCTGACTTTTTACAAATTTTAGTTTTTTTAAACATACTAGATATGGAAAATATCTAGTATATTTTAAAATATATTATATAAAGATATATATACAGTATATAGACACAGACAGACACAGACACACACACACACACACATGGTGAAGTGTACATTTTAGAAACTGTAAATTACAGACCTAAAGACACTCTTGCTGGCACAGCTGATTGGCTGATCCAGAATGAAACCCATGACATGGCAACCAGTAAGATTGAGGGCATGTAGGACTGAATGATGTAAACGCCTCGGTTACGCCTTAGTTCAAACCGTAAGCTGAGACGTGGAAATCTCCCTGCTGTATCAAGAATGACAATATTTGCCTTCAAAATATGTAATATATTTTCTGAGTTAACAAAACTGATTAAAATAATTCAAAATGAAAACAACAGTTGCAGCAGCATTAGCAATGGTTGTATCTATATTACATCAGATGTATCAGACAGTGTCGATGAAAAGCCTCACCAGATTTAAAGTTCATCATCTCTGTGACAAAGCGATAATCTGTGATGGTGAACTGGGAGAGCTCCAATTTGTCCAGCCCATGAATGTGTTTCTGACTCTCTGACCAGTGATACACAATGTCTTCTGAAGAGTAGCCATCTGCAAAACCACCAACAGGAAAAAGAAAATATATGATTTTTGTGAAATGTATAGTCACAGGCATCATTATCATGGTTTGTTTTTTGTGCAGGAATCATTTTCATGCTCATGAATTTGAAATGTCAGATATAAGTTTTCCCTTTACTCACAGCTTTCCAAGTCTAGCATGCATTCCTGTTCATCCATGGGGTATTTTGTGAGGTCCATATCGCATGCAACTGTAGATGTAATTCTGAAAGGCAAACCATCACAATTAAACATTTTGAACATGGAGCAGGTCACAGAGAAGAAATAAACCCTCTGTGATCAGGTGTTAAGACTAGAAAGTAAATGATATGATCCTTTGAAAAAAATTATGTTGCTGGGATTTTTTTTTCCACAAATTTTTCCATACTGTTGGTGCCATCAGTTTGCTTTACACAGCTCTCATAAATAAGTGATTGGCCAATGGTGGCCTTTATTTATTTATTAAGTAGATAAGTGGATAGGCAGATACATTTGTAATAAAATACAGAACAGACAACTTTATGTTTATTTTGTTACAATGACTATTTATAAACACGAGTATTTTATTTTTTTAGCTTTATTGTGCTGCCCAAAGTCCTTTTACATTATTGCCAATGCAAAATCACAAACTAGTTTAAAATGCACTTAAAACAAACCCACGTACCGACTACTGTAGAGAATGACTCCATCAGGCTGCAAGCGAATGAGTTTGTTCTCCACAGTGACATCGTGAAACCAGGCTGATTTGGCATTAACTATGAATGTGTCTGGTAACCAGAGTTTGTCCACAAAGCGGCTGTCCAGGCCAAGAGTTTTGTTTGTGTGGTTGTATGACAGACGGTCATCTCTCCAACTCTGCCGCAGAAATACTGTCATGGTGTATTCCTGTCAAAACAAATGCACACAAACAAAACATTTACAGCTGTTTAGTAACATTTCTGAGACTTAATGTAGTGTATTGTACAGATTTACAGACAAGTTTACTTTAAAGCTCTGAGTTAAATCAAGCAATAAGCCATAAGAGACTATGCATTACAACGGTTTGACCACTGATAAGGGGTGTTCTTCCTCCTCCTAAAACATGGTAAAATCAATAATTAATATAGATAATAATAATAATACTTATTACTTTTGACCAATAGGTGGTGCTGTGACAATATTTATGCGCTGTGGTCAGTGTGGTGTGACAAGGGCACACACAAAGTTTGGTGGCAGCTTCAGATTCAGTTTGATATAATGCCATCAAATTGGTTAATGCATCAAGTACAGTAGTCAACATTTGAATTGGATCAAAACCTATCATCAAAGTTGTCCTAAAACCAAAACGATACCCGTTCTTGTCTTAGGAAAACTTTGATGAACGTTTTTGATCCACTTCAAATGTTGACTACTGTAATAATGGTTTGGTCCACATAATCCACAACATTTGTTGGTATGGTCTGAAAATAGATTGATTGATCAACCTGAATTCCATATAATTTTAATGCCATGATTTTAAGTTTATCTGATTTGATTTTCATGCAAATCTGAAGGGAAAAAAGCTTAACTCACCTCAGCAGAAGGCAAGTTCAAAAGTTATTGGCATAAACATGAGTGCAAATTTGGTAGTGCTAAAATGTTTGAGTTAAAGACTTCAATTTTGCTATTGTTAATATTCATTATATCCATGTACCAAGTTTCATAACATTCCTGCAAGCAGTTCTCTGGAATACCATGGACTCAACACTAGGTGCTTGTGAACCGTCTGTGCTTGGTTCCTAATAATACTATAAACTAGTGCTGTCAATCGATAAAAAAACCCAAAACTAATTGCACATTTTTCTAAAATTAATCGCGATTAATCCCACCTAACATTGAAGTTTTTAAATATACATTTATATTGCAATAATTTCACATTCAATCTTCAAATGTACAATGTACAAACAACATAAAGACAGTATATTTTTATTATTTATTTAATGGCATCTTTTTTATGATTGAAAGCCTGCATCACTGATATCAATACTACTGATGTCTCTATAAAAAAAAAAATGTTTTCCCCCTGAATATTTAACCATTGACTGTAGCCATTCATCATTACAGTATAATTGAGAGCTATCAATTTTAACATTTATTAGACTTAACTTCTAATTTAAGTGAACTTAAAACAATCTTTACACGAACCCATTATAATAAATGACATATTTACCTACCTGTGCTCTTCAGCAGAATTATACAGAAAATGAATAGTTACCGAACACTAAATTCTAAATTAAATATATCTTGATTTGCCCTGGCCATAATTTCTGAGCGTTCTACCTGTGTTTGTTTTCTTGGTTTTGATCTTGATCTGTTCTGCCGTTATTCTGATTGTTTGCCGCCTGCCCCGACCTGGATTGTTTATACTGGACTGTTATTCGACTCTGTCTCTGTTTTGCCTCTACTGTTCGATCTGCTGGTGTTTGACCCTGTACTGCCTGACTACTCTTAATAAAAGCTGCAAATGGATCCCAACCTCTCTGTCGTTTCACAACAGAAGACTTCGCCAAACAGCGATCCAGCAGCGCTCATGCAACTATCCACTGAGCTCTCCGCACAAGCTTCACAACTCGCCTTGCATCACCACCAGCTAGACCGGCTCACCACTTTGACCGAGGAGCTGGTCAAAGCATTACAAGGGCTGAATGTATCACCACCAGCAGCCACATCTCATCCACCGCCGACCCGCAGCAGCGCTCCACCCACTCGGTACCCTCAATGAGCCCACGTCTTGCCTTCCCTGAGAAATTTGCTGGAGAACCTGCCAAGTGCAAAGGCTTCCTACTCCAATGCTCACTCTTCGTGGATCAACAACCCTTTCTATATCCCACGGACTCAAGCCGCATTGCCTTTGTTTGCTCACTTCTCACAGGGAAAGTATTAGTGTGGGTCACCGCGGTCTGGGGGATGGATGACTCATCTTTTTCCACTTTCGATATGTTTCTGCGGCAGTTCCGCGAGGTGTTTGAACACTCAACCGAGGGAAGGAGTGCAGGTGACCAACTACTAACTCTTTCTCAAGGGAAAAGACCCGCCGCTGAATACGCACTGTCCTTTCGAACCCTCGCGGCTCAGACTAAGTGGGTGGAGAACACCTTGAAGCTATTGTTTCGGAGAGGTTAGCATTTGGAATTACAGTCAGAACTGGCCTGTCGTGATGAGGGGAGGAGTTTGAGTGAGTTTATTGATCTTACCATTCAAATCGACAAACTGATCCGCTCTCGACGTGCTCCACGAACCACACCTCGCTACCTGCCTGAAACCGCCACCACAACCGAACCCATGCAGCTGTTATTCACTCACATCTCACCCGAAGAACGAGAACATCGCATGCAGAATCAACTGTGCCTATATTGCGGTCAAGCTGGACACATGAAGCATTCCTGCCCGATTAACGCCCAGTTCTCGATCAGTGAGTGCTCATGTCACTACCCCCACATCAAGCATTAAGCTTCCAGCCACGTTAATAGTTCAAGGTAAAATAATTACCACGGCAACATAAGGGATGAAATTAACTCCCTGTAACTCTCCCATGGCAGTGGAGGCGTTAGACGGCCATCCTCTTGGAGAGGGGAGAGTGGTGCGTATCACGGAGGAAGTCAAGTTACAGATAAGTACCCTGCACTCTGAAATTCTACTCATCCGATTCTACGTCATCCATTCACCCAGTCACGCCATCATTCTCGGATTGCCATGGCTGCGCACACACAACCCACAGATCTCCTGGAGAGAGGGACAGATCCTTCAATGGGGCGCTACGTACCAAGAACACTGCCTGTCAAAAATTCCTAAAGCCAACGTTAACACCTCTTCTCCGACCACTCAGAACACCAATCTGCCACCCAAATACACTGATCTCAGCGAGGCATTCAGCGCAAAGAAGGCCTCCCAGCTTCCAAATCACCATTCAGTTGATTGTGCCATAGACCTAATGCCTGGCTCCATTCCTCCCAAGGGCAGAATCTTTCCATTATCTCAACCGGAGTCTGAGGCCGTGAAAAATTATATTCCACGAACTTAAGATTCGCTTCACTTCTGCACCCATTCTCCGACATCCTGATCCAGAACGAGAGTTCATTGTCGAGGTCGACGCCTCTAACACGGGGGTAGGCGCGATACTGTCCCAACGTCATGGTTCCCTAGCCAAAATGTACCCATGTGCCTTTTTCTCCCGCAAACTCACGGCCACAGAACAGAACTATGACGTAGGCAACAGTGAACTACTAGCGATGAAATTGGCGCTTGAGGAGTGGCGACATTGGCTGGAGGGAGCTGCTCACCCCTTCGTTGTTCTCATGAATCACAAGAATCTGGAATATCTGAGGTCAGCTAAACGTTTGAACCCTCGTCAAGCCAGGTGGGCGCTGTTCTTCACAAGATTTCGATTCACGGTCACATATCGACCAGGCACAAAATACACCAAAGCCGACGCATTGTCACGTCAAACTGAAAAAAATTGTTCAAATTATCAATAACAATAACATAATTCCCGAAAAGATTCTTGTGGCCCCCGTCCAATGGGACATTATGACGAAATGACGAAATAGAAAATCTCAACCTCCAGGATCCACCACCACCAGAATGCCCAGCTAATCTCACATATGTCCCTGAACCCCTACGACCACGACTACTTGCTCAAGCTCACACATGCCCCTTTACGGCCTACCTGATGACATTGTGTCGGACCGTGGTCCCCAGTTCACATCAAGGTTGTGGTCCGCTTTCTTCCATCATCTCAACATCAACATCAGCCTTACGTCCGGTTACCATCCCCAATCTAACGGTCAAACAGAACGCTTTTAATCAGGAGGTAATAAGGTTCCTCAGGTCATACTGCCACCAACAACAATCTGACTGGAGCAAGTACTTATTCTAGGCGGAGTACGCACAATATTCGCTGACAAAACCCGCCACAGGGATAACCCCGTTGAAATGTATTCTGGGTTTCCAACCCCCATTGTTTCCCTGGTCAGGCGAACCCACCGACCTACCGTCCATTACTGACTGGCTGCAACACAGCGAGGAGATCTGGGATCAAGCACACATTCATCTCCAACATGCTGTAAGAAGACAAGTGCAACAAGCCAACAGACATCGAAGTCCTGGTCCCGAGTACGCTCCAGGCCAATGGGTATGGCTTTCAACAAAAGATCTACATCTCCGACTTCCATGTAGAAAGCTCAGTCCCAAGTATGTTGGTCCCTTCAAAATATCTTGACAGATAACCCCAGTATCATTTCGAAGTCTTGATTTGCCCTGGGCATCATTTCTGAGCATTCTACCCGTGTTTGTTTTCTTGGTTTTGATCTTGGACTGTTCTGCTGTTATTCTGATTGTTTGCCACCTGCCCCGACCCGGATTGTTTATACTGGACTGTGATTGTTTGCCGCCTGCCCTGATTCCCCGCCTGTTATTCGACTCTGTCTCTGTTTTGCCTCTACTGTTCGATCTGCTGGTGTTTGACCCTGTACTACCTGACTACTCTTAATAAAAGCTGCAAATGGATCCCAACCTCTCTGTCATTTCACAACATGTACATAGGAGCTCATGAAAAAAGTCAAGTCAAGTCACCTTTATTTATATAGCGCTTTTAACAATACAGATTGTGTCAAAGCACTTAACAGTATCAAATTGGAGGATAGAGTGTCAGTAATGTATACAGTAATAATAAGATTAAACACTCAATTTTCAGTTAAAGGCATTTCATTATTGAATTCAGAGATGTCATTGTCTAGCTCAGTTTAGTTTAAATAGTATCTGTGAAATCAAATCGATGATAATCACTAGAAATCAAGTGTCCCCAACTGAACAAGCAGAGGCGACAGTGGCAAGGAACCAAAACTCCCAAAAGGAAAGAAGAGCTTTAGGTTTTGAATAACTGTGTTTATGTGATATAAAACAGAGAAGTATAATATCATGGTAAAGGTGTTTGCAACGTGAGACAAATGTTTTCTTTTGAGATGTGTTTGTGATATTGCGAATGCAGTGCTTTATTTTGCAAGTGATGTGAGGCATTTTGCATTTTGTGTGTGAAATTCTTGGATTTATGTGTAAAGTTTTGTAAAAAAAAAAAAAAGAGGCAAAGTTTAAAAAAATGTGTGTAAGCAGTTGAAAAAAATCTATAAAATATATACAGAAATGTATATATTTTACAGAAATGTATAAATGAACCAAGATGGCGCCGCTGATGGCAGCTGTTGTGCGTTGCTCTCCAGTGTTTGTAAAGTTTTTGTTTGTTTTTCCTGTTTTTTGTTTTTCAAATACGATCAGTTTTACCAGGGATGACCTGCTGAACATTCGGCAGAACACACCACAAAATCTTTTACCGGATTTTGATTTTTCGGACATTTTGCTGGACATTGTAGTTGGCGGAGCCATAGCTCTGGTCAAACGCTACAGGAGGCGTAGGCGGGGGAAGCGAGCGGGAGCGCTTGTGAAGCTTCGTCAGCACGGATTTCGAACAGGCATTGCCTAGCATCCATCTGGCAAATCTCCATCCTCTACCCGACAAAACGGACAAACTCCTTCTGCTCTCCCGGACAAACAAGGATTTTTCTAACTCTGCTGCTCTGTGTTTCACGGAAACCTGGCTAAATGGAGACATACCAGACAGCGCGATTCATCTGCCTAATTACCTGCTGATTAGAGCAGATCGGAACGCAGAATCAACGGGGAAATCGCGCGGCGGCGGGATGTGCTTTTACATCAATGAGAGGTGGTGTACAGATGTAACTGTGTTAAAGAAGATGTGCTGTTTAGATCTAGAAACGCTCTTCATTAACTGTAAGCTGTTCTATTCGACGCGGGAGTTCTGCTCATTCATTCTCGTGAGTATTTACATTCCACCGCAAGCGCACGTGAGCACAAATCTACAGAAACTCGCTGATCTGAACACAGACACAGAACAACAACACCCAGACTCTGTTTTAATCATTCTCGGGAACTTTAATAAAGCAAATCTCTCCCGTGAACTGCCAAAATACAGACAGCACATCACATGTCCCACCAGAGACAGTAATAGATTGGATCACTGTTACACAACAATAAAGGACGCATATCACTCGGTTCCACGAGCAGCTTTAGGACTCTCTGATCACGGTTTGGTTAATCTTATTCCGACCTACAGGCAGAAACTTAAATCTGCAAAGCCTGTATTAAGATCTGTTAAAAGATGGACTAATGAAACAGAGCGGGATCTACAAGCCTGTTTCTCTCTCACTGATTGGACTGTTCTTGAAGCCGCTGCCATCGATCTGGATGAGCTCACAGAGACTGTAACATCTTATATCAGTTTCTGTGAGGATATGTGCATTCCTAACAGGACTCATCTAATCTACAACAAAGACAAACCATGGTTCACTGCAAAACTCAGAGAGCTCCGTCAGGCCAAAGAAGATGCTTACAGAAAAGGGGATAAAGTCTTGTACAAATAGGCCAAATACACACTGGAAAAGGAGATCAGAGTGGCAAAGAGGAATTATTTTGACAAGCTAAGGAACAAATTCTCTTCCAGTGATCCTGCTTCAGTGTGGAAAGGAATGAAGGATATCACCAGTTACAAGTCACCATCCCCCAGCACTTTGGAGAATCAATACCTGGCAGACGACTTGAACGAGTTTTATTGTCGTTTTGAAAAATCACCCCACACCCGCCCTAAACACCTCTCCACACAACCAGTAACACCTCCAGCAACCCTCCTCTCCCCCACACCTACAATTCAAATCAGCGAAGAACATGTGTGCCAGGTCTTCAGGAAGAACAAAAGAAGGAAAGCACCTGGTCCAGATGGTGTGTCACCAGCCTGCCTAAAAATCTGTGCTGATCAGCTGGCCCCCATCTTCACACAGATCTTCAACAGATCACTGGAGCTGTGTTAAGTCCCCTCATGCTTCAAATGCTCCACCATCATCCCCATCCCAAAGAAACCCAAAATTACTGGACTTAATGACTACAGACCTGTGGCCCTAATGTCTGTAGCCATGAAATCATTTGAAAGACTGGTTTTGGCTTATCTGAAGGACATCACTGGTCCCTTACTGGACCCCCTGAAGTTTGCCTACAGAGCAAACAGGTCTGTGGATGATGCAGTCAGCATGGGACTGCATTTCATCCGGAAACATCTGGACAGACCAGGGACTTATGTGAAGATCCTGTTTGTGGACTTCAGCTCCGCTTTTAACACCATCATCACGGAAACCCTTCAGAATAAACTAATCCAGCTCTCCGTCCCCACCTCCGTCTGTCGGTGGATCAACAGCTTCCTGACAGACAGACAGCAGTTAGTAAAGCTTGGTAAATTCACATCCAGCACTCGTACCATCAGCACTGGAGCTCCTCAGGGCTGCGTACTCTCCCCACTGCTCTTCTCCCTCTACACCAACGACTGCACATCTAAAGACCCCTCTGTCAAGCTCCTGAAGTTTGCAGACGACACCACACTGATCTGCCTCATCCAGGACGGTGACAAGTCTGCTTACAGACAGGAGGTTAAGGAGCTGGCTGTCTGGTGCAGTCTTAACAACCTGGAGCTTAATACGCTCAAAACTGTGGAGATGATCGTGGACTTCAGGAGAAACCCCCCTGCACTCCCCCCACTCACCATCATGAACAGCACTGTGACTGCAGTGGACTCATTCAGATTCCTGGGCACCACAATCTCCCAGGACCTGAAGTGGGACACTCACATCGACTCCGACTTTGAAAGGCCCAAGAGAGGTTGTACTTTCTTCGCCAGCTGAGGAAGTTCAACCTGCCACAGGACTTACTGAAACAGTTATACTCCTTCATCGTTGAATCCATCCTCTGCACTTCAATAACTGTCTGGCTCAGCTCAGCTACCAAAGCTGACCTCAGAAGACTACGGAGGGTAGTCCGGAGTCTGGACTGCTGAGCGAATCATTGGTACAACCCTCCCCACTCTCCAAGAACTGTACTTATCCAGAGTGAGCAAAAGGGCTGGTAAAATCACTCTGGACCCCTCACATCCAGCACACTCCCTCTTTGAACTGTTACCGTCTGGTCGATGTTACAGAGCTCTGAGTACCAGAACGACCAGACACAGGAACAGTTTCTTCCCTCAGGCAATCATCTCATGAACACTCAACAATAAATGTGAAACACACAACTATAATACATTATCCATTCACCACAGTCAGTTATTTTATTTGTATTTTCTCATTTCTAATTTGCACATACTTGACCTGTACATACATAGTTGTCTATAATATATATTGAGTTTTTGCTGTTTTGTACATTGCCTATTTGGATATTTGTATATTATTCTTTTATTATCTGTGTCCTGTCCTGTTGCTGTCTTTCTGTTGCACTGTGGAGCTTCTGTCACTACAACAAATTCCTTGTATGTGTAAACATACTTGGCCAATAAAGCTCATTCTGATTCTGATTCTGAAAGTAGCAAAAAACATTTCCCATCACTGAAGCGGTTCATGAATTAAGCTCACTGCTTGAGCTCTGCGCTCTCGCAAAAATTCAGTGTGAAATTCAGTCAATTAACGTTCTTCATCACCATTAACTAATCTGAACTCCGTTTGGCTTGAAATGTGTATATTTGGTTATAATGCTCAACACTTCAAAATTCATCCATTCATCTCACTTTAATCGCAGCAGTCATATTAAAATTTGATTAATTCTACAGGGGTTTATTTTGGGAGCATTGTTTTGGCTTTTTTGCCCCAAGTCCTCATTAATGTCTGAACCTGTAGGCTATAAATCAAGGCTGGATATTGTTACTTCACAATAAAATATGTAAAATGATACATTCTTTATGGTAAAATATGACGATACAAATTAAAAAACTCCATCAACGCTTGTTTTAAGATCAAAACTGCACGACAGAGACAGATGAGACACTAAATATGCTGATCTCTCTTCTGAATTCTAAATACATTTGTGTGGAAATATACTGTAGGTCACATTCCTTATGTAGATATAAAAATCATGACGGTTATTTTTATCCCCTTGCATTTCTGTTTACATTGTATCCATATTGTACAAAGCGCTTTATAACTAAAGCTGACTTTCTGACTTGGCTTACATGTATATTCAGTGTGTGTGTGTGTGTGTGTATATGCATGTACAGTATGTGCGAGTGCTGTGATAAACTCCTGTGCTCCACTGCACTCTGAACAAGCAGAAGACACACGAGAGTAGTGTTTTACATTTTTCACATCTGTGTGTAGTTTGGTGTGTACGGGTTAATTATTTTATGTTTGTGTGTAGAGTTACTATGCAAAAAATTTAATTTTTAGAAGAGTTAAAACAGTTTTCAAAGAAGTGTTTGCTTTTGCAAGATGTGTGTGATGTTTTGTATGTTGTGTGTGTTTTGTGTGTAGAGTTTTGAGAAATGGAGCCATAGTTTCAAAAACTGTGTAAGCATTTTGAAAAAACTGTAATATGTGCTTCTTAAGTACTATTAAACAGCAATATGCTAGTTATATGCATGCTAATAAGCAACTAGGAGTCTGGAGATGGAAGGAGTCTAGCATCTTGGAGACGTCGCCACAGTTCTTCTGGATTTAGTCTCAGTTTGTTCTGTTTCTTCATGTCATTCCAGACTGACTGGATGATGATCAGATCAGATCTCTGTGTGGAGCACTGGCTGTTGTCAGACAAAAATCTCACTGGATTATTACAATTAATGGCAAAATGAATGTTTGGAAATGTAAACGTACATTTCCTGCTGACACACAACAGCAAAAGATAGAAATAACTGACTTAAACCCATTTTTTAGCTGCTGAAAATACTAGTGTTCTAATAATTTTGGCCACCACTGTATGTGTAGTTATATAAAGGCAGCAATGTTGTTATCCAGCTCGGTGAGTCACTGTTGATTCAGTTCAGTCAATAAGTGTCCATGTTCCAAGATACAATTAGGCTGTAAAGCATTTCTACAGAAGACAATAGTGCCATCATCCATCTTAATTCAGTTCAAGATTTACTCTGTGTCAGTACATTTACATCAATATATTACTGAAAAGTGTTTTTCACCACAACTAAATTCCAGCTCACACTGTGTGATTTTGGCCATGATTTGGTTGTCTGAGACAAATTAAAAAAATCCTAAAAGATTCCTATAATCCTAGGTTAAAACCTGTAGACTTTGATCACTGGTTTGACATGTTCACCGACAGCTGTTTTATGGCTATTGCGATCAGATTTTACTTTAAATTCTGGCAGTGTCAGAAGATTTGGCACACAGTCCTGCTGTGTGACATATAGGATGAACGTCAAACTTTCTTAGTTTTTCAACACAAGCCATGATCAGAATGAATACTCTGGCGCTCCCATCCTCTGCTCACGGAATTCATATGATGTTGCATTTGCTATGATAAACACCGGTTGCACTGCTGTTTTCATGAGGGTGTCTAGTGCTGTTTACACTTTTCTTCTTAAATACGCCGCTATTGCGCCATTCATCATATACTTTTCATGATAGCCAAAATTTCATCCCCCCATGTAATGCAACTCGTAGTCACTGAACGTGTATGGGTTGATAATGTAAAACTCCAGACAAGATTTCTTGTGCGCACCCATTTTTAACGTATCTTGACTGTCTGACATTAATGACAACTGAGATCCCACAGTATGACATGATCATGTTTGTACAGTCTGACAGACAACAATCGTAAAGGACTATTAAAAATCGCACAGTGTGCGCCCGGCTTAAGCCCTTTAAAGAGAAAGGCAGAGCAGCACAACACATCCAGTAAAGAACTTTCCTGTGTGATCTTGATATGAGGGTATGAGTGAGAAAGTCTGAATTATGTGTAAGTTCCAGAATTTGGCTAAACCTTATAAAAAACTGTAAAGATAATATTATATCAGTAGGCTTTGCTCCATCATTATTTAATAAATGACATATGTGTGACATTTATTTATCCCAGTCTTTTAAAATCTCAGAATGAATGCATGCTAATACAGATTTTTACGATTGCTATGACAATTTTTTCATTACTTTTAACAATTTTCCTAAACTCTTAACACAACATCCGTCTGTGTAGACTATACAATTAACACATTTCTTGTTGCTTTGACACGAAATGCATGTAGTTAACACAAATTTAAAATGCTTGAACTTCTTTTACACACAAGCTCGGCCAAGACCAAAACAATGTAATTTTACTGCCAAATTTTCATATGCTTTCACACTGTATGTCAGAACAGATAACATCATGTTCTAAACCTAACTTATAGGCAAAAGTCAAAGTGAACAGCTGTTCATATTGTGAATTTGAAACACAAATATATCCCATTTTTTATTCATTAATGAGAAACAGCTGCTTGCAAATATACAATGTTATGCAAATATATAAATTACAGCTGATTCCCATCTAGGAAACACACTCAGGTGTTGAGGTTCTTTCAATCACTTGACCATACAGTAAACAGTAAAGAGGATCTCTTTGGGCTGATCTTGTGTGGAAAGTGCACTCCTGCATAAATGTGAGATTTTAGAAGATCTGCACTAAAGGTAGAAAGGGGACAGGTGGGAGACCACTTGTCAATTGATGTGATCACATGCAACAATGTGGCATTCCACCATTCCCAGTGCAGTCACAGCCTGGCACCCATCTGAGAATGATGTCCATTTTCCTTGCCCCTTCCTCCACTTTCCTCAACCCCATTGACATCACAAGCTGTGATGCCAAGACATCACAGCTGAACACTGCCAGGGGTGGATAAGGCATACCAAAAGACATCTTGCCAGATAGGAAGATATCAGGTGTGATGTGGATGAGAACATGTGGCCGAATGCAAAAGACCAGGCAGATTGAAAGATATTTATATGTTATTCTTCTGTGGATTTTTCTGTTTGCATATTTTGTACTTTCATATAATACTGTAAATGGCAACTGTATTGCATATTTTTTGTTATCTTGCAGTGTCCTGTTGCAAATAAAGCCTTTACTTCAGTAATTCTGTCTCTTTTTCTTTTTTCACAAACTCTACATTCTATAAAGCTACTCTGAGGTCATTCATTTTTTGTATTCAATTTTTGGAGCAAAAGAAACTAAATGCATGCAAAACCAAACCCCAACGAAACAAAAATGTAGAGAGGCTTCAAAAAAAAAAAAAAAAACAGCAAAACACAATTTATGATCAATACAATATAGTATTGTATAAGGGCAGATCTGACACATATAAAATAATGCAGTTTCTGTAATTCTGTCTGATAGTGTTTTTATGATATTGTGCTATGATTGACTAAATGTTCCTGTTGGAAGAGAACATGTGTTAGTGTTTTGGAATAATTATTTGATTTTGAAACATGTTTGCAGTGTTTTGGTAGACATAGTGTATTGTGTTAGTGTATCATTGTAATTTGAAAATTAGTGTTGGAGTTTAGTTTACAATGTGTGATTTTGAGCATGACATTAACTGTTTTGTCAATTGTGTGTTGTAGGTGTGTTGGTGCATTAAGAATTTAGGAAAATTGTTAGAAGTATTGAAAAAATTGTCATAGCGATCGTAAAAAACTGTAAGCAACTAGTTAATAGTGAACAGTGCTCCCTAATCTAAAGTATTACCAAGAATTTTAAACATATAAATCTAATCCTACATCTCAAATGTTAACACATTGGCAACCCTGCTACTTATTTTTATAGAGTGTGTGATAATGATTAAATGAACACAGGGCATTGCTGTCATAGTCTTAAAAAGTTTATAAATGATCTTACGTCTGATTGGTTGAGTTGTGTTGAAAGCCATTGTAAAAGGCTGTATAAATGCATACATTAGGAACACACATGAAGGTGAAGATGAAGATAAACAGGCTTTAATAAATGCACAGATAGGTAATTAACAAGCAAGGGAAGGTTGGTAACAGACATAACATTGACAAGAGCCTACAAACTGAACAGACAGGAACTTAAATACACAGACCAAACGGGGATAATTGACAAGACATACATGAACAGAATCACGAAATCAAATTAATAACCATGACAACTAACACAAGAGAAAACTAAGTCCAAACTTACGCTGGGTATGCACCACAAGATAATCGGGCTGAGTTTGGGCTGATTTCTCCCCTTCCAACAATCCTAGGTAATGTCCCGGTTATCTAGTTGGTTCTAAAGATTATCTTATCAGATTTTTCTGTGGTGTGAGGTGTGTTACAGTTTTTCTTGATTGCTAAAACACTATAATCAGGCTTTTGAACTAAAATTTCAAATCCATAACGCCATAATTTTTTAAAAAGCACAACCATTTCCCTAAACTATAAACACTATTCCCCTGCTTTAACACATGAGTCAGATTTGGTGAACTGTTACTGCAAAACTCTACAAACAAATCCCTACATTTCTCAGTGCTTGCACCATGTGGTCATTTACAA
Organism: Barbus barbus; assembly: GCF_936440315.1. NCBI lineage: Eukaryota > Metazoa > Chordata > Actinopteri > Cypriniformes > Cyprinidae > Barbus > Barbus barbus. The sequence goes on from NC_136756.1 coordinate 2,396,996, forward strand.
AGCACTAGCATTCAACATTGTTCACTGAAGACTGCAAAGTTTGAGCTCAATAGTACACAATTACCCAAGTGGAAGTCACACTAGGAGTCAAAATTTATCGAACATCAATCAGAACCTTCGATTGATAGATAAAAGGGCCAAAGTCAGCTTACAGTTTTTCTCAGTGGCTTTGGTGCATTTCTCAGATCAGAAATGAAATTCTCAAAACTAGTTCATCCTCCACATCATCTAGTCACTTGTGCACATCATAAAAGCAGTTTCTCATTCTTTTGAACAAGTTGTGATTGCTTTGGTACATTCATGCAGTTGATCGTGTATTTGTCTGCGGTTTCCTACATTATCAGTTGCTATTGTCACGTTGCTCAAAATGTATTATATGGTTCTCTGTGCTATAGTCTTACCTCTCAAAACATCTAGTCATTAGTTCATGTAAGTCGTTACGGTAAATGCAAAATGGTTGATCTAGTTGTCATAAACTGTCAAGCATATTTTCTACACATCTCTATTAGACTTTTTGTAAATTTGCCATTAATTGTGCAAGTGAATCTTGACTTTCACTAATGAAGAGAACATAGATCAACCAATGACAAACCAGTTCTCTGAAATAGCTCAAAGGTACATCTCATGAACCTTCAATTGGAAATCATATAGACCAGGGGTAGGTAACGTCGGTCCTGGAGTGCCACTGTCCTGTAGAGTTTAGCTCCAACCCTAATCAAACACACCTGAAGCAGCTAATCGAGGTCTTCAGGATTACTAGGGCTACAGCCAGGTGAGGGTTATTTCAGGGTTGGAGCTAAACTCTGCAGGACATCGGCACTCCAGGACCGACGTTGCCTACCCGATATAGACAGAGGACAACACAAGAGTTACAAATTCTGACAGTGGACTTTCACATTTTTCATTTTCGCATTTGTGCCCATATTTCTTTATCTTTTCTATTTCACATTGACGTTGTAATTTTTTATTTTTTTTGGGTCAAGTGTAACTGTGAATCATAACCAGTCTTTTTCTCAAATACAGTAGCTAATGTGTAAATTTGTACATTTGAAAGGATATATGGCATACATAAGAAGTGCAACCTTCTGCATTTCAGTACAGTAACTGTCATCCAAACTGTTGTTATAGTTTACATCAGGTAATACTAACAGAGAGCACTGTTATACTAACAACATGACTAAGCATCTTGTTTGTGAACATTGACTACGTTTACATGGACATCAGTAATCTAATTATTTACCTTATTCTGAATAAGACAATATTATGATTAAGGTGCTTACATGAGTTGCTTTTAGAATATTCCTTTCATGTTCCCGTTTTACATGTTATAGTACATAGATCGATTAATGGCATGCGTTATTGCGTCATCACACGACGCAATCTGACGTCCCCTTCAGAATTTCACTTATAAACATAGTTCGTCTCCGTGATGATGCCATATACAGTTTTGGGTGTTTAATTTGTAATATTATGAAAGCTTCAAGCGCAGTTAATTATTTGTTCGTGCATACAGATGGCGGTGTTGAAGCTCTTCTGTTTGCCGTCAAACGGTTGACCACTGCCATGTGTGTATCCTGTCGCTAAATGCGGTGAAAAGTCCTACACGACGGTAATAGTTTAATTAAGGTGTACATGTCTGTACTGCACCTCAATAATGCGATTAAAATAGGAATACTCCAGAGGTCTTAATTTGATTTGTGTTTACTTCGATTATGACTTTAGCCGGATGAAGGTAATCAAAAATCTCTGTTTACATGGTATACTCTTAATCAGAGTATTGTCGTATTAAAATCGGAGTATTGATGTCCATGTAAACATAGTGTCACTAATCTGGTCCATGCTCTCCCGGTCAACCACCACTAGAGGTCACCCGTTCACCACATTGACTTTTTCACTCACAACTCACTGGACTCCATTTCCCACAATCCATTGCACTGACGACAGGCACAGCTGTTCACTATCCCGCCCACACCTGATTACCATTTCTCATCACTACCACTCACTATTTAAGCCTGGGACTTGCTCTTGCTCACTGCTGAGTATTGCTAGCCTGTCTACTCTACAAAGCGGTTTCCTGGTTTTCCTAGTTCGGTTTCCTGTGTTCTCGTCACCCCTGTAACACATAGTTAATGACACAAGGACTTTTCATTCTGATGGCACTGGTATGTCCAGTACATCACACATGCGAAAAAGGGTGATAGACAATTACCATGTTGGCTTCTGAGATATGGTCAATACTGGCTACTTCAATGGCCATGGCGACATTCACAGGAGGTCCTGAGGAGACATGTGAGAAAAGAAAAAATAAATGTTCAGGCTTCACCTACTTGTCATCTAAATTGAAATAAATTTGGGGAAAAAAACAGTACTCTTTAAGCTTTATTATAATTTTCCAAATCTTTATTTTACAAATATTAATATAAACCATGATAAAAGATAAAAATTAAGTAGTATCTATCAAATAAAATAATCAAATTCATTCCCTGGACACCAATAGAAGGAAGCTGCTTCAAGGATGTAAAATATCATTTCCACTGGTGTGGGTGTTTATGTAGAATGGTATGTTTATGAAAGAAAAACATATGCAAGGTACTCAGATTGGGTTTAAAGTGACAACAAAAAGCCTTGAGAGGCTTGAATTTGTTGTGAGTCATGTGACAGAAAAAAGCTATGAATGTGATATATATGATAATATGATATGTTATATTAATATTTTATGATACAGTATATTAGCCAGTGTGAGAAGAGAGAAGCAGCAACAGGAGAACTGTGTCAGCAAGGGACTTGTCTCAAGCCAGGACTCAAGGTCTCCTGAAGCGATACCATACAATATGTCAGAGCACAACCCACAAGGATATGACATGAATCTGTCATGTTTGCAGGGTGCCACATTGTAAAAATGTTGAAGTAGTTCCCAAAGTAATTGAGAACCTTTAAAGCCTGGTTTATGCTTGATGCACATGTGCAAGGGTCAAAGGACTAAAGACGCAAGAGCCACCTGTCCGCCTCATTCACTTTCATTTTATAATATAATATTCATATACACTACCAGTCAAACTTTTTAAACAGTAAGATATTTAATGTTTTTAAAGAATTCTCTTCTGCTCACCAAGCCTGCATTTATTTGATCCAAAATACAGCAAAAGTAATACACAGTAATATTGTGAAATATTTTTACTATTTTAAATAACTGCTTTCTATTTGAATATATAATAAAATGTAATTTATTCCTGTGAACAAACCTACATTTCCAGCATCATTACTCCAGTCTTCAGTGTCACATGATCCTGCAGAAATCATTCTAATATACTGATTTACTGCTCAACAAACATGTATTATTATTATTATTATTATCATCATCAATATTTAAAACAGTTGAGTACATTTTTGTCAGGATTCTTTGATGAATAGAAAGATCCAAAGATCAGCATTTATCTGAAATAAAAAGCTTTTGTAACATTATATACTATACCATTCAAAAGCTTGGAGTCAATGTGTGTGTGTGTGTGTGTATATATATATATATTCTTTTTTTGGGGGGGTGGGGGGGGGTGGGGGTAGGGTTATAGAAATGAATACTTATTTAGCAAGGATGCTTTAAATTGATCAAAATTTATGATAAAGACATTTATAATGTTACAAAATATTTATATTTGAGATAAATGCTGTTCTTCTTAACTTTCTATTCATGAAAGAAACCTGAAAAATGTCTACCTTGCTGAACTAAATGCAGGCTTGGTGGGCAGAAGAGACCTCTTTAAAAAACATTATAAATCTTACTGTTAAAACATTTTTGACTGGTAGTGTAAATTTTAATTATATAGTAATATTATAATATTCTATGATTTATTATTCAGGTTTGACTCCTGCAAGTAATGAGTTAACATTCTGTCAGTTTGAATGATATTGCATAGGCAACAATAAGCGCACAGTATTCTATATTTTAGGGTACATTTCACATCAGCAAAAAAGTGTAAAAATGGTATGCCTTCTTAATAAAACAACTCTTGGTTTCAGTTGGTATATTTTATCAGTGTAACTTATCTGCTATTTCTATGTCACTACACACATTGATTAGGTGTTACATTTTGAGTGACTCAAATATTCAATATATATTCTCACTGTTAAAAATTGCTGTAAAAAACGGCCAAATTTTGACAGTAACATACTGTTCTATTTTGTTTTTACTGACCGCCAGAGGCGGTGCTTACACTGAATATTATCTCTCTTGCTCATGCGCAGGTGGAGTCTAATAACAGCAAAGTCATCACGTGACCCAGAATGTCATGGAGATCCCTAGTTAATCCCATGACATCCGGCAAACTGTCTCTATAATCTTCTCGCATACGTGCAAGATTGCAGGTCTAGAGAAACTTTAATTCAAATACCATTGATTCCGTCTTTAACAACCTCATAACAAATATTCTGTTGGAGCTGCGCGCAAAGCGTCCTCCAGGGGTTGCGGCGGATCAAGTTGATTTATCATCGGAAGTACGATATCCGTCTGTTTATTTGGACGCGGAAAACTACGGTAAGCTTGTGGACATATGATGAGAGTGGTTTTCGCTCCGTAAAGTCTAGTTGGGATTAACTATATAGGAGGCTGGTGAGTGCTTTCGCTCTTAACAGCCAAACATTGTCTTTGGTTACAGACGGATGACTCACTGGCATCCCGCATGACCGGCTGCCCTGACAATAACCCTTGAGTTATACTATCACGAGTGTTTTCGCTCTGTATAGTCCTTGTATCACATCTGATATTCATCTGATATAAATAAATAAATAAATATAAATAAATTTTTAAAAACACAACACACAACGAACACTATTGTTTTAAGTATATTGTGGCACCCAGAGTGTTTTCGCTTGGGCATTAGTAATACTGTTGTGGCAGCATGGAACAACTTAGCCTGACATGCCCTATGTGCAGGGCTCTTCTACAAGACAATGATGGACATGACTGCTGCCCATCCTGCTTGGGCTTAGAACATTTGAAGCAGGGCCTCACTCAGGATGCCTGTATGAACTGTAGCACCATGTCGTGGGATCAAAGGACTACCAGGCTAGCCGCAGTTGAGGGACTCTTGACCTCAGAAACATTACCAAAAAAGTGTAAAGGGTCGTCAAAGCGTAAGAGGGTGGAAACAGTGAGCGCTCCTGCTAGTAAGATACGTAAAGAGAATGCTTTAGTCAAAAGAGTAGATGCCTTGACATCAGAATTTGCCCAGATTAAGTCTTTACTAATTAATCTGCAACCAAGTGAGGCACCACTACATGAAGCACTACCACCGGTAACGGAAAATTCTAGTATGGAGTTGCCCTTCTCTGAGGAAGATGCTATGTCTATGGCGGCATCTCAGAGTCAGTTCTGTGAAGAAAAAGAGGATTTTTTTTCTGAAATCCACTCTCAGACCTTTCACAATGACTCTCAGATCACAGCACTTGGATCAGGGGAAGGAGTAGATATGGACTAGGATGTTGTTAGACAAATACTACAGGTGGCGCTGGCACATTTAAACCTGGACACTGCCCAGACAGTAGCAGCTCCTTCAAGTGCTTTTTTCAGAGGGGCAGCAAGACCTTCTGTTCTAAGTATTCCTCCTTCCAAAGATTATATTGATGAGCTTCAGAAGTGTTGGGCTAACCCTAAGACACTTACTCATCATACCAGTGCAAGTAGGGCTTTGGCAGCAATGCAGGAGGCAGAATCTTATGGCCTGGGGCAGATGCCTGGAGTGGATCCATTTATTGCCTTCTTTATACCTTCACCTGAGGAAGTATTGAGACCTAATGCTTGCTGTCCATGGCCCCAGTGCAGAATCACAGATGCACTTCTTATTCAGGCATATAATACCGCAGCATGCATGGGTTGCATAGGAAATTCTCTCTCCCATCTCATGTTAGCACTTTCTCAATCTCTTCAGTCTATAGGGGATGATCCTTCAATCCAAAATATAAGTGATGCTTCGTTGCAAGCATTTGCATTCATGTCAAGGGAACTGGGTAGACTAATGTCGACACTTACTCAAGCATGCCGACAGGTTTGGCTGGTACAGTCTCCATTATCAGAAACCTGTAGGAAAACACTACGTGTCCTTCCAGTAATACCAGTCCAGCTGTTTGACCAGACAGGAGCTAGGAAACTTAAGGAGAGCACCACCATCTCACACTAGGAAAGACTCTAGGGGAAGTTACCCGGTGCGTTTTCAACCGTTAGTTCATTCTGGAACTGCTCAAAGGAACCAATCAAGGCAAGTAGAACGGCCAGCTCAGTACTATAGAGCAATGGTTCCCAACCTTTTTTTCAGGGGACCCCTATTTTAATATTCATTTTTTTCTTACATTTCATACTTAAAACCATTTATAAGAAAAGAGATGAGTCAAAATTATGAATGATTATAGGTGATTATATTATTTTATCAGATTTTTAGAACAATAGGTAATTTTCATCAACCGGTTAAAATTTATAACTGTGCATAAAAAATTTGTTCTGATTTTTGTGTTGATTTGAACAATAACAGGAGAGAGGCCAAAGTGGGCGAAGATAAAAATCTTTGTCATTATTTTATCTTTCTTATTAAAAACTAAGAACAAAGATACACATTACAAATACATATAATATACTGTATAAATAAAACAAACAGTGCTTTATTTCCAGGTACAATAGGTGTATTTAGCAGGAGCATTCAATAAATTGAATGAACAAATATAAAACTAAAAAAACTATATGTCACATCATCAGTGCACTGATGATGTGACAGTCACCAAGACCATCACCACACGTGCCAACCAGAAGCCATGGATGACAGCAGAGGTTCGTGGGCTGCTAAAGACCAGAGATGAAGCATTCAGATCAGGAGCTAAAGCAGCCCTCAAAACAGCAAGAGCCAATCTGTCCTGTGGCATCAAAAATGCAAAACGGTCATATGCCCAAAAAATCAACAACCACTTCACAGACAGCAGAGACACACGGAGCCTGTGGCAAGCCATTCAGACCATCACTGACTACAAGCCCCTGCCACAGGCCTGTGATGAGGACACATCCCTCCCCGATGCACTCAACCACTTTTATTCACGGTTTGAAATGCAGAATGACACACCTGCACAAAAACTGCCCACACCTCCCAACGATCGGGCGCTCTGTCTGTAAGGAAGACCTTATCTAGGATTAACCCACGCAAGGCTGCGGGTCCTGACAACATACCTGGCCGTGTTCTGAGAGACTGTGCTGCACAGCTGACCGATGTCCTAACAGATATCTTCAACACCTCGCTGAGCCAGGCAGTCGTCCCCACATGTCTCAAATCCACAACAATCATACCGGTACCAAAGAAATCACCTGTGTCCTGTCTCAATGACTACCGTCCCATAGCACTGACTCCAATCATGATGAAGTGCTTTGAGAGGCTAGTCATGCATAACATCAAAACCCTCCCCAACACACTCGACCCGCTCCAGTTTGCATACCGTCCAAACCGCTCCGTCCAATGCTGTTCATTGACTTCAGCTCGGCATTCAACACAATAACCCCCAACAGCTCATAAACAAACTAAACCTGCTGGGCCTTAACAATTCCCTGTGTAACTGGATCCTGGACTTTCTAACTGGAAGACCTCAGTCAGTCCGTGTCGGCCACAACACCTCGAGCACTACAACACTGAGCACAGGTGCCCCACAAGGCTGTGTGCTCAGCCCGCTGCTCTTCACACTGCTGACCCACGACTGCACTACCAAGTTCAGCTCCAACCACATCATCAAGTTTGCTGATGACACAACAGTGGTAGGTCTCATCAGCAACAACGATCAAACACACTACAGAGAGGAAGTGGCACAGCTGGCTGAGTGGTGTGGCACAAACACCACAAACGCCCCTCTCCCCTCCATCCTGGACATTTTCCTTACACGATGCTCCAGCAAAACCAACAGCATCGTGAAGGACTTCACCCATCCCTCCCCCAGTCTCTTCCAGCTCCTACCATCAGGAAGACGGTACCGGAGCATCAGAGCCCGCTCCGCCAGACTGCTCAACAGATTTTTTCCCCAGGCTGTGAGAGCCCTGAACTCAAATCACCCCGCCCCCCTCTGAAACCCCTACCTCCTGAAACATGGACCCCCATGTGCAATCCGAAGTGTGCTACACACTGGTGAGTGGGCCTGTACAAACCACCTGTAGTAACACACTCTCCTCTATGTGCACTATGGACACTTTACACTATGGACACTTACTCTTTAGACTATGTGCACTATGGACACTTTACACACACTGCTGCGTGTACACAATCCCAAAAAAGACTCAGCAATATATGTATGTTTACATGCTCATGCACTACAAATCATCCTGCACTGTTCCCCAACCAGCTGCTGACTCAAATGTCTCTCTTTGCACATGTACAGTATTTGTGAAGCATTCGTATAGTTTGTATTTTTTTTATCTTCTATTTTTTAGTTTGTATAGGGTAAATATTTATGTGAAGCATTCGTATAGTTTGTATCCTTTATTCTCTTAGTTTGTATAGGGTAAATACTTTATATAGTATACTTATAGTTAAATCTGTCAGTAGGTTAGTTGTGTATAGGTTTATAGTGTTTTTTACTTCATTGTTGTATGTCTGTATTTATGTAGCACCGTGGTCCTGCGAGGCACGACATTTCGTTCCGCTGTATGTCCCCACATGTAGCGGAATGACAATAAAGCTCAACTTGAACTTGATATAGACTGATTCCTAAAGCAACTGTATTCATGTTTTTCACTCAAGAGTAGTGAGTGATTTTTCTCTTTGCGTTTTGGTGTTTTATTAACGTTAAAGGAATAGTTCCCCCAAAAATAAAAATTCTGTCATCTGTCTGTCAATTCTGTTATGATGTTTTATTTTTCTTCCATAATTTACTCAAAAGTTAAGTAACTTAAACCTAAGTGAGTTTCTTTCTTCTGCTGAACATAAATGCTATTTTGAAGAATGTGGAAAACCAAACAGTTGCTGGTCCACAGTGACTTCCATATGATTTTTTCCTACTATCAAATTCAATGTGGACCAGCAACTGTTTGATTACCCTCATTCTTCAAAATATCTTCTTTTGTGTTCAGCACAAGACAGAAATTAATACAGGTTTGGAACAACATGTGAGTGAGTAAATAATGACAAAAATTTAATTAAACTATTTCTTTAATGACAGTCGGCAGCATGTTTAGTTTTGTCCCTTTAAGACCTGCACGCATCTAATACAGGTACGTATCCATTTTTCTCTCAACAGTTTACTTTCATTTTAGACATAACCGAGTCTATATGTAAACCTTGTGTGTTTTGACAGTATTAGCGCAAAAGATAACTTAGTTAAGTAGTCAGGCGCTGTTTGAAAGGGTAAGGCAAGGCTTGTATGCAAATAATGTACTTTTGCAACAGTGTTAATTTCGTTGACGAAGACGACGACGAAAAATATTCGTCAACAAACCTTTTTTCTGTGACTAAGACGAGACGTTGACGAGCTAAAACTAATATCTGATGATAAAAACTATGACGAAATTTGAATGTGAAAAATACGATTCTGAATTCAAGAGCACCCTCCACCAGAAATATGTACGCTTGCAGATGGAAACTTTTCACTGAGTGGTGTTCTCAGCGTGAAGTGATTCCAGAGCAATGTTCTGTGCCACTGGTGTTATGTTTTCTGCAGTCCCTGCTAGGGAATAACAGGGCACCTTTCACCCTAAGAGTATATATAGCCGCAATTTCTGCACAGCATGTATTTGTTAATGGACAACCTTTGGGATCTCATAATTTAGTCGCTTGTTTTCTTAAAGGTGCTCAGAGATTGCGCCCTGCTCAGACTGCTAGGTGTCCCGCGTGGGACCTCAGTCTGGTTTTAAAATCACTTACACAGCAGCCTTTTGAACCTATGGAGCAAGGTGATCTGAAGTGGATTTCATGGAAAACAGCATTTCTTTTGGCTATAACATCAGCTAAACATGTTGGTGAGCTCCATGCATTGTCAGTTAGTGAGTCCTGTATGCGTTGGAATGCAGATAAATCAGTGGTGACATTGTGGCCTAACCCTTCGTTTCTCCCAAAAAGAATGTCTGCGTTGTTTAAGAACCAGGCGATCGAGTTGACTCCACTTAATCCTACGGTGGGAGGAGCACAAGATGGTAATCATACTGAGCTTTTCTGCCCAGTGAGAACCCTGAAGGGTTATCTGAGAGCGACAGAGAATCTGCGGCATTCGGACCAACTTTTCGTTTGCTATGGTGGACCAAAGAAGGGGCAGCCTCTGTCAAAACAGAGGTTGTCGCACTGGGTGGTAGGAGTAATTAGCCAGGCATATAAGGTCAATAACCTTAAAGTGCCAGCTGGTATAAGGTGTCATTCGACAAGAAGCATATCAACATCTTGGGCAGCACTTAAAGGTGTTCCTCTAATTGATATTTGTGGAGCTGCTAATTGGTCGTCTGCTGATACCTTTTCTAGATACTTCAGAGTTAATGTGGCAACCTTTGATACTATGGAAAGAGCAGTACTACGGGGATCCTCGACTCCTGATTAGATAGGAGAAGTCTCCTCGTGACTTTGTTGTTATGAGTCATCCAATGTAAGCACTTCCTCTGGCGGTCAGTAAGAACGAAATAGAATGAGAGTTACGCATGTAACTGCGGTTCTATGAGTTCTGGATGACCGCCAAAGCACTCTGTCACTTGAAGTCTGGGAGAGAAGATTTTGTAAAGACAGTCTGCCAGATGTCACGGGGTTAAATAGGGGAGATCTCCATGACATTCTGGGTCACGTGATGACTTTGTTGTTATTAGACTCGACCTGTGCATGAGCAAGAGAGATAATATTCAGTGTAAGCCAGAACTCATAGAACCGCAGTTACATGCATAACTCTCGTTTTCCATTAAGTAAAGTAAAGTAAAGTAAAGTAAAGTAAAGTAAAGTAAAGTCGTGACGTATTGTCAAGTATGGTGACCCATACTCGAAATTGGTGCTCTGCGTTTAACCCATCCAAGTGCACACACACAGCAGTGAGTAGTGAACAAATCCACACACACACACACACACACACACACACACACCGTGAACACACACCCGGAGCAGTGGGCAGCCATGCTGCGGCGCCCGGGGAGCAATTGGGGGTTCGGTGCCTTGCTCAAGGGCACCTCAGTCGTGGTATTGAGGGTGGAGAGAGCGCTGTACATTCACTCCCCCCACCTACAATCCCTGCCGGCCGGGGACTCGAACCCGCAACCTTTCGATTACGAGTCCGACTCTGTAACCATTAGGCCACGACTTCCCCAGTGCATTTGTCATTTTCGAGAAAGTAACCTGCTGCAATATAGCCTACCGTGAATTAACAAAGTCGACACTCAGAGACTGTGTTTCAAATCCAACCTGTCTCATGGCATTTACGTACCAGGTGCACTTTTTAGCGAGACACGAAATACGTACGAATAACTACATATTACTGCAGTTTCAGTTTCCTAAAGAAACAAACACTAGTAAAGGCAGTAAAACTCCGACACCTTTTACTCCTTTTCATACAAATTTACAGAGTTTTGATTAATAAAGCGTATTTTTCGCACAATTACTTTAAGAATATCATGTTACAACTTCAAAACAATATTAATATGCTGGGAGATTTGAAAACTGATGCTTTTGAATGTTAGCATAGCACATATCCAGCCTCGTATCTATGGGTTTTCATACACGGAAAGTTTGGTCGGTAGCTCACGGAGTACGGAGCCATACTTAGGAGACGAGGAGCTCCGGTTTGAATCCTGTGTAACTACAGTTCGACAAAACAGTTCAAATCTGCATAAAAGGAAGTTGAAATGGCACGGTTGCATCAACAAATACGTTTTTATACCAGTTTTGCACTTGTTAACACTATCTGGTAGGTTTAGGGTTGGGTTTGGTGTAGGGCATATTTCCAACACGATAGAGCATTAACTTTTAGGGACAGACCCCGGATATTTGAATTCTGAACTGCCGCAGTACGTACCTGTAGCAACATAGTAAAAATACAGCAATACGTACCTATATCAACATAAAAACACAGCAATACGTACCTATATCAACATAATAAAAACACAGCAATACGTACCTATATCAACATAATAAAAACACAGCAATACGTACCTATATCAACATAATAAAAACACAGCAATACGTACCTATATCAACATAATAAAAACACAGCAATACGTACCTATATCAACAATAAAAACGTGCCAGGGTTCACGTATTTAACCTGTGTTTTAGCACCACTCAGTGGACATTTCTCTTTGAAACTGCAGCGAAACGTGCAGTAAGGTACATAAAACGGTGTCGCACAGAAAGTGCACAGATGTACGTATTTTTATGAGACCAGGTTCAAATTTGTTCAAATCACACCCTACACACTCATTCACTATTCCCTACATGAGTTTACTAACATAGTCCACCTGACAGAGAGAATGAAAACTAATGAATGAATTCAGACACTGATGAACACCTGCTGTTAATGAGCAGAATCACTGATGGAAAGAGAAACAAGAACTTTAAATAAGAGATGAGCAAAAACACGAGCTACAACAACCACAGCCTTAGATAAAAAAAACTGAAAAAATTAAGACTCTTGAGATGAGGAAGATTAAACAAGCTTCACTCATTACTTACTAGATTGACTTTATTTCTGTCAGATGTCTACAAAAGTTTTTACTAAGAATTATAGAGGTTTAGATGTTGGTTTTATTGTTTCAGTTGACCCATACAGCAAAACAATTACGTAAGTATATTTTGACCTCTGTATATTTCAGTCCAAAGAAAGCATTTTCTTGCCACAGTAAAATACATTTAGAAATATATTTTGGTATATGATGGTTGAAACTAAATATATTTACTATTTAAAAAATATATTTCATTGAGCTTCACTGTTTGCAACATATATTTAGCATATATTTCAAATATATTTCTTTGCCATATGGAGATGTTACCATTGTGGAGATCTGTGTTTACTTTAGTTGGGCTCCTGGCCTTTGACTTTTGCTTATTTTCTTGCTATAACTGTGTCTTTAACACACATTTACTATGGCAATGTTGTTATGGTTGGTAAGATGCTTCTGGCCATTGCAGTCATCATCACTATCTACCCTGTTTCACTGAACTAGTTCATGCAATAATAAACGAACGCTCTTATATATTTTTGGATTATGCCATCCCTGTGGTGCACGACATTAATGCTAGGACAATCAGAAAATACAAAAGTATCTATTTTGAGCTTTAAACAACAAGCGAGACATCAAGAATCAGCAAATGAATCTCAACAATGGTGACAATTAAAAGCTTCATGCTGCAATGCATGCTGGGTTCCAGCACAGGACAAAACTCACCCATGACTCCCAGCATGAATTACGGCATGAATAAATTATGCCACTGAATTTTCCACTTATTTTCTTTTCTAGTTGCTTTTGTTTTAGTGTTAAGGTTTATTAGCATGTTTTGTGATGTTCAGAATTGATCTGTTTATTCATTTTGTTGATTGTCACCGTTGTTGAGATTCATATGCTGAATCTTGATGTGTGTTTTATAGCACGTTAGGTTTTCCTTTTTTGTGAGTGATGTGTTTAACAGTCTTTCAAAACAGTCTGCTCATTCTTATGTTTTAATGTATTATTACAACATTGTTTTTCAGAGAACATTGAATAAAATCAGTGAGCTTGGGGCTTAATGATGATTATGTCATTACTGAAACATAATCAACAACACTACGTGTTTTTTGTTTGCTCTTTTTTTGCTACAACAGATGTGTTTAAACACATGGTTTCAAGACCAAAAAAAGTTAATGTTAAAATTTCAAGGGTCAAGAGCCCAACTAAAGCAAATCTCCATCATGGTATTGTTAAAAAGATTCTAAACCTCTGTTAATTCTCAAAAGGATCTTCTGTAGAAGTCTGACAGTAATAAAGTCAATCCGGTTAGTAATGTGAAGCTGGTAATGCTGTTTCAGGAGTTGTTTAGTCAGATTGTGAGAGATTTAATGTCTTCTTTTATTTGATTTGAGTTCATCTAAGGCTGTGGCTGATGTTAGGTGTGTTTTTCTTTGTGCTGCCAGTAGATTACTATAAAATTAAAAAGGAAAAAAAAGGAAAAAACAGTAATAAACTGTAAAACGTAACAGTCAGATTTACCAAATGAGATGTTAATTTGACTGAAATATTAGTGAAATTTCATAGAAAAAAAAACAGTTATGCAAAGTCATAAACTGATGAGAACAAATATTAAAATTAATTGTATTTATGTATTTTTGCACAGGACAGATCTGTTAGCTTAATGTAGTTTTGTGGGTCACCATAGTCTCACGCTGGAGAGTAGAGCCTGTGCTTCAGTCAATGATGAGCCACAAACACTGATGTTTTGCTGCTTTATTTAAAGGCAGTAACTGTGCAATTGCTGTTGCAGTGACTCATTGCTAAGTACTTTAGTACATAAACGTGTGCTATTGATAGTTAGTGACAAACTGCAAAGATTTGAGTAAAAGTCATGTTTTGACTGTTTTATTGTTACACATTAAGTATTTGCAGTTTTATAATAAGAAATTTTTTTTTTAGTGGACTCAAATGAAATAAGTTCACAATACTGACACCACGTAAACATTAGTTTTTATACTTGAATGGTTTGAAGCAATCGATTTCCCAAATGAAATGAGCATGGTATTATAACGGTAGCATACTGTAAAAAAAGGAGAGAGCTGTAAATGAACAGCACACTACTGGAACAGCTGCCAGTATTTTACCGCGATTTTACAGTGCAAATTTTTTACAGTGCTGCCATAAGTATAATTATTTAAAAAATACATATTTATTTATTTGTTTGTTTGTCTCTAAGGACAATTTTTTTTTAACATATTGTAGATCTACCTTAAAGATGATTTTTAGTTTGCTTGTTAAGCAAAACTCCAGTCCATTTGCATGGAAACTACACCCTGAAAAAACCCCGAAACAGCTTTCTAGATATTTAAAATGTAAAAATCAGTCAAAACATAGTTGACAATAAAAGTAATAGTTGACTCAAGTAACATAGTTAACTGCACAAATTGTTCAATTTTAACATCTTTTAACTTAAAATGTATTTGGGTCAAAGACATTAAGATGTCGGCATCAAAATAAATTTACAAAAGTGATTTTATATCCATAGAAAACACATTACATGTAAGTAAAGTGTCTACTTTTAAGGTTTTAAATAAGTTTTTGGAGAATAAAATGTCAAAATTTGGTTGAAATAGTGTTCATTCAGTGTAACACAATATTTATGTAAAAAGTCAAACAACATGCTTATTCTGACTTGTGCATATTAAAATATATAAAAGAATAAGGGAGCATATTAAATTTTATTGTGTTTTAAATTAGTAAAAAATTCTTACAGCCAAATGATCAAAACCTCGGATAGTGACAAATTTTAAAAATGTAAAATTACAACTAATTAGTATTTGGGGTGAAAGTAATTAGTCTTTTAATATGTCATAAATTGATTGTTGTTGTAAATATGCCTGACAAGATTGTTACACTTGTAGGATATCAGAGACTGAATCAGACAAAGTGAAGCTGCGATCAGAACATTGAAACATGAGAAGCTGAGATTCCAGAAAGAGAGGCTCCAAGAAACAGGATATCATAAATCTGTCCGGATTCCTAGCTCCAACTAGCTGAAGCAATCCTAACTTAGCAAGCCTCTTTCACCAAACAGCTTACAACCTTGAGACAAAATAACACTTATTGATAATTCCAATTCAAGAAGGAGACTGTAAAATTTGTTGCAAATAATCAAGACTGATTGTCAAAGAGATGGCCATCACGTGTTCCACGATTGAATTCACGAGCTTCCTTAGACTGACTTCTCCCCCACATAGAAGACAGTCCAAACCAACATTGCTTTGTCTAAAGAACACGCCTTCGTTCACCTTAGAACTATACAAAGACTTTCTTTTTCATATGCCCATAAAATCATCCTAAAAGGACATTTTTATGCAGAACCCCACATATGATTTTAATATCCTTGTTTTAATCACTCATTGTGTATGTCTTGCTTTTAATAAGTATTGAATAGCTGAAGTATTAATGTTCATGTTTAGTATGTACGAGTTTGAAAATTCATGCTTTAAGTGTTTCTTCCAATCAATTCTTTGTCAAATGTATCATAGTCTTGTTATAAAATCAATGTTGAAAAGGTATACTTTGCACGAGCCTGTAAAGTTTGGACCTCTGACTGAACAGATAACAAGTTGATTTATGATTTGGTGGAGGAACAGAGCAACACCCCAAGCAAGGACAGTATCTAATTGGTCAAGACGTCCAGAGGGGACGGTCTGGAAGCAGAGTTTAAAAACTCAGGACACCATCAAACTCTCTCTTAGCTCTCTTAGCACTCTCGTCCCTCTCACCGCGTGCTGCTCTTTGAGCGTGCTCTGGCCCACGTGCCATAATGAGAAGAAAACCACCCAGTCTCGTTACATCCTTTTATTTTTATTCTTTTACTTTAGTTTCTTTTCTTTCCGTGGAGTTTCGTGTGTTAATGTAAGTTTGCTACAAAGTCCAGCTCCGACTGCACTCGCTTCAAACTTCGAGCAGAACTCCGCATCCTCAGCCAACGCCCAAGACCTCACCTCAAAGACTACTGAACTTCCAGCCAATCAGACACTTCGGGAAACCCCCCTGTCTGCAACGACTACACAAAGGAAACGCAAGTAACGCCTCCAAGTTCTGAATTGGTGATTTTAATATAAATCTTGGCCTCATTGAGAAACTCAAAGCGAGGGTTAAATAAGTGATTGATAGTTGTTCAGGTCTATGCAATTGAACATATTGCTGTAAACTTGGGATTTCACATTTCCATTCTCTTAAACTCATCCTTTCCTCACTTTCTCTCTTCCTGCAACGTGTGAATGTGTGAATGCTTGTGTTCATGTGTCAGATTAGTTTATGTCTTAGGTTTATATAAATAAAATCTGATTTATATTGAAAGAGAAGTATCTTGTGTTTTCTGCTCATAAGTTAATGTCTTAATCTGCCGATCTTGTTACAATGCTGTTTAATAGTGTTTTCACTATATTTGGATTTTAATATCCAGTGCAGAGTTTGTTATGCGGCTCGTTCAGTGAATCGCCGTAACACTGATTCTGTTCAAATCCCTATAAAATCATAAATGATTCCCTTTGAGCTAAATTAAACTATTTCTTTAAATTACATATTAATATTATAAATGTATAACCCCTACATATTTATTGGTGGAGAATGCTTGGGCAGATTAATCTAAATTGTGAGCATAAACCAAGTTATTTCATCTTTTTCTATTGCCGCGGATGAGAGACGAGACTATAGTGTGTGTGTGTGTGTGTGTGTGTGTGTGCGCGTGCGCGTGAGTGACGTCAGCTGCGCGCGCCCCGCTTGAATGAATGAAGACAGCAAAAGAGCTTCTCAAACTGCAGTAAGTGAACTTAAAGTTAACATCTGAGATCGTACAATAAGGTCGAAATTGAGCGTGTTCCTCTCTTTCTGTAATGCCTTGTTTTATAGATGAAGTGATGTCCTGCGGGTTCCAGGTCAGTCAGTAGCTATTCTCCTGAATCTCAGTCTGTTAGCAGAACGAAGCTAAACTGCAGTGATTCAAAGGGAAATAAATCAGTGGATAAAGAATAGTTTTGAGCGTGTTCCTCAATCCTATTTATCAGAGCCATTATTATTCATAGTTTGATTAGCAGTGCGTGTTCCATTGTTAAATCATCTATGACTCCCTCAGTTAAACATTAGACAATAACGCTCGTATGTTTGTGTAACTGTTCACTGAGGGAAGTTAATCTCGCTCAACACTGCGTGTGTCCGGGAGATTTTAATGGGAGTTTTTAAAAAAGCTTTATCAAGTAAAGTTTAACTTTGAACCAACAGCGAAGAAAACCTGTTGTGTTTGTGTGTCCAGAGAAACTGGCACGGCTTCTGATACAGCACTGTTTCCCTGCAGCACCAAGCTGTTATTGAATAAGTTTAACTCTGAACGAACTGAGAGTTTAAGCGCCACATCGCAGAACAACTAAAAGCGGTGTTGTTTATTTGTACAGTGTTGAAATGCGCTGACATTTCATGTAACATGCTTAACTGTACTGGAATGCAACAATTCATGTGCTAATCCACTAGAGTTTGTTTTGGTTTCCACAGTTACGATTGTGACATGGAAGTCTTAACCTACTTCCGGAGCAACTTTGTACTGCGCACGCGCAGCACATCGATGCTGATGTAAACAAACTCATGCTGTTGCTAAGCTAACGAAACGGTTGTGTTTACATTGAAGTATATGCTAAAGCCATTAGCCTCAAAGGTTAGCAGTTAGCATTAACATCCAGTGGTTTAATACAGTGTGTGTGTTTGAAAAGCTAAAGTGGTTTAACCCTTTAAACACCTCTCAACTAATAGACTTGTTGGTCTTTCTTATTTCTCTAATTTCTCACTTCTTACCACTTATTTGCATTTTACTAGAAAGGGAAATACTAGTTCACAATTATTAATTGTGCCAAATTCAAAATTTAATTAAAACATTAAATTTATTTGGAATCATTCAAATTTCCCTCAGATCATTTCATATGATCAATACTTCTATTATTCTCTTCTGGGCCTAATCATTTTAGATACAAATAAGTATTGAACTTGGAAAGTTTAAGTAAACTTGTTCTATCTAATTGATTTATTACCCATATTAATAGATTCTATTCAGACTTATACTCACTCATTACTTTATTTGCGTTTTATTCCCTCATTCTTCCTGTTTTGGTTATACACTTAGCCACTATTTTTATTTACTGATTTCCTCCTTTATTTAATTTCAATTTTTGTTTATTTTTGACATTTATTAATTTTTATTTTACTTTGTCTCACCTGAGCTTTAATAGGAGACATTGTTATACCTCACTACGAGTTCAAATAAATTAAAGAGACAAATCTCTTGCACCCAAAATTTTATTTTTGTTGATTAGTTGTGGAGCAACTGACAACAACTCGCAGTCGGGCATAACTGCTTGCTAGTGGACCCCATCCACTCAATTTACTGTCTCTTTCTGTTCTCTCCTGCTTTCTTTCATCTTCACTTTTCACATTTGTGGGGACCTGTAAGAACCATCAATCAATTCTAAGTGAATGAGATACACAATCTTGTCAAAAGGACTAATCATCTTTACGAATTTGATTGTAATCGTTCTTCCTAACCTGTCCTCCCTACATTAAAAATGCAATCAAAATTTTTACATTTCATGCAACGCTGAGATCAATTTTAATAGAGAAGTTTTGAGCAACCGTCGCCTTTGCAGCCTCCCTGGTGAGCGGTCCAACTGTAAGGTGTGAGTTGTCAATCCTGTCAGACTAAAAAGAGATATCAGAATTATTATTATATTCATCTGTCTAGAACAGAGATTTAATAATATTGTTTGCCTTCTTGATAACATTTAATTGAAAAAATAAAATAAAATAAAATAATTTTCTTCATTTGAAAAAAAAACGGGAATTGTTTATTTTAATTGAATTTGCTTTTCACCTGTTTCTCTCTTTCCCCTCTTCTTCATTAGAGTGATGAAGTCTTCACATCTTTAGTCTACCACCTAGACACCCTGAGACCAACACAGTCATCACCACACTACACTAGTGGTTCAAAATCACTGACACAACACTTAGTTGCCTCACCACACCTAGGCTTTTACTCCACACAGATCTGTGTCAGTCTCTCTTCTCCCTTGCGTGCCAACATGCCGCAGACTGCAAACCCCTTTGCACAAGGGGAAGATGGGAACACTTGGCTGAGAGGCACGACAGACAGCCTCACCCCCAAGACCCTTGAACTGTTATTATTTTTAATAATAATCCTAATCCTGAGAAGATTCCTGACACAAGATTTAAGTCAGAAGAACAACCATGAGGAGCTAGTCAAAATCTCCAGCTCTCTAAGCTATGCCTTCACAACCCAGCTGAAATTGAGCGTCAAGCATGTCACCCACCTTCAACGCCGCATATACAAGCTGGAAGTGAAAGTTCAAGATCATCTCAAAGCACCCAACGAGAGGGAGCAGGAATCAACGGAACAAGTTAAGGAGCTCCAAGCAGCCCTGACAGCAGCTCAGCTCGACCAACAACATGCAAAGGCTGCCCAGAAAGACCTGGTAAACAGACTCCAGTATGCTGAACAGCTCCTAGAGAAAGCCAAGCATGACATCAGCGACAAGAATGCTGAAATCAGTGCCTTGAAAGACCACCTTGAAAGGTACAGTTCTAAAATAGACAATCTGACCCAACAAATAGACGATACCAACGATCAACTCTACATGGTCAGAAAAGAACTTAAACATGCTTATGAGCAGAAACAAGAGCCAAGGCGAGAGAAACAGCTCTCAGCCTCACCTCTGCTGAGCAGAGCAGAGTCCCACATCCAAGAACTGGTATACAGCGAAAGAAGCGAAGAGCCACAACCCAAAACCTCACCTGCCGTCGCCACAGAACTCTTTCCTGTCAACGAAAGAAAACCTCCCATCCAAGCAGACCTCCGAGCTGCACATGGGATGACCGTCAAAGACCTCGACAAGCTGCCTAAAAACATCAGCAAGTTCAACCCGAACTCCACAGAGGGCCACACCATCCAGGCCCATCTTCAAGATATCGACTTCTATCTGGAAACGAGACCTCATGTGACTGACAGAGACGGGTTGTACCTCCTTAGAGCCACGTCCAGTTCCGAGGTACGAAACTTTCTAGATCGACAGCCCAGTCGAACGAAGTCAGACTACCAGCTACTTCGTGAAGTCCTGATTAAAGAGTTTACAGACTCTGAATCTGAACATGGACTGTTAACTGCCTTAGAAACCAAACAAGGTCGACAAGAGGCTACACATGCTTACTACAACCGACTCCGACAAGCCTACTTCGGTGCACACAACGAACCTGACCTTGAAGAGGATGTGAACTTCAAAAGCCTCTTCCTAAGAAATCTGCACCCTGAAGTCAGCCACCATCTAGGCGTCATGGCCTGTCCACGCTCCATGACCATCCAACAGTTGCGTGACCTAACACAGAAGGCCTACAACAAGCAGAAGATGGCCTCAAAGAAAGGTAACAAAACCTCCACACTCTTGAACTCTGTCAACAAAGACTCAAGCTTTGCACTGGACGACACCCAGTTGCATCACAACACCAGAGTCCTCCATCAAGAGCACAGAGAACGTGACCCCTATGTCCACGACAGCTATCAACCCAACCGCTGGAAAAATCCATGGGACCAGCCACACTTCTCAAGAAACCATAACAACTGGAAACCTAACCAGACATCCAAAGGTAATCGCCTGACTCATCCAAGAGCGACTCGTGTGGGTAAGCGACAACGAAACCCACCTCAGCACCACTCAGACATGCACAGTGCTGAGTATGCACAAGAACAAGACAGCTTACCATCAGAAGACATGGAACAAGTCATGAAACAACTGAACGAGTTCTTTCAAGATAAGCTGAACACGGATGACTACAAAATTGAGTCATGCTCGCTGTGACCAGCGACAGAACGGAAGGCCGGTGATCACATGGTACAACACCATATCAGAGATGACAAGCACCTGTTCAACAACCACCCAGAATGAACAAGTCTCTCACGGCCAACCTTTGATGAAAACTGAGGTACCAGAGAACATCACCTCAGTCACCCATCACTCACTAGCAAACTGCTAAATGAACTCCAACTTCAAGAACCACATTCATGTCTGTGCAACAGCAACCACCAAAGCACAGAAGGTCAGAACGTCTGCCACATCCAGAAGGCAGCACAAGAGGAATGCAACATAGGAGACGAAGTTTGCATCCCAGCTTCACACAGCCATGCCAAACTACCTCCGACTGTCTGCTTAAGAACTTCCTGCCTTGCTGGACTGACCCCCATGAGATCATGGACATGCCCTCATCCACGCCAAGGATGCAGAGAGCCAGTCTTCACTGACATACCAGAAAAGGGGGGAGACAACACAGACTGAAACAGATCTGACCACACCTACACTACACCATTAACACACATAACATTAATTACACCCAGAGGTAACCACATCTACTGATAATACATTCCACAAACATATTCTTCTCACAAGTAGAATATACAAATTAGAGCATAACATGAAGTTACATACACCACCATGAAGAAACATGCAGCTATCCTCACAATAGGTAGAGCACCTGACACTAAGTTAAGGTACATGACTTCCTAGCTGCACGACATCCTAGCTCAACAGAAGTTGCAAACCACGCTAGGAAAACTCACAGCAGCTTAGCATTGTTTTGTTCTTCTTTCACCTATACTTTTCCTTCCCCTCTTTCTTTAGTAGGTGAAACACCTAGACACCCTGCAAGGGTCAAAGGTCTGATATTAGGATTGACTCGTCACACCTAATACCCGCAAGCCACTCTAAACTGAATGGAAGCCAGAGAGCTCCATGCACGATAGGTCAATTCATTTTACCACAAATGATGTCACTAGAAACTAAAGGTGAACATTCTTAAGTTAAGACAACTTAGAAGGAACAAACAAATTTAATCACAAAACTTGATCGAAGAATCAAAGTATTGAACCGAATTAGAACGACAATTTCTAAATTGAACTGTTCAAATTACTAAACTATACTGACTAATTGAATATAACTGTCTGTACCTCAAATAACCTGAGGCCCTGCACCAGTACAGTAACTGTCATGGAGGTGTTGTCTTGTTGTTTGCTGTGTTTTTGTCTGCTTCTTCTGCCTTTGTTTTTCCAGCGCTCGACGACGTCTTCAACTAAACACCTCGCCGATCGAAGGGGGGAGATGTAGGATATCAGAGACTGAATCAGACAAAGTGAAGCTGCGATCAGAACATTGAAACATGAGAAGCTGAGATTCCAGAAAGAGAGGCTCCAAGAAACAGGATATCATAAATCTGTCCGGATTCCTAGCTCCAACTAGCTGAAGCAATCCTAACTTAGCAAGCCTCTTTCACCAAACAGCTTACAACCTTGAGACAAAATAACACTTATTGATAATTCCAATTCAAGAAGGAGACTGTAAAATTTGTTGCAAATAATCAAGACTGATTGTCAAAGAGATGGCCATCACGTGTTCCACGATTGAATTCACGAGCTTCCTTAGACTGACTTCTCCCCCACATAGAAGACAGTCCAAACCAACATTGCTTTGTCTAAAGAACACGCCTTCGTTCTCCTTAGAACTATACAAAAGACTTTCTTTTTCATATGCCCATAAAATCATCCTAAAAGGACATTTTTATGCAGAACCCCACATATGATTTTAATATCCTTGTTTTAATCACTCATTGTGTATGTCTTGCTTTTAATAAGTATTGAATAGCTGAAGTATTAATGTTCATGTTTAGTATGTACGAGTTTGAAAATTCATGCTTTAAGTGTTTCTTCCAATCAATTCTTTGTCAAATGTATCATAGTCTTGTTATAAAAATCAATGTTGAAAAGGTATACTTTGCACGAGCCTGTAAAGTTTGGACCTCTGACTGAACAGATAACAAGTTGATTTATGATTTGGTGGAGGAACAGAGCAACACCCCAAGCAAGGACAGTATCTAATTGGTCAAGACGTCCAGAGGGGACGGTCTGGAAGCAGAGTTTAAAAACTCAGGACATCGTAAAATTCTCTCTCTTAGCTCTCTTAGCACTCTCGTCCCTCTCACCGCGTGCTGCTCTTTGAGCGTGCTCTGGCCCACGTGCCATAATGAGAAGGAAAGCAACATAGTCTCGTTACATCCTTTTATTTTTATTCTTTTACTTTAGTTTCTTTTCTTTCCGTGGAGTTTCGTGTGTTAATGTAAGTTTGCTACAAAGTCCAGCTCCGACTGCACTCGCTTCAAACTTCGAGCAGAACTCCGCATCCTCAGCCAACGCCCAAGACCTCACCTCAAAGACTACTGAACTTCCAGCCAATCAGACACTTCGGGAAACCCCCCTGTCTGCAACGACTACACAAAGGAAACGCAAGTAACGCCTCCAAGTTCTGAATTGGTGATTTTAATATAAATCTTGGCCTCATTGAGAAACTCAAAGCGAGGGTTAAATAAGTGATTGATGGTTGTTCAGGTCTATGCAATTGAACATATTGCTGTAAACTTGGGATTTCACATTTCCATTCTCTTAAACTCATCCTTTCCTCACTTTCTCTCTTCCTGCAACGTGTGAATGTGTGAATGCTTGTGTTCATGTGTCAGATTAGTTTATGTCTTAGGTTTATATAAATAAAATCTGATTTATATTGAAAGAGAAGTATCTTGTGTTTTCTGCTCATAAGTTAATGTCTTAATCTGCAGATCTTGTTACAATGCTGTTTAATAGTGTTTTCACTATATTTGGATTTTAATATCCAGTGCAGAGTTTGTTATGCGGCTCGTTCAGTGAATCGCCGTAACACTGATTCTGTTCAAATCCCTATAAAATCATAAATGATTCCCTTTGAGCTAAATTAAACTATTTCTTTAAATTACATATTAATATTATAAATGTATAACCCCTACACACTGAATTACATTTTAGTGGGTGTCTTCTGTAAATCAGGGAGAAATGCATGATATTTATTTTTTGCTCAGAAAAACAAACAAAATTGCAATTAAATTAAACAGAAAACATTTTTTTTGGGGGGGCAAAAACAACAATTTAAAGCAGTATTACACTTATTGTTTTTATGCTTAAACCCTTTTTCATCTTTGACCCATTTAAATGTTATGTTTCAACTTGCAGATATATAATATAGCTAATTTTGTAAAATTACTGAAATATTCCTTAACTTAGTTGCCAGGTGACATGGTTGACCACTTCACCATTTTGAATCATAAATTCAATGGCAGGTCTTGTCTAGCCGGCCAAATGTTATTTTCTTGATCAGGTTCAATTTCAATAATTATTTGAAGAGAAACCATTAAAATACTGCAAACCACAACAATGTACCCAACATAATTGACAGGCAATTAATATAATCTATGATAATAGGTCACTGGAGATGAAATATAGAAAAAGAAAAATAACCATACCATTTACCATAATGTGCTTAAAATGTCTGGCATATAAGAAAATGACATAACGTGATGCTGGCCACACGGTTTTGTAATAAATAATTTTTTTTAGTAGTTTTTCTTTTTTTTTTGTTTGGTAGTAACTTGAAGTAACATGAGTAAAATTAAAAATGTTATTATTTGAAAGAAATAAGACATTGACTTCATTGATTCTTGATCTTCATTCATTATTTTGAAGACACAGCTCAGAAAAAAAGCAGACATTGTATAAAGACAAATTGAAAACCATAATTGTGTACAAAATATTTGTGTGAGATTATAGTATGTTTTCTCTTGGAAAACTGTTAAAAATATAATGAACATCAGTGGACATGAAATGTAACCTAAATTATAGAATGACCCACTAATTATAATCAATTATAACTACAGTTTCATACATAAATGAAGAGCAATGTGTCCGCAGAGGAGAACCACTGACCTATCGAAAAGGATTTATTACAAGGTACTTATCAATACTTACATGTGGTTTGTGTCTCACAAGCTTGTTTCTTAGGATATGTTTCAAATATATGTGGGCTAATTATAATACTTTAAAAATAGACTGTAGAAACTGGAGCACTTGTCATAAGAAGTGTGAGGTTTGTTGTGAAAAAATAGGCTAAATATTAATGCTAAAAATGACTGCAGGTGGTTGAGCAATGTAGTGCAATCCAGCATGATAAACTGCACATATAAAACTCACCTCCAATCCCAGGGCGAAAGTTTCGAGCATAACCTTTCATTAAATCATCCAGATTAGGCAACCAGGATATTTCAATGTCTGCGCCAACATAGTCACCAATATCACTCGGCATGGCCCTACGGGAACAAAACAAACAAATGTTCTTCACTTTTTTCTATCACAATTTTATCAGAGATGCAGGTGTGAATATGTGACATGTAATTGCAGTTTGATAATCAGAATATTGAAATATATTATGGGGACATATTTGGTTGGAAGTGAACGTAAATACAGGCCAGATGGATGGACTGAAAAGGTGTGAAGGGAAACAGGATAAAACACCGAAACCGGACATTAAAAAGCAAAACAAAAACCCAAAACTTGCTGAGGGGCTTAATGGATGCTGGTTACACAATAAGAAACAAAATAAGCCAAAAATGATAGAAACAGAGCCCCAAATAGAACAAACAGACACAGACGTAGAACAAAATATGAACGGGGGCACTGAATCAGGAAGCTAAAGAGGTAATAAGGGCTATGGCAAACAGACATAAAGGAATATACACCTTTTTTCCCTATTGGTTTTAAAATATGGCTAAAAATTCTAGTTTGGAGAATTTCAAAACTGAAACAAATAATTTCAAATAATAAGGTTGTGCTGAAAATAATACTCATCTGTCAATTTGACTGAATGAGCTGCAAATGTTCCATCATGCCCTATTTTAGAATAACAATAATTTTAATCATTTTAATGAGACGTTGGTATCGCAATAATTTCTGTGGCAAGTGTTCTTTTTAGTCCAGTATTCTGTTCCTCCTCGCTATTTTCTTTTCTTTTTCTTTCTTTTTCTTCTGCAGTAACTATGAAAAAGAGAGCAGATACTGTGCAACTGTGGCCTGCTCTTTTGATTTAATAAACAAGATATCCCACGAATAATTCAATGCACTAAGAATCCCTCATTTTCCTTCCCAAATTCCCACATTTCTTTCCCAGTTTATTAATCTCTATTAGCGGTGTTTACTGGAAGAAACAGGGTATGCAATATTTGTATCTGTCAAAATTATGGGATGCTCTTGGAAATATCCATACATCATCCGTTAATGACGGAACATTTTTGATTAATGCAACAAACACATTACATAACATATTACTACAGTAATATTTAACTTATTTATGATCTGCTGAAAGTAATATGTTAATACATTTACATGTTTAAATTTCCTTTTAACGTTCAATGGTTTGAAGGGTGAAGAGAGTAATGCCACCTCATTGTATCAATTTTTGTTTTCCAATGCTTATTATTGCATTCGTAGAGCATGCTGACAGTTAAACAAGTTTATTAGCAGTCACCATGGGCCGATAGGAAAAAGGTGGCTAAAGGAACAAAATAAGGAAAGGAAACAGGTAAAACCAGCAACGGGCAAATAAGGAAAAGAGCTGAGATACAATGGAACTGACACGGGAACACGTGGAAAAGATCTGTTCTTGGTTACTTGTGGCAATAATTCACTGGGTTAGGGCTAATTTTGTTTGCACTGTTATGCAACAAGCCCTGTGATTGACATAATCAATTAAATCTTTAGAATTGGCTGTGGGGCTGTGTTTGCACTTGACTGGTTTGGAGATTCAGTGCTGGGATTCAACACTAATCAACAGTAGTACAACATAGATAATTTTACTAAACTGGAGATGAAGATAGTCCACATGAGATAAGGAGAACACTATGCCATTATGAGTTTCCTGTTTGTGAGGCTAGACACTGAAACGTGTTTGGATGAGTATGTGAAGAGTCCTTAATGAGCTGATTAATGATGGTCAGGTCTGAGTGGTTAGTACTCCAGAGACATGGGGGGGAGATTGAGAGCTTGGTGGAGATGTGACAATTACATGTTTATCACAGAATTAATGTAATTACCTGATAATATCAGATAAATTGCATGTTAAATGTTGTGATTTTGTGAAAACAAAATATCTTTTAGATGAATCAATAGAGATGGGTCACCTAGCTATATTTTACCAAGTGATTAATGTCTTTACTGCATTTTCCAACAGAAAAGCATTAAAAACTGCTAGATCTGATTACTTTTTGTCTCTTCTAGAAGAAAACAAACATAACCCCCGGTATTTATTCAATACAGTCACTAAATTAACGAACAATAAAGTCTCAACAGGTGTTGGCATTTCCCAAGAGCACAGCAGTAATGACTTTATGAACTACTTTACTTCCAAGATCGATACTATCAGAGATAAAATTGTAATCATGCAGCCGTCAGCTACAGTAACGCATCAGATGCACTAGAGGAACAATTCCACTCATTCTCTACTATAGGAGAGGAAGAATTGTATAAACTTGTTAAATCATCTAAACCAACAACATGTATGTTAGACCCTATTCCATCTAAACTACTAAAAGAGCTGCTTCCAGAAGTCATAGATCCTCTTTTGGCTATTATTAATTCATCATTGTCATTAGGATATGTCCCCAAAACCTTCAAATTGGCTGTTTTTAAGCCTCTCATTAAAAAACCACAACTTGACCCCAAGGATCTAGTTAATTACAAACCGATCTCAAATCTCTCTTTTCTGTCAAAGATACTAGAGAAGGTAGTATCCTCACAATTATATTCCTTCTTAGAGAAAAATGGTATCTGTGAGGAATTCCAGTCAGGATTTAGACCGTATCATAGTACTGAGACTGCTCTCATTAGAGTTACAAATGACCTGCTTCTATCATCTGATCGTGGTTGTATCTCTTTATTAGTTCTACTGGATCTTAGCGCTGCGTTCAACACTATCGACCACAACATTCTTTTAAATAGACTAGAACACTTTGTAGGCATTAGTGGAAGTGCATTAGCATGGTTCAAATCATACTTATCTGACCGGCATCGGTTTGTAGCAGTGAATGAAGAGGTATCATATCGATCACAAGTGCAGTATGGAGTACCTCAAGGCTCAGTACTAGGGCCGTTAGTTTTCATGCTTTACATGTTAAACTTGGGAGATATTATCAGGAGACATGGTGTTAGCTTTCACTGTTATGCTGATGATACTCAGCTCTATATTTCTTCACGGCCTGGTGAAACACACCAAATTGAGAAACTAATAGAATGCATAGTCGATATAAAAAACTGGATGACGAGTAACTTCTTACTGCTAAATTCTGAAAAAAACAGAGGTGTTAATTATCGGACCTAAAAACCACACATGTAATAACCTAGAACACTATCTAACACTTGGCTGCTCTGTCAATTCTTCTTCATCAGTTAGGAACCTAGGTGTGCTGTTTGATAGCAATCTTTCATTTGAAAGCCATGTTTCTAGCTATGGCTTTTATTCCTTCTCAGGATATGAATTCTTGATATCAACAATTCAATTTTTACTAGTTAAAATGCTAATTCTTGACACAAACGTTTCAGCTAAACTAAAATGATATTAGAAAACGTTCTGAAAAAGTAGAAAAAAGATCTGCACACTGTTAATCCCTTTATTTTAAATGTTTAAAAAGCGACGTTTCGGTCAGAAGACCTTCATCAAGCAAACACTATTTACAATTAGAAAACGTTCTCCCAACAATAATTCCTGAAGACCAGCCTGGTTTCATTAAAAATGGACAAATGGTTCACAATGATTGCAGATTATTTGATATAATAAACTGCTCTAAATCAAGGTCTCAATCTGAAATACTGTCATTAGGTGCTGAAAAGGCCATCAACAGGGTTAGGTGGGATTATCTCTTCTCCACATTTATTTAATAAATAAAGCTCTTTTATTCATCCCCGATGGCCTCAATATAAACAAATAAATATAGGGTCTGACTACTTTAGGTTAACACGTCGTAAATGTAGGGCTGCCTGCTACTGTATCAATAATGCGCTTTGCGTTGACGACTGAACCTCTGGCAATTGCTTTATAAAGCTAGGCTTCCTCAGCGTGATTTATTATTATACATTTTCGATTCATCTAAGACAGTTCCTATGATAATTTCTGCTTTAAAAACATTTAGACAAATATCAGGATATAAGCTCAATATAGGGAAAAAGTATACTGTCCAGTTAATGACCTAGCTGAAAAGCAATCTTCTGAAACCTTATCTTTTAAATTTAAAATACTTAGGAATCAATGTCACTGAAAGTCCTCTAGTTCACTTGCTTTGGTCCGGACCAAATACAATGTTGATTTTTTTTGTTTGGTGCGATCCGCTTTCACACTGTTCTTTTTGCAAGTGAACCAGAAATTGTAAACAAACCAACATGTGTGCTAAGGTCATCCATCCATTGGTTAATTCATTCAACTGTACCAGAGTTTGTTTGGAACTGGACCGAGATCACCTCTTCAGCTGGGTCTCAGTTCGGTTGTTTGGTCCGCACCCGGGTGTGATTGCTGTATTCACGAACCAAACAAGACAGGTGTGAATACACCCTAAGATATTTGCAGAACTGTTTAAGGAGAACTTTTCTAAACTACTCTGTACAACTACTTGAATTATTAGTTTTTCTCAGTCGATTAGCACAGCCATCCAAACACAAAATTACCTTTACCAAATAGTTCAATTTACTGCAAAATGAATCACTGCAATTTTTTGTAGTAATGCATTTATTAAAAGTAAATATTAACATAAAATCTATAGGTGTGTTCTCTATTGATTATAAAACTCATTCAGCTGTAGATGCACAAATATGCTAATGAAAATACATGTTTATTGCAATTCCTCAACAGGGAGTTGTGTCTTATATATATTGTGTAGAACTAAACAAAATAAAAATTGTTATCCAGCACCTGCTATCACCCATGAGAAAATAACTAATTGTACCTTTAAATTTAAAAACAAACTGTTTTGATGGCAATCTTTCATTTGAAAGCCATGTTTCTAGCATCTGTAAAACTGCGTTTTTCCATCTCAAAAACATATCTAAATTGCGACCTATGCTCTCAACGTCAAATGCAGAAATGCTAATTCATGCGTTTATGACCTCAAGGTTAGACTATTGTAATGCTTTACAGGGTGGTTGTTCTGCACGCTTGATCAACAAACTACAGCTGGTCCAAAATGCAGCAGCTAGAGTCCTTACTAGAACCAGGAAGTATGACCATATTAGCCCGGTTCTGTCAACACTGCACTGGCTCCTATCAAACATCGTATAGATTTTAAAATCTTGTTAATTACTTATAAAGCCCTGAATGACTTAGCTCCTCAGTACTTGAGTGAGCTCTTATCACATTATAGTCCTCCACGTCCGCTGCGTTCTCAAAACTCTGGCCGTTTGATAATACCTAGAATATCAAAATTGACTGCGGGCAGCAGATCCTTTTCCTATTTAGCTCCCAAACTCTGGAACAATCTACCTAACACTGTTCTGGAAGCAGACACACTCTTTTTGTCAGTTTAAATTTAGATTAAAGACACATTTCTTTAACCTGGCTTACACATAACACACTAATACACTTCTATTATTCAAATCCATTAAAGGATTGTTAGGCTGCATTAATTAGATCAACCGGAACCGGGAACACTGCCCATAACACATGATGTACTCGTTACATCGTAAGAAGAATGGCATCTACGCTAATATTTGTGTGTTTCTTTCTTATTCTGTTTCTCAGTCCGTGTCCGGATCAGATGGTGGATCGGCGCCGGGCGATGTCTCTCTAATCATCGGCGGAGGCCAGGACACCTGGATGAGCCCCGGGGACATATCCCCAGTGAAGATCTTGACTTAAATACAAGAAAATAATTAAAAATATAATAAAATACCTAACTAAATAATACTATTTTTGTTAGAAATTGCAACAATATAAAATAGAAATATAATAAATTTATACATTTAAAATTTTAATTAAAACAATAAGCAAACAATAATATCCTGGCCAGAGGAGAACTGGCCCCCGACTGAGCCTGGTTTATTCCAAGGTTTTTTTTCTCCATTCTTGCTGCGGTCGCCTCTGGCTTGCTCAGTTGGGGCACTTAATTTCTAGTGATTATCGTCAATTTGATTTCACAGACACTATTTAAACTAAACTGAGCTAGACAATGACATCTCTGAATTCAATAATGAAATGCCTTTAACTGAAAATTGACCGTTTAATCTTATAATTATACATTACTGACACTCTATCCTCCAATCTGATACTGTTAAGTGCTTTGACACAATCTGTATTGTTAAAAGCGCTATACAAATAAAGGTGACTTGACTTGACTTTTCCAAACTCCCTGAAAACTGCAGTTGATAAGCCCCTTCTGAAAACGCTTGATAACACCATGTTGACTATAAACCAATATCAAATCTTCCTTTCACAGGTAAGATTATTGAAAAGGTAGTTTTTAATCTGCTGAACAATTACTTGAACTCAAATGGATACCTGGACAATTTTCAATCTGGTTTCCGAGCGCATCACAGCACAGAGACAGCACTCATTAAGATAATAAATTATATTCGCTTTAATTCTGATTCTGGCAAAATATCAGTGCAGGTACTACTAGATCTTAGTGCTGAGTTTGACACCGTCGATCATAACATACTCCTAGTGAGACTGGAAAACTTGGTCGGGTTTTCTGGTATGGTACTCAAATGGTTCAGGTCATACTTTGAAGGGAGAGGTTATTATGTGAGTATAGGAGAACATAAGTCTAAGTGGACGTCCATGACATGTGGAGTCCCACAAGGCTCAATTCTTGCACCGCTCTTGTTTAGCCTGTATATGCTCCCACTAGGGGTGGGCGATTTGGGAAAAATATCATATCACGATTTTTTTTAGAAATATCACGATTCACGATTTTATCACGATTCTTTGTTTTACTATTTTGGTTTCACAAGTTGTCTGAGCATTACAGCCAAACTAGAAAGACAAAGATGCATGGCAGATATTTATGCCAAAGTGGGCGAAGATAAAAAATATTTGTCATTATTTTATCTTTCTTATTAAAAAATAAGAACAAAGATGCACATTACAAATACACATAATAAAACAAACGGTGCTTTATTTCCAGGTACAATAGGTGTATTTAGCAGAGCATTCAATGAAATTGAATGAACAAGTATAAAAATAAAACACTAGATAGACTGATTCCTAAAGCAACTGTATTAAAGTTTTTCAGTCAAGAATAGTGAGTGATTTTTCTCTTTGCGTTTGTTGTTTTGTTAACGTTACATGACTAGTTCCCCCAAAAATAAATATTCTGTCATCTGTCTGTCAATTCTGTCATAATGTTTTATTTTTATACCATCATTTACTCAAAAGTTGTTTTAAACCTGAATGAGTTTCTTTCTTCTGCTGAACATAAATGCTATTTTGAAGAAGGTGGAAAACCAAACAGTTGCTGGTCCTCAGTGACTTCCATAGGATTTTTCTGTCCTGCTATCAAAGTCAATGTGGACCAGCAACTGTTTGGTTACCCTCATTCTTCAAAATATCTTATTTTGGGTTCAGCACAAGAAATTAATAGAGGTTTGGGACAACATGTGAGTGAGTAAATAATGACAGAAATTACATTTTAGGGTGAACTATCCCTTTAATGACAGTCGACAGCATGTTTAGTGTCCTGTCCCTTTAAGAGCTGCACGCATCTATTATACAGACACGCATCCGTTTCTCTCTTAACTATTTACTTTCATTTTAGAGATAACCAATTGAGTCTATATGTAAACCTTGTGTGTTTTTGAAGTATTAGCGCAAAAGATAAGTTAGTTGAGTAATCAGGCGCTGTTAGACAGGGTTTTTTAGTGCGCATGCTTCAGGTGTATGCGCTCAGAAAAAGCGCACGTCAGACCAGCGCGCGAATGAAACATTTAACCAGTAAGGCTTGTGTGCAAATAATGTACTTTTGCGATCGCGAATAAGTGCAGTGTCCTGTCTGAGTAACTCTACTGCTGTATGTCGTGTTGTACAGTATATAGAGACGGCGGCGCCAGAACTGTATTTGATATAATGTGTGCTGTAGCACGATACTACGATATTTCTTCAAAAGCAGATCGTGGAGACATTTTTATCGTCCACGATCAAACATCGTCATATCGCACACCCCTAGCTCCCACTAAGTCAAATAATGAGAAAGAACCAAATTGCCTATTACAGCTATGCTGATGATACCCAAATTTACCAAGCCTTATCTCCAAATGACTATAGCCCCATTGACTCCCTCTGCCAATGCATTGATGAAATTAACAGTTGGATGCGCCAGAACTTTCTTCAGTTAAACAAGGAGAAAACTGAAATCATTGCATTTGGAAACAAAGATGAAGTTCTCAAGGTGAATGCATACCTTGACTACAACTAAAAATCAAGTCAAACATTTTGGTGTGATTCTGGAGACAGACCTTAGTTTCAGTAGTCATGTCAAAGCAGTAACTAAATCAGCATACTATCATCTCAAAAACATTGCAAGAATTAGATGTTTTGTTTCCAGTCAAGACTTGGAGAAACTTGTTCATGCCTTTATCAGCAGCAGGGTGGATAACTGTAATGGTCTCCTCACCGGCCTTCCCAAGAAGACCATTAGACAGCTGCAGCTCATCCAGAACACTGCTGCCAGGATTCTGACTAGAACCAGAAAATCTGAGCATATCACACCAGTCCCCAGGTCCTTACACTGGCTTCCAGTTACATTTAGGATTGATTTTAAAGTACTTTTACTGGTTTATAAGTCACTCAATGGCATAGGACCTAAATACCTTGCAGATATGATATTCAATGAATATAAACCAAACAGACCACTCAGATCATTAGGATCGAGTCAGTTAGAAATACCAAGGGTTCACACAAAACAAGGGGAGTCTGCTTTTAGCTATTATGCCGCCCACAGTTGGAACCAGCTTCCAGAAGAGATCAGATGTGCTAAAACATTAGCCATATTTAAATCAAGACTCAAAACTCATCTGTTTAACTGTGCATTTGTTGAATGAGCACTGTGCTACATCTGAACTAATTGCACTGTATATTTCTATTCTTAACTGTTTTAAATTAATTTTAAATCAATTTTTATATAATTTCCTTGCTTTTATTGTTGTGATTTAGTTTTTTAATTTCTTGTTTTTAGTGTTGTGATTTTTTTTTTTTAATTACTATTTTAATGCCTTGCCTTGTCTATAAATGATATAATTAACAAACAAGAATAGTGCCAATAATAGTAAAAAAAAGAATAGTGCCTCGTTGAAATCTGTCTCACTGTTATTCATAGGATTAACCACAGGGGTGAAGAGATGAAGAGATATGCCCTCATATCATATCTGGGTAAGCAGCCTCCATTGTCCCTGTGAGTTTTGTGCCTCCTGACCCACAGATGAATTGCTGAACATGAAGGAGTCGTGTGTGCTTCCAGGCCACCTTGAAACAATGTCTGTGATCAAACCCTTATGGTCACAGATCACCTGGCAGTTGGCAGCTGCATAACCTTTGTGGGTTATATACAAATGGTCATCCACAGATGGTGTAAGGATCAGGATCAAGTTTCCATCAATCACTCTGATGACCTGTGGGATGTGATGATGCGTTAAAAAATACTGTTGTATTTCTCTGATGTCCTGTCTTGATGCTGGAAATTGAATGTGTTCTGTAGCAAGTGGAAGTAATGCAATGGTGACCGCTTGAACAGCTCTTGACACTGATGCGTCACTTAGTCCAAGCCCATCACCAAGTACCTGGAGAAAACTGCCCGTTGCATTAAATCTCAAGGCTGCTAGGAGTTGGACTTCAGGGGACAAGGCAAAATTTCTTGAGGTAACACACATCAGCTGGGGTCCAATTCTATTCAGCAGTTGGGCTATTTGTCCTTTTGGCAGACGGTATCTCCCAATTATAGTCAAGTCATCAAGGATATTCAAGGGGTTATGATGCATTCTTGTTATGACGGTATTTAAAGTCACCAATCTACTTCATGGTTGTCTCCGTCTCTGTCTATATACTCTATATACTATCCTAACTTTAGGGGGAAGTCGTGGCCTAATGGTTAGAGAGTCGGACTCGTAATCCAAAGGTTGTGGGTTCGAGTCTCGGGCCGGCAGGGATTGTAGGTGGGGGGAGTGAATGTACAGCGCTCTCTCCACCCTCAATACCACGACTGAGGTGCCCTTGAGCAAGACACCGAACCCCCAACTGCTCCCCGGGCGCCGCAGCATAAATGCTGCCCACTGCTCCGGGTGTGTGTTCACGGTGTGTGTGTGTGTGTGTGTGTGTGCATTTGTTCACTACTCACTGCTGTGTGTGTGCACTTGGATGGGTTAAACGCAGAGCACCAATTTCGAGTATGGGTCACCATACTTGACAATACGTCACGACTTTACTTTACTTTACTTTACTTTACTTAACTTACTTGAACCATGATGTTATCAGGCTGTGATAATGTTCACATATCCCACTGCCTATCATCAATTTCAGTAATCACTTTAGGCCCTGCCTTGAAGAAATTGAAGGAATGGCATGCTTAGTAATTGTATAGATTACATCTTCCTTTAATCTATCGTATGCTTTGTGCTTCTTATAAATATGTATATTACAGAACACTGCTGGTAAAACATGTCTACAATAAACTTTTTTTGTCTGTACCTGTAAAAATGTATTGGCTATATTAGATGAAGAAACCAGCTCTGAGCAAACAAATACTTATTAAAAACAGAGGAAAAAATGTGTCATTAATATCTGTAAAATTAGTGTAATTAGGCAATTTTGGCAAGGGGCTGCAAAAATGATAAAAGCCTTGATTAAATTCAACAAACGTAATATTCTTGTCCTTCATATGTCCTAAACTTTAAGTACATTACTCTGACCCTTCCTGGCAGTGAAGCTCATGACAAATTGTCACATATGTACTGTTTAATTTCTGGAGGATGACCTCCTTAAAGGCCCTGATCTGAAGTGTTTCTCAACTTGTTTCTGCAAAGGCACAATGAATTCAAGTGGCATT
Organism: Barbus barbus; assembly: GCF_936440315.1. Lineage (NCBI taxonomy): Eukaryota > Metazoa > Chordata > Actinopteri > Cypriniformes > Cyprinidae > Barbus > Barbus barbus. The sequence goes on from NC_136756.1 coordinate 2,433,651, forward strand.
CACAGGTATCAAAGCCCCTTCCTTCTCTCTCTTTAGAAAAAACTGTGTGTCACGTCCAAGAGAAGTTCCAAATGAAACCTTTCGAGATCCTTCAGTAGAGCTGGCTTGACTACAGAGAGAGGTGCTACTTGTCTGGCTGTCTTTTCAAATCCCATTCACTCTGATGTTCCCATGCTATTTAATTTGCCTAATAGTCAAATAAATTAAGATTATATATCAATTAAACTAATAATTTTAAGCCAAAGCCTTGTACAAGGCAGAAGTCTGGTCCAATTCCACTTCCAAACCTCTCTGTCTGTATTAAGTGTATGCAAATATTACTCAAGGAACACTTGAACACTACAATAATAGAGAACGTACCTTATTTGAATAAAAAATAAATAAATAAATAAATAAAACGTTTATTGCACTTAAATTGAAAGGAAGCATTTTAAAAAATATATTCCAATTTTCACATTTTAAAGAAATAGCTTACACAAAAATTGAGGGTGAGTAAATTATGAAAAGTTTAATTTATGGGTGAACTATCCTTTTAGGTGTAATGTTCCTTTTAGGAGCTAAATCACACAGCAAACAGGGTGAACATTTTAAAATGTTCTGATGAACATACAGCATGTAGTACCAGATTGGGTGTGAAATTTAGGTTTCTGAAAAGTCCAAAGGAGACCTGACATAATGCATACATCGTACCACTGTTCCTGCAATGCTGTGAAAGAAAAAATCGAATAAAAAAAAAAATAAAAAAAAATTATGTTTTAACTTTTATGACAAAAATGTTATCATAACCTTTCCCACAATGTGAAAAAACAACAACAATAAACAACATGTGGGATGGTCCTAAAATAAGTATTAATACATTGCATAGCATTATGCATGCGTCTTGTTTTTTTTCTTTTTATCTCTTGATTTTGAAATTTGACCTACAATAGTGATGATTCTGTGAGATTCATCCCTAAAAAGAACAACACACAAGCTCGTAAGTGTGCTGTAAACAAGGGGCACAAGACCCTATGTGCTGATGCACATTCCCATGAGAAATGAACTGCATGTGAACTGAACAACACAAGCAAAGGGAGAGACGTGTGTATATGGGTCAAGCACAAGACATCCCATTTTAGTGTCCGCATCAATTTTACAAAATTGATTTTATATAAATAAAGAGAATGCAAGTAAAATGCCTATTTCCAATAACGTTTGTGAAAATAAAATAGCATGTGGATGAAATTATGTTCCATAGTCATTCAGTGTAACAGATATTTATGTAAAAATTAAACAACACTTATTCTGACCTGTATGTACTTATTGTAATATAGGCTATAAAAGAAAACGTAATCGTTTAATTTTTTATATTTTAAATGATTGAAAACTGGGTAGTGATTTGAAGGATATAATGACAAAAATAGGTAAAGATTGAAAATTAAAATGTGGGTGGGGGCTGCAGTGTTATCCTGAAATACAGTCTTTTAATGTCATCTAATGACTCTTTTCTAAATAAGCCTGAAACGCTTTTTAGTGGTTGTTTTCTGTAAATCATGGTAAAAATGTACAATCACCTTTTTTAAGAAAAATAAATGAATTAAACGGGACTATTCTAATGTACGGGGAAAAATAGAGAAGTATTGAACTTTTATTGTTTTGATGCCTGAAGCCCTCTTTTGGCCCATGGTTGAATATGCCTATTTTAAACTGTACAGTCGAGCTCCACGGAAACGTACAGAAATGTTTATCACAGCATATTATTTACATCTAACTACATACCACCGGCGAAATTTTCATCATGAAAATCTGCCCCATATCCAAGCAACAAGGAGAATATGAGACACAAGCATAGTACTGTATGCGAATGACGCTGCACAGATTTAACAACCTATCTACATAATGACAGTATATTCATGATATCCATGAGAATTAACAGTTTTGGCTAAATTTATCTTCTGATCTACATGTTTAACATTAAATTTGTCATACAACGCTCCTTTCTGTTTAACGTTGGAGGCAGAAGCGTAAAATGCATCAATTCTAAGCCTCACTGGAAATATCATTTAATCCATCACTGAAGAGAGAGAGAGGTATCAGATGAAAATCTCAGATGCGTTTATTTACTGATTAAAGCCTGTTTGATAAAGGTTCTAAATGGGCAATATTTTGGCAATCAATTAAAGTGCTGCGTACTCGTATATGTTGCCAGTATGTCTGCAGCAGTTTTCTTCTGATCGTCACTCACACTATGTGAAGGACACGCATGCTCACCTGCTCATTCTGTTTCCTCCGATGAGCACAAACCAGAAGATTGCAAAACTCAGTGCATCCATTTTGCGCAAAATTGATTTGGACTGAAAGGAGACAGACAGATAATTTCCTCAGCCTCTTAGGAGAATCGCAGGAAAATTCTATAATGATCCATATTTTAGCCAGTGCCTTATCCAGACTGCAGAGAAAACGGCACACATGACTCGCGTCCAGCTCTTCTAAAGCCTGAACAATCGCGAGGTCTGTTTCTCGAACGAATCGTTCTTCTGAGTCGGTTCTTTTAAACGACTCAGTCGAATCGACGGAAGAATTCTTTTCTTTTTCTTTTTTTTTATTATTTTATTATTATTATTATTTTATTTAAGCGTTCTTGAATTACGTCACTAGCTGCGCGCTAACGTCACGTATCAGTAACCTACTGGCTAATAAATTAGACCTTAAATTACTTGCTTTTGTTTTTGTCAAATGTAGTGGGCTTTTGCATACAGGAATTTTGTATATAATATTGTATTTTGCATAAATTAATTACAGTCAGTGCAAAATTTTATTTGGACCATGACTATAAAGTGATTTATATAGTAATATATATAGAAAAAAATTATTTACCATGAAACCAAAACTGACAATTATTTTTTTTATGGAATGTCATGCGCCCTCTAATCTTTTATATTAAAAACAAAAACAACTTGTCTATCCCCTTGCACAGCCAAGACACGTCACTAAGGTTTTTATTTTATTTTTGTTTTTTAAAGAAAAAACAATATACTTCAAGTACCTGCAAACGGATGGACATAAAATGCAACGCCAGTTCCCAAACTGTGAACAGTTTTGACCGTGGACTTGAAAGAACCGGTACAGCAAAACAAACCCGTTCGAACGAACCGATTCATTTAAATGAATCAGATTTACTAACACCACACTAGCTGCATCCCTCCTCTCACATCAGATTAAGTCCTCAGCCTGTGGAGGATGCAACCACTCTGCACGATAACACGATGTTCTTATATAACATCAACCCTGCTTTACAGTCATCTTCAGCCCATGTCAATGAATACTTCAAAGCCAGTGTATTCAGTTCTCACGCATCACATAGTTTTAGGTTTATCTCTACAGCCACAGCACTCATGCATCCTGGTTTGCGATGCTGTTACTCAAGCATGTATGAAGGCATCAAACCCATATTCTACCCACGTTAATATACTGGTCCTTAATCAATAGATTACCAGTGCACTGCTCTAGCTACTATTTGTTTCTGTTTGATGTGTGTTGTCTGTTATATACTGTACAATTACCTTGAATGTGGGGCTGAAAAGATATAAGGATGCATTCAGTGACAGTGATTGCATAAGCTACTGTTCTAGTAAATGACTTTCATGACTGATCTAGCAGAATATGTCACTGCACAGAAATGCAAAATATTGTTTGTGCTTCCCATCAGATTAAGAACAGACCAAAATATATATCTACAGTCAGCTGTATCAACAAAACAGGCCAAGGTTTACCCGGTTGTTCTGAGAGTTTGTTGCTGAGAGAGGAAAGAAAGAAAGAAGAGAGAGAGAGAGAAGACAACAGAGACATGGATTGTCATGGGCTGGTCTATGGGGTTTTTTCTCCACAGTACAGAATACAGGACAGGAATTATTACCCATTCTTCGTAACTAAATATACACGACCAGTCAAAAGTTTTTGAACAGCAAGGTTTTTAATGTTTTTAAAAGAATTCTCTTCATCTCATCAAGCCTGCATTTATTTGATCCAATATTGTGAAATATTTTTACTATTTAAAATAACCGATTTGAATATATTCTAAAATGTAATTTATATCTGTGATCAGAGCTGTATTTTCAGCATCATTACACCAGTCTTCAGTGCCACATGATCTTCAGAAATCAATCTGAATTGCTGTTCAAGAAACCTATTATTATTATCAATATTTAAAAGAGTACATTTTAGGATTCTTTGATGAATAGAAATATCAAAAGTTCAGCATTTATCTGAAATAAAAAGCTTTTGTAACACACTATACCATTCAAAAGCTTGGAGTCAGTATAATTGTTTATTTTTGGGAAGAAATTAATACTTTTATTTAGCATGGATGCTTTAAATTGATCAAAAGTGATGATATAGCCATTTAGATTTCTATTTCAGATAAATTCTGTTCTTCTGAACTTTCTATTAATCAAAGACTCCGCTGTTTTCACCATAATAATAATAATAATAATAATACACGTTTGTTTGTTTGTTTTTTTAGCAGCAAATCAGAATGACTGGAGTAATGATGCTCAAAATTAAGCTTTGAAATCACAGAAATCACATTTGAAAATATATTCAAATAGAAAACAGTTATTTTAAATAATAAAAATATTTCAAAAATTCTTTAACAACTTAATATAACAATATAAGCCACAACTTTAACAATCAGCCATGAGTGCTGTGAACAACAATCAGATGACATTTAGTGAAAGACCTGCTGGGATGGAGGAGATAAGAGATCTGGCTATTTAAATATCCAAAGCAAAAAAGAATTGTAAGTAAGTGGTAATCTACCACAGCCAACAGGTTTCTTCACTTTTATTTGTGATTCAGACAGCGCTGTTTGTTTACTTGCAGCCGCTACATTTCCCAAGATACAGTGCGTATGTGTTGCCATGGAAACACAACAACAAAAGGAGTTCTGCCGGTTTGACTCGCTGCGACTTCAGACGCTAGAAAGTTAATAATGTAAGAAAATTCTGTCATAGGAAAATATATATTTTTAATGTTATGGCGTGTATAGACCATAATTTATTTCAAGACAGAAATAAGTAGCCAGACAAATAGTCAAACAAACACGAATTGACGTTTAAGTTGTAGTATCAAATATGAGGCTAATCCTCTTGATGTAACGTTAGCATAAATTAAAACTATTTATCTGTACCCAGGAATTGATCATTATTGAGTGTTGATTAGCCTGTAATTCCTGCAGTTGTTGACTTGGAGACGTGAATATGGCGAATATTGCCGATCTCTCAACACCTGCATCTGAGCAAGAGCCACATAATATTGGCCCACAGGAGCACACAGACGGTAAGGCTATTTTTAACCACTACAAGCTGTTGTTAGTAGTATTATCATGACTCAGTTATGAATGGGTTTTATACATTTTTAATTATGTTATGTTTAATTTAGAGATTGGCACATGGGATGACATCTTCGGGTTTGAGGATGACTTCCCTGATTGGTCCACAGGATTTGGCAGCTGGTAGGTGATAAAATGCATGCTTTTTTTGGAATATTTTGACTGAAGCTTCTAGTGAGACTGTTTTTTGTTTGTTTGTTTGTTTTCATGGATGAGGAGACATGAATAAATAAATGGATAAATTAATAAAAAATAAAAAATGACTTATTGGGCTCAATATTAACGTTTGCCCGGGACAAGTGGATTTTGTGAAGGGGCAAGTGAAAGAACATTTTACTTGCCCGACCAGACAAGTAACCTGAAACATCAATAACAACCAATAACTAGGGTGAGAATGATTCTGATTTTATTACTTTCAGTGATAATGTATTGACAGGAGCAAGGTTGCGTCTGTTGAGACTCCTACAGCCTATCTTAAAAAAGATAAATATTCTATAACATATATCTATACAACATCACATGACCAAGCACCAGCACGATTGCAAAGTGACCTTGATTTTATACAAGTAGTTCAATAAACAAGTAGTTTATATAAACTGACCTACATTTTAGACACATTATTGACCGTTTTTGTTAACGAAAATAGTTCCAAGCAAAGCCACAGCAGAGGTCACGCATCTCTGAGCAACACACAGCAGTGTTTCCTTACTGAATGATCCAGCATTTTTGAACGAATCGGGTGAGTCCATCAGTGATCCATTCATGCTTTATTGATTGAATGTATTAGCCATTTGAACGAATTGGTTGAATCAGTCACTCGCTCATTAAGACAGTGACTTGCCGCCACCTATTGGTGGTTTGGTTTCATATTTAAAAGTATCATTGCATTTTCCCAACATTTCATATTTGTGACCCTGGACTACAAAAAACATAAGTGTCAATTTTTCGAAATTGATATTTATACATGATCTGAAAGCTGAATAAATAAGCTTTCCATAGATTTGTGATTTGTTAGGGTCGGCCAATATATGGCTGAGATACAACTATTTGAAAAAATCTCAATATTGAGAAAATTGCCTTTAAAGTTGTCCAAATGAAGTTCTTAGCAATGCATATTACTAATCAAAAATTAAGTTTTAATATACACTGACCAAAATTATAAACGCAACACTTTTGCTGATGTCAGCGTTGTGGATCGAGTGGCCCATGGTGGCAGTGGGGTTATGGCATGGGCAGGCATATGTTATGGACAACGAACACAGGTGCATTTTATTGATGGCATTTTGAATGCACAGAGATACCGTGACGAGATCCTGAGGCCCATTGTTGTGCCATTCATCCACGACCATCACCTCATGTTGCAGCATGATAATGCACGGCCCCATGTTGCAAGGATCTGTACACAATTCCTGCAGTGAAAAGATGGAGTTTGTTGATACTGATTTCATTTGAATGGTATCAACCATACAAAGTCTAATTATTCTAACTGAATGTATTGATCAAATTTAAGAATTCGATGTAAATGATGACACGTACGTACGTACCTTATTTAGTAAGGTTAGGAAAATACTGCCCTTCGTGAAGTTAAAAAGTGTCCTAGAAATCAATTTAAGGCAAATATCACAAATATACTGATTAAAGTAAGACCTCATAGAGCAGTGATGAGACTATTGCATCAGAATTACATTACAGATTACATTTATGCCAAACACAAACAAAAGAGGCTTTTTTTTGTCCCGGACAAGTAACTTTTTCACTTGGACAAGTGAATGACTGATTTGTCTGACACATGTCAAGGCTTAATGTCGAGCCCTTTTGCATTGCAGTTGTCAAATCATTTAGATTTTTTTTTCAAATGATCAACATATTTGTATTCATCTGGGTTTATAATAATAATAAAAAGTAACTAGTGCTGAGTAAATATTGGACTAAACACATCTTGAGGGATGGTAAAGCATTAATATAGTTCTATCACTTGGCATCACTCAATGTGTAGATACACCTATGTTTGCTTTTGTGCAGCATCTTGAAATTAAGCTGGTGTTATGGAGTAAACAGTAAGTCATTTGTGCATGACATCCTGGTTGGGTCAGGTCATGTCAAATGCCATTGTCATGTAACACTGGACCTAAAATGGAACGACGTGAGGCTTGTTTTTTAATCTGATCAGTTTGCTGATCTGAATAGTTTGACATCCCTAAACTAAATATAAAATGTACATGCATCAATTACATTTGTTTGTTATGTCACTAGTGATGGAAAATAACTAAATCCTTCAGAAATCTTCCTATATTCTAAATTGGTGCCCAAGTAACTTTTCTTTTTATTATCAGTTGAAAAGGGTTGTGCTGCCTCATATTTTTTTTTTGGAAACCATTATTTTTTTTTTGGATGAATAGAAAATTCAAATGTAACACAAACACACACACACACACACACACACACGTTGGTTTTTGTGGATTATGGGGACTCTCCATAGGCGTAATGGTTTTTATACTGAACAAACTGTGTGTGCTATTGTCCTACACCAACCCTACACCTAAACTTAGCCCTCACAGGAGACTTTGTGCATTTTTAGATTTTCAAAAAAACACCATTTAGTATGTTTTTTAAGCCTTTTGAATTACAGGGACATAGGCAGTGTCCTCATAAACCACCTTCATATTGTAATACCTCTGTCATACCCATGTCAATATACACATTTGTGTCCTCATAAACCACATAAACATGCACACACACACACACACACACACACACACACACACACACACACACACACACACACACACACACCCATACACACACACACACACACACATATATATATATAAACATCTACAATACTCTTAATTTTGATCTATTTAATGTAACCTTAATGAATTGGTTTTGAACTTATGAACAATGGTGTAAATCTGTATTACTGGCACTTGTCTACACTAAGGGAAGTGAGTGATTGTGAAGATTGTGAAGATGGAAGTGACAAAGTTGGGGAAAAGCAAACCACTGACAAGATACGCATGTTCAAGCTACAAAAAGTTCTGGATCAACTGGACATCTTTTACCAACAGAAGAAACTGGATGTGCTACAGGCCAGGTTTGTATTCACATATGATGTTCTAATGTGGCCCTTCCTGTAACAGGATGTTTTGGACTCTGCCTCCCATACTGTGTTTTCAAATTTACTGCATGGTGTGAACACATGCCATAGAAAAGCTGTTAAGTAGGTGGACTGAGCTTGAGAAAAACAATAACCAAAAAAAAAACAAAAAGAGAGACAGAAAAGACTTTAAGAGTTTGTGTGAGTTGGGTTGTACAAAAACAAATCAAATCTTAAATGAACCAGTCTAACCTTTAAAGTCTAAAACATAAACTTAATCATGATTGTAATAGGAAATTGAAAAAATTATAAAAATTATAAAATTACTATACTATCCACCTTATTCTTCAACGTGGAAGTAAGCCATTTTCTGTGAATGTGCGAGAGATAAGCCGCTGTAGAGAAATAACGAGAAGAATAACAAAGAGCAGTAAACAATAAAACTGCTTGCACTACAAACAACTGTGTTCATAATTAAGATAATACATTAAAATATTATGGTAGGACTCACCAATTTGCAATATCAAGGAGCAAAAGCAGCTGTTTTGTACAGCTCAAAATAGCTGGAAGCGGATGACACTGGAAGCCAGACACATTCAATTTACAAATGGGAAAAATAAGGTGGATACTATACTATACTATACATACATTTTTTATGATTTTTTGAGCATAATAATTTATCTCACAATTCCCTACAATGGTAAATTTCTTGTTTCCAAATACAATTTTTAATGACTTGTTAAATGGAGATAGTTTTGGTTTTTAGCTACTGAATAACACGTCATTAACAAAACATAACACAATTTATCTGGAAAACTGAGTTTGTACTAAATGTATCCTCTTCCAGGGAGGAACTAAAAGCATTTCAACTTCATGTGACTAACCTGGAGGAATTGAGAGACAAGATTGAGGTGGATATGGAAAGAGAGACACAAGCTGAGAACAGGTGAAAAAATAAAATAAAATTGAAGCCCACAGAAGTAATTTTGAGAACAAAAGTCACTATAGAAGATAAACTGCTGAATGTCTCTAATTCTGCATTATTCTGTGCAGCGTGGCACTGTTTCGGCTCCGTGCTCAGCACAAGTGTATGTGCGCTGAGCTGCAGGTGGAAGAAGATCTGGGTGCTCATTTAGCCATGAGCTTGAAAGAGCACGAGTGAGTTTTATATCTACATTAATCCTGTACATACTACTTTCTGGATGACATGCATTATTGTCTTGATATGTTTGTTTTTATTGTGATTTTATTTATTTATTTTTTCAGTCACACTTTATTTCTTTATTAAGTTAACACACACACTTTATTAAGTCCAATTCTCGCTATTAACAAACCACTAACTATGACTTTTTCCTCAATAAACTCCTAATTTGATTAGGGATGCAGAATATGGTCATGCAGAATATGTGCTTTATAAGCACTAATAGACAGCCAATATGTTAATAACAGGCATGCTTATAAGCATACGTTAATAATGAGAATTGGTCTCAATACTAAAGTGTTAACATATTTTCTCTAATTGTCAGATTCTCAGGCAGCAAGTTCTGGAATTGTAGAAGTTTTTTAGGTTTTCAGCAAACAATGGAAGAAATTTTACTGTTCATTTTGTAATTTCTAAATTGATCAAAAAATTTGACATCAAAGCTTGACAGTCAGTCTAATCACCAAACACTCGAAAGTTCTTTTTAAGAATGAACAAAGTGGTAGTTTGAAGTTCGGTGTTTGAAAAAGCATACCAAACAGAAAGAGAAAGCACCATTTTACATTATTATAGCTCGCTATATAAATCATATAGACTTATTTCAAGCCACAGAAAGATAAGGCTTTTGCTGAAAGATGCACAACGGAAAATCTGGGTGAAGTTATTATATACACTAACAACAATTTTGGGTCAAATGCTGCAGTGCTCATCTAGTGTGCGACCCCCTTTACAGTGGCAAATGTGACATGAAGCATCTAATGGGCTAATATCGTGCAGCCCTACCTCTGGGAACTATTATGAGGAACTTTTTTGAGGAGGATTTTATTGACTGGTTTGGAAAGGTTGTTTCCAGTTCCTCTGAACTTCCAGTGTTTCCTGAATCTCCTGCGAGGTTCCATCCAGCTCCTGTTCACCTGTGTTCCCTCCCAGCCTCCCTTTGCTGCCTCCTCTCCTGAAGCCAGCCAGTTCCTCAGCCCTGTATTCGCTGGTTCCTGTCAGTCCCTGAGCCCACCCTTAGTCAGCGCCATCCGGGTCCTCTGATACACCTCGGGCCTTCCATTCTCCAGCTCCACCTAGGTGTGAGGATCCCCAGTCTCTGCCTCCAGCCTCCGAGGCCTGGATTCCACCTCAGTCCTTTGACTGATCGTCTCTGCCTTGGCTCCTAGCTCCCTCGTCTCCACCGTGGCCCATCATCCCACTGGCTCCACCGGGCTTCCTTGTCCCTCCGGTTCTGCCTTGGTTAGTCGTTGACCCTCCATCGCTAAGGGATTCCTCTCCTCCCACTTCGCTTCATCCCTTCAGTCCTCTGTCTCCGTCGGGCTCCTCTTTAACTCTGGCTCCAACTTGGTCCTCTGTTGCTCCGGCTCCACCACGGTCTTCTGGATCCCCGCCTCCGCCACATTTGCCTGAGCTGTCAGCTCCGCCTTGGCCCTCCAGCTCCTCAGTGTCTCCCTGGCTCTTCGGTTCTCCATCTCCATCCTGGGCTCTTCTTCCATTGGCTCCTTCTCCACCTGTAGGGTCCCTGGTGTCGTCAAGAAGTCTACTCCACCATGGCTCCTCCCACCATCTACTTTATACCGTCTACCAGAGGTGTCAAGTAACGAAGTACAAATACTTCGTTACCTTACTTAAGTAGAAATTTTTGGTATCTATACTTTACTGGAGTAATTATTTTTCAGCCGACTTTTTACTTCTACTCCTTACATTTTCACGCAATTATCTGTACTTTCTACTCCTTACATTTTAAAAATAGCCTCGTTACTGCTATTTCATTTCGGCTCGTTTTCATTCAGGCTTGTCATCGTCATGGGCGTTGCTAGACCATTTTTAGGGGGGCTTTAGCACCCCTAAATTTCCCCCTAAAAATCTTGCGATTCTTCCCCTTTAAATTTGAAACGGCAGCAGACTTCGGCTCCTCCCCATCTTTCTGCGCGTTCTTCAATCCACAGACTGCGGTGGCGCAGAGGAGAGGACAAGGTGTGTGTTTATCGATAGATTGTTATAATATCTACATCTGTGCAGTTCTTTGTCTTAAATACAGTTTACAAAAAGTCATGGGAGAGCAATCGGTTTCCAATCTTCTGTAAAGTTTTCGCTGCATTCACCACTCATCACACCACAGCTGTTTCCTTCAGCGAAAGCCCTTAACACATTATACACATACTTTATAAAACGATCACGTTATTGCTATTTTCATTTGAAAATTTACCTTTCGATATAGAACTTAATATTACAGTGCATGTGGCATTAACTACCATACAGTTATGCACTGTACAGTTATACATTTTTGGTTTGTACAGTAAACAGGTGTGTGTGTGAGATCAGGTAGACTTGTATTTGGCTTGTACTCGGATGTTATACCCATCTATGCAATACAGTGGAATACTGCAATAAGTTTAGTATACCATCCTACCCTATTAATACATTTTTTTTGTAAATATTTATTTTTTATTATTATACCATCATTGGGGGCTGAGCCCCCCTAAAATGAAAATCCTAGCATCGCCCTTGCTCATCGCTCAAAAAAATAAAAATAAAAATAAAAACCTATCCAGATAAATCGCGCCATCCGGATAGAGTGAATTGTGGTTGGATGAGAATATAAACCTATACCATTCTGACACCCTATTGGTTTGTACGCGATCCATCGCACCTGCACATGACACGAATCACGTCACACTCAAAAAAGATTATTTCTTAAAAGTTATTATTTCTCCACTACTGGCTCATTTATCAAACGGGTGCTTTCTCTTCGTCCGTTGCCCTCACAGATTCCTGCAGCTAAGCTTGGATGTACATTTACATTCCAATAAAGGTTATTGATGACATGCCTCTGAAGTTTGACTTTTTGCACCATTACAATACTTACAGGCAACTAGTCATCATATCTTCCGCTCCATGAAACACGTTAATGCTCAGTAGTACACATATATGGTTTTTTAATGTATTTGCATTGTACTAAAATGCGTTCATTTTCAGTGGGCACATATCCGGCTGAAACAGGTAGCCTAGTGCATCCCACATTTTTCAACATTAACATTTTAATATAACATTATAGTCATTATGGCCTTTAGAAAAATGTTTTTTTGAGGAGGTGGGGTAGTGCACAATAGGCCCCTGTGCCGCGGCCTAAGCTTTTGTCCTTAATGCCATTTTTTTTCCCTTCCATTACTTTTACTTTTATACTTTAAGTAGTTTTGAAACCAGTACTTTTACACTTTTACTTGAGTAAAAAACTTGAGTTGATACTTCAACTTCTACAGAAGTCTTTTTAAACCCTAGTATCTATACTTCTACTTGAGTAATGAATGTGAATACTTTTGACACCAGTGCCATCTACTCTATATAACTGTTTTCTCCCTGTTGGTTTATTAAAAGATCTTGGACTCTTTATAGCTGTACACTCTTTATGCTTGACAGCCCGTAACAACCCCTAGTGAGAACTAAGGCACAATTCCTGTGCTTAGAAGGTATCAGAACATGAGCAAGAAAAACTATTGTTTAAAACACACCGTTGTAAAATACAGAACACAGCGGAATAGAAGAATGTACAGTTTGAATCAATGTGAGGAGCCCGACATACACCACTGGGACACAACCTGTTGTAACCATGACACTGTAGTCGCGTGAACCAAGGCACAACTACTTTGCTCCTTGCTCAAAAGGCTTTTTGCAAACTGCATGACCGAAAAACGAAAACAAAAAAAAGATTAAATCACAGATGAATTGTTGTCTTCCGAAATGCAAAATGTGGAACTGGCACAGCAGAATCTCGGACAAGGAGGAGAAAGCCAGATACACTTCAGCACAGTTCTTCAATTTACTATCATTATTCAGTTTACTTCATTATTATATGCCTCTTCCAATATGGTAGTTCATATTATACCTGTTCTGTCTGAATACTTAATTCTAATTGCCTGGCAGGTATGCATTAAAACTGTTTAATGCACAGGTAGTTCCAAGTCAGTTTAATCATTACTCTACATTTAATTGATCGGATTTAAGAGATCGGAGATCTGCGCACACAGAAACATTCAGGAGCACAGAGACTCATTAAAATAGCTGTTTTTGAAGTAACTAAACTCACATCTTCACTGTTTGTAGAGAAAGATGCACAGACGCAGGTAATTCACACACACAACTTTCATCTCTCTTTCTCTCACTCTCTCTCTCTCTCTCTCTCGCTCTCTCAGTAATTCACTCAAATAAATGCTAAAATTCAATCAAATAAATGTGATCTTACAGCACTACTTCATCTCTGTGGCTGTTTTGAAGCGGGCAGAATACTGGATCTAATGAGCCGTAACTGACAAAAATAACTGGCTTTTTTACCCTTCCAGTCAAATATTGTGCTGCAAACATCAGCTGCTTTAACTTGGCAGTGCTGGCAAATGACCATGGTATAAATGGGACAATGCATGGGTAGCTGTGCATTAAATAATTTTAATGCACGACGTGGAGGCAAAGAACCACCCAAAGCACAGATTTAATTTGATGATTATATGATTAGAAGCGAGGTCTTCGTATGATGTCATATTTTTTTTTAAGTTTTGTTGCAGTTATGCAATTATACAATGATTATCAAACTCCTTTTTTACACCGCATGATTTAATATACAAATTATAGTTGCTTAATAGAAAGCCTTTAATGTATACTGTTGTTGGGAATGCAGATTGTAATTGACCCTTCTTTTCAGGCTGGAGCTGTGTCAGGTGGAAGTAGAACTGGGTCGTTTCTCGTCTCTGCGTCAGGAGCTTGAGTTGGAGGAGAAGAACTTCCAGTTTCAGGACAAGAAGAAACAAAAGCTCAGACTCCAACGAGAGAAGAATGTTATCAAAGAACATAAACATAAAGCACAACGTGACAAAATGTAAATTTAAAATGAATTGTGTAACACAATTACACAAAGCTTTCATCACATACTCAGCAGTTTTCTTTAAACAAAGACAAATAACCTAGCCTGAGCCATTTAACAGTCTAAAGCCCTATTCGGACGGGCCTAGTTTTACAGGGGTCATTAGAGAAATGTGTTTCACAGACGTACTTGGTGATTTTAATCCCGTCTGAATCTGCCACGTCTGTGTTTTTCTCACACAACCTCTGTAATAATTCCAGAGCAAATGACCTACTGTTTTTCAGCAAACTCAGTGATCCTCTGAGAAAACTAATCCCGTCTGAATGCGATGTTTGTGATTGTGAACGCGTTTCCTTGTGTGCTTTGGCCAACGTGAATTACCGTAGACACTCTTACTGCGCTCATGTTTGATATATTTGCATCCCTGCAAAGAAATAAATAATAATAATAAAAAAAAAAAAACAATAATAAAATCAAGAGCCAGATCACGTAAACTGTTCAGACTGGCTATTGTAATATCAGCATCAGGTAAAATTACTCCCATTCATTTCTGCACTCAATTACATAATGTTTTAATTACATTTGCACCTTTATGAAAATTAAACACGGGTTTACTAGAAATAAATAACTAGAGTAAAAGTAAAGTAACCACACATTAACATGGTTTAGCTTCACCATGGTATTTGTGTGATTATGGTAATCAATCCGAATGACTATACGCAATGCACGCATACAGAGCGCGTGATCTCTGAAATGCCCAGATGTCCAAAACAGACCCTCCCACCTCTGTAATAAACACGGAGATGTTAGTCCCAACCAAATTGGTACATGGTACAACATAGTTTAGAAAACTAGTCCCGTCCGAATAGGGCTTATGTCTGTGGATGCCTGTCCTGGAGGCACCCCTGCCCTGCACATTTTGCATGTCTCCCTCATCTAGCACACCTGATTCAAATCATCGGCTCATTAGTAGAGACTGCAAGACCTGATTTGGGTGTGTCTAATAAGGGAGACATACAAAATGTGCAGGGCAGGGGTGCTTCCTGGATAGGTTTGCAAACCACTGGTCTAAGTCATGTCACTTTTAGACTTGAATTTTTACCTGATGGAAAGTACAGTAAAACAGGCAAAGAATTTGCACAGATTTTCAAAGGAGACTATATAATGTGAACACATTTACATTTACAGTAGATTCCAAAGTGCCTTAAAACAATTAGGAAGGAAACTATTGTTTATAGGAAGCTATTTGTTATTTTTCTATGCCAAAAGAACAATTTAAAGGGGTCATCGGATGCCCATCTTCCACAAGCTGATATGATTCTTTAGGGTCTTAATGAAAAGTCTATAACATACTTTGGTTCAAATTTCTCAATGTTAATTTCTCAATCTTGTCAAAAACAGCTCTTTTCAGAGCAAGCTGTTTTGTAGCATGTTGCTTTAAATGCTAATGAGCTCTGCTCACCCCGCCCCTCTCTTCCGAGCCGCTCTGTAAGAGAATGTAAACTTTAGCCGCATTTAGCCACGGAACTTGTTAACTAGGACGTTATTAGGAAAGGCAATTTGCAAAGATTCATAAAAAAACCTTATACTCACTTCTTCTGTAGGTGAAGCTGGATCACGAATGATTCGCTCGAACATAGAGGCATTTAGGTAGATCGGGAGGCACATTCCCTTCAAAAACAAACGTAATCCACTGCGTCTTCAGCAGCTCAGATGTCGGGAGTAAATGACGACTGCTATGTTCATTACTACATCCAACAACAAAGCACCTTAATCGCTTAGGAGAAATTCTTGTCTACATCTGCTCCGGCGGTGAAACAATGGCCGATGACGGCTCACTCAGGGCGGGTCTAAGGTAAGACGGCCGTGTCAATCAACATTCATGGGAGCGGCCTTGGTCTGCGTGACATCACACAGACAAGAAGCTGAAAACGGCTTGATTTCAGAAAGGGGTAATGATTTTAGTAGATTAAAAAAAAACACTGGGTGGATTTTTATCATTATAGGGTGGTTGTGTACACACACCACCGACACACATTCATGTTCAAATAATAAAACTGCATTTCGCATCCGATGACCCCTTTTAAGTAAAAAAAAAAAAAGCTTATTTGACTCTTCTGACTCAAAATTATTTTGGCAGATTACCTATTGTAAGTTTACACGAAGTAAATAGCCTTTAACCTACTGCCAACAAGGAGAATGGCCTATTTTTTTAGTAACCCAACAGTACATCTACAGAACCTGGCATCACAGAGGCGAGTTGTATGTGGGCAAATACCACTTAAAAACTTTTCATTGAAAACTTCTTAATGTTTGTTAATTTTTCAAACAACAATGCTGTTTGTGTGATCTTCTATGTGACAGAGAAAGTAACAAGGCTTTACAAGAGGAGATGGATGTTCAAAGGAAACAACAGCAACAGGCTGTTGCTAGCCATCGCAAAGCGGCTGTCTACCTCAAACAGACATTACAGAGGTAGTTATATTACAACTTTTTATTATTCTGCTTTCATATTAGTTGCCAGTCTAAAATTGAATATGGTGAATTTAAAAGAATGAAATATATTACTTATTCTTAGAGCTCTTGTGTTGTAGGATGAAACGGAAAGAGGCTGAGGCAGAAGAGAGGAGGCAGGAGCTAATAAAGAAGAGGCAGACAGCAGTGATGACACTTAAAGACAGTTTTGCTGCAAATCAGGTACAATTAATCAGTTGTATGTGTTGTTTGTTTTTTAAGATGGGAGACGTGACATGTCTGTGGAAGCAGAAACTGTAGAATTACACTATTATTAAATTGTAATATGTCATAGTCAGGCTCAACGTGAACTAACAGCATGGGGCTTACTAACCTCCTTGTGGGTTCACCACCTTCAAGGAGATGCTTAGACCAAAGTGATGCGCAATGAACAGCAAGGGAAGAGAGGGCAGAATTTAAAAGTAATCTATATCGATTTTTTTTTCTTTACATCGAAGAAATTTACATGAAATGGTTCTGTAACATCTCCTAAGCTCCACAACATCCCAGCATAAACGCTCCCGATAAAATATTTGTTATTGAGCTTGCTGTAGTAGTGACTTGATTACGAGCGGAGGCAGAAATCCGAAACAACAAGATCATCGTCCTGTATGTGGATACCCGGAGCTGTACGATAGACCAAAGATTACCTGTTAGATTTACCCAAAACGAATTATATATGTTTATCCACTACAGAGACATCAGAGCCAGCGGCAAATGTCAGAAGGACTAGCCAAGGTTATGCTCCTCTCTTCGGGATACATGAGCACGAGCGCCCAGTGATCGCCTGGAGCTCACGGCTCCGAAATCAGCTGTAAATAGACCGCAGATTTGAGGTTTAAACAACGACATTCTCGGCTGAAATACACGTGTCCAGTGTTTCCATAGCACATAAATTGCAGACTGGAGCCTACTGGCAGAAGCCCCTCCCATGATGCAAATTCGCCTCTGTTGTGAAGTGAATTTCACGCGCGAATGAAGCGAGCAAACTCAAAATGTTCAAGCGTCCAACTACGCGCAAACAGCAAAAGATGCGAGTTATTTCACCTCTAGCTTGATCAATCTAGTCTGATCAATCGGTCGACCTCTAAGAAGCAGATGAAAGTAGGGATGCATCGATCCGATATTCAGGATTGGTATCGGCTCCGATACGGTCGTTTTCTGCGGATCGGGTATCGGTCAGACGAGACCGATCCAAATCCGATATTGTGTGTATACTATTCTGTCTTATTGTTGAGCCCCACGAAAGGCACAAAAAACATTATAAATCTCCATAAAGTTTTCGTGCACTATATTTCACGTGTTCTGAAGCTGTTCCGTAGTGTAATCTGAAATTCAAGTTCAGGTAAACTCTTCTCTCCGCCGCGGCTGTCTGTCATCCTCCATTCAGCATTCAAACTGCGTGTCACGTTCAGTTACTACAGTCAAACTCTCTTCAAGAGTGCACAGTAGCTGAGGTTTAAAACTGTTAAAAGAAAAGGATCAATAAACTAACACACAGACTTAATACACTACTCATCAATATCTTTTCCCTTTGTACTTTGAACTTTTCTGTGCGGACTCGGAGGGCTGTGCAGCCTGTGCTCTTTTACTCCGTGCTGCTTCAAGCTCATCATTCTGTGCAAGCGCTTTGTGTCGCTCTGTATTGGAGCCATTTGTTTTATAATACTTTTGCGTAATGAAAGACGATTAATAGTCTTTCTTGTTCTTGTCCTATCTATCATATGTTGCTGCTTTCATTACTGTGCTATAGATTTAAAAGAAATGTCTTTTAATTTTATAGCAGGACTATATATTTATGTATAAATGCTACTAATGTCCTAATTTTTATCCCTTTGGATAAAAGCGTCTGCTAAATGACTAAATGTAAATGTATTTGCTTGTTTTTTGATGAATGTATCAAAGAGCAATATGTACCAATTTACCAGATTTAGTCCTACACTTATTCACTTTTATTTGAAAATAAAAATGTTTCACTAGGCTTTATAAAATTATTGTGCACCCATGATTTTTCTAGAGCAGGGTTGTCCAATCCTGCTCCTGGCGATCGACTGTCCTGCAAAGTTCAGCTCCAACTCTAATCAAACACACCTGAAGCAACTAATTAAGGTCTTCAGGATCGCGTGAAAATTAAAGGCAGGTGTGTTTGTTTAGATTTGGAGCTGAACTTTGCAGGACAGTCGATCACCAGGAGCAGGATTGGGCACCCCTGTTCTAGAGTATCTTTTGCTGCTGAATTATCCATATAGTTTATAATAGTATTTTTGTCATAGACTATTATTATATATATGTTTTTCATTTCTTATTTTTTATTAAAATGAAGTTATCTAGGCTAGATTGTGTTTAACACACAAAAGAGTGACGATCAGGTCAACACAGAGAAGTATAGAAATTCTAGGCTACATCGATTAAAATAAACTGCGCTGTAGGGCTGCACGATTAATCGCATGCTATTGTCATGCGCATCTCGTCAGTAAAGCCGGTTCTTTGATTAGCGGTAAATCTCCATCACCTGCTTTCAGGTGGAGAGGCATTTAATACACGGAGCTGTAGTTCGCTGACAAGCCATACAAAATCGCATTCATAATCGCTGATAAATTGCATTCGATTATGAACGCGATTTTGCGTGGCTTGTCAGCGAATGGAGATTTACCGCTAATCAAAGAACCGGCTTTACTGGCGAGATGCGCATGACAATCGCATGCGATTAATCGCGCAGCCCTACTGCGCTGGTATCGGACTGGATCGGTATCGACAGATACAAATTTTCGGTATCGGATCGGTTCTGAAAAAATGGTATTGTTGCATCCCTAGATGAAAGCAGCTGAAATAGCAGATGAAAATTGTAACTTAATGAGAGTATGGCAATCAGAAAACAAACATTTTCATTGGGA
The DNA here is from genome assembly GCF_936440315.1 of Barbus barbus. NCBI lineage: Eukaryota > Metazoa > Chordata > Actinopteri > Cypriniformes > Cyprinidae > Barbus > Barbus barbus. The sequence continues at coordinate 2,453,580 of NC_136756.1, forward strand.
TTGGGGTTAAATGCTTAGGGACATTTTTGCTCTGTTTTGTTTGGGTTTAGGAAATGTAATAAAATAACTTCTATTTGCCTATCCGCTCAGGATACCTGGAATCAGTGTTTCAAGTACTACAGATCATTTGTGTAGCATAAACAACACCAAACCGATGAACGCTTCGGATCTTCCAATGTTTCTCTATGGCGCTGAAACCTAAAGATGTCCGAGTTCCGGTCCCCGTGCAACTGATACTCGACTGCCATTGGCTCATCTGCGTCCGAGGGGAGGGGCTTACCGATAGGTCAATTGACAACCGCATTTGAATTAACAACTGAATTTAGCTGCAGTTTCACGAGTTCACACTTACATATATTTAGCACGAGTTACGTAATGCGTATTTGGCGAGTATGGTAATACGTAGTTGGCGTGCTGTCCTGGGGAAGGGCTCTGAGCTCGGGAATGGCCCAAACCCAGAGTATCCCCCCGTGGTATGGTGAGAACTTAGTGATATTGGTGGAGGGATGCTGATAGACCGTCAAATGAGTGGAGGTATGTCAGCTGTATTTATGTCCGTGAGTTGATTGACTTGATTACGTACCACTTGTGTTTAATTAGGCTAAGTATCTGACGTGCTCCTCCCGAACTTTGTTAATAAAACATCATGTATTTGTGGCCTCTTTTGGATGAACTATCTCTTTAGTAAGAAAGAATTTGATGCAAGGAGATTAAGATGTAAATATCACTGTAGTGAAATATGTTGATGGAGCAACCTGATTAAGGGAAGTGTAAACATGTACAGATGAGAGACAAAAGAATATTGATGGAGATTAATTATGTCTCACACAGGGCAAATGTGTCAATGATATGTGTATCCACAACAGCACTGAACACGTAACCCTTGTTTTATTGGTGGGCCACCAACAATGTATGTATTGATCTTCTCTCCATATTCTTAGGAAACTATGTTTGCTAGAAAACAACGACAAAAAGCCTATGAACAGAAACAGAGAGAGCGAGAGCAAAACTTGAGAGAGTCGCTGGAGGCCAAAGGATTGAACAGTACTGAACTCATTCACCGACAAAGACTGCAGGAGCGCTTCAACAAGAAAACTGCGTGAGAATTTCCAATAAATATATGTGTAACCCAAAACACTTTAAAAAAAAATTATACTCTTACATCTCTCTTTTTTCATATCTTTATCTTTTTTGCATTGAAGGGAATTTGAAGATACACAGAGAGTGGGGCAAATGGAGATTGTGGCTAAATTGCTCTTGGAACAGAACATAAAGGAAAGGTGTAGAAAATCTGTACTGAGCCATGAGAAAAAACATGATGAGAAACTTTTGCAGAACTTGCTGCCTCCATCTGCACTTACAAGGAGAGAGGTACCAGTGATTGCTTAATGTGACACTCACTATAAATGTTTATCATTAGAATAATGAATGAAAGCATGAACCCGGGAATCTAGCATTAAATCAAGAAATGGCAGAGAGTCAGTCAATCAATCAGTCAGTCAGTCAGTCAATGGTGAGGTTTTGGAGGGAAATGAACCAAACTCATTTGGGGCCAATCCTTCTGATCATTTGTTTTACCTGGTAAGAACTTTAGCAGTTGTGTTTTGAACAAATTGTAGCTTTAGATGGAGGCTGCAGTACAACTTTGAGGTCACGAATGCATGAATCTGCATCAGAAACACAATGTTCTGTGGTTGGCATTGTTTCTAAGGTGGAAGATGGCTGTTCTTGTAACATAAAAAAAAATATGATTTTTATGTCTTTCTTATTTAACACATCTGATTCAGACAACCTGCTCATTAGAACAGAGATCCATGCATGAACTGCTTTCCGATTTACATGGTCCCTACACAGTGTTCTTTGCTCCCTACTCCCTGAGCAGGGGAAATCAGTTGAAGTTTACTTCATTTCGGCACATTCATTCATGGATTTGCGCTACGCAAAAAAAACTCTTGCATGGTGGCCATAACACGATGAGTCTCTGGCATGGCGGCTGAGTTTATTTTAGCTGGTTTAGCTTTCTGTAACATATGTCCACTGTGATGAGTTAAAATGAGAGCCCAAGTGCAGTTTCTTTAATCAAACTGACAAATACAAACATGACTTAAACTTGATTCGACTTGAATGAGTAGCAAGAGACCGACAACATGTTACATAAAACAAGACTAGACCAGAAACAAATGAAATATGCTGGCTATAAGTACACGTATTTATTACAAGACACACCTGAAAGCAATGAAACAATGGACCAGCCACAACATAAAACAAACTAAAGGTCTGTTCTGGGAGAAAAAAGCAGAAACAACTTTTTCAATAGCTTTTGAGAGAAAAGAAGATGGTTTGTTGTTTTTAACTGCTGTGAGATCGAGTGTTGAACATACTGGTTTGCTGACAATTTCTTTTTTCTACTTGTGCTTAATTCAGGAAAGGAATGCAATGGCAAGTTCCAGAGCATCTTGTGTCAGGTCTCACAGTGTTGGTGACAGTGATGTCAGTTCCTCTTTAAATTCTGCAGAACCTAATTCTGCAGAGCATGTAGAAACGGAGGATGAAGATGAAGGTGAGATGAGCCTGGCCCAGCCTGAGTTCTCCGGCCTTTGGGAACACAAACACAAAGATAATACGGTAACAATTAAAATTAAATACACTGACACTGATTTAATTAAGTTTCATCAGAAGTCAACATCACTTATTAGATATTAAAAAACTGCAGTGCTTGTTGGAAACGCAATGAGCTTTGGTTCTGTTACAAACAAAGGTCTTCAATCCTGCTATTAGATTCTCACTACCATTGGCATATCTCAAATTTATACTGTCTTTCCTCTGAGATTGCAACTGTGATTTTCTGCAGACTATATTCTTCATGTTAAAATAGCGGGTCAGCAGAGGTGTAAAATCCAGGTTCAGAAGGTAAAAGGCCTCCCTAGTAGCCTATTTTGTTCCAATCACCTGGGCCACGTTCAGCCCCCAAAAAAACTATTACTACAAAGAGAGAGCTAACACTAGATGTCAAGGGTCAAGAGCCCAACTAAAGCAAACACTGATCTCCATGATGGTGGCATAATTTTAACCACAAAAACATCAACATCTGATCCTCTGTAATTCTCAATAACAGCAGGTGTTCATCACTAATACACAATCATCATTTAATTAGTCACGTAATTATGTCATTAACTTTAATTCTTTGAGGACTTGGGATTTCAATTGAAATTTGCTTGTGACTTGAAAGGAACGAATTGGTCCCACCTCTGCAGGAGGTAGAACTAATTAGTGAAATCAGCAGAATGAGTTCATAAGTGGAATAAATATATGGTAGGACTTTTACTTTCTGACCCCTTGATTTTACACCTCTACAGGTCAGGGCTTAATTTGTGCCGGAACAAGCCAGATCCAGCATCTCTGAAATCCGATCCGGCACCTTATTTTGGCGGATCCCCCTCCTCATGCACCAATGAAAGACGTTCGTGCTGACCAATAGCGTGCATATACACTGCCCTCCAAAAGTTTGGAAACACCCCTGGCAAAGTGTGTTTTTGGATATCAGCATAAATCCTTATCATGTTTTGGTGCAAATACATTAAAGTAACTTGACATTATCATTGAAGACCACCAATAATAACTTTCATTTTGATTACATAATAATGGCAATATATACATGCCCCTTTGCCAGCTGTGATGCCTGGTTAGTAGTTTAAACTTGGCCCAGGTTTTTAAAAGATTTTTGGGTCAGCACACCTTAATAGCTTCAACAATTGATTGCCAATTAAGTTTAGAATACAATGAACCAATTAGAACACAATTTAGGTCAGATAGTTTACAAATAGCTATTTGTGGCTATGTGGATATTTTGATGAATCGACAATTTTAGTTTATTCTATGTATAAACTGTTTATGTAATAACATATGTTTGCGTTGTTTGTGTTGTCCCAAAATTATCACAAATTAAATAGGATTCATGCCAATATTGTCCAAAGCCCCACTTTTCTAGGGCGTTTCCAAACATTTGGAGGGCAGTGTATTTCACGAAAAATCTTCTATTATGAGCGAGCTTGCTGCACATCTACATTTGAAATAACGAACTTGACCGTACAAAAGACGCGACATGTGAAAGGCTTCTTACTAGGCTGCTGTCACAAGACTGAATGCACGGATCCAATACTGATACACATGCGTTTTCTTTCTCAAATGTTTACAGTAACTTAAGACAAAACCAGCTGTGCTAGGATACTCGCCAGGATGGCCATTTTGATGTCATTTTGTGTGTATTTGGCCGCTTACGCACAACAAACTAAGAAAAATAACTTAGTATGATACTCGTGAGTTTTTAAACCCCATCTGGAGCGCACGAGTACCCAATGGCTTAAAAAGACTTTAAAATATGTTCAAATTATACATTTTTGTGATTTTACAACAATGACCGGATTAGGCCACCAATGGATCTACAATAAACTTAGGCTTACGATGCTTTTGTGAAACGCAGCCCTGAAATGCGAGCAAAAGTCTTGGATCAGCGTGAAGCAGCTCGCTTGTAGTGCAGATGAGATGCACCGATGTGAAGCCACTTTGAGAGCGTGAAAGCGAGAAGAATCACTCACGTTGTTTTCAAATGACTGATTTAATATGATAGTTTATGTGGATTTATTTACTTATCTAACCTACATGCTATATTGAATAAATGTTTGCAGGTATTTCCTCATTATAAACTTGAAAGCTGCGGGAATGAGTAAAACTATGTAATAAACACAGTCCCCCTCTGAAATTCAGGATCTGATTAAGTATAACTCTATCTAGAGATTCGTAAAATAAAATTATATGGCTTTTCCAGGTTTTTCATGACTGTATGAACCCTAATAAAAACAACTGATGCACGCTGTTAATCACTTTAACTGGGCCACCAATGTTATTGCGTGAATGCTCCATTACCTCTCCCTCCTCTAATCACGTGCTTGATCCGTCACCCCGCTTTGTTCCGGGACCTCGCAATTTACAAATGAAGCACTGCAGTAGGTACACAGGAATGGAGCAAGGGCAGTATGGTAATACACTGTAAAACCCAACAAGTTAGGGTAACTCAAACCGTTTGAGTAAACAAATTCCCCTTGTTTAATCAGATTTTGAGAGATTTAATGCATTTTATTTCAGTTGATTTCATCAACTGCGATGGTGTTTCTCTTTTGTTCAGTGATTCTGTTTGTTAACAGCAGGTGTTCATCACTAATGCTCAAACAGCACTTAATTAATCACTTAATTACTTAACTGCAAGTTTTAAAACTTACATGGTTTAAGCCAAGGGGAATTTGTTTACTCAAACGGTTTGTTACCCTAACTTGTTGGGTTTTGCAGTGTAGTAATCTCATTTTAATTTTACCCTCCCCTTAATGCTGCTTTAATTATATTTTGATAAAATAAATAGAAATTACAATGACTTTTTTTCCATATCTGTCCCCCTAGGCAACATCAGATGAAAATATTCAACTTGAAACATCTTATACCACCATAAAGACGGACATGAACAAAAGTTTGGCTTCAAAATTGACAAAAAAGACTGTAAAGAGTAGAGAATCAAAAGGACCACCATTCATCAGCAAACCAGAGGTTATTCTGTTTAAGGTACTGAATGCAGCGTTTTTCCATCATAATAGCTGTGTTCAAAACGTAGGTTCTTAAGTCATGCTGTCTGTTAAAATATTGCACATATTCTTCATTGATAAGACAATAACACACAGTATGCATTGCCACAAGGGCGGCAAATAATTTCCATGCAAAGTTTCCATGATGTTTTAGTCTAATAAGGTTCTTTATACACAGCATCAGCTTACTAAGGCTGCGTTTACACTGCATTTTTTTTTACCTTATCCCATTTTTGTCATGCCCACTTAAGACATGACTTGTATCCAATATCTGCATTTACATGAATCCCCACCCAAACTTAATGATTCCTTTGGTGACCGTTTTCATGGTTGACCCTCAGGTTTTGAACAGCTGTATATAAAATTATTTATATAATTCACGTCGAGTGGCTCTTTGACTTTAATGCAGACCACTTCAATAAAAGAAGTTGCGTTTTTGTGCTAGTGCATAATGGAACATAATTTCTTCATAATTTGCCATTAAGAAAAGATATTTGTTGGCAAATGTGTCTCCCTCAACTTGTGATAGCTTGGAATTCCCCTGGAAATCAGATTTAAGTGTTTAGACATAGGTCGGATGTCCACATTGGAAATATATCTGATTTAAAAACACATTTGGAAGTGGCTCAGAATGCTAAAAATCACTTTGTGCAGATGCTTGTGTTTGCACATGTGCAACAATATCCTACTTTAATATTTAGCCTAAATATTTAGATGCAGCCATCATCTTTACATCATGCCATGTACAAAACATTAATACTTTATTTTAGATGTAATGTGTTTCACATTTTAAAGAAAAATAACTATGAAAAATCATGTTTCTAAACTGTATTTGCAGGATTGCGATGTGGGGAAGATCTACAAGAAGAAAGTCACGCTCACAAATGTCACATATATGACTAATTACTGTAAGATGTTGGGAGTGTCACAGAATCTTAAAGATTATGTGTCAGTAAGGTGGGTTGCTCTTTTAGCACATCACATAAATATCTGACATTTAGGCATTTTATCAGTCTCATTATGATGGAAGCAATAATCTTTTAAGGCCAGAACTGTTTCGCACATGATACTGACATATTTTACTGGCTCTCACTGGTTGTCTTGAAGGGATAGAAAATTCTATCATTATTTACTAAACCTCATGTCATTCCAAACCTGTATGACTTTCTTCTGTGGAAAAACATCTCGGATTAGGACTTTAACTATGGTTCCCTGAGAAGGGAACAACATTTTGTGTCTATGATGACACTATGAGAATGCTTCTGCATCTGAAGCACATTGAATCACTCAACGTCGCCCCGTGACGCGTGATGGAATACCGCGGAAGCTACAAAGGATATCTGTAACCAAACATTATCAGCTTCTGATTGAAAGTATGGCAAGGAACCCCATTGGTTACAGTCGTAACCTGAGACATTCCCTTCTAGTATGGGAACATTGAAGGGATAGTTCACCAAAGAATGACATTGTTTTGTTAAATTTGTTAAATTACTCACCTTCAGGCCATCCAAGATGTAGATGGCAGAACAGTAGAACAGTAAAGAAGATTTATAGCTGAAACCATGGTCCTTGGTGATTTAAAAACTTCAAGTTAGTGGCTACCGTAACTATTAGAGTCAAAAAAAAGATTGTGCCGTGTTGATTGCTGCTCCACATAGACTTGTTCATTTTGTAAGCATTAGTTTGATTTTGTTGCTTTTGTCTCACTCAGTGTGCTCCACTATCATTTATGACTGCACTTCTGACAAATACGTGAAACACTTCTGGAGATATGTGAATCAGTTTGGTTAAACACAAATGTAAGCATTAGAGAACTAAATCTGCTACCTGTGCTCTCTCTCGAACAACATGCAGCATTTTCCTGTGAAGTGTCCAATTTCTGGACAATAAAATGGACAGACTCAAAGGGCAACATATATTCCAAAGAGAAATACGGAATTGCTGTGTTCTCTACTTTATGGAGACTTGGTTTGCTGCCAGCATGACAGACCACAAAGTCCAGCCCAGGAGTTTCTCAGTCTACCACACAGATTGTTTAAGCTCATCAGGAAAAAAAGAAGGAGGTGTATGCTCTTAAATAAACAACACATGGTGGAGGTGGAAGTAATTGTGGAAGTAATTTAACACAAACTATCATCACGGGGGATTTTACCAGACCAACTACAGGAATATTTACCCAATATATCATCAGCATTTCTCCTGTCCCACTAGTGGCCCAAATACTCTTGACCACTTTTACACTTCACAGAAAGAACCATATCATTCTCTACCATGACCGCATCTTGGACAATCAGATCATGCCTTGATTCTACCACTCCCTATTTACAAACAGAAACTAAAGCAGAGGAACCTGTACTGCATATTGTACAGTGCTGGATAACTGAGGCTGAGGAAAAGATTTGAGACTGCTTTGATTCTGTGAACTGGGACATTCTGGAACAGATTCGTCTTCTGATTTGGATGAGTATGCCACAGTGGTCATGGACTTCATTTAGTACTGTTTAAATGACTTTATGCCCACTAAAACGGTTTACACATACCCTATTCAGAAAACATGGTTTCAATCCAGTGACACAGACAGGATAACTAAGCACGATCTCTGAATAGCAAAAATGGGAATACAGGCTAAAGTAGAACTACAGTTTAATTGCAGTTAAGATATGCATCAGATGTGGCAAGGGATTCAAACCATAACAGCCTACAAACTGCAAACACTGATTTGATTTACAGCTGCCGGTGTGTCTTTCCATGATGTTCTATGCCTGTTTTGAGCTTGCAAATGAAGACTCTCCAATGCGAGCCCCCAGAGCACCCCATGATTCCAGTTGTCTCTGAGGCAGGCATGAGAAAAACTTTTAATCGAGTCAACACTTGCATAGCTGCTGGCCCAGATCTCAGGATCACTTTTTTTAAAACTTGAAGTGTGAAACCAGCTGCTGTGTTTAGAGACATTTTTAACAGCTCCTTAAAAAGCCCAATTGTACCAATGTGCTTCAAAAATACCACCATTATTCCTGTACCAAAGGGAAACAAAGTGAGTTGTCTTAATCAGAATAAGAATTAGATTTATTGCCAGTTATTCTTACGCATACACGGAATGTGTTTCGATGACCGGTGACCTGTAGCACTATGTATGTATAAAACACACCTGATTCAACTCATCACCTTGTTAGTAGAGACTGCAAGAGCTGAAATGATTGTGGTGAAATAAGAGAGACATCTAAAATTTATATTAGTAGATTGGACCTTAAATACTAGAGGCAAAGAATGGTCATGTGCCTCATAAGCGGTCAAAATGGCTTCAACTATCCACTTGCTTATCCTCTGCTTGGATACTGAGAAACCCTGAGTGGGTGAACTGTAGCAAACCAGCAAGTGGGCAGCTGGACAAGAAAGAAACAATATCTTGTACCTTCTACAGTCTGCAGGACCTATGGTGACAAATTTGGCAGAGTTTCCACACTTGCAAAGAATCTATCCAGGGAATCAGTCTCTCGAGACTGACCTCTGTTGCATTTTGAGTACTATGTTCAGTCCCCTGAAGTAGATAACCGAACACACTGCTCTAATACCCTGCTCTCAGAGACCCAGATCCGTCTTCCCTGTGAAGGCTTTGGATTAAGCTTGCTAACAGAACTCAGCCAAAGAACTCAGCAGAACGGGAAACAGAATGAACAAGCCTGTAACAGTAGCTCCCCCTCTCAGAAGGCACATCCTCATGCCGTAACTAGTCCAAACGGATGAGGGAGGGGGTGCGGGGCCTCAAGAGGAGGACAAGGGACTGGCGAAGGGCAGGGGATGAATGGAGATGATAGCAGGAAAAAAACAGGCAACGATGGTGGGAGGAGCCAGGGAGGAAAGGAGAGCGCATGTACCTATCTCTCCATCTGGTTGCATTTGTTGATTAGTTCCCCACTTGCGGATCTAAGTGGGGTAGTTTGACTACCTTTGGGCCCACCATAAGTGTGGAGAGTGGGGACCTGCTGCATGAGCAGCAGCTTGTCCTCTTTTTCACACTACCCTGCTCTAGCTTGCGCTCTGGAAAAATCACTCTAGTTTTGTCTAATGGCATTGAAACACAGGAAGTAGCAGTTTACTGGTTATTAGCTACAGCTCAATTGGCATAGAGCAGTGCTTCCCAAATCTGTCCTGGAGGACCCCTAGCTCTGCGCATTTTGTATGTCTCCCTTGTCTAACACACCTGATTCAACTCAGCTCGTTAGTAGAGGCTGCAAGACATTTAACATTTTAACATTTATTCATTTAGCTGACGCTTTTATCCAAAGCGACTTACAATTGCTATATATGTCAGAGGTTGCACGCCTCTGGAGCAACTAGGGGTTAAGTGTCTTGCTCAGGGACACATTGGTGTCTCACAGTGGATTCGAACCCGGGTCTCTCACACCAAAGGCATGCGTCTTATCCACTGCGCCATCACCACCAAGACATGAATTGGGTGTTTCTGATAAGAGAGACATACAAAATGTGCAGGGCAGGGGGGCCTCCAGGACAGGTTTGGGAAGCACTGGCATAGAGCATACCTTATAACTATGTTGTGTTGCAAAAATGAATGCACCCTCACAGCCGGTGGTGTACTAAATGCATCAACACGACTTCATGACAGGGCACATCTTCCATAGTCGACAACGACTGAAGGAGACCTACTACTATTTAGAAATTTAAACAGCAAAGAATGATAATAAGATAGGGACTGACAGTAAAGTTTAACTCCGCTGCAGTCAGAAAACTGCTCAACAGTGACATCACAATTCAATCAGTGTGCTTCATATGCTGTTCTGTGTCAGCTGTGCCATGCGGATACGTTGTTTTCATTCAAATCAAAGCATAAACGACGTAAACAGCGTATCCACGTGGCACAGCTGACACAGAACAGCATATGCTGTTTATCGTCTAGCGATTATCGTCAATTTTATTTCACAGACACTATTTAAACTAAACTGAGCTAGACAATGACATCACTGAGTTCAATAATGAAATGCCTTTAACTGAAAATTGAGTGTTTAATCTTATTATTATACATTACTGACACTCTATCCTCCAATTTGATACTGTTAAGTGCTTTGACACAATCTGTATTGTTAAAAGCTCTATATAAATAAAGGTGACTTGACTTGTTTGCATTCAGTGGATACTCTCCAAAATGGTGCTAGGGTGCTAGGGAGACGAATTGTTGAATAAAGTCGTTATTTTTGTTTTCTTTGCATACAAAAAGTATTCTCGTAGCTTCGTAAAATTGCGGTTGAACCCCTGATGTTACATGGATTATTTTACCGATCTTGCTACTTTTCTGGATGTTGATCGTGTTAATTATGGAAGTCGTACGGCTTTAGAACGACATGATGGTGAGGAATTAATGCCAAAATGATAATTTTTGGGTGAACTAACCCTTTAATATCTTCTAACACTTTATTTTGATGGGTCCACAGCTTTCAACATTCTGACAATGAGAATCTTTACAAGTATAGGTCAACTTATTCTACGAACCCTAAACCTAACCTGACAGTCTACTCTGAGAGCGACATGTAGTTGCAAATGAATGAGAATTAGTTGACGTAGTTGCAAAGTTACTTATAGTTAGTAGAATGTCTAAAGTGGACTATCAAAATAAAGTGTAACCCAGTTGCCTTGTCTCCTTCATTGCTGGCATTGTTATGTAGGCATGCGTGGAAAAGTGCCGGTCCACCACCAAAAAAAACATCATACAAAATAGATTTCTGATTCTCAGATTTCAGTTTGATCTGGCCACTTTAAAGTTAACTCAAGTCAACTTTATTTCTTTAGTGCTTAATACAAACCAGCCTCACAATGATTAACAGGTCATTATTTAGTCAGTTCATTGTTGGTTCTCTTCAGATAGGGCTACACGATGAAATGCATTTTAATTGTGATCATGATTTTTGCTTCACTAGCTGAGTGCTCTAGTACTGTTCAGGAGAAATAACATCTCTCCTACTCCTGTGCTCCTTCCTCCCCCCTTTCAGTTTTGAGTGTTTGCCACATTCTTGGGTTGTGTGCAGAGTTGAATAGCGATGTCTTCACTAGGGCATGAGTTAGGACCCTTACCCAATTTAGGGTCATTAGGTGAGGTCTTCTGCTCATTTAAATAGCTTGGTATGATTTCTTGAAATGTGGCTTACAAAACAAGCTCACACAGTTCTCTTAGTATTGACAAGAGGGGCTTCTTTTGCAACAAAATTTGCGTGCCCTTTTTTGTTGTGCTGCGCCCTGAGAACTGGGTGGAGAGAGCCAGTTTTGGTTAATACTGAGCTACAGTAACTCCCTTTGACAATGAAGCAGGCCTTCAGGTTTATCACCCTGATATGAGCTTTGTCCAGTTCCTGGAACACACCATTTAAAGACAGCGCAACTTGCCGTGCTTCGGACTGCCTGGTCACATCTCTTCAGACAAAAGAGGATGATGTGTACTACTGGTGCCCTTTCACTTACAGTCACACTGGTAGTCACGCCACTCAGTGTTGATTTATTCGACTATCCTGGACATGATTATACCCCAGGTGGAAGAGATGCTCACAGGCTACCTTTCCCCCTGGGAGTGCATAATCACGTAAAAAGCCAATGCCAAGCCATGCAGAGTAACATCTACACACTAGTGATGCATGGGTAAAAAAAAAAAATGTCACTTTATTTGCGGGGCAGGTCATTAAAAACAAAATAAAAAAAAAATCCATGTATGTTGTGTGCAATTCTCTATAGCCTATATTAAATATTTGGGAATATCTATTTTCAGATTTTATTAGGTTCTTTGATAAGGTTACAATACGAAGGCCTACGTAACTTGCGTGATGTCCCCAAACCTTTGGGGTCACGTGACGCGTCACGAAAGTGCCAAGCAGCTCCCGCTGCCAGCCAAAACAACAAAAACGGAGAAATAAAAGTGAAGATGAAAGACGAGTTTTGGGAGAAATTGAGGGTTGGGAATTTACATCATTAAAAAAAAAAAAAAGGTCAGGCTGCTAAATCTAACGCTAAATGAACATTTCCGTGTGTTAAATAAAACAAAAGTTCAGTGGTTATATAGCGTAGGCTGTAAACTGTAGGCCTATACAAATCTGAAATAAAAAATTGTTTAGCCTATTAGATGAATACAAACGCTGCTTTGTAAATGTTGAAAATGTTTATCATTATCTTGTTATTAAGATGACCTGATTTATGGTTCATACTCATAATCGTATGTTGTTGCCTGTTTACAGGGCGATGTTTCCAAGCACTTTCAGGCTGAAATAAAGGCTGTTTTCATTTACATTACAATGCCTAGAATGTCTATTTAATGGTTGCAGGTGCGGGGCGGGTTGTAAAAATAGATACAGTGGTGCAGGGCGGGCTGGGGCAGGCCAAATAATTTCATAAAACTGGGAACCACAGGTTGGAAAAAAACCCGACCCGCGCATCACTACTACACACTATACATCATCGCAGTTTTTCAGGCATAACAGGCTGACCTGCTGAAAGGCGTTTTTAGAACTTGCCCAGGCCACAGATCTGTTTCTCCGGGTAACTAAGCAGACAGCTTGCACCATCTGCTTTTCTATGGCTGCTATGGTCACCACAGAGAGGCACCTGTGACTTAACCTCACAGGCATCAAGGTCAAGGCCAGGGTGTTCCTCCTTGATGCCCACATGTCACCATCTGGCCTATTTGGTGACTTTGTCAGCACAGTCATCAGTTGGTTCCGGGAGGCAAAGCAGCACAAAGAAGCTTTTGACAAGTTTCTCCCTTGACGTGCTCAAGTGTCGGGGCTGTCAGTCACCTAGTCCCACTACTGTGAAAATGGAAAAAGTGCATTTGTTGACACAGGCTCTGCTGGACAAAGGGGTTATAGAACATGTTCCCCTCCCAGACAGAGAGTTGGGCTACTACAGCCGATATTTTTTGGTTCTCAAAAAAGGTGGGGTTGCGTCCAATTTTGAATCCTCAGAACATACAAGTTCAAAATGCTGACAGTCAAAATAATTGTTTCTCAAATCCAATTCAGGGGCGAAGCTTACCAGCATCATGTTCTTTCATTCGGTCTATTCTTATCACCCTGCACATACACAAAATATATGGATTCAGCACTGATTCCGTTGCCACTCCAGGGCATCCACATTTTAAATTACATAGATGTCTGGCTGATTTTGGCCCAGTCTCAAGATGACGGGATGTCGTCCTCGTTCATCTCATGTCTGTGGGGTTGAGACTCCACGCCACGAAAATAATTCTCTCTCCTGCCCAGAGGACAACGTATTAAGGGGTTGAATGGGATTCGACCACAATGTGGGCACAGTGGTCTCCTGCACGTGTCGAAACCATTCTAAACACCATGAAGAATATCAATCTAGGAAAGTTACTGTCCAATACTTTAGGGAAGTTCTAGGTTTTATGGTGATAACTTTGGGTCTCTTACACATGAGGTCTTTTCAGTTGGAGTTTCATCCAAGGGCCAATCGCCAGAGGCAGATTAGAGTTACATGCCATGGGCTTTGTACCCTTTCTATGTGGTCCAGACCCTGGTTTCTGACCTTGGGTCCCATTCTAGGCATGTATTGTTGTTGCAATATGCTAACAACATATGCTTCCCTCATGGGCTGCGGTGCGGTCTTACATTCCGGGGCATGCATGCTGTCCAGACAAGCTGTGACACACAGGGATGGAAACTCCACCTCTATGTTCACAGGAGATAGCACAATGTCTCTTCTACTTCTCTTTGACTCCTCTAGCTCCCCTGGGTCTGGACGCAATGGCCCAGACTGCATCTTTACACATTTCCCCCGATTGCTCTGTCTGGCCAGGGTCCGTCAACAAGGGTCCTGCCTCTTTCTAATAGCACCTTGGTGGCCAACCAGAGTGTGGTTGTCAGACCTAATGTCCCTCCTCGATGGCTCGCCATGGGCGATTCCCAACAGCAGAGTTCCCCTATCTCAGGTGCAGGGGATGGTATTTCATCCCCTGCCTGAGCTCTGGAACCTTCATGTCTGGTCCTGAAAGGCACCAACTGAGAGACGCTGTGCTTCCAAATGATGTAGTACAGATTATTCTAAGTGCCAAGGGTTCCCTCCTCTAGAAGAAGTTACGCTCTCTGATGGCGCAAAAGTTGATGTAGGACAAACGATACAGACCCAGTTCTAGAGGTGTGTCATATAAAGATTTTTGATCGTGGACGATAAAAATGTCTCCACAATCTTCTTTTGAAGAAATATCATAGTATCGTGCACATGTCAGTTGCAGTTCTGGCGCTTCCGTCACAATATACTGTACAACGCCACATACATTCACTTCATTGTTAACTGTGTGGAATAGTTACTCTCACAGGGCACTGCACTTATTCGCAATCACAAAAGTGCATTATTTGCATTTGCTTTAAAGCCTTGCCGGTTAAATATTTCATTCACATGTTGTTCTGACGTGCTCTTTTCTCAGCGCTTACACATGATTGCGCGCGCAATAAAAAGCCTGTCAACAGCGCCTTAATTATAACTGACAATCTTTTGCGCTAACACTGTCAAAACACACAAGGTTTACATATAGACTCAGTTGGTTATGTCTAAAATAAAAGTAAATAGTTGAGAGAAAAACAGATGTGTGCCTGTATATTAGATGTGTGCAGGTCTTAAAGGTGCCATAGAATGCATTGATACAGTATTTTAAATTGTTCTCTGATATCTACACAGAAGGTATGTGGCTTAGGTAAGGGCACAAAATCTCCAGAAACGATTTTACATGTCCATTTACAACCCTAGGATTTCTCCCTAGAATGAAACGGTCTGTTATTGGCTTATTTGGCAGGGTCATGAATAATAATGAGCTCTGCTCTGATTGGCTGTTTCACAGTACGGCTCATCAGCAAGAAGGAAGCACAGGGAGGAAAATATATATTTAAATGCTTTCTCTCGCAGTTATATCGTCGGGTAATTATACTGTATATAAAACGCAGGCATCAGGGAGCCGTTATTAATATGCGAGGCATTGAAACTGCTTTTGAACGATCCATCGATCACGTTATAGTTCACTTTCAAGAGACGCGATCACACAAACTATGTTTACATTATGGAGCAACAGTACTTACCACACATTTCACAAGATCAGATGCTTGTCAGTGGTGCTCAGGATCTGTAAGTCATTCGCCATCATCCTCATCTCTCCTTACTGAGAGTGAAATCTTATGTACTGTAACAGGCTACCGCTAGCAAGGAGCTAACCATGTCCCTTTAGTGGCTCGCGTTATTTGCTTTCTGTGCCTTTCTGAATACAGACACCAACCCATCCCTGCACTTCACACCCCCTGCACGGCCTGGAACATAACATTTATTTTGTTATTTTCGCTGTTGTCCGCGCTTGTTTATTTACAATACCTGCAGAGCTTCTGATGGTTCGGCCGGCTTAGAACAAGGGCGGGTTTATGCAAATGTTGGGGGCGTAGTGATCCCGACTGTTGCGTCACAGTCGGTGTTATGTTCTGATTCGCCTGTTTTTCAGTGGTCTTTTTTAATCACGAGATTTACATATGAAGGAGGAAACTATGGTGTTTGAGGCTCACTGTATGTCATTTGCATGTACAGAACTGTTATTATTTAAATATGCCAGGGTAAAGTCGTGGCCTAATGGTTAGAGAGTCGGACTCGTAATCGAAAGGTTGCGGGTTCGAGTCCCCGGCCGGCAGGGATTGTAGGTGGGGGGAGTGAATGTCCAGCGCTCTCTCCACCCTCAATACCACGACTGAGGTGCCCTTGAGCAAGGCACCGAACCCCCAACTGCTCCCCGGGCGCCGCAGCATGGCTGCCCACTGCTCCGGGTGTGTGTTCACGGTGTGTGTGTGTGTGTGTGTGTGTGTGCGCATTTGTTCACTACTCACTGCTGTGTGTGTGCACTTGGATGGGTTAAACGCAGAGCACCAATTTCGAGTATGGGTCACCATACTTGACAATACGTCACGACTTTCACTTTCACTTTCACTAAAGACAGTTTTTCATTCTATGGCACCTTTAAAGGGACAGAACTTAACATGCTGCTGACTATCATTAAAGGGAGAGTTGACCCTAAAATTTTATTTGTCATTATTTACTCACTCACGTTGTCCCAAACCTGTATTCATTTCTTTCTTGTGCTGAACAAAAAAAGAGGATATTCTAAAGAATGTGGGTAAATATACAGTTGCTGGTCTCCACTGACTATGATAGTAGGAAAAAAATGACTAAGTCACTGGGAACCAGCAACTGTTTGGTTACCCACATTCTTCAAAATAGCATTTATGTTCAGCAGAAGAAAGAAACACATTCAGGTTTAAAACAACTTGATAGTGAGTAAATGATGGTTTAAAAATAAAACACTATGACAGAACTGACAGACATGACAAAATTAAATTTTTGCTATTCCTTTAATTTGAATAAAACAACAAAACACAAAGAGAATCACCATATACTGTATTTTTGTAATTGGATTGGATTGGATTCAATTTATTGTCATTGCACATGTAGGTACAAGGCAACGAAATGCAATAGAGAAGAAGAAATACAGCATAACATGAGGAAAGAGAGGAGAAAAAAAAGTGTCCTCACACTACGTTCTTGGACGAGAATGCAGTGTGAGAACAGACAAAAAACCTCAGCATAAAGCACAGTCAACACAGGAACATAACTTGCATAGTAATCCTAGTTCAGACGAAACAGCCATCCGGCCAGCCGCCATTACAGCGCAAACCCACGGACCTGTGAAGCGACGAAGGCGTGGGATGGGGTTAGGGAGGTGTATGAGTGTGTGTATGTGTAAGTTCGTGTGAGTTCGTATGCCTTGAAATCCGTTTCGCCAGCACTCCAAACCAGTCGACTCAGTTCGCAGGTTGTGATGCGACATAGCAATTGCCATGGAAACGACCTTGGACAGAGCACAAGCGCCCGACAATAACAAGGTGTTTTTGGGAGGAGGGAATGGAAGAAAGAGCGTCTCCCTGCAGTATTCACCGGAGAGTTGATACCAGAGCGGCCTTGCCAAGCCGTTCTGTTGTGGGAAGCCGGAAACAGATAAGATTGTTTTGTTTTAGTGCGAACAGCTGTCTTCCAGTTTCACAGCTATTCTCATTGTCCATTCTGATCTCCATGTCCGTCAATTTTTCATGACGGGCAGCCGTGAGAGGTTTTGGATAGCCAGTCCCGTTCCTTAATTTCCTGATAATTTAGGGCAACGCCTAATCCAAATAGCAGAAACCCAGTTATCATTGTTCCGAATAAGAAGATGTCTTCAATGTCCTCCACGGAGAGAGCCGCCAGACACACGACCCGCCATCTCTCCCATGCGTCCATCGTGTAGCCAGCAGCAAACGTCCCAGCGGGACATTTCGGTTCTCCAGATCCCGCTTTCCTACTCGAGAAGATGGTGTCAATTGCATTTAGAGACCAGTTGATCAGATCCATAATTTCGGTTTTGTAAATAGTGCAGCGAGAGTCTCTTAAGAAGGACAGGACAATACAAGAGAGCAAGCAGGGAAGTTCAGGAGGGAGGGAGGGAAGAAAAATGCGACCGCCTTCGAACAGAGCCAAACGAGAATGTCTCGCACATTCTCTTGCAGGCCTCTGTACACAAAGGCAAATACATGATTATAATAGCAGAATAACTTGATACATAAATTGCTTTATTTACATTGATTATACTTGATTAATTCATATTTTGATTAATAAAAATCTACACAAGGCACACAACCAAGCTTCGCCTCTGAGTTAGGGCTCATTCAACCAGGGGGTTCTACCAAGAGGTGTCCACTGGCAGCAAGTGTGTGATGTAGCAGGCTAGTCCTCCCCACACGTTCACAGAATATGATAGTTTGGATGTCTATGCTACACCGGGCTCGCATGTTCTTGATTTTACATCCCAAGGTCATGTCTGAGACCTCTTCAGTGTTTGTGTGCACGCACTTCAGAACACGTCCAGACGCTTTTCAGTGAGGTGGCGTTAGTATTCTTGTTCCCATCAGTGTTAATGAAATGCAGCACTAAATTAAGCCAAATTCTTGGCGTGTTTGCCACACATGCTTCACAACCAGTCGAACTGTCGAAAAAATGTTCTCTTCAGCGTTAATAAAATGCAGCATCTCGTTCCCTTTTTAACAGGGAACAGGATTACTGTCAAGTAACCCGAGATGTTATGACTGCTGGGAGGCAAGGCCACCAGCAATCTCCTCTGAGCCACAACATGCGAATGCTGGTCGCTTCCCACAATGTAGATGATTTCAGATTTTACTCTCATCTGGTTCCCACAATATAGACAAAACCACACAGACTCATCATGTGTTGTCTTAGGTTATGGAAACCAGGAAACATGCTACTTAGCTTTTGTCTCTTAATAGGAATTAGTTTGTGCTAATTAAAATCTATTGTCGTCACAATGTATATTTTTGTTTATTTTAATATTATCAACATGTTAGCATAGCTAGATATATGCTAGCATCAAAGTTTAATGTAAATGCAGGGTGATTCTCTCATGCTGTCAATTTGTAGTTGTTTCAAAAAATGATGGTAACACTTTATTTTGATGGTCCCTTAAGCATTCTGTTGACAATAAGTAACTTTGCACCGTCAACAAACTGTCATTAGAGTATTAGTAGATTGTCTGATTAATATCTACTAAATCTTTATTGTGATGATTTCCCAACAGATCTTCTACTGACTAGAAGTAACTTTGCAAGTACATGTCAACTTTATTTTAACCCTAACCCTTCCAGTCTACTAATACACTACAAACACTCTAATGAGAGTTAGTAGATATGTAGGTGCAACGTTACGTATATTCAAGAGAAAGAGGCTATCAAAATAAAGTGAAACCAGAATTACAAATGTCACTATAAATCTGTTTGCTTTTATTTTCTAATTTAATAAATCTGTGACCTTTTTTTTTTTCTTTCAGTTTTGAGCCACCAGGGCCCATGTCTGCAGGAATGGCTTGTGAACTGGAGGTTATATTTAGACCTTTGGTAACGTTCCCCCCAATTTACATTTGCATCACAGAAAATATATTTCTTTGCTTTACTCTGTAGCCATTACACGTCCCTGTAGTGTATTGTAAGAGCTTGAAGAAGGTCCGCACACTCTCAAACATCAAAGAGAATCACAAGCGAGATGATAACATTTAGAGCAATTTACTGAATAAAAGGCAAAGTTTCGGTCACATGTTGACCTTTTTCAATGCCAAGCTGACAATAGACCTAGGAGCCATGAGAAAAATTTGAGATATTGCCAGAGAAAATTAGATACAATTCTGTTGTAACATTGTTTTTTATTATTATATCACTGCATATGAGCAAGAAAATTTGTAGATGAAACCTATAATTTCAGTTGAACCTTTACATTTTTTTTTCTTTCTCTCTCTCTCTCTCTCTCTCACTGTTGTAAATATAATGAAACTGATTGTAGAATGCTCAGTAAGAAATATTCAATATTTGTTTTAGCTTGATGTGCATTTGGGTGGAATGATTCATTTTCAGTCAGCTACTGGCCCTTTTTCTGTTGCCATTAAGTGCTCCAAGAAAAAATGTGAGGTAAGGAGATTACATTATCCATCACAGATTTCACACAAGGAGCTTTTGATAAGCTGTTAATATATTTTTTTCTGAATGTTTTCCCAGATGGTTGTTGATCAATGTCTTGTGGATTTTGGTACTCATGTGGTTGGACAGAAAGTTTCACGAGTAATCACCTTGACCAACAGAGGAGCCCTAGGCACTTGTTACATGCTGACCCCCATCACCTACAGCCCCCTTCAGCAATCATTCACAAGCACACTGGTGAACAACACTGATACATCTAAACACTGAATATTTCCTCTGGTAGTGCCTTTTTTTAAAGGCCACTGTGGTCATAAATGAACTGAGAGAGGGAGACAGTCCTTATATTGTTTGTTAATTTCTGACCATTACAAGTACAACCAAACCTGTGCAAACATACTGGCAACCCTATGATCAGGTCACATTTTACAAACACATCTTTAGACAGTTCTTGACAGCTTTCATGAAATTCACCAATTAGCTACAGTGTACAGTAATGGGTGTTATTTAGTTACATTGATGACAATCCTAATTATGAAGGCAAGCAGTTGTACATAATATCACTGATTAACAATTGTGCAAAGAGCAGGTCTTTGGGCTGTTAAGATTTCATTTTTATAGTCAATCTCTCTGCCCAGGTTTCTGGTAAAACTGCCGGGGCTGAGATGCCCAGTGTGAATGTAGAGAACTCAGCAGAAATTCCATCAGGCACAGAGAACACAGGACACGCTGTTCACATTGACCTAAAACCAGGTAACAGAATGCTTTTCTCCTGTGGCGTAATGTTTTTTGCAGTAATAGAGTTGTAATTGTGGTCATTTTAGTTGAAAACATGTAAAAAATAATAACAGTGCCAACATAAAGTCCATGTTGACGTGACTGTATAATTTGTAATAAGCCTGGGTTCTTACCAGGCTCTTTGAGCAATGACTTAACCCCTTGTGCATCCGGCATTCAAAACATAGTCAGCATAATTAGACTCCTTTGTCACAGAGAAGACAATTCCAGAATGCATTGCAAAAAATAAATATAGCAGACAAATCAAAGACAAACGGTGAATATAAAAACATATTTTTTAATTAAATTTAAAAAGTACTGAGAGAAATAGTTTAGTCTAATGAAAAATAATCAATCAAAACAAAATTGTGCTGGCATCTGCCTTATGTCTAAACAATTAAACAGAATTGTATCTTAATTTTACATAATTTTATATTAATATATGTTTTATGCATACCTACATAGATGTATTCATTTTGTAATTCTTTTTAATTGTAAATTCTCCTTGCCTGTAATGATAGGTGTGTCTCCTGTCAGCAGTCGTAGTCCTGATGAGCTTTTGATGGCCGATCCAGGATTAGTGGAGACTACAGTAGAGCAGCAGAGCAGCTTTGAGCCAACTGAGTTTAGCACTGGAGAGGTATGAATGCATTGACCATTTACACACATTTAAGAAAACAAATCAAGAAAGCAAAAAATCATGTAAAATGAGTATGGTTCTCAAAATGGGTTTTCCCACTTGAAATAATTAATCCTGGTACATTGAATCTTGCTTCAGTTTTGGGTTATCTTGCTTCAGTTTTCACATTGCCCATAATTTACCCAGGGTTTAACAATTAATCCTGGGTATTCACTAGCTGACATTTCAGATTGTACATTTACAATTTACAACGGCTTCCAAGTCTTCATTACTTATCTTGCTGGATCTGTCCGCTGCTTTTGATACGGTCAACCATCAGATCGTCCTGTCAACCCTATTGAGAAAGGTCATCTCAGGAACCGCACGCCAGTGGTTTGAGTCTTACCTCTCAGATAGGTCCTTCAAGGTATCTTGGAGAGGTGAGGTATCCAAGTCGCAACATCTAGCTACTGGGGTGTACAGTGGCCGAGAGAGCTCAATGCGTTGCAACTTCAGAAAACACATGAACATAGAAAAAGCACCAGCAAATCAAAAAAACATCATCAGTTTGACAGCAG
This sequence comes from Barbus barbus, assembly GCF_936440315.1. Classification (NCBI taxonomy): domain Eukaryota; kingdom Metazoa; phylum Chordata; class Actinopteri; order Cypriniformes; family Cyprinidae; genus Barbus; species Barbus barbus. Next base: position 2,475,733 of record NC_136756.1, read on the forward strand.
GTGGTGCAAATGCTCACAAACAAATAAATAAACACACTGCAAACGCTCACAACACAACCAAATAAATTTTATTTGCAGTGTTTCTTTGTTTGGTTTTGTTGTGAGCATTTGCAGCATGTGTGTTGTCAAATGAATGAAAGTTTTCTTAATTTGCAGGCGTTTTTTCTATTTGCAGTGCGTTTCTTTTTTTGGTTGTGTTGTGAGCATTTGCAGCATGTGCGTTGTAAAATTGAGGAAGTTGTTTTCTTTATTTGCAGGAGTTTTATCTATTTGCAGCGCGTTGAGCTCTCTCGGCCACCGTAGGGGTGCCTCAGGGCTCAGTTCTTGGACCACTTCTCTTCTCTGTCGACATGGCGTCACTAGGTTCTGTCATTCAGAAACATGGCTTTTCATATCACTGCTATGCTGATGACACTCAGCTCTACATCTCATTCCATCCTGATGATCCGATGATAGCTGATCGCATCTCAGCATGTCTAACAGACATTTCTTGCTGGATAAAGGACAATCACCTTCAACTCAACCTAGCTAAGACAGAACTGCTTGTAGTTTCAGCAAACCCATCACTTCATCACAATTTCACCTTCCAGTTAGGCTCATCAACCATAACACCTTCAAAAACAGCCAGAAACCTTGGAGTTGTGATTGTTGATAAGCTGAATTTCTCAGGCCACATTGCTAAAACTGCCTTTAAATTTGCTTCATACAATATTAGGAAGATCAGGCCCTTTCTTTCAGAACATGCAACACAACTCCTTGTTCAAGCGCTTGTTCTGTCCAGACTTGACTATTGCAATGCTCTCTTTGCAGGTCTTCCAGCCAATTTCATCAAACCTCTACAAATGATCCAAAATGCCGCTGCAAGATTAATCTTTAATAAGCCGAATAGAATGCACGTCACACCTCTGTTCATCAATTTGCACTGGCTACCAATAGCTGCTCGCATTAAATTCAAGGCATTAATGTTTGTTAACATTAGTTAATGCATTAACTAACAATGAACAATATATTTTTACAGAATTTATTAATCTTTGTTAATGTTAGTTAATAAACATGTTTATGTTAGTTCACAGTACAGTAACTAATGTTAACAGATACAACTTTAAAGGGCACCTATTATGCAAAATAATTTGGACATAAATGTGTGTTGGCTGTGTGTGAACACAACCACCCTACAATAAAAATCCACCCACTCCTTATTATTAATCCCCATTAAACAAAATCAGTCTCACTAAGCATGCTGTTTTGATTCTCTAAGCAAAGTGACATCACATTGCTTAGGCCCCGCCCACAGCGGCTGACTGACAGTCCTAAATTGCCATAATTTCCGCCCTCAGCGAGTTGTGTTTGGTTGTATGCTGTCCTCCATTTTCTCTGCGCTCGAGCAGCTGTAACATCAAGGAACTCTCGTAAGCAATCCAGGTGTTCTGAGTTTGGATGTAAGACTTAGAGCCCTGCATTTCAGCACATCATAGTTCAGACGCGGGCCGGCATCGGGCCTGTTTTAGGCTTCTCCTTATTTTTATATTTTAGACATCCATCAATTATGGGGATGAAAAAAAATTGCCACGCTGGTAGAAACAACACGAGACCATGCTACCGCAACTGTCAAGATCGTCTCGGACGGTGTTTAGTGTCCAGCAGCAGCGAGCGCAAGTGCCTTCTGCGCAGCTGGAAGAGGTTCCACATTCAAACGCAATAGTCTAAAGCTTGAGCACCGCAGAGCACCGGCAAAAGTAATTACCATGAATGTGTCGGGGGGAAATAGTAAGGAGATATTTGAATATTATTTTAATAAACTAATGTTTTCTGAGTCAGTATCGCAAGGATGAAGTTGCCGATCCTGACTCACCATCTCCTCATTGGACACACCTTTAGAGAGAAATGCATCTTTATGGATTACATAATGAAAGAGTTTTTGTATTCGATTTGTTTTATTTAGTTACAGTAGTAATTTAAAGCTTTCTATAGATAAATTTATCATGTCTAAATGGCATATATTTGCTGAGTTTCGGTTCATTTTTGTGAAGCGCTCCTGTTCAAGACCGAGACAGCAGAAAGCGCATCATGTTTGTTTTCTTTATTTTATCAAAGCACAACGTTTTGTTGATATTGTGAGTGCACATAAATAAAAGTAGACCCTTTACAGATCCAAACAATGTATTACTCTTACATTTATGAGCAAAAATGACGGCATATTTTAATTCCACTCTCCACACAAACGATTGGATATGCACCTAATATTGCACATTTATCTAGATTTAATGTTTAAACTAACATTGCTATATGCTTGAACTGTTTTATATCTATAGATTTTATTTTAGGCAAGTCGTGATGATTTAAGAAGGCAAAATTGATCAAACATAGGCTGTGATCAACCCATTGTCTGCTGCTGGCCGCTTCGACGTTACTTTATAAAAACTAAAACATACATTTAAGAAACAAAAATGCTCCAAATGTTTTTCTAAATTAACTTAATAAAATAAAAAAAATTAACTAAATAGAATTACTTTGCCATTACATACAACACTGAACTATTTTATTAGCTGAAACAGTAGTATAAGCTGTTTTGGGAGAAGGGGAAAAAAGACGGGCTCGAGTCGGACTCGGGCCAAGAATTCTGATAAGCTGTCCGACAAGGGCTGGGTTAGGGCCTGAGTGTCTCGGGTCAGGGCCAGGCTAGAGCCTGTATTTGAGGCCCATGCAGGGCTCTAGTAAGACTGAACATAAGAGTCTTAATTTTCCCCCAACATCTGAGCCACTGAGGACGCAGTCGATTACTTCTTTTTTTCAAGGTATTGCACCTCAAAATCTACCTAAATATGTTTGTCTGCGCAAATCATTTCACTCCAGACTGCTTTGTGAATATCATGTCGTTATAGTGCTTAGCTAAAATTTTAACCGTATTTATGTGCATGCATACATAATCAAACTATTTTAATTGATCGTTCGGGGGTGCTAGCAAAGACATCCTCCCTGTGCTGTAGAGTCCGAGCCGCGCCGATGACAGGTCAGCACAATGCAAGCTCTGTAACATTGCGCTGTTTCGTCCCACTTTCCGTGTGTTTGGCTTCCCATATGTACGGCTGAACACCTGTTCTCTCGCTGTCAGTCATGTTGCTTCTACTGAAGCAATTTATTGCTGTAGGTATGCAAAGCAGAGATATATACAGTACGCTGTCTTCTGAAGACAGGACGGGAATATTCACCTCATTTGCATTTAAAGTGATACACACCAAAACAGCTCTTTTATAGACATGCTTCAAAAATGACATTTTCCAGATGTTATAATAAATGATTTGTGGAGTATTTATAACTTCACAGACACATTCTGGTGACACCCAAGACCAATATTATATCTTGTAAAAAGGGACATAATAGGTGCCCTTTAAATTTGAATTATGTATTAGTAAGTTTTGAACTTAATATTACCTAAGATTAATAAATGTTATATAAATATTGTTCTTGTTAACTAATAATTGATGTTAACAAATGAAACCTTATTGTAAAGTGCTACCAACATCTTAAAGAGTCCTGATTCAGGTCCCTGGATCACAGTGGTGAAGCAGTGTAGATAACGCCGCGCTCTAGGCTAAGCAGCAAAGATGTTGGTAAATAAAGATAAAAATTCAAATGTATTTCACTGAAGAAAAATTCTTGCTTTGTCAGTGGGCAAATGATTGCCCATGGTGTGAGTAGCTCCATAGGAATCCATTGATACAATTCTAAATCCTCCCTGGGGTGAACATTTGTGCTGAACATTAGTGTTTGGGAATGGGCAATGCTGTGCAATGAAACACCACTATCAATAGCTGCAATTTATTCATAGTGAATCTCACTTTGGTGTGAGAGTTAAATGGAAATGTAACAGATTGATTGTCTCTCTGCAGGCTTATGCTGGTGATGTCGGCCCATTTATGAGTGCCAAACTACCCATCATCTTCACACCAACAATTCCAGGGGAGGCAAAACTGGATTTCCAAATCACGTTTTCTCAACCTAGCTGTGAACCGGTATAGTTTCCACTTAAAACTGTTTTATATTTGTTTTAGCAGCTCAGCAGATTAACTTGACTTGTCTCTTTGTTTTGTTTTCTTGAATGCATAGATTGTGGTTTCAGTTTGTGGGGTGGCAGAGAGCGCACCTGTTTGGGTGACCAAGCCAAATATTGACCTAAAAATCTGCATGTATGATCGACTTTACCAGGACAGCATCGAAGTTCAAAGCAGGTGAACTGCACCATTTATATTTTTACCAACACAACATCCACTGATCTCTATATATCACCTGATTGCTGATGGAATTCTAAACTGCCAGAAGGAGTTGAAGTCAGCGAGCAGCCAGTTACTGTAGGTGCCACACTGCTGACTGACAGTTAAAACCATGACTTAAAGGGGTCATCGGATGCAAAATTCACTTTTACATGATGTTTGAAATGTGTCTTGGCAGTGTGTGTACACAACCACCCTGTAATGATAAAAATCCACCCAGTGTTTTTTTGTTTTTTTTAATCCTCATAAATCATAACCACTTTCTCAGATCAAGCCGTTCACAGATTCTTGGCAGAGTGATGTAGTTCTGCACAGGCCCCTCCCATGATTGTTGATTGAGACTGGCGTTTTAGCATAGACCCGTCCTGAGTGAACTGTAAACAGCCTATTTTTTCGACGCCAGAGCAGGAGTAGACAAGAATGCCTCCTAAGCGACTGAGGTGTTCTGTTAATGGATGTAATAATGAACATAGCAGTCGTCATTTACTCCTGACATCTGAGCTGCTGAAGACGCAGTAGATTACTTTTGTTTTTGAAAGGAATGCCCCCCCCAATCTACCTAAATGCGTCTATGTTCACACAAATCATTCGTGATCCAGCTTCACCTACAGAAGTGACTATAAGGTTGGTTTTTTTAATGAATCTTTGCAAATCGCCTTTCCTAATAATGTGCTAGTTAGCAAGTTCCGCTACGAATGGCAAATATTTCTGTATGCATGTAATAATGCAGGAACAAATTACGCATAAATCTGGGATTATTACCAGAAATATATTTGAATACAGTATACAACAATTATTATAGTAATACAAGCCTCTAATTCTATGTTACACTATAGAGGCACATATCTAGGTTTAGAATTAATACTTTGAAATTTGCTGTACATTTGTTGGATTAATTTAGCTCAAACAGTACAGCCTGGCACAAGTCAGGAAGTAGCTAGGAAATTGGTATGGTTCCCAGGGAATGCACTTTTCATTAAATCTGATGCTTTTAATAATCAGGAAAATCCTGATTCTAAATAAAGAACAAATTACATATGTAGGAAGTTTGTATTGTTAGGCTGGAAAAAAATATTGGAAATGCGACTTTGGCTTTTCATCCAGTCTTTCATGTCAGTAATAACCTGGAAACTGAAAACCAGGTCTCGAGGAAATATAAAAGCTGAATACCACTGGTATAGCAATGAATGCATCTTGTTACCTTCTGTAACTTCGGTTCCCTATTACTAAGGCTGTATACAGAGGTCATTGTCTAACCATGCATTGGAAGTCACAGGTGTATTTAATTTTGGTTTTGTAATTTGCATGTCAGTGGGTTGTTTACATGGACAACAATATTCAGATTTTAACACGACTAAGACTGATTAAGAATCTACCATTTTTGATTACTTTAATCCGGCTAAAGTCATATTCCAAGTAAACACAAATCGAATTAAGACCTTTGGAGTATTCCTATTTTAGTCTAATTATCAAAGTGCAGTATAGACATATAAACACCTTAATCACACTATTACCGTCATGTAGGACTTTTCGCCGCATTTTGCAACAGGATACACACACGGCAGTGGTCAAACCGAAGAGCATGGCTTCAACGACGCTGTCATCTGTTTCCACGTACAGCATGACAAATAATTAACTGCACTTGAAAATTAAAAACGAAACACACAAAACTGTATATGGCATCATAACATAGACAAACTATATACGTGAAATTCTGGAGGGGACGTCGGATGGCATCATGTGGGGACGTAATAACGTGTGTCATTAATCGATCTATGTACTATAACATGTAAAACAGGAACATGAAAGGAATATTCTGAAAGCAATGATTAGATTACTGATGTCCATGTAAACGTAGTCAGTGATAGCAGGCATATGTCCTATTGTTGCACACTATTTCTAACCTATGACAACATCTGTTCTATTACTCATTGGTAAGAGTGCTCTGTCAAGCTGTTTAATAAACATTGGCTGAAAATGACAATCGGGTTGACGTCAATATTTGACGTTGACTTAACGTTGGATTTTGTTTACACAACCTAAAAACAACAAAATCTCAACGTCATCTGACGTCTGTATTGGAGATCAATTTAACATTGACATTAGATGTTGAACTTACATTGAATTTTGGTCACCTGATGTCGCAACCGAAATTTAACCAAATATCAACGTCTTATGACGTTGTGTGCCTCCTGAGAACATCCATTATATCTGCTGTTCTTGAAGCTTGTTGTTGCAGACAGTGCCCAACATTGGGTAAAATGTGTTACCTATTCTAGATCCATAGTGGGAATACTGCATATTTAACAGTCCTACCGATGTGGCTTTGAATGAGTGCTGTACACAGATCTCCGCTGCTTCTCATATTTGTTTATTTCTCTGATCATATAGTCTAATTTTTGATTTGTGAAGCATGTGCTAGATGCTGTAGGAAGCAAATGTTTGGCAGAGATTACTAAAACCTTATATTAGCTAAAACACCATGGATATCACATTTATACAATCCAGAGTGATTGAGTGTTTGTGTTTAAATTGAAAATGAGCCATCTTTCAGATATGAATATAATGGTTCCCTCTGTTTATGTCTCCAATTTCAGTCTGTTTTTCTGATTGATCGAGAATGTGAATATCTGGTGTTTGTTTCTTCTTTCTTTCTTTTAAGGGCCAGCACAGCTCTCAGATTGACATTCAAGGTGTGTAAAGAGATGAGGAACCATATGTCCATTTTACCTAGAACAGGATTTATCCAGGCCGGATCCAGCTTCAGTGCTCAGCTGAAATTTCTGCCCAGGTAGTCCTTAATTATTTAATAATAACCACTGTGTTGCACAGGTTCATTATAATGTACAGGTCTGTGCTGGGGCGGAATGCATTGAATGCTTTAATCATTTTAACACTGAATTTTTTTTTCTTCCATAATTAATTGCACCAATTTAACATGGAAATTGACAGTAACGCCTGTTATTCACAACATAATACCTCCAACACGGTTTCATTTAAAAAGGTCTGCTGATTACCACTAAATGCTTCCTACATCATGAAATGATGTTTGTTGCAAACACTGCTTGGATGGATTAAGGATGGATTTAGGGATTTGCTCAGAGAAAGTTACAAAAACAAAATATAACAAAAAATATGATGGTTGTGAAAACTAAACTGTTCCCTTCCTTTAAAAATGTAAATTATATCATAGGAACATCTCACAACATAACACCCTGAACCATCAATAAAAGCTCCTGAGAGAAGCATGTGGGCATTTAGTTGGAGCTGAATTTGAATGAGGCTGCTGAGATATTTTTAAACCTGAGCTGTAACGCGGTGTGCTGCAGTGCTGTAGGCTCCTGAGTGCGAGGCTGAGAAGCGTGTGTGTGGCGCCCTTTTCCTCGCCCACATTTTTCATCAGAGAAAACAGCATATTGATATCTAAGCTGATCTGAGGTCAGATGAAGCAGCATTACGTGATAAAAGTTAACAGAATATTTCGTGGGCCTGACGCGCTGCAGTGGAGGAAGTGAAATTGCATTAATCTGCTTTCGAAAGCTTTAAAATGCAGATTAGAACAGCATTAAACGTCCGCACTCTTTCTCTCATCTCTCTCTCTCTCTCTCCTGTGATCCAAAACCCACAGATCTGTCTTGACTCCTTCTTATGTAATGCTGTTCACATGGTTCATTCTCACTGGAGCCTTTTGTGGGTTGCTATTGTAGCACAGCTCTCTGTAATACTTGATTGTGATTGATTGACAGCATCCTGTGGTCAAATAAATAAGGGATAACGTGCAATTAAAAACGATGACAGGGTATCTGCCTGAAGAGGTTTATTAAAGTAAAAAGCCCCAAGAAGCTGTGGTTTACTAAAGCCCCAGTGCTTTTATAAAATGTGGCTTATTGCTTTTATAAAATGATTAGTATGTGCTTAGCCCAACCATTAAATCAAAATGAACAGCAAAATATGACATTTTAAAACAATTTCTTCAACGCTATAAAACTGATAGCAGCTATACAGAACAGTGGCGCAGTAATACTGATGTAATGAGGTCACAGGTGTGTGTTTCTAGAGTCATTTACAACGGCTTTGAACATGGCTCAGCCAATCATAATCAAGGACCGGAACTATCTTTTTAATAATTTGTGATAATGTCTGGATTATATCTGTTATTTTAGTCAAGTCAAGTCACGTCACCTTTATTTATATAGCGCTTTTAACAATGTAAATTGTGTCAAAGCAACTGCACAATATCCAAAAAAATAAAAAAATAAAAAGGAAATAGTGTCAATAGTGTAAAATGAAAAAAAAAAATAATAAAATTCTTTATTCTATATTGTTTCGTGAGACTATACACTCAAAAAAATGATTTGGTCTAAATTTGCATTTTATGTAATTCAATTGCATAACAAGTTTCCATCCATTTAGATTACATAGTTTTAACATAAATCAATAAACTTAATGTGATTCATATCCATCAGTCATACGTGAATGAAACAAGAAAGGTTTATGTAATAATTCACAGCAAAATCCCCACACTGCTCAGTGTTCATGTGTTTCCACACTACAGAGTGTTCAAGTAGTATTGAAGCAGTGTTGGAGTTTAGGAGATAATTATTTGATGATTGATCATTAATGATGAACAGCTGCTGTTATCAAGCAGAATCACCGAAGGAAAGAGAAACACAAGAGACTAGAACTACAACTGAATTCAGCCACAGCCGAAGATGAAATCAACTGAGATAAAAGACATTAAATCCTTTAAAATCTGATTAAACAGCATCAGATTGACCAGATTGACTGTCAGACTTCTAGAGAAGCTCTTATTGAGAATTAACAGAGGTTTAGATGCTTTAATGTTTTGTTTGAAATCACCATCAAAGAGACCAGTGTTTCCTTTTGTTGGGCTCTTGACCCTTTGGTGTTAGTTTTACACTGGTTGCTTTAACCGTGTGTTCATCTAACACACTTAGCTTATCCAGCAAAGCCAATTGCAAAAAAAGTTGTGCAAATTTTTTACTAACCTCATTTCAAGTCCAATTTTTGATTATGTGGATGTTGTATCGCTTTAATTTTGTTAACGTTTCAGATCTTGCAGTATTGTAAATAGCAGGTAATTTGAATAATGTTGTAAGAACTGGTCTTACTTCTGATACGCACACACCTATTTTCAACACATTCCTGAAGCAAGGATCAAAGCTCGCATTCCAGCGCCCATCCCCACACGGAAATAACCTATATAAACATATATGTTTTAATATAGGTTTTGATATATGTTTTTAATATATGTGACATATATAAAATTAGCCGTTTTCCTATAATATATGTACATATGTACATATATGCACATATATGTACACATATACGTGCATACATGTACCTATATAGGGTATATATATATATGTGTGCATATATGCACCTATATGTTTACCTATATATTAGTAAAATTATTAAAATCCATAGCTGCTAGACAACATAAATAAAAGCCCAAAATGTCGAAATTTACATTTACATGTACATATAGGGCTTATATGTGGATATAAAGAAGCAATACAGGAGACCTATATGGCCTTTATATGCACATATATGCACCTCAATTTTGCCTATATGTGGCATATATACGCATATATGCAGCATATATGTTATCATATATGTGCATATAGGTTTCATATATGCGCATATATCCTCATATAGGTTCTTTCCATGTGGGATCGCTTCGAACCCCCTTTTCTCCTGGGACCATAAAACCAGGATATATGGAACAGTCATATCTGGATGCTTTTAAGAGGAGCAATTTTAAGCGCCTGGCTGGTTTTATCATAAATAAGTCAGACGTAAAAAACTCCCTTTTGTCAATTTTGAAAAAAACCAGAACTCATACTCCCGGATTTTACTTTACATTGGCGCCACGTACTCCCCTAAACCTAACTCCATTAAGCGCCGTAATTCAAGAAAAATAATCGCTTAAGGAGTGACCTTTAGGACCTCGTGCTTCTCCCAAAGGAGGGGGGAAACGCGCCTGTTTTTCTCCGGCTATCGAAACAGGCAAAGATAGCCACACCTTTGCTTAAGGATATTGTGTGTTTTTAAAAGGGACAAAATTATACTAGTTTCTGCTACTGAAACAAATTATACTCGAAAACAAAAACACTATAGACAATATAGGTACAACCTATATGAAGAATGTTTTTGTTTGTGACATTTATAAGCTTGTTGCGTTATTTTGAACTTATGGTAATCTTTTTCCAGAATGTATAACTTTAACTGATCACTAGATGTTCAGTTCACATGCTCGATGTGTTTATTTAGAATTTAGGATCATTTAATCGATGCATTAACTGTCGTGATGGATAGAATCGATATATGTGTTTTGGTTTGTAACAATCTCAATATTAGTGATGTCACATCAAATAAAATACAAACAGTTCAGTCATTTCACGATGCAAAAGAGACGTATATTATATAAACACCCAGATTAAACATATAACTAATCACACACATGAGCAAAGTCCACCTTGTCGTGACTTATCGTAGATCCCTTAGTCTTTGCACTAAAAGATGAGTTGCGTACTTCTTACCGCAACCTTCGTTAGTCCCAGACAAAAGTCCTTTGGGCTGCATTGCATCAAAAAGCCCAATGTCACGAAACACCCCAAAACATCACAAGTAAATCCTGCCAGCAAGGCATGCTGCAAACAAGGATATCCACCTGGTAAACTAGAGGTCCGTCAATTGGAAAAGTTCCCAGGAAAACAACACCCCACACATTGGTTCCTACCCCCTTATATACATATACAATCATCATCCATAAAGAAAACATTAAACAGGAAGAAACAAAAACAGGAATTAATACAAGAGTCCAGCACAGCATTATAGGAAATGGAGTCAAGAACTTCAGAGTATTAGAAATCAAGATACAACTTGATAACCTTAATCCAATTTCCATTCTTGGATAACACGCTGACATAAATTAAATATAAATATGTAGAGGTGCTACAGGTTATGCAAAATTATGTGGAGTTTGGTTTCAGATAAAAGCTGATTTCATGAATAATAATATGGTGTGAATGAAAATGATCTTTTCTCTGCAAGGTATGATCATAATATGAATAGAAATCTGCTGTTAATAAGTTTTCATGTGATAAATAACTGAACGGACAATTTATGCATAGAAAGACACGCAGCTGTGCAGGGCGCAGAAACACTTGCGATTGGAGCAAACGCCCCACAGGAAGAATCCGATTGGGTCAGGCGCCCGTGGGCAGATCCCAAATCGGCCCGTTAAAAACCAGATGCACAACTGTGTTGTGTTGGAGTTGAAAACTGAAAAGCAGAGCTTCAGCTCACCTCACTCGTCTCTCGTTCTGCTCACGCGCTGCAAAGCGCTTCTGGCCACTAACATCACGGCTGAGCATTGCAACTGCGATCAAAGTTCAACTTTGAAAGAAACTAACATCTGAAGCCAAGAAACGAACGACTTCCTGGGAGCGTCATCAAGTCAGCACGAAGCCCTCCAACCACCGAAGAGTGTTCTCGTGACAGCGATCTACCAAGCCGCCAATCCGCGCTCGGTCCGTCTCGAACCCGGAAAGAACTGACCTCGACTGAGAGCAAAGTTGAAGCAGAGACTCCTTGAACCGAAAAAAAGACTGAGCTCGATCGGAAACCACTGAAGGCAAAGTAAGGCAAAATCTCTTAAATTGGCTGAAACTGGTTATATCTATCTTTTAAGAGTAAGGATAAAGAGTTCCTGCGTGTGATTTCCCTCAGGTTGAAACGAGCATTAGAACCTAAGACTCTCTTCAGATCAGAACAATCCATTGCAACGAATGTGTGTGTTTATGTCTTTTGTTTTGTGTTGTCTAATGTAGTAGCGTTAGAGTAGTAAATAAACTTTGATTCCATTAAGAAATCTCTTGTCTGTTGCTATGTGATTCTTCAAATCTTAATTATTTGCCAAAAAGATCGCGTTACCTACGCTCATGAGCTTGATAACTAAAGTTAACTATTTGGGTTGTTTTATCGTTGGCCAGCGAATAAGATAAACCAATTGTTAAGAAATAACGTGCTGATATTAATACTTGCTGGACAAGTCGTTAATAAGGTATCGTTAACCAGGTATAAGTTGGACATTCTGATTAATAGCAATTAATCATATAAATTAGTGATGTTTCGTTCGTGAACGAATCATTCTTTTTGAACGAATCTTTTAGGTGAACGAATCATTCTCGTTCACGTAATCCATTGACTCATATTTCTCGTTCACTGAAATTCCTCCCTCCACTGCAGCGCGCCGCTATTGCGCGCATGCGTAGCTCTGGACCGTTTCATCTGTCAAAGAATGACTAAACCTCGAGCCAATAGCCTTCGAGTATGATACGAGGACGGAGCATGTGATTTGTTGAATCTAGTGAACGAATACGCCCTTCATTGAGTTGCTTTGAGTTTGAAAGAGTCAAATGAACTGTTACATACATACATCTCGTCTCATTATTACGTTCGTCGTTCGAACAACTGGTTCTTTGTTTTATTTTTTTATATTATTGTTTTATTTTATTTTTTATTTTTTTTATTTATCATTTTGTTTTATTTATTTATATTATTGTTGTTTTATGTTTGAACAGTTACATACTTTTAAATAAAAAAATATTTCATTATGTTAGTCATGTCATGCACTTTTGTTTGTTTAAAAACTGTGAAACATAAAAAAATATGGCAGTATTGATTATTTGCGTCACGTCATCCCATCTCATTTGCGTCACGTGACTCACGTCAGCAAATAGCATTTCAGCTCGGGTTTAGAAGGGGCATGTAATTGGTTGGATCGAACGAACGAATATAATAGCATCATTGACCGAGATGGCTCTGTTTTGAGTCTGAACGAGAGAGAGATCTCCCGTTCGTGAACGAATTGAACGAACTGGTAGCTATACCCAGTTCGTTGACCGGGTAGGTCGGCCATTCTGTCAATCTAGTTCATCAATCAGCAGAAAGCGGATGCAAAGCACAGGTATCCGTACTGTGCACGCTTGTTTATATTCATATTTTACATACAGAATAACTCCTCGTTTAACATAATCTCAGATTTGAACGTGTAAATCTCTGCCTAAACAATTAAATGTTAACTCGCCTAGTATGCAAACAAATAAAAAAACACTTGTGCTTTGGTCATCCGAAAAGAGTGTAATTTAAAAGATAAAAAGAGTAATGACTTTGATCACTTATTTAGACTTATTTTATTCATTTAATGAGAAGGGCACACTTTTTAATGAAGCCAAATCGGTTTTTATTTTGTAACAAGTAAATACGTTAGTTGAACAACACATTTTGCCGCACATGCTGACGTATTTGTGTAATATGGAAAAATGGTCACTGAACGAATTAGTGAACGAATCTGAACGAATCATTTTGGTGAACGAACGAAAAATGAACGAGTCTCTGGAAAGAATCAAAATTTCCACCACTAATATAAATCATATAATCATCTTAAGAGTGATTCCATAAAAGCTAAAATAAAGATAATATGTGGTTAGAACACTACAATGTACAAGTCACTTTGTGCACGAAAAGTTTTCATTTGTGGCAATCCAAAGAACACAGACATCAAGAATCAGTTTATGAATCTCAACGATGGTGACAGTCAACAAAATATTCAGATAAAACTGAACATCACAACACAAGCTACTAAAAATTCACAAGAAAAACAGCACTGCAAGATCTGACGCTATTAACAAATCTAAAACGATAGAAGAGATATGAAAATAGTATTGGTATTCAATACCATGACTAACCAATCAGAATCAATTACTGCAGAGACATGTACAATAAAAACGTATAATGACTCTAAACTGTATATTAATACTTTATATTTTCTATATAGCTGTGCTAGTTTCATTTCTCTCGTCACTCCAATTCCAGTTATTAACATTAGTTGATACATTAGCTTACATAAACTAAAATAAAAATAAAACAATTCAAAATGTAATGATTCATGATTTAAAAAGTATTAAATACAAATGTTTAATTTAAAAACTAAAGTTATTAAATGCTCTAGAAGTATTTTTCATTGTTAATGTGTGTTACATTAAGTTGCTGCAGCTGTTAACACTCCCCCGCTCAGAGACGCACACACCGACTGTTTCCCAAGCGTCTATGCAAATGAGATTTAGGACTAAAAATTCAGCTTGTGAGACAGTGAAACACTGTATGTAAAATTATAGAGTTACTTTATGTTACTTGTTCTCTTGATGTGGATATTTGTGTGATAGTGCTTCTTTTTGAAAGCTCACTTTGATTTCTGCTTTTAGCATATGCTCTTTTTGTCTTTCTCATTCTGTCTGTCCATGTGTACTGTGACAGAGCTTGTTAGAATCAGACAAGTGCTGCTGATTATGTCTATCTATTGAAATACTTAAAGTTTACAACAAAGCTCTCACTTGTGTTCATAAGTTAGCATGCCTATAGAGATGTGTGTTTGTGTGTGTGTGCGTGTGTGTGTGTGTGTGTGTCAGATGACTCCATCCTCCTTTTACCTCGGGCCACCAGCTCAGGACACCTAAACAGTGAAGAAGAATCATAGAGGATTGTTAAGTAAATAATAATAAAATACAAATTATGTAAATTTTATTAACACAACAAAAACTACTAAATTAATACAAAGAATAGAAAGGGAAATATAGTTGAAAATGTAAAATGTTTCTCTGAAACTATTAAGGTGAAGAACCTTAATACATAAAAACGTTTGAGAGATGTGTGCATCCGTGTCCACGTTATCTGATGCTTGATGACTCACATGATCTTTGCGTCTTTGGTTTGCGCGCTGCATGTACTGCGAGCGTTTTTCTAAAAGCTCCGCTCTCGTCTGTCTCTCTTTTCGAGGAAAGAGGGGCAGCCGTCTGCTTCCGCGGTTCAGGACCCTCCGCTGCTGAAGCACGGAGAAAAATGAGCTCATGGGGTTTGCAGGTGGTTCTCGCCAACGAGTTATAGAAGGGATTTTCCTTCTCGCGCTCGTCTGCCGCGAGCGAGGGCGAGCTGTTGGATGACAATGACGCGATTTCGCTGACGTCATCTGAGAAAAAGAAAAACGCTGGAATGTGATACATACGCAGCAGCAGGTCAGGCTGTCGCCTCATTACACACTATGGCAGTGTTTCAGGCATATCAGGCTGATCTGTTGAAAGACCTGGATAAAAGTCAGGGTTTTTAAAAAATAAAAAATAATAATTTTTACTTGACGAGGTTGCTGAGCTGTGCCGCACCACTGATTTAGCTCTTTGAGCCACTAAGCAGGCCGCCTCTGCTATGGGCAGTTCTATGGCGGCCATGGTGGTAACGGAGAGACATCTGTGGGTGAACCTGGCAGATATTGAGAAGAGAGAGAGGGGCTTTCTTCTCAGTGCTCCGGTTTCGCCTTCCGTACTTTTTGGTACCTCCGTCGAGTCGGTGGTTGAAAGGTTT
The DNA here is from genome assembly GCF_936440315.1 of Barbus barbus. NCBI lineage: Eukaryota > Metazoa > Chordata > Actinopteri > Cypriniformes > Cyprinidae > Barbus > Barbus barbus. The sequence continues at coordinate 2,491,446 of NC_136756.1, forward strand.
ACATAACATTTAACATTTATTCATTTAGCTGACGCTTTTATCCAAAGCGACTTACAATTGTTATATATGTCAGAGGTCGCACGCCTCTGGAGCAACTAGGGGGTTAAGTGTCTTGCTCAGGGACACATTGGTGTCTCACAGTGGATTCGAACCCGGGTCTCTCACACCAAAGGCATGTGTCTTATCCACTGCGCCATCACCACCACCGTTTATGGAGGCGAAGGTGCGTTCAGCGGCTTTTTTAACCTTCATTTAAACGAGAAGGTCCAGGTCTGAGCTCAAACAGCGCAGGGGTCCTGGCCCATCCCGATCTGAGAATCAGAAATGGGCACAGAAGGCTAGTGTCGCGACTCGCGCCCTTCCCCGCCTGCGGGTAGGGCTTCAGGGTGGCGTGGGTCAAAGAGAGGTAGCAAGACCTGAGGGAGGTGGTCCGGACGAGGCGTTGCGATGCTCTCGCCCAGGCCAGGGTAGAGTTGAACATCACCCTCAGGGGGCCTGTACATCTAAAGCCCTCATCTTCCCCTCTCTAATTCCCCTGCAACCTCAAGTTTTTTCTACCACCTGACCGAGGTTAGGTGAGCAACTCCTGCGCTCTTATTCAGCCCCTTCTTCTGCGCGGGATCCATGGATGGGTGAGTACGATCCAATTTTATCAGATTCGCTGGTATGTGTGTTTTATACCATTCGAACTACCTTTCTTCCAGTACTGCAGACTGGTATCAGGTGTAGTGCTGAGCAACTTTATTACAATGCTTGGCTCTGAGGAGCAGCATTTTCTAGTCTGGCCCTTTTGTTCTTCAAACGAGGCCATGTTAGGTGCATAGAGGTTTAGGTTAGAACTGCTCACCCTTATTAGGGTTTTAAGTAGCAGTTTCCCTGACCCCTTGTTGCCTTCTGTTCAGCTACCTATTACCCTGATACTATTTCCAGCAGCTTGTTCGGGTTGTTGGGTATCCCTCTGTTTGTAGGTCGAGCTAGCTTTGCTCCCCTCGCCTAGAATGTGGAGGGTTATTTATGAGCATGCCGCTCCCTCCTGAGTGTCTGAAACTCTTTTGCTGTAAGTAGAGTTTCCGCTCCCAGAGCTTTGTTACTTAACAACCTGATCCTCGTTGCTGCTGTACCCCTCCGAGCTCTACCCTGTTGGTCGAGCTGGCACTGCTCCCCTCACTTAGAGGGTTGCCTATGAGCATGCCGCTCCCTGCTGAGCGTCCGAGTTTCCTCTCATATGAGAGTCGAGTCTCTGCTCTCAGAGCTCCGTTATTCAGAAACCTCAGCACGTCAGGCCTTTCTCTAGGCCTCCTTGTCAGGTTGCTCTCATAGTTGGTCGAGCTAGCATTGCTCTCCTCACTTTAGAGGGTTATTTATGAGCATGTTGCTCCCTTTCTGAGCTCTCTTTGTTGGGTGAGCTGGCATCGCTCTCCTTATTTAGAGGGTCACTTATGAGCGTGTCTCTCCCTTCTGAGTGTTTGAGTTCCCTCTCATGTTGAGAGTTGAGTTCTCCGCTCTCCAGAGCTCTTTCTTGGTAGAGTTAGAATTGTTCCCCTCATTTTAGAGGGTCATCTATGAACATGCTGTTCCCTCCAGAGAGCATCTGACAATACGGTTTCTAAAATCCATATTTGGTAAGTGCGCACGCTAGTCTCTGTGCACTTTTCTAAAAACCACGCTGCGGTAAGATCGCACACCAAGTGTTTTGCGGTCTTTTCTAAAATCCTGTATGGTATGGGTTACGCGCTGCAGCTTTGTGCCCATTCTTTGAGTTGGTTAGGCCCGTTTTCTCCTTGGGCCACTCTACTTATATATGTGCTGAGTATCCTCTCTGTCTTGGTAGAGCTAGCATTGCTCCCCTCATTTTAGAGGGTCACCTATGAGCATGCTGCTCCCTCTGGAGCTCTCTTTGCTGGTCGAGATAGCATTGCTCCCCTCTCTTAGAGGGTCACTTTTGACTATGAGCATGCTGCTCCCTCCAGAGAGCATCTGATAGAGAGTAACGTTATTTAAAGCTAGAGCATTTGGAGAATAGAATTTTCAAATCCATGATTATGGTAAGTGCGCACGCTAGTCTCTGGGCACTTTCTGAAAGCCACGCTGTGGTAAGATCGCACACCAAGTGTTTTGCGGTCTTTTTCTAAAAATCCTGTATGGTATGGGTTACGCGCTGAGGCTTCGTCCCATTCTTTGAGTTGGTTAGGCCCCGGTTTTCACCTTGGGCCCCACTCTACTCACGTATGTGCTAGTTTCCTCTCATGAACTGAGAGTTAAGTTCTCTGCTCTCTAGAGCTCTGTTTTTGGTAGAGCTAGCATTGCTCTCCTCTTTATAGAGGGTTACATATGAGCATGCCGCTCCCTTCTGAGCGTCTGAGCCCCTCTCATGCTGAGGGTTAAGTTCTCTGCTCTCAAGAGCTTTGTCTTGGTAGAGCTAGCATTGCTCCCCTCATTTAGAGGGTCACCTATGAGCATGCTGCTCCCTCACGAGCTCTTCTGGTTGGTCGAGCTGGTATTGCTCCCCTCGCTATAGAGGGTCACCTTGAGCATACCGCTCCCTTCTGGGCGTATGAGTGCCCTCTCATGTTGAGAGTTAAGTTCTCCGCTCTCCAGAGCTCTGTCTTGGTAGAGCTGGCATTGCTCCCCTCGCTATAGAGGGTTACTTTTGAGCATGCTGCTCCCTCACGAGCTCTCTTTGTTGGTCGAGCCGGCACTGCTCCCCTCGCTATAGAGGGTTATCTATGAGCATGCTGCTCCCTCCAGAGCATTTGAAAAGAACGATGTTTATAAATCCATGTTATGGTAAGTGCGCACGCTAGTCTTTGTGCACTTTCTGAAAGCCACACTGTGGTAAGATCGCACACCGAGTGTTTTGTGGTCTTTTCTAAAAATCCTGTATGGTATGGGTTACGCGCTGAGGCTTCGTCCCATTCTTTGAGTTGGTTAGGCCCCGGTCATCTTGGGCCCCACTCTACCTATGTATCCCCGGTGATACTATTTGAACGGGGGCTACTACTAAGGATCTGTTGATACAGTTCCTTCAGCGAGCTCTTGAGCAAACAGTAGCCCCTGGGTGACAGGCCAGGCTTAGTTACTATCCTAAGCGCTTGGTCGTATCCCCTTAAAGGAATCCTTCTTTCTGATTCCAAGCCTTGAGTTTTACCCTAGGTCCAGGAGGTCCGGCCTCTATCAGGTAAGTTCCGGGGTATGAAACTCAGGCCTTTGGCCGAAGGGGATAATGTCACTGACAGCCGTCAATTCATCCCAGGGACAACTCCTTTATCTTTTGATAAGAGTTGATGCTTAGTGCTCGCCTTTGGAATGGCATGCACTTCCCTCAGCATGGCGGCGTGGATATATCGTTCCCCATAGCGACCTCTAGAGGACGCAGTTCGAATTTCCCTTGATAGGGAACGTCTCAGGTTACGTATGTAACCATGGTTCCCTGAGAGGGAACGAGACACTGCGTCCTCTAGACTTTAGGCCATGATTCGGATACATCTTCAGACGAAGAAGTGGATGACGCTTTCTCCCGGCGCCCTTTTATACTGTGGTCGCACCGGGAGTGACGTCATAGGCTGTCGCCGGCCAATATTTGGTGTTTTTGTATATATGCTTCAGACACGGGTCACGTAGATGGAGTTCCCCATAGCGACCTCTAGAGGACGCAGTGTCTCGTTCCCTCTCAGGGAACCATGGTTACATACGTAACCTGAGACGTTTTCTGCCTCTCTGGGCCAGAGAGTCAGAAAATGGTCACTCTGCTTTTGCCTCTCTGGCATTGATACTCGGGACATGCAATGTTTGTTGTTGTCTCGCCAGATTAAGGCTCAAAATATCTGTTAATGTCTCTTTCCTTACAGACTGCAGACTCGGAACAAGGAATGGCTACTAAATGGGTACTTTTATCCTGTTCCAATAATGAGGAGATTGCACTTTGGCATTTTTCCACTTCACTGCTGTGACTGGCTGTTGACATCAGAGGTGGCACACACAGTGTGGCCCACTACCAAAATACTTTTGGCAACATTCTTAATGCTTAGAGTCCAAACATGATGGAGAAAAATAACTGGCCTAAACATTTAGAATGAGTTTGAAGATGGATGAAGGGCAGTTAGTTCCTATGAAACAGCATGTGGACCAATACAACGTCCTCTCCTTTCCAGATCTGGTACTGATTTCTTCATCCTCCCTCTAAGAGTTGTCTGACAGTTGTCCTAGCAGCCATATCTAATGGTGATGGACATTTATTTGTGTTTGTCCAGCAGAGATTAAATCGAAATGTATCAAACCTTTCTCCACTGTGGCAGTCAGAGAGGGGTCCCACCATAAAACAGATCTACAACACTTGTATATCAGTACATTAGATATCTGCTTCCACTAATCATCCTTATTGATTCATGCTGGCTAATTGACAGTTAATAATAATTTAAAGTAATGTTAGATAGATCGCTAACCTATTTAAGCTCTACAGTTTCTGTATCTAATTAATTAGACCCCCCCCCTCTCCCTCCCTAATTTAATTTGAAACGTAGGATTGAATGTATAACAGTACAAAAAACAAAACAAAAAAAACAGTACTTTTTACTTTTAATTTGTACATGCATTTAAAATCAAGCAGTTTTGCACTTTAACTAAAGCAAAAATTGTAAAGCGGTACTTACAGTTTTACTGGAGTTATATTAGGGTATGCATATTTTACTCAAGTACTATACTCGATTTGTGCTACACTGTGTGTAGCAGTGTGTTTTAGTTCAGCTCAAGTCAGCTAAAAATAGCTTTTTAGAGCAGAGGATGTGTCAGGATGTATTCACAAGCAAGATCCAATCAGATTCCTGTTAGCGGTGTTTGTTCCATCGACAGATGGGCTGGGTGGTGTCCCGCAAAGCTGTTCCACAATGCTGTGCCAAGCCAATTCAATTCACTGATTCCATTAACTCAGAAGAAGCAGTTCCTGAAAGTCTATGACTGATAATACGCTTAAAGGAACAGCTCAGCCAAAAATGAACATTGTTTATTCACACTCATATTTCTCTGTTCAGCAACTCCAGAGATAATGAATTATTACTATTTTGTTTTGTAATGATCTTGACCACGGACCATTTAATCTGCTAAGAATCACTGTAGTGACTCTGTAGAGCTTCCTCGATTACTGTGTGTGTACCTGATATTCCTTACATTATGAGGACACACAAGTAGAGTAATACCAGTACATTTCGGTACATTTTTTTAGTCCCCTTGAGGAAACAAGCTTGTAAATCATATATAGTAGAATGAAGTGTTTTAAAAATCTAAAATAGGAGATTTTTTTGTGTGAGGGGTAGGTTTAGGGTAAGGGGATAGAAAATAGAGTTTGTAAAGTATAAAAAACATTACGCCTATGGAATGTCCCCACAAAAAAATGGTAACCAGTGTGTGTGTGTGTGTTTATGCATGTTTCTGAATGTTAGCATGCCCAACATTTTGTTGGTCACACCACATTTGATTGAACAACTTTGATTTGGTGGCAAAAGGTTTTCTTATCAAAATGTTTATTCTTCTGATTAGTATTCTGTATTATAACAGGAGTATCACTGAAATATCAAAATACATTTTTATTCAGAAATAAAAAATATGCTCATAAAAAGGTGCGTTTAGATCACTGTGTGTGAAATGCATTTTAATGTATTAAAAAATATGACAAGATAATTTGCTCAAACATGATGCAGAAGTATATGCACTTTTAATAAATACTGAGATTAATAAATACTGAATATTTAAGATCTCAAGGAGGGCATGACAAAACATTTTTTTTAACTTCTTCTCTTTATAGACAGAACCTGTATGCAGATGCCAAAAGCTTCTTCAATAAAGACACAGGAGTACTGGAGGTTCCCCTGACTGTACAAGTAGCTGATCAGGTAGGAAATCTCGTTCTCAAAGTAAGGATATCTTTCAGATCTGCCCATTTTTACACCTAGTGGCTCATTGCCAATCATTATTTTTAATGCTTGTATTCTCATAAAGGCTGAATGCAAATGTAATACTCTCTCATTTTTGCTTTTATATTGAAAAAAACATGTCTTTGTCCATGCATAAATCACTGCCATGGTACAAAGGTATTTTGGGCATTGCTCTGTGGTAACTATATACATTATTACATATGTTTCAGTTCATGAAACCTCTCATTTTCTGTAACAATCAATCAATCAAAAAATTATTTAAATAATCAGACATTAAAAATCACGTGCCAGATATACATGGGGCCTGTGATATTCTGGTCTCTAGGTATGGTTCATTATTACAGAAACTTCCTATCTCAATTGCTGATTTATGCAGCACCACCTCAAGTCAAACATACCAAAGATCACAATCAAAGTCCCAGAGTAGGGCGGGAAGGATCTTAGGGCAGGTCCACAGAAACTGGTGATGTTGCTGGCTCATACACCTGAACAGACGTGGTTGGCTCAGGCTCCAGGGTGATCTGTGGATCAGGTGTCCGCTCTGGCTCTTATATCGCAGCAGGCTCAGTCTGCAGTGTGCTGGGGCTGGTTGCACCAGCTGGGCGTACACCCGGTTGTAAGACTGCCTGGACGTAAAATGCGCTTTAAGTCGTGTGTAGAATAAATACCCGTTGCACCATCTAGGCCTAGTGCTACGTCTGACACTAAATCTTGCACCTAGTCAGAGGAAGGTGTAAAGTGATTTGCTCGGACATAATTACTTTTTAGGATTCATGTCTGTAATAATTAATGAATTATTACTGTAAACGTGAACTGTAATGTTTATGGTCTTTTCAGACAGGATAAGCGATATCAATCACGAAGATCAGTGTAGTAGGCTATACCACACTGCCGACCGTAATTGACCTAATACAAAATATATTTCTGCACAGAATTATGCAGTAAAATATTGCATATGATCTGGGATTATTAACTGTACCATTCAACGTCTCGCTTGGAAGGACAGTATAAATGCTTGGAAATATTTCACGTCTTTAAGTCCATTGTTTTTGTAGTGCGCCTGCCATCCAATAACTGCAATAAGTTTTGTGCTTTGTTACTTTTAATCAGAAATAAAGTATCAGCTTTCAAATTCTGTCAATTTTATTACAAAATACAAACTATAAATGTGGGTTTTCATCCACAGAAAGACATCAGTAAAACACGTGAACAATGTTATGTGAAGTCACGACAATCATTGTACATAAACTCGATTGTCAGCTAGAAAAAAAAAATAACTGTAGTGAGAAGCATTGCTTTACATTCATTATATTTTACTTAAACTGTCACCTTCATTTTTAATGTTTGAAGAAATTTGTCATGAGAATGTGCAGGGAGACAGATAGAAAAACGCAGACTTGTTAGGAAATGTTTACTCAATGAAATCATGGTGTGGTGGTTTCACTTGTTATGATGTCTTGAGAAATTCAGTTCTATATTAGTAGTTGTAGCCATTGCAGCATGAATGTCGTCTCTGCTATCACTACAGTAGAATGTGTCTACGCTGGGATTGTAGTTTTATTTGGTGCAACAGGTGCAAATATTTATTGTAAAGCTGGACGTTGCAAAGCCCAGCGTAGGGCTTACACAAAGCTTTTTTACATATAGCTGGTGCAACCAGCCCCTGGTATAAACATGACAAGAACTGACAATGGACTAAATGGAATAAAGGGAATTAATACACAAGTGAATGAATCAACTAAATTAACAGGTGTAACATAACTAAATCGATGAGAAACCATAGCAACAAAAGGAAAACTAGCTCACTGAACTAAAACACAATGGTTTTAAGTTTAATGCAATAAAATTATTACATAAACCTTCATTTATTTTATATCTAAGATTAATCATTATTGGTCCAACCAAGCCTTAAATCTAATTAGGACCAGGGCTCGAATTGCAAGGGGATGGCAAAAAATGACAAAAAGCATCCCCTCTGTAAAACCACGATCCCCCTTACCATCCCCTTTGGATTATTCATTTTGTGTATTACGTAAAACTTATCATGCATATGAAATGTTAAAATTCTCTACTTATGATCGAACTAACGGCGATTGGCCAATCAGAACTACTGTAACAAGCTGCGCAGAAGCAGAAGCAATTTTGTAATTTTTCGCGCAAAATGGTTAAAGTGCAAATGTTGAAGTTCTTTAAAAAAAAGAAGACAACAGAAGGTATGATTTTTCCTTGATTAGAATTTAAAAACATTCTCCTGACATAATGTATGTCTGACTGTGAGGGACTGAGAGACGATAGGAGAGCTGACATTATCCAACTTTGAGGAAAAAGAAAAAAATAATAATAATAATAAAAACACGTCTTGAGAGTCCAAAAGCTTTCACTGCGCGATGAAGCCCATTAGAATGCCCTTATAATTCCAGCAACAAACAATACCCATATATGCGTTTTTACGTTTCAACACATGTGCGCGAGGCCACAAGCACTAATGTGCTATTAGTTTTATACAACAGTGCATAGCAACACGGTGTTTCATTCCTTGAATGAATCAGTTTTTGAACGAATCGAGTGAGCCAGTGATTCAACGGTCCATATGGTCTCACTTGTTTCGTTTCTATTGAATCAGCCATTTTGAACGAATCGTTTGATATGAATGATTCAGTAAGTCATTTATCAAAACAGGGACTTGCTGCCACCTATTGTCATATTTATTTATCCATGACTGACCTAAACCAGCTAAGGAGCCGGCACAAAAACACATTCAGCTAAATATTGTTTAATTATCAATATTGACCAGATTTCCTCTATTTCAGGCCCCAGAAGGAAAAAAAAAACTTACAAATAATAGGTAATTTAATAAGGATAATTTTTCATTAAATAGAAACCTATTTAAAAATGAGACCAATTTTGTAATCATTGTGTAAAATTAGCCAAAGGAACAACCCCCCCACCCCACCCCCGACCACACTCCCCCCCCCCCCCCCCCCCCATTTTTTTTTACAATTCGACCACTGAGTAGGACTATCAATTGATTAAAAAAATAATTAATCACACAGATTTCTGTAATTAAAGCAATAGATTGTATTTAATATTTGACTGCATATGAAATGTTATATCAAATTAATGTGGAAACAACATACATTTAAAATATTTGGTATTTTAAACATTTATCTAATGCATTTTCTATTAGTATAGTATTCTACTATAAATAAAGGCCAGTGTCACTGATACAAATATTGATGCCTCTATTAAATAGATTTTTTTCTGGAGTATATACTGTAGTTCTGAGTATATAACCATACAGCATTACAATATATTTTACAACATATTTGAAAGCAGGGCCTAAACCTCAAATTATCCGATTGTTTTTGTGTATTATTTATGATCAATTACAGAACATTATAAAAATATTATAGTGACTTTTAATTTACATGAACAAATTCAACAATATTCACATGGACCCATTATAATAAGTGTCACAATAACATTTAGCTGTGCCTTTTATATGGTGTTTACTGATGTTTCCATTTCAGTTCTCAGTGTTTGAGTTGTCAGATACATTTTCTACTTTAATTTTATATATGTATGTACATTATGTAAAATATGTATGTATGTATTTATTTTTTTTTACCAACAAACCAAACTAGTCATTTGGTATCAATATTTTTATTTGAGGATCGATCCTCCAACATCAGTATAACAAAAATGTTATGCTTAAATCCTTACACATTTGTGTCTTAGCTAATGATACTAGCATGTAACTGTCAGGGTCAAAAACTGGAAGCCTGGTGGAGCTTACAGCCCATTGGCCCCCAAAGAGCAGGATGCAAGGCTGAGTGTGACTGTGTCCATGCAGAAAATCCTCAGTCGGCCGCTCCCTCTCACTTCAAAGATCTGGTGAACGGCACACATGGTGTAGCGCTTGCCAAATGATGTTGGTAAAAGACAGTAATGTAACTAGGAATAAAAAAAAAATAAAAAATGGAAACAGGAAAAAAAATAAAAATGGTTGCAGTAATTTTGTGAAGTCACCATGAAATCAAAATGAACAACTCTTAATTTTTTTATGGAATGCTGCAGTGTTTATAATAAATGATTTATTAGTACACATTTTCTTTTATTTATTGTTGTTTTATTACTGTCTTTTTATTTATTTCATTTGTAATCTTTAATCAAAAATATTTATCTTTGAATGAATGTCACATGAAAATGCAAACTTCATAATTGTACAGGAATGTTTACACTGAAGACATGACTCCAGTGAATAACATTGCTCATTGTGCTTTAACTAGGTGAAGCCTGTCCTGTTTACGGTCCATGCGGTTGTCACCAGCTCTGACCTGCGGTTCGACCACACTGAGGTGGACTTTGGACACTGCTCCATTTATGAGTCTGCTCAGATTGCAGTGCGTCTCACAAACTGTTCCTTATTAGCGCAGGAGTTTGGCTTTGTGGGTATTCCTAAGGTGAGCACAATATTGAGTGCGCACACTTCACAAAACTCCACGCTAAACAAATGCCACATAAGCCATCACCTTATTCTGCATAATCATCACACATTAATCTGCATATATATATATATATATATACACTACCAGTCAAAAGTTTTTGAAGAGTAAGATTTCTCTCTTTTTTTTTAAAGAAGTCTCTTCTGTTCACCAAGCCTGCATTTATTTTATCCAAAATACAACAAAAGCAGTAATATTGTGAAATATTTTTACTAATTAAAATAACTGTTTTCTATTTGAATATTTTAAAATGTAATTTATTTCTGTGAACAAAGCTACATTTTCAGCATCATTACTCCAGTCTTCAGTGTCACATGATCTTCAGAAATCTGATGTGCTGTTCAAGAAAATTTTAAATGGTTGAGTAAATTTTTTTCAGGATTCTTTGATGAATAGTAAGATCCAAAGTTCAGCATTCATCAGAAATAAAAAGCTTTTGTAACATTATACACTACACCATTCCAAAGCTTGGAGTCAGTATAATTATATATATATATATATATATATATATATACAGTATATATATATATATAAATGTTGTTCTTCTGAACTTTCTATTCATCAAAGTAACCTGAAAAAATTCTACTCAGTTGTTTTCAAAATAATAATAATAAAAAAAAAATTTTGAGCAGCAAATCAAAATATTAGAGTGATTTTTGCAGGATTTTGTGACTGGAGTAATAATGCAAAAATTTCAGCTTTGAAATCACAGGAATAAATTAAAATAGTAAAAATATTTCAATTTTCTAATTTTTCAATTTACTGTTTTTGCAGAAGAGATTTATTTAAAAAAACATTAAAAATCTTACAGTTCAAAACTTTTGATTGGTAGTGTATATATATATATATGTGTACAGTATGTCACAGAAGTGAGTACACCCCTTACATTTTTGTAAATATTTTAAAGTCGTGACGTATTGTCAAGTATGGTGACCCATACTCGAAATTGGTGCTCTGCGTTTAACCCATCCAAGTGCACACACACAGCAGTGAGTAGTGAACAAATGCACACAGACACACACACACACACACACACACCGTGAACACACACCCGGAGCAGTGGGCAGCCATGCTGCAGCGCCCGGGGAGCAATTGGGGGTTCGGTGCCTTGCTCAAGGGCACCTCAGTCGTGGTATTGAGGGTGGAGAGAGCGCTGGACATTCCCTCCCCCCACCTACAATTCCTGCCGGCCGGGGGCTCGAACTCGCAACCTTTCGATTACGAGTCCGACTCTCTAACCATTAGGCCACGACTTCCCCATTATATTATTATATCTTTTCATGTGACAACACTGAAGAAATGACACTTTGCTACACAGATGTCACGGTTCAGTACGTACCTCGGTACAACAGTTAGGTATTTTATTATATTTTTAGTTATTTTCTTTTATTTTTAGTTTTATTGCATTTTTAGCCGAGGTCTTCGCAGGGGCTCATCCTGGTGTCCGGCCTCCACCGACGATCAGACATCATCTCCCGGCGATACTATTTAAACTATACTCAGTTTCTTTTCATGTATTTTGAACAGACAGTAGTGCAAATTACAATTTTTTCCATCTAGATGTGAAAATACTAAATATTATTACGTTATATAAAATCTGTTTTGTTTTCATTGTGATTGTACACAAATAAAAGCAGACCATTATACAGTGATTATTAATAAGACAATAAGTGTTTAAAGTTGATTCTGCTGGTATAAGGAAAGAATTGCGTGCACACACACACATCAGTGCCAGCATTGCTAACTTGACAGCGCAGTTGGTACTTTATCAGAATAAAATACAGTGAGTCAAACATCAGCCCGTCTGTGTGTCACCGTTGGAATGCGATTAAAGTACAAATCCTATAATTTACATAATAAATAATAGTTTAGCATTCAGATACGTTACATCGCAAATATGGAAAAATTATGGAATATTTGGATTTGAGCCGAATGAGAGAGGTAGGATACACGAGCACAAAAGCCCAAAGGGGAAGTCGTGGCCTAATGGTTAGAGAGTCGGACTTGTAATCCAAAGGTTGTGGGTTCGAGTCCCCGGCCGGCAGGGATTGTAGGTGGGGGGAGTGAATGTCCAGCGCTCTCTCCACCCTCAATACCACGACTGAGGTGCCCTTGAGCAAGGCACCGAACCCCCAACTGCTCCCCGGGCGCCGCAGCATGGCTGCCCACTGCTCCGGGTGTGTGTTCACGGTGTGTGTGTGTGTGTGTGTGTGTGTGTGTGCATTTGTTCACTACTCACTGCTGTGTGTGTGCACTTGGATGGGTTAAACGCAGAGCACCAATTTCGAGTATGGGTCACCATACTTGACAATACGTCACGACTTTACTTTTTATTTCGCAAACAGTTGAGTGCAGGTGTGTTAATTTTGGTGTTATCACTCTCACTCTCTTATACTGGTCACTGGAAGTTCAACATGGCACCTCATGGCAAAGAACTCTCTGAGGATCTGAAAAAAAGAATTGTTGCTCTACATAAAGATGGCGTAGTGTCCATGACACTACCATGGTGGTGGAAGTGTCATGGTCTGGGGCTGCATGAGTGCTGCCGGCACTGGGGAGCTACAGTTCATTGAGGGAACCATGAATGCCAACATGTACTGTGACATACTGAAGCAGAGCATGATCCCCTCCATTCGGAGACTGGGCCGCAGGGCAGTATTCCAACATGATAACGACCCCAAACACACCTCCAAGACGACCGCTGCCTTGCTAAAGAAGCTGTGGGTAAAGGTGATGGAGTGGCCAAGCATGTCTCCAGACCTAAACCCTATTGAGCATCTGCGGGGTCTCTAACATCCACCAGCTGAAAGAGGACTCCAGTGGCAACCTGTGAAGCTCTGGTGAACTCCATGCCCACGAGGGTTAAGGCTGTGCTGGAAAATAATGGTGGCCACACAAAATATTAACACTTTGGGCCCAATTTGGACATTTTCACTTTTGTGGCCAGCGGGTTAGACATTGATGCTGTGTGTTGAGTTATTTTGAGGGGACAGCAAATTTACACTGTTATATAAGCTGTACACTCACTACTTTACATTGTAGCAAAGTGTCATTTCTTCAGTGTTAATAATAAAATATTTACCAAAATGTGAGGGGTGTACTCACTTCTGTGAGATATTGTATATGTGTGTGTACTGTATGTATGTACATGTAAGTATTTTGCCCAAATGAATCAAAGTGAGGACAAAGCACAGTAAATACACATCAGAAGGAATCAGAGTTTTGAGGAAAAAACCTGGCGTCAGGAGGGTTTGGCTCAACTGTGCTCAGATTTAGAGAACATCTGAAGAAATGATAAAGATCAAATCTCCATCAAAAGAAAAAACTTGATTATGAGATTCAGAGGCCTTGGATTATATACAGTATGTACAAATACATGTACAAATATGTATTTTTCTTTCTCTTCAGTTTATTGACATCCAGCCGAATGATGGATTTGGCACTTTGCTGCCTTCACAATGCATGGACATTTACTTGATCTTCAGTCCATCAAAGGCAGGGGATTACAACTTCACACTCGCATGCAAAACAAGCATTAACAGGTAAGAAAAAGCAGTTTACATGAAGGTCTGCCACGCAGCGACATATTTAAAGACAGCATTCTGCTGCATTATTATTTTGCATTAAAAATTGTCAGATATTAAACAATGCAAAACATCTCTAAAAGGCACAAAACTTACATTTACATAGTAAATACTATTTGTTTAGCAGACGCGTTTATCCAAAGGGACTTACAATTGAATACATCAAGCAATTCATCTTAAAGAGGCAAACAGACAGGAAGTGCTCGTAATACCAAGTTTCAAGCATTGTTAAAATAAGTACAAGCTAAACAGGGAAAAATTAAAGAAAGTTTGTTTTTTGTTTTTACAAACTCACAGTGTATGATATATAATTCAGTGAAATGAGAGCATAGAGTACAGAATGTCGACCAAATTATACAGAGCAGTTTACCATAAAAAGCTATCTATTTATTTATTTTTTTTCATTTATTTATTTTCAAGGAAGAAAATCTGTTTAGAGACTCATTAGAGGTATAAAGTGTTGTGTATCATACAGTGATCACAAGCTGAAACTAACTCAGAGAAAGAAAAGGAGCAGCTGGTTCGCTGAAAAGGCTCTGCATAGGTTGAACAGACATCCCTGTTTTGGTGACCTGTCTCTGGCTGTGGCTGTCCCTGTTTTTAATATATGTAACAGCCCTGCAAATAATACATGTATATGGAAAGCAAGAGTATCACTAGACCCTTTTTACTGGGGTACAAGCCCTAGTGAATTACCGCTGTGCCCTTGTAAAATATTGTCTGACTGAAGATTACCACATACTGAACTGAGAGTCATTTTCAGCATCATATTATCAATCTTCTTTCCTTAAATGAACAGTTTACCCCAAAAATAAATGATTCACTATTTTATTCATTATTTACTAGGTCTGGTGTTGTTCTTATGCCATATGACCTTTTTCAGACAACAAAAGGAGAAAAAAATAATAATAATTAAATGTTCTGCTCATTTTTTTGGACAGTGAATCAGCTTGGAACTTTTAAAAAAGGATACAAAATTATCACAGAGTGATCCCATGTGACTTGTGCTGTATTTTCCAAGTGCCCTGAGGGCACATACGATAGGGTTTGGTGACATTTGCTGCTGGTCTGCTGTGCATGACTGTGTCTTCAACAAGACTGTATTAGACAGAACATTGTGGCATTAACGCTGCAGTCTGAAACGGCAAATGTAAATTATGATAGCAGAGTGGTATTGCAGAGTATTATGTACTATACTTCACACATAAAACAAAAATGGTCTTCATTTTAGAAATCTGGTCTCCTTAATTCTCTGTGAACAAGTCAACTGCCTCTCAACTGCTGATTTTTTTTTATTTTGTCACAAAATGTAGCTAACTATATTGCCCATAACTACTTATATGAAGTTGGATACGATTACAAGAAATATACATTAATATGATGATTTTCAGTAAAGCTGCTTTGAAACAATGTATATATTTTTGACTGGACAAGTCTCAAAAAAAGTATATTCATGCATTTTATAGCAAGACTGGAGATCATTTGCAGACATAAAAAATAATTACTCCCTGTTTCCTTCATTTGAACAGATTAATGTTTGAAAAAAAGCCCTGGTCACTAGAGCTAGATTTAAACATCATGATACCTTCATGGAACATGTTTGTGTGACATAGATAAGAATACTTAAAGATAAGTACAGCTCTTTAACTCTGATGGCCCCATCTAGTGGTCAACAGTCCAAACTAAACTACAGTTCTGGGGCTGTATTCACA
The DNA here is from genome assembly GCF_936440315.1 of Barbus barbus. Lineage (NCBI taxonomy): Eukaryota > Metazoa > Chordata > Actinopteri > Cypriniformes > Cyprinidae > Barbus > Barbus barbus. The sequence continues at coordinate 2,507,174 of NC_136756.1, forward strand.
AAACGTTTTTCTTACCACTAACAGTTCACCTAAATAGCAGTAAATGCTCTAAGGCAACAGTTTCCTCTTCAAACCTATTCACAAAGCTTCTGAAACCAACTTTTACTCAGGAATGAGAAGAAATCTTAAGCTAAGAGAAAGATAGAGGTTGACCTCGTGGTTATGGATGATGTCAACAAGCTTACTCACTACGCCCACAGTGATTGGCTGATAGGAGAGAAGTCTCTGTCAATGATTTATTCATAGAAATATTGTTAAGCACGATATTATGTTGCTATATTCAAATAAAGCTTAAAAAAAATGTTAATTGCCACATTCAAATAAAGAGCAACTCTTCTGCACAGTTGTAACCTCTTTCCAAACCTCTTCAGAATATCCAAAATAACTCATCATTACATGTATAACAATTATATGTAATTTTCCTTAATTAAAAACACTTAAAATGACTTTTTTTCTACATGCAATCCCATGAAAAGCATGCTGGGAAGTACACATCCACTGTTCAGTTAGCTGTGTAGACAAAAATGATGCATGTAGTCCCAACACAAAATGTTTAAGTTCACTTAAATTTTACAAATTTAAATGGACTGAACATAATGGAAATAAGTTATGTAAAAAAAAAAAAAAATGAAGTAATTTTGTTGTTGCTCATTTTAACCAGGTAATTTGAACAAGTTTTAAAAATCTGACTGCGTTCTCTACCAGACTCTAAAAATATGTTGGTTCAAAAAAATAATCAAAATAAATAAATAATCAAAATGCAAAGGCTGCATAGCTTTAAGTTTTTAACCTTACGAGTTGTGACGTGACAAAAGAACGAACGACCTGAAGACTCGGGAGGTGAGGTGAACTAACAGACTGCACAGCCAGCTAAGCAATGAATTAATGGTCCTGGTTGCATTATAGTTTATATATGATCAGTGTTTGCATAAATATTTAATTTATCAAAATAAATACAGTCAAACAAAAAATGTATTTAAACACCTTTAGAATTTCTCACATTATCACGGTTTATATGTTATAGTTTAGAAAATGGTAATAAAATATGACAAGAACTCTGGTAAAACTGGTTCTGAACAAATTCAGCTTGATAATGCCAGATAACTTTGATAGAAAGGTACATGATGGATTACAATCAACCAAAAATGATTCAGACAGCTTTTTAGTATGACAATATTTACACAACTATCAATACTCTGTCGGGCTTAATGACAGCCTGTAGTCTCCTGGGCATGCTGTAAACCAGCTTCATGCAAACCTCAACTTCAGTTTTTTTAATTATTTGTCTGAATTATTTTTTGTCCCAAATTTGAATCAATTTTACTGGTAGTTCACTGTATGAAGAATTTTTGGTTATAATATGTCACAATTTACTTTATTTTGATTTGACTGTATAATATCTTTGGTTCCCTATCAGTCGGTCACTCCGAGTCACGTCGGTGACCGACGAATTGGGATCTCGCTTAGAGAGACCAATCCCCTACAAGAGTATCTAAACAAGCCAATGAATATTGGCATGCGATTATTGCATCCAGCTGCCGCTAATCACAGCGTGAGTATAAGTAGGCAGCGGGTGCAGCGCATATTCAGCTTTTCGCTTCGGAGCCGAGCGTTCATCGTTCTGCTCCTGACCAACCTACAGTGTCTGCAAGTCAGTGCACTCTTCGAGGCATTCTTGTGCTGGTGGTACGGCCCGTCAGCGGCGGTGGTTCTTCCTGTGTCGAGTGGATTGCACACATCAGGTTGCACTACCCCCTGATTGTGTTGCAAACGGCCATCTCCCCTGTGCGCTTCAGCACACTGAAAGAGTGATTTCTCTAAAAGAGCATTCACGGGTGCGTCTTTTTAAAGACGACGTTGCATCTGGCAAACTCGACGTTACGTCTTTGTAAAGACGAGTTGGGTCTTGCTTCAGACAACGTGTCACCCGTGCTTTTCTGGATGCGGTCGTTACCTGGTGCCGGGTGATGGTCATGATCGCTGCCTCACATGCCTGGGCAGTAAGCATGCTGAGGTGGCGCTCGTGGATGAGGCATCTTCTCATGGTGGGAAGATGATCATCTTGGAGTTGCGGGCCAGGCTCTGATACCTTGACAAAGGGACGGAGCTCTGTTGCCTCTGCCTTGATTTGGCTCTCGTTCTGGCTGCAGACAGACGGGGACCATTTCAGGCGGTGGCATGGTGGCAAACCCTCCAGGGAACCAACCCTCGAGGGACCATCGCCCCTCTTGCGCTCCAAAACCAGTTGAGCTGTCAGTGGAACGTGCTGGGCCCTCTACAAGGGGAGCACCAGCAGTTACCCTGGCGCTCCTCCCGATGACCAGACGTCGACTGCTGCATCGGAGGGTGAGCTGGAGATTTCTGGGCAAGAAGATTCGGCTGCTGCTGCTCCGGCAGTAGCAGTGCCTGAGTCGGATCTAGAAATCACGGCTATGCTTTCCCGGGCCACTGAGAGGGTAGGACTCGAGTGGAGATCCCACCGTGTCCCGAGCCCTCGAGGTTGGACGACTGGTTTCTCGGGGTAGCTTGCGCTGGTTCTCAGCGCCCTGCCCCAGTGCCTCTCTTCCCGGAGGTGCATGGGTAGTTTACCAGGTCGTGGACAGCACCTTTTACTGCCAGAAACCGCCCTGTTAACTCCTCCCCCTCACCACCCTCGGTGGTGGCGCAGCTAGGGGGTATACGGGGGTCCCCCCGGTGGAGCGGTCGGTTGCGATGCAGTTGTGTCCTAATACCGTCTCTACTCGGCGGGGCAAACCGTGCCTCCCCTTCCGGGCCTGTAGGTACTCGTCTGGTCTGTCCGGCGGTGCTTATATGGCCTGTGGGGAAGCTGCCTCCACCTTACGCTATGGCGTTACTGCAGGGTCCTCAGGCGAAAAGCACTGAGGATATGCACGGGGGTGGTTACGATCCGGAAGCTCTGAGAGCTTGTACCTCGGGCCTCACGCTACGAGCGACGAAGGTGACGCGGTCTCTGGGTCGTGCGATGTCCACACTTGTGGTCCAGGACGTTCTCCCCTGGCTGTGTCTGGTCTACATGGGGACGCCGACAAAGTATCGGTTCCTGAAGGGCCCTGTGTCCCAGACTGGCCTCTTCGGCGACGCAGTCAAGAACATGGCCCAGCAGTTCTCAGCTGCTCACGAGCAGGCTGAGGCGATCCAACACCTCCTGCCCCGGCGGGCAGCTGCTGCCTCCACCCGTCCGCCGGCTGCAGCGCCCCAACCTGCTTGTCGCCGAGGGCGGCCCCTGCGTCTACCCAGCCCGTCTTGCTGGCTCCAGTGGACCATCTGACTCGGCTATGCGGCTCAGTTTCCTCCCAAGTTCAGGGGCATCCACCTCACAGCAGTGAAGGCAGCTGATGCTCATGTCTCGTGTGGAGAGATCGCTGTCCTACTGGCGGAGGACGCGATGGAGCTGGTCCCTCCAGCCGATATGAAGACAGGGCTTGCAACCCTTACTTCATTGTACCCAAGAAATCGGTGGGTTACGATCAATCTTGGATCTGCGTGTCTGGAACTGGGCCCTTCACAGGCTTTCGTTCAAGATGCTCACGCAGAAACGCATCTTTGGGTGCATCCGTCCCCGAGATTGGTTTGCAGCGGTCGACCTGAAGGACGTGTACTTCCATGTGTCGATTCCTTCCACGCCACAGGCCATTCCTGCGGTTTGCGTCGAAGAACGGGCATATCAGTACAAGGTCCTGCCCTTCGGGCTGTCCCTGTTACCCCGTGTCTTTACGAAAGTTGCGGAGGCAGCCCTTGTTCCCATGAGAGAACAGGGCGTTCGCATTTTCAACTACCTCAACGACTGGCCCATACTGGCTCAGTCTCAGGACCAGTTGTGCGAACACAGGGATTTGGTGTCACACCTCAGCCAGTTGGGCCTTCAGGTCAACTGGGAAAAGAGCAAACTCTCCTCGACGCAGAGGTTCTCTTTTCTCGGTATGGAGTTGGATTCGGTCAGCCAGACAGCACGCCTCATGCAGGAACGTGCTCTGTCGGTGTTGAACTGCCTGAATAGGTTCAAGAGCAGGTCAGCGGTCCCACTGAAACAATTTCAGAGGCTCTTGGGGCATATGGTCACGCCGCTGGGGCTGCTTCATATGGGACCGCTTCAACACTGGCTCCATGGCCAAGTCCTGAGGTGGGCGTGGCACTCACCGGGTTCAAGTTACACCGGCCTGCCGCCGAACCCTCACCCCGTGGTCAGACCTCTCGTTTCTGCGGGCAGGAGTGCCCCTGGAACAGGTCTCCAGGCTTGCTGTGATTTACACAGATGCCTCCACCACCGGCTGGGGCACCACGTTCAACGGGCTTGCAGTGTCGGGGGTTTGGACGGGCCTCCTACTGCACTGGCACATCAATTGCCTAGAGTTGCTAGCAGTACGTCTGGCCCGTCTCATCTTGATCCGTCTCAGAAGGCGCTCACGAGGCAAGCACGTACTCGTCCGCATGGACAACACTGCAACCGTTGTGTACATCAATCGACATGGTGGTCTACGCTCCCGTCGCATGTCGCAACTCACCCGCCACCTCCTCCTCTGGAGTCAGAAGTATCTGAGGTCGCTTCGTGCCATTCATATTCCGGGCTTGCTCAACCGGGCAGCCGACGAGCTGTCACGAGCTGCGCTCCCCGGAGAATGGAGACTCCATCCCCAGACGGTCCAGCTCAGCTGGCCGCGGGGCCTTCGCAAGTATGCGTCCCCCAGTGAGCCTTCTCGCAAAAACAGATACTATGCAAGATCAGGGAGGACGAGCAGCAGGTCCTGCTTGTGGCGCCGTACTGGCCCACTCGGACTTGGTTCTCAGAACTGATGCTCCTCGTGACAGCCCCTCCTTGGCAGATTCCTCTGAGGAAGGATCTACTGACTCAGAGACTGGGCACCTTATGGCACCCGCGTCCAGACCTAAGAAGCTGGAAACTTCATGTCTGGTCCCTGGAGCGGGACGCGGAGGTTCTAGGTGACCTACCCCAAGGGATAGTTGACACCATCGCTTCGGCTAGAGCGCCGTCCACGAGACAGGCTTAAGCCTTGGAATGGAACCTGTTCGTCGAGTGGTGTTCTTCTCACCGAGAAGACCCCCGGGAAGTGCCGATCAGGGTCGTGCTTTCCTTTTTGCAGCAGGTGTTGGAGTGAAGGCTGTCTCCCTCCACCCTTAAAGTCTATGCGGCTGCGATTGCTGCCAACCACGACCCCGTGGAAGGGAAGTCGGTGGGTAAGCATGACTTGGTCATCAGGTTCCTTAGGGGGGCAAGAAGGTTAAATCCCCCACAGCCCCCCTCTATACCCTCTTGGGACCTGTCTCTAGTGCTCGAAGCACTACAGCAGGCCCCATTCGAGCCTTTGCAGTCAGTTGAGCTGCAGTTTCTTTCAATGAAGACTCTGCTCCTGCTTGCATTGGCCTCCATCAAGAGGGTAGGGGACCTGCACGCATTTTCGGTCGACGATTCGTGCCTAGAGTTTGGGCCGGCTGACTCCCAGGTAATCCTGAGGCCTGGCTATGTGCCCAAGGTTCCCACTACTCCCTTCAGGGACCAGGTGGTGAGCCTGCAAGCGCTGCCCTCGGAGGAGGCAGACCCAGCCTTGCTTTGCTTTGTCCCGTCCGGGCCTTGAGATGCTACGTTGACAGGACACAAAGCTTCAGGACCTCAGACCAGCTCTTTGTTTGTCACGGAGGCCGGCAGAAGGGGAAGGCCATCTCCAAGCAGAGGATGGCCCACTGGATAGTGGATGCCATCACCCTGGCTTATCAGGTACAGGGTGTGCCCTGGCCGTTCAGGTTGAGAGCTCACTCTACTAGAGCTGTTGCATCCTCCTGGGCGTTGGCTCGTGGCGCCTCGCTGGCAGATATTGTAGAGCTGCGGGCTGGGCGACCCCTAACACGTTCGCTAGGTTCTATAGCCTTCGTGTGGAACCGGTTTCCACCTGTGTTCTCACCTCAAATGGGTAGAAGCACTGAGAGGCTCCGTTTTCGGGTCTGCTTGCTAAAATTGCTCCAGAGAGTCCGTACTGTAGACCCTGTCGAGTTCCTCCGTCCCCTCGGCAGTCAGATGTGGCGGAGCATCTGACGCTAGGCCCTCACTCGTTGAATCCGTGAGAACCGGTATAGGGATGGGTTCCATATGAAAGGCCTTTTGGACCCCATATGTGTATAGTCCACGGTATAGCCTGAGAGCCCGTGTTTCCCCGGCAGATCTTCTGCCAATCTCCATGAGGTACAATTTCCTCTAATTCTCCATATGCGCCTAAGGTTGATCATATGCGTAATTGCTCCGAACCTCCTGCGGGAAGGGCGAGCTTCCGTAGCGTCCGGTTCCAACTGGAACGGGTACGTTTTCCCAGTGTTATCCAGTCTTACTGAGTGGGTAGTGCCATGGCAACAGTAGTTGGTCTTCTGTGGTAGCCCTGACCTGCGCCAAAAAATAGGGGCTCAGGAGGCTTCCACAGGACACTGGAAGGGGCAGTACCCGTGGCCCTTTGGTAGGGATCCCAATTCGTCGGTCACCGACGTGACTCGGAGTGACCGACTGATAGGGAACGTCTCGGTTACGTATGTAACCCTCGTTCCCTGAAGAAGGGAACGGAGACGTCACGTCCCGTCGCCACGGCTGCTGTACCACCGCAGAGCGGCCGGGTCACCGGCTCGGCTCCTCAGCGAAAACCTGAATATGCGCTGCACCCGCTGCCTACTTATACTCATGCTGTGATTAGCGGCAGCTGGATGCAATAATCGCATGCCAATATTCATTCAGGGGTGGGGATGGCGCAGTGGATAAGACACATGCCTTTGGTGTGAGAGACCCGGGTTCGAATCCACTGTGAGACACCAATGTGTCCCTGAGCAAGACACTTAACCCCTAGTTGCTCCAGAGGCGTGCGACCTCTGACGTATATAGCAATTGTAAGTCGCTTTGGATAAAAGCGTCAGCTAAATGAATAAATGTAAATGCAAATGTAGATACTCTTGTAGGGGATTGGTCTCTCTAAGCGAGATCCCAATTCGTCGGTCACCGACATGACGTCTTCTTCAGGGAACGAGAGTTACATACGTAACGTTATTTTCACACTTAATTATGCCCATTAAAATGTATTTTACAAGTTTTTGTTACTTTCACTGTTCATTTTTTTGCTCTATGGTACATCTTTAATTTAATAACATTAGAGCGGCTCCATTGCAGCGGCTCAGTACGGTAATTACACGTTTTACTGTAATAATGCAGGGAACCACTCGTTATAAATCTCCTAACTGGGATATTTTCAGAAATAAAAGTTGCTTTTTTTTCATCTGAAACGTGCTGCAATTTATATTCCAAAGCCACTCGTATAATGCATAATCACTCATGAAGCAAGCAAAACGCGCAACGTGCGCACGCATTAGTAGCTATTCAGTGGCCGTGTGCTTCTGAACTGAAGAGGCTAAATCCCCTTTACTCGTTTGTTTTTCAGTCCAATCTTAATTCATTAATTTTATAATTATTTATCATTTATAATTATATATAATTATTTACACTATAAAAAAATTAATCCGTAAAATAGCAGAAATGTACTGGCAGCTCATTACACATTATCCGTTAATTTTACAGACATTTCTGTTAACTCTAAAACACAATGCAGTGAAGTGTAAAATTCGAAATATTGGTAAAACACGGAATAAATACGGAAAAGTTCCTTCAAATTATACAGTATATTGTGCCCTATTTTAACACATTTTTTATGATTTCTTGTATTTATAATTTTTTTTCACAAGACAAAAGGAACAGCATTTACCTTACTCATTTGAACTTATATATTTATTTATTTATAGCCTACGTATATAGACATATTAACATACTTTTTTTACCAAAACAATTTTGCATTAATATTTTTTTATTTACAGGGGGTTAATATGAATGAGTATCTGAAGGAAACTCCCTTCAGAAAACTTTAGATGGCATTTTCTTTTTCACTTACCTCCATGTTCATAATAGTAGTGCAGAGCAGCTTTATTTACAGCGGTAACCAAAGGAACCCTAAATTGAGGCCATAAGCGCCATCTGCTGTCATAGAGTGAATTTGCATGTTCTTTCAGTCCATTTAGGGTTTTTCACACATCTAAAGTCAGACCATTCTATTTTTGCCTCAGATCTTGAAATCATGTTTTTTTTCTAGTTATGTAAGGTTAAAATACATATTTTGCTATTATATAGATTATATAGATATTTAAGGTCTACTAAAATCTGATTCAATTTTTTTTCTCAAATCACGATATAATATCGATATCGTCTGGACAGTGGAAAATATTGTGATATGAATTTTAGCTCATATCGCCCACCCCTACCTGGAAGTATTCAAAAAGCAGCTGGATTCGGGTGTGGCTGGTGTTTCTGTAACAAAGACGGCATGACAAAGGAGTTGAGGATCCAAATGCAGGCTTCATTCAAAGTGTACTCAGACAGGTGTGGTCAAAAACAGGCAAACAACAATATCCAAGGCAAGGCAAAAGAGTAATCCAATTAACAGGCAAAGGTCCGGGCAAGCAGCAAATAATCCAAAACAACTTGAATATATATATAAATATATATATATATATATAGATTCGTTGTCCTGTTTTCTTGGGGCCTCTCTGTAGAATCTCAGCTTCTCGTGTTTCGATGTTCTGATTGAATCTTAACTTTGTCTGATTCAGTCTCTGATATCCTACAGCGTCCACATTTCAACTAGTTACTTGGGAAAACTGGATGCCGAGTTTTCAGTCCCAGAGACCAAAGGGACCATCCAGACTTTTCATCAGCGACAGATGTAAAAGCACACATCTGTCATGGTATGGGGGTGCAGCAGTGCAAACAGCATGGGTGACTGGCATATGTGTTAAGGTGCATTAACATGGAGGCATATATTGGTATTGTATGGAGACATATACTGCCATCAAGATGACGTCTTTCATGAGAAGTCTATAGTTATTAGATCAAGACAATGCCAGCTCTCATTCTGCATGTGCTACTACAGCATGGTTTCATAGACACATGTGCATGTGACTGACTGGCCAGCAGATCTGTCTCCTATTGAACATGTACGGCCCATCATGAAAAGAAGAATCAGACAACGATGACCACAGATTGATGGGCATCTGAAGTCTTGTATCTAGTGAGATTGGGCAAAATTTTGCTCACAAAACCTTTAAGAATTAGTATCCTCAATTCCCCAAAAATTAAACATTGCAATTAAAGTGAAACATGCCTATTTTGGAGTTTGTTGCAGCCATCAAAATAAAAATTAGTTTATATATACAAAATAAAAATGGGCCTGTATAAACATTGGATATTTTTCTTTGTACTTCAGTATTAAATATACAGGTCCTTTTCAAAAAATTAGCATATTGTGATAAAGTTCATTATTTTCTGTAATGTACTGATAAACATTAGACTTTCATATATTTTAGATTCATTACAACACAACTGAAGTAGTTCAAGCCTTTTATTGTTTTAATATTGATGATTTTGGCATACAGCTCATGAAAATCCAAAATTCCTATCTCAAAAAATTAGCATATTTCATCCGACCAATAAAAGAAAAGTGTTTTTAATACAAAAAAAAAAGTCAACCTTCAAATAATTATGTTCAGTTATGCACTCAATACTTGGTCGGGAATCCTTTTGCAGAAATGACTGCTTCAATGCGGCGTGGCATGGAGGCAATCAGCCTGTGGCACTGCTGAGGTGTTATGGAGGCCCAGGATGCTTCGATAGCGGCCTTAAGCTCATCCAGAGTGTTGGGTCTTGCGTCTCTCAACTTTCTCTTCACAATATCCCACAGATTCTCTATGGGGTTCAGGTCAGGAGAGTTGGCAGGCCAATTGAGCACAGTAATACCATGGTCAGTAAACCATTTACCAGTGGTTTTGGCACTGTGAGCAGGTGCCAGGTCGTGCTGAAAAATGAAATCTTCATCTCCATAAAGCTTTTCAGCAGATGGAAGCATGAAGTGCTCCAAAATCTCCTGATAGCTAGCTGCATTGACCCTGCCCTTGATAAAACACAGTGGACCAACACCAGCATCACTGACTGTGGGTACTTGACACTGGACTTCAGGCATTTTGGCATTTCCCTCTCCCCAGTCTTCCTCCAGACTCTGGCACCTTGATTTCCGAATGACATGCAAAATTTGCTTTCATCCGAAAAAAGTACTTTGGACCACTGAGCAACAGTCCAGTGCTGCTTCTCTGTAGCCCAGGTCAGGCGCTTCTGCCGCTGTTTCTGGTTCAAAAGTGGCTTGACCTGGGGAATGCGGCACCTGTAGCCCATTTCCTGCACACGCCTGTACACGGTGGCTCTGGATGTTTCTACTCCAGACTCAGTCCACTGCTTCCGCAGGTCCCCCAAGGTCTGGAATCGGTCCTTCTCCACAATCTTCCTCAGGGTGCGGTCACCTCTTCTCGTTGTGCTGCGTTTTCTGCCACACTTTTTCCTTCCCACAGACTTCCCACTGAGGTGCCTTGATACAGCACTCTGGGAACAGCCTATTCGTTCAGAAATTTCTTTCTGTGTCTTACCCTCTTGCTTGAGGGTGTCAATGATGGCCTTCTGGACAGCAGTCAGGTCGCAATCATGGGTAAGAGCAGTCTTACCCATGATTGCGGTTTTGAGTAATGAACCAGGCTGGGAGTTTTTAAAAGCCTCAGGAATCTTTTGCAGGTGTTTAGAGTTAATTAGTTGATTCAGATGATTAGGTTAATAGCTCGTTTAGAGAACCTTTTCATGATATGCTAATTTTTTGAGATAGGAATTTTGGGTTTTCATGAGCTGTATGCCAAAATCATCAATATTAAAACAATAAAAGGCTTGAACTACTTCAGTTGTGTTGTAATGAATCTAAAATATATGAAAGTCTAATGTTTATCAGTACATTACAGAAAATAATGAACTTTATCACAATATGCTAATTTTTTTAAAAGGACCTGTAGGTTAATGAGAATGAACACATAACATCTTCTTGATTGTATGCCATTTCACAAAACGTCCCAACTTTTCTGGAATTGAGGTTGTAGAAAGATGGGAAATATATGCTTCTCATATTCAAAATAATTGTTATTTTAGTGCAGTCCTGATTTATATCTTTCTTATATCAATTAAATAATTAAATTTATATTTTTTGTTATTATCAATTCAATTTCAAATATTGCTTTTTTTGTCATTGTGGTGTGCCAGCTATAATAATAAAAAGAGTAACAATCAGCATGATTTCTGAAGGATCATGTGACACTGAAAGCTGGAGTAATAGAGCTTTAGCATGAAAGGAAAATGCATTTCAAAATTTATTCAAATAGAATTTAATTAGCAGTTCTTTCAAATTGTAGATTTACTGTTTATACTGTATTTTCTATCAAATAAATGCAAACTTAATGCAGAAAGGAATTGTTTCAAAACCATTAAATCTTACTGACCTTTTCTGAATGGTGGTGTAGGCTAGGCTATATTTTATTTATAATATATATTTTTAAAGCATGTATTTTAACCCATATATAACACTGAATGGCGCATGGCATTCATGACATATTTGATTTAACTGGACTTTAAATATTATCATAAGTTTCCCAAGAAGAAAAAAAGCCACGTGAACATAAATTAGGCAATATTTATGTGCGTTGAATAAACTCTTTAGAAATTTGTCAGCAAACAAAAAGCAATTCTATTAATTTTTCTAAACAAGAAAAAGCATCTCATGCTTTGTGTCTAAATGCATATTGGTTTCATGGGAAGTTCATCAGCTGCGCTACAGAAAGCCAAGCGAACACTAAAGTAAAGAATCATTGCTATGGAAATGGTATGCCGTCTAGTCTAGAAGCGGTAGTATTAACACTACTACACCGGGCGCGAACGGCACATTGCGTCAAAGCACATGGATCCCGTTATAATCAGTCGTTCAGTAAATGAGCGCAAGCGCTACAGTAAACAGATGCCACGTTCTATTTCTGACGCACTTGCGCTACAGACAAGTTAACAAACAGATACAGAAAGTGCACTTTGATGCATCCAGTGTAGAGACGGCGTTAGGAGACCATATTCTTTCGCAAGTTTCAGCTCATACATCTTTGGTGTAAACTCGCCTTAACCAAATGCCCCCAAAGAACAGCTCAGCGAACCCCTTTCAAACATATTACTCCCAGCACCCCCCAATGCTCTCCAAACGCCCCCGTTGAGAAACACTACTCTTGCATCAATCATAGTACCTCTTGAGGCCAGAAGATAAGTTTTACCCACACAGCTCTTACTAGTAGGCCTTCATTACATCCATGGTGGTGAGAGCGAGAGGGTTTGAAACCCCACCTGCTCTCGCCTCAACTGTGATCATAATCTGCACGCTGCCTCTGCGAACATGGGATCAGAGCCTTCTTCCCTCAGGAGGACACATCGGAAATTCTCCCATCACTCCTAATCTGCTTGCTGTTCTATTCTAATAAAGAAAATCAGGCAAACAAAGGCAAACAATATCTTTCCACACAGCACATTCAGAAATACGGCTTCCTGAAGACAAAAGAGCTGATGACGTGTTGTTCAGGTGCTCTTCTATTGCCTGCCACAACAGTGACATCATTCTGTTACCATAGCCAGAATCAGAAATTGTCGTGTATGTACACATGCTTGAAACATCAGTCCTAGTCCAGTGTTTCCCAAATGTGTTTTGGAGTCCCCCCAGCAGTACACAACAGTGTTAATTTTGTTGACTAAGACGACGACGAAAAATATTCGTCAGCGAACCTTTTTTCTGTGACTAAGACGAGACGTTGACGAGCTAAAACTAATATCTGATGATAAAAACTATGACGAAATTTATGCGCGTCTTCGTTAACAAGACGAGACGGGACTAAAATGTTATTTGAGGACTACCGGACATTCAAAATACATCCTATAGGCTAAGTTAACTGTCTTGTCTTTCAAAATGTGCGTCTCTGTCATTGGATAAAGTGCGTTTGACTTGACTTGATAATTAACACCTCTGTTTTTTCAGAATTTAGCAGTAAGAAGTTGTCATCCAGTTTTTTATATCGACTATGCATTCCATTAGTTTGTCAATTTGGTGTGTTTCACCAGGCCGTGAAGAAATATAGAGCTGAGTATCATCAGCATAACAGTGGAAGCTAACACCATGTCTCCTGATAATATTTCCCAAGGGTAACATGTAAAGCGTGAAAAGTAACTGCCTTAGTACTGAGCCTTGAGGTACTCCATACTGCACTTGTGATCGATATGATACCTCTTCATTCACTGCTACGAACTGATGGCGGTCAGATAAGCACGATTTGAACCATGCTAATGCACTTCCACTAATGCCAACAAAGTGTTCTAGTCTATTTAAAAGAATGTTGTGGTCGATAGTGTCGAACGTAGCGCTAAGATCCAGTAGAAATAATAAAGAGATACAACCACAATCAGATGATAGAAGCAGGTCATTTGTAACTCTAATGAGAGACAGTCTAAATCCTGACTGGAATTCCTCACAGATACCATTTTTCTCCAAGAATGAATATAATTGTGAGGATACTACCTTTTCTGGTATCTTTGACAGAAAAGGGAGATTTGAGATCGGTCTGTAATTAGATCCTTGGGGTCAAGTTGTTGCTTCAATTTGAAGGTTTTGGGGACATATCCTAATGACAATGATGAATTAATAATAGCCAAAAGAGGATCTATGACTTCTGGAAGCAGCTCTTTTAGTAGTTTAGATGGAATAGGGCCTAACATACATGTTGTTGGTTCAGATGATTTAACAAGTTTATACAATTCTTCCCCTCCTATAGTAGAGAATGAGTGGAATTGTTCCTCAGGGGATCTATAGTGCATCTGATGCGATATTGTAGCTGACGGCTGCATGGTTACAATTTTATCTCTGATAGTGTCGATCTTGGAAGTAAAGTAGTTCATAAAAGCATTATTGCTGTGTTCTTGGGAAATGGCAACACCTGTTGATGCTTTATTTTTCGTTAATTTAGTGACTGTATTGAATAAATACCGGGGATTATGTTTGTTTTCTTCTAGAAGAGACGAAAAGTAATCAGATCTAGCAGTTTTTAATGCTTTTCTGTAGGATAGGGTACTTTCCCGCCAAGCTATACGAAACACCTCTAGCTTAGTTCCCTTCCAGGAACTTCGAGCTGCGTCAAAACGCATATGGGAACGCCATCAGCGTGACCTGGCTCTGAATATCATATGCAATCAGTCCAATGGAAGGGCGAGGCGTCACGGGCGGGGTGACGTCACGACCAGGAAGTATATAAGCATGTGCGGCGGAGCCGGCCTCAGCTTTCTGTCATTCAGCGAAGCGCTCTGTGTGTGTCAGTCCTATTTATTGTTGTCTGTCCAGTCAAGCAGTATTTTCACTAAATATGCCAAAAGCTAAGGGCAAAAGAGAGCTCAGGGGCGAGAGTTCCAGATCGCACTTCAGGTTGTGTGTGCCTCCCTGCCCTCGCTACATCACGAGCGGGGACACACACAATCTGTGTGTGGTCTGCCTGGGTGCGGAGCATGCGGGATCGGCTCTTGAGGGAGCCGATTGCCCTCATTGTGAGCAGCTCTCGCTGCGCACTCTCCGCACCCGGAGGGCTCTCTTCGAGGAGGGAGCCTTCGCGAGCTCTCCACGCGGTGCTGGTTCCGCTTCTTCTGAGGCAGAGCGGTGGCTTCACTCGTGGGGCTCGTGGGGCTTGCAGGCTCGCAGGCGCCCCGTCTCTCGGTACGGAAGCGGTCTCTTCCCCCAGAGACGAGGGCTCAACGCTTCGTCTGTCTTCCTCCGAGGAGGTTGATGTGACGAGCGTTGATGAGGTTTCGCCGCCTCCTTCGCCCCAATATGAGGAGCTTTTAGAGGTGGTTACTCGGGCGGTGGCTAAACTTGATATCAGCTGGCCGCCCGAGAAAGCATCCCAGCCGCAGTGCAGCCGTCTCTACGAGCGGTTTCTGCGCTCGCGGCCACCACCTCTACACAGGAGCCTTCCGTTTTTCCCCGATCTCCACACCGAGGTGTCGAGAGCGTGGGTTAAACCCTTTTCTTCCCGGCCATTCATTCCCTCTTCTGATTACATTGGCAATGTTAGGGAATTGAATGAGTACGGTTATAAGGCGATGCCGCCAGTCGAGCAGACGCTTGCGAGCTATCTGCTCCCTCCACGGCATTGTCATTGAAGGCTCCTGTGCTGCCCACTAAGCCTCTGCGTACAACATCTTCCTTAGTGGGCAGGGGGTATGCGGCAGCAGGTCAGGCAGGTGCGTGTCTGCACACTTTGGCGGTGTTGCAGGCATACCAAGCCGAACTGCTGAGAGAGCTAGATGTTAGAGCAGAAGATATCTCTGAGCTCAGGTGAACCGCCGATTTTGCCCTCCGTGCCACCAGGGAGTCGGCCCGTGCCATCGGCCGCTCCATGTCAGCTTTGGTGGCAACGGAGAGGCACTTGTGGCTGACCCTGTCCGATTTGAGTTCTGCGGACAGGGCTTGCCTCTTGAACGCCCCGCTTCAGCCTTCTGGCCTGTTCGGCGAGACTGTCAACTCCGCCATCGACAGGTTCCAGGAGGCTCATAAGCAAGCGGAGGCGTTCCGGCGGTTCCTTCCCCGTCGCTCTCTAGCTCAGGAGGCTGTCGGGCGGGGGCAGACCAGCTCCCTGCGCAGAGATGCGCAAAAACAGAGTGTCGCCTCTCGGGCTCCCCCGCAGAGGAGCCGAGACCGGCGGTGCTCTGCGCCGGGGACTTCACAGCCGAGGGCAGATCTGAGGACTGTCATTTCGGCCAGGAGGTCCTCAGCGAAGAAGTCCTGATGGGCAAGCCCCAGGACTATGGAGGGCGACCCCTACTGGGGTGGGGCGGCTTACACCACGGCACACGGTGACCGCCTCACTTCAGTGCCCTCCAGGGGTTCGGCTGCCAACCCTGCAGTTTTTTTCAGGGCACAGCCGGTCCCAGCGAATGTTTTTCTCAGGTTCTTCCGCCTGTGATTTCAGCAGGCCTGAGAAGCTCGCCTCAGCCGCCAGATCACGCGTCTCGTTCCGGTGCGCCGCATCGAGACAGCGGTCTCTTCTCTGACACCAGAGGTCAGTCTCGAGAGACTGATTCCCTTAGTAGATAATTTGGTAGCCTGGCAACGACTGCCGAATGTGTCTCTTTGGGTCCTGTGGACGGTAGAGATTGGCTATTGCATCCAGTTCGATGGGCCACCTCCGCCGTTCAACGGGGTTGTCGTGACTGCGGTCCGCCCCGAGCAAGCTCTGGTTTTGTAACAGGAAGTCGATACTTTGCTGAGGAAGGAAGCCATCGAGTTGGTTCCTCCTCACGAAGTCCACGCCGGCTTCTACAGCCGGTACTTCATTGTTCCAAAGAAGGATGGGGGGCTGAGGCCCATACTGGATTTGCGTCTTCTGAACCGCTCAGTCAGAAAGCTGAAGTTCAAGATGCTCACGGTCAAGCAGATCGTGTCTCAGATCAGGTCCGAGGACTGGTTTGTCACGACAGACCTCAAAGACGCCTATTTCCATGTCTCCATCCTTCCCTCTCACAGGAAGTTCCTGAGGTTTGCTTTCGGGGGCAAAGCGTACCAGTATCGGGTTCTTCCCTTCGGCCTAGCACTCTCACCCCGCACTTTCACCAAGTGTGTGGATGCGGCACTGGTCCCGTTGCGACTGCAGGGCATCCGCATACTGAACTATATCGACGATTGGTTGATCCTTACTCAATCAGAGCAGTTGGCGGTTCGGCATCGAGATGTCGTTCTCGCTCACATGAAAGGCTTGGGGTTAATACTGAACGCCAGGAAAAGTGTGCTTTCTCCGGCTCAGAGAACCACCTATCTAGGCGTGGTGTGGGATTCGACCACGATGCGGGCACGGTGGTCACCTGCTCGGATCGATTCGATCCTCACTGCAGTCGCGAGTGTGCGAGAGGGCCAGTCACTTACTGTCAAGCAGTGGCAGAGACTGCTTGGGCTCATGGCAGCTGCGTCCAGCGTGATTCCGTTCGGCCTGCTGTACATGAGGCCCCTACAGTGGTGGCTGTACAAGCTGGCACTTGTACAAGCTGGCACACCAGATCCATGTGTGGTCCCAGGACAAGCTCCTATCACTGAGAGCTGTGCATATACCTGGGCATCTCAATGTGGGAGCAGACATCCTGTCGAGACAGGGGCCGAGGCCCGGGGAATGGATGCTTCACCCCGAGGTGGTGAAGCAGATTTGGGCTATCTTTGGCCAGGCTCAGGTGGACCTCTTTGCGACTCGAGAGGCGACACAATGTCCCCTCTGATTCTCTCTAGCCCCTCCAGCTCCTCTGGGACTGGATGCTATGGTACAGACCTGGCCGAGGCTTCGTCTGTACGCCTTTCCCCCGATCGCTCTGCTCCCGGGAGTTCTGGCGAGAGTGCGCCGGGACGAGGTCAGTCTACTGTTAGTAGCACCGTTCTGGCCGGGCCGAGTATGGTTCTCGGACCTGATTTCTCTCCTCGATGGCACTCCGTGGGAAGTGCCCATCAGGAGGGATCTCCTCTCACAGGCCAGGGGCACAATCGTGCACCCTCGCCCAGAATCATGGAGGCTGTGGGTGTGGCCCCTGAGGGGGCACAACTCATAGCTTCCGGTCTGTCAACCGTGGTTGTCGAGACCATCCTCCAATCCAGAGCTCCCTCCACGAGGAAACTGTACGCCTTGAAGTGGAAACTTTTCACTTCTTGGTGCGGGGACCGCCAGCTCGACCCAGTCAACTGCCCTGTTTGTACAGTACTGGAGTTCCTGCAGGCCCGATTCTCCGCAGGGTTAACCCACTCCACTATTAAGGTCCACGTGGCAGCTATTTCGTCATACCACGCCCTTATTGGTGGCCAGTCAGTGGGTAGACACCCCTTAGTTACACGTTTTCTCCGCGGTGCGCTGAGGCTGAGGCCGCCGGTACGTTCCCGCGTTCCCACGTGGGACCTGGCTGTGGTCTTGGAGGCCCTGTGCAAGGCACCCTTCGAGCCTATTGAGGAGATAACTGAGAGACTCCTCACCATCAAGACCGCTTTCTTGCTGGCTATCACCTCTCTGAGGAGAGTGAGTGACCTTCAGGCCCTGACTACGGCCTCCATTGACTTTGCGCCCGGTCTGGCGAAAGTATTTCTCTACCCCCGTGTGGGGTATGTACCCAAGGTCCCAGCGGTTGTGCCGCAGCCAGTTGTACTCCAGGCCTTCTGTCCTCCTCGCTTCAGGGAGCCCGACCAGGAAAATGTCCACCATTGTATGTGTCCAGTGCGAGCACTGGCCACGTACATCCACAGGTCATCCCTGTGGAGGAGGTCGGACCAGTTGCTTGTTTGCTATGGTCCGCCTAAGAGGGGTCTTCCTGCGACGAAGCCCACTCTTAGCAGGTGGATAGTGGATGCCATCACTTTGGCATACAAGGCCTCTGAGCGTCCCCCGCCGTTTGGAGTCAGAGCGCACTCGACCCGAGGTGTGGCGGCCTCCAAGGCCTTCTGGGCAGGTGTTCAGGACATCTGCAACGCTGCTGGGTGGTCCACGCCCCTGACTTTCGCCAGGTTTTACAGCCTCGACATTCGAGCCACTCCAGGCTCCTCCGTCCTCTCGTCCTGACACCAGGCAGGGACTTGTCAGTCTGGCGGCGTTGGTATAGCGTTCCCATATGCGTTTTGACGCAGCTCGAAGTTCCTGGAAGGGAACGTTCCAGGTTACGTATGCAACCCAGGTTCCCTGAAGGGAACGAGAGCTGCGTCTCGTAGCCACACTTCCGGCATCCCTGCCAGCGCTCGCTTCATGACTTGAAGCTGACGCCGGCTCCGCCGCACGTGCTTATATACTTCCTGGTCGTGACGTCACCCCGCCCGTGACGCCTCGCCCTTCCATTGGACAAATTGCATACGATATTCAGAGCCAGGTCACGCTGATGGCGTTCCCATATGCGTTTTGACGCAGCTCTCGTTCCCTTCAGGGAACCTGGGTTACATACGTAACCTGGAACGTTTTCCTCCAGCTGCGCTCCATTTTCCGGGCTGCTGTCTTTAGGGTGCGAGTGTGCTCGTTATACCACGGAGTCGGACTGTTTTCTTTGATCTTCCTAAGGAGCAACTGTATCTAAAGTGCTAGAAAAGAGAGAGTCCATAGTTTCTGTTACATCATCAAGTTGTTCTGTGCTGTTGGATATGCTGAGGAATTGAGATAAATCAGGAAGATTACTTACAAAGCAGTCTTTTGTGGTAGAAGTGATGGTTCTACCATACTTGTAACAAGGAGCAGAATTTACAGTTTTAGCTATATGGAGTTTACACAAGACTAGATAATGATCTGAGATATCATCGCTTTGCTGCAGAATTTCAACACCACTAACATCAATTCCATATCGCAGTATTAAATCTAGAGTATGATTTCAACAATGAGTAGGTCCTGAAACGTGTTGTCTAACCCCAATAGAGTTGAGAATGTCTATGAATGCTGGTCCTAGTGCATCTTTTTCATTATCGACATGGATATTAAAATCACCAACAATTAAGACTTTATCTGCAGCCAGTACTAACTCAGATAGAAAGTCAGCAAATTCTTTAGTAAAGTCTGTGTGGTGTGCACGAATAGACAAACATTCGAATATTCGGTCTGTAATTATTATTCGAACAATTAAAGCAGCATTCAAATTTTACTATGTTAATTTGCTGGCCGTGAATGCAGAGAATCCATGATAAAGCCTAAGCAGTTATAACTACATTGGATTGGATTGGATTGGATTCAATTTATTGTCATTGCACATGTAGGTACAAGGCAACGAAATGCAATAAAGAAGAAGAAATACAGCATAACATGAGGAAAGAGAGGAGAAAAAAATTGTCCTCACACTACGCTCCTGACCGAGAGTGCAGTGTGAGAACAGACAAAAACCTCAGCATAGAGCACAGTCAACACAGGAACATAACTTGCATAATAATCCTAGTTCAGACGAAACAGCCATCCGGCCAGCAGCCATTACAGCGCAAACACACAGACCCGTTATCAACTGACAGGATGAAGCGTGGGGGTAGGGAGGTGTATGAGTGTGTGTATGTGTAAGTTCGTGTGAGTTCGTATGCCTTGAAATCCGTTTCGCCAGCACTCCAAACCAGTCGACTCAGTTCGCAGGTTGTGATGCGACATAGCAATTGCCATGGAAACGACCTTGGACAGAGCACAAGCGCCCGACAATAACAAGGTGTTTGATGGGGGGAGGGAAGAAAGAGCGTCTCCCTGCAGTATTCACAGGAGAGTTGATACCAGAGCGGCCTTGCCAAGCCGTTCTGTTGTGGGAAGCCGGAAAGAGATAAGATTGTTTTGTCTTTGGGCGAACAGCTGTCTTCCAGTTTCACAGCTATTCTCATTGTCCATTCTGATCTCCTTGTCCATCAATTTTCCTTTCCAAAGCCGTGAGCTTAGCTGTGATCGAATCCATATTGCGGTTAATCATCTCTGTTTCAGAGGCGACCGCTCTGCCTACAGCCTCAATCATGACGGGCAGCCTTGAGAGGTTTTGGATAGCCAGTCCCGTCTCCTTAATTTTCCGATAGTTTAGGGCAACGCCTAATCCAAATAGCAGAAACCCAGTTATCATGGTTCCGAATAAGATGTCTTCAATGTCCTCCACGGAGAGAGCCGCCAGACACACGACCCGCCATTTCTCCCATGCGTCCATCGTGTAGCCAGCAGCAAACGTCCCAGCGGGACATTCCGGTTCTCCAGATCCCGCTTTCCTAGTCGAGAAGATGGTGTCAATTGCGTTAAGAGACCAGTTGATCAGATCCATAATTTCGGTTTTGTAAATAGTGCAGCGAGAGTCTCTTAAGAAGGACAGGACAATACTAGAGAGCAAGCAGGGAAGTTCAGGATAGGGAGGGAAGAAAAATGCGACCGCCTTCGAACAGACCCAAACGAGATACATGAACTGGGTGGTGCTGTGGAGCGTGTTAAGGGAAGGGAAGTGGTGTGTGGCCAAGTATGGTGACCCATACTCGGAATTTGTGCTCTGCATTTAACCCATCCAAGTGTACACTCAGTAGTGAACATATACCCGGAGCATTGGGCAGCCAACGCTGTGGCGCCCAGGGAGCAGTTGGGGGTCCGGTGCCTTGCTCAAGGCTCTCACCTCAGTCGTGGTATTGAGGGTGGAGAGAGTGTTGTTTATTCACTCCCCCACCTACAATCTCTGTCAGATCTGAGACTCGGACCCACGACCTTCAGCTTACAAGTACATTAGGCCACAACTGCCCTAAGTTGATAGTATTTGATCACAGAATGCCGTCATTTGCCTCGTGAAGTTTGGATTTACTTTGATCTAAATGATCTTACTAAATGATCTGACAAAATGTAATTACTTCTGATCAGATGAATTAGTGAAACTGATTTATCATACTATCACCACCACAATGAGAAATCATGAAAGACAGCTGTCCATCACTGCATTCACGACTGCAGGTGAGCGCGGCTGTACTCCGATTGAGCCGAGAAGAGAGTTTATCTGATCTTTGTCAGCGTGTTCTTATTGTTATCAGACTGAGGAACAAACTTTCACCCTAGCATGTGAATATTATTGTTTCTCTCAGAATTAATACGTGAAACAATTTAAACACAATAAATATAGGCTGACTCGAGTATATGTAATTGGAACAGTCTGCTTGATTTTTCAGTTTGCTCTGCTTGATCTTGAATGCTTCTTTTAATGTATTTTGTTGTTGTTGTTGTTGTTTACACGTTTTCAACCAAAATAAAACCTTGCAATATAACGTAACGTTGTTGTAGAACATTGTTGAGTAACGGCTAATCAATAAGCTTGTTCAGAAATCGTGACAAAAACTTGATAAATAAAAATAACGTCTTTCTCATTAAACCTCATTTAAATAAACGAATATTCGAATATTCGTTTTTTATGAGCTCGAATATTCAAATACAAAATTTTGGGAAAATGCCCATCCCTAGTTTCCTTCTAGGAAAATCTAGGTTATGATCATTGATCAAATCGTTTACAAAAAGTGCTTTTGTAGAAAGGGACCTGATATTCAGTAAGCCAAGTTTTATCAATCGTTTCTCTGTATTGTAAACATTTTTTATTTGTTGAACATCAATTAAATTGTTACTCTTAATTTGGTTTGGATGTTTTCTGTATTTTCTAGTTCGAGGAACAGACACAGTCTCTATAGTGTGATATCTAGGTGAAGGAGTCTCTATATGCTGAGAATTAACTGACTTCTGTGACGTGAGGCGGCTAGCAGATGTTTCAGTTTTTTCCTGATGGCCAGATGTTGCAGTAAAAATTGGGGATAGGCAGTTAACAGTGATGGAGGGCGGTTTGTATGTCTGTGGACGTCCTGCTCCCTTCACCTGCCCCTCCAGCGCTATGCTTAAGTGATACTATTGACATTTAGTCTGCCTTTTCCCCTATTGGTCCATGGAGTAGTATGGCTGACAGGACATCCCTCTTTAGTAAGAGCTATGATGGGCAGATAGCGAGAGCATCCAATTCTGTCTTTTTCATCACTCTCTCCTATTATTACTCTTCCCTAGGCTTTAAAGTAAGGTTATACACTCCCCTGTGGAAGGGTTGCTTTCAGTTGCCTCTTTCTAAATAGGGCACCACATTAGTTTCTGCACTTTCTATTAGCTCGTTTTTTTGTTTTTGTTTGTTTTGTTGTTGTTGTTTTTGTTTTTTTAATACCAAATTTCAAACTAATCAACACAAAATTGTTTATTCTTGAAGTGAACTTTTGCACATTTATTGATTAGATGAACTATTTTGGACTGATGTCCCAGCCGTAACGTGACAGAGCACTGCACTTGTCCTGTGTGCAACCACCTTTAGGCGCATCTCCTTCAGACAATAAAGTTTATTACGTGTGATGATTTTTACGCACAGGTGCTCCATGTGACGTCATAAGACTACCATCTGCATGTTTCTACATGTGCTTCAGATGCTGGTCACACATGCATGCATTATCGTAGTGTAGACACCATGATGCAGTGCCTTCTGAAGAAACCGGGTTATATAGCCCTAAGATGTTTTATTTATTTCGTCAGAAGGTGTTTGATCTGCCTGGTCACATGTGTTTTTTTTTTCTTGGCATTATCAGCTGTTGCTAGGCCTGGTCCTGTAGAGTTTGGTTATACTATAAAGTAGAATGTCTCTTGTATTCTCAGTGGTTATGTTTATGATCATGTTCTGCATGATTATATCTGATTACTTGAATTTATTGATGATATTTTTCAGTCTTCTAACTGATGCTTTCTATTCTTGACTCAGAGACTTCCTGTTGTCTTGTCATGCGACTGCCATCCAGCCTTCCTTGAAACTCTCTGATTGTTTGGTTGAGTTTGGAGGGACAGCGGTGGGAGACCGGACCACTGCAGTATTGTATGTGGAGAATATCAGCGCAGGGCCTGAGGCTGCAGCCCGGCTCTTCACCTTCTCTGTTCCAGAAAACTCTGATTTCACCATCACACCTACTTCAGGAAGAGTACTACCTGGACAGGTATTGCTAATGACTGCTGCAGTTTACAATCTGATTTATTATCCTGTTAGGTGAGATCGGAGCTTGTTGTCACATTTTGCTATAGTGAATATTTCTCATAGAAGGTTTATTTTTGATAGTCATATTAATATAGACACATACCTTAATATTTGGACACAATTATTTCACTTGGAAAAAATATAGTTCACTGAACACTAAATTAGGTAACTACACTACTGATCAAAAGTTACAATAATTATATCAAAAGTTAGAATAATTATGATTTAATGTCTCTGTTTATGGATGCATTAATTTGAAAATACAATAAACAATGATATTGCGATATTATTACGATTTAAAATTTCAGCGTTCCCATAGCATCAACATCATAACACAATGTCTCATTACGCCCTCTTAGATTACACATGTAAACTGAGATGATTTCTGAAGAATCATGATGAATAATGGCTGTTGAAAATCCAGCTTTGACATCACATAAATTACATTTTAAACTATACCCAAATACAACAGATTTAAATTTTAAACTAAATGTACAGTAATTAGTGGTGTATACAATTAAAAATATGTGTTAGTTTTCTAAAACATGACACACACACACACAAAGAAGCCTTTCAAAGGTGTCATCGGATGCAAAATTCACTTTTCAAGTTGTTTGAACATAAATGTGTGTTGGAAGTGTGTGTACACATCCATCCTACAATGATAAAAATCCACCCAGTATTTTTTTTTAAATCCCTATTTTAAAATCCCCTTTCTCAAATCAGGCTGTTCTGAGGTTCCTGTAAGAATGACGTAGTTCTGCGCATTCCCCTCCCACAATAGTTGATTGACAAGACTGTCTTACCTTAGACCCGCCCTGAGTGTGCTGAGAGCTGTCCGCCATTGTGTCGACTCCGGTGCAGGGGAAGACATAGTCTCAGCCTCAGACGTCATGCCCACGGAACATTGGCTAAACGTCTGATACATATGGCACACTTTTTTGGAAACACTTCAGGAATGTCGAAGTCGTCATCTGACTGGTTGAATTATACAGGATTTCTGGGAGACGCGAGTGTCGCGTTTATTTTCGGTCCACCGGGAAACAAAGATGCTGTGGTGCCAAACCCCCTCACGAAAGAAGAAAGCCGTTGTGTTTACAAATGTGACGACGAACGCTTATCAGGGTCAACTAAACGCTGGATTTTCAAAAGTATGTGAAATATTTAAAGTTCGCGGCATTAAATCTTTAAAATACATCCGAGAGTTTCACACACTGGTTTGTTGTGGCAACATTTCCACGCCCCGAAACGTGACGCTAAACGAAATATGATTGGTTGTTTGACATGTCGGTCAAATGAAAACGGCCATATATTCCAGACTTTCAGCCGTCAATCTGAAGGTCTGGCTACGCGAGACTAGGGAAGACAAAATATCTCAGATTAAATGATTTAAGTTGTTAGGTGTTGGATGTAATAGTGAACATAGCAGTCATCATTTACTCCCGACATCTGAGCTGCTGAAGATGCAGAGGATTAACGTTACTTTCGTTTCGAAGTGATTGCGCCGATCCCGATCTGCCTAAATGTTCGCCTAAATCATTCGTGATCCAGCTACATAATATATGTAGTGAACAGTGTTTTTCCTTTTGTTAATTTATGTCAGTGTCGTTTTTATGATTTTATCATATTAATTTAATTTGATTTGATTAATTAATTTATTTTAATTTACCCAAAATAGTTTATCAACTAGATGTTTGAAACCAACATAGAGAAAATAAACAAATGTACAGATCCTTATGGATTTTTGGTAGCATGAATGGAATGGATCTCCCTTATATGTTTGCCCTGAAATTTTTGTATGAAAATAGACTCAGCTCTGTTTATTTCAGCATCCATTTGTGTGCCTTCACAGAAGTGTCTGGTCCAGGTTACATTCAGCCCAATGCTGTCTGAGGACGTCATCAACGCAGAAGCTCTTCGCTGGAGAGAGGAGTTTCATTCTGACACCAGCAACTGCCAGCATACAGAACCTGATGCCAAAGTAAGGAGCATCACAATGTCCAGTACAATCATGCCACTTCTTACACAACATACAGCATTAACAAGTGTTGTACAGTAACTTCCCTGCTATCTTTATTCTTTTACAGAGCAAAATGGAGACCCCATTGCTTTTGGTAAAAGATCATGGCAGCAAAGTGATGCCTGCACATGGTAGCCCCTTCCATTCCCCAAGCCCTGCAAATATTCAGGCAGGGTACGCAGGTCAAACAGTCTGTGTTTTATGACATTGCCATAAGGGTCAGGGGACAGTAGAAAATATGATTATATTTATATTGTTTCTTTACAGCTCTTTTGAATATTTGGCTGTAAAGGCTTCACTTTTGCGCTCTTTTACTGAGCGTCACATTCGCTATGTCATACCCTGCTTCAACTCTTCACCAGACATAGTGCTGGACACATCAGAGGAGCCCAGATACAGGTGAGAATAAGAGGGACTGATACATAAAACATGTTTTTTCCTTCAAAACCTCTTCAGATGTTCAAAAAGAAGTTTAAGGTTCACAAAGTATTTTTTATGCTGTAGTGCTGTAAAAGGTGTATCATTTGATTTTTAAACAAAACTTATGAATGCATAAAAGTGACCTTTCATAAACAGAAAACTTAAAAAGCTGGCCATACGCTCAACAACTCTCAAAGTTACTGGATTGCATCTCTTGGGAATCAATGACATATCAATGCTTTTCTCAGATCACATGTTTTATAATTCAATAAGCACACTGTAGTTCTCTTTCTAAAGAATCTTTGACACCAGGTCAGTAGCTGACGGGAACACATACCATGGAATCCAATGTCTGAGGCATGTGTAAAATCAAGCCAATCCCATTGGCTGAAAGTAGTGCTGCAGGCTTACCAAGTCGACCTTCTTAAAGAATCTGGACCAGGGTGAAGGATTGTCCCCTGAGAGTTTCCACAGTTTAGCAACTGGGTATTGAAGCAGGGTTATGCTCCTTGAAAGGTATCTTGTAAACGGAGAATTAGGTGAATTGCATGTGGCTACTCTTCCCAAATTTTAGGTATTAAACCAGGGCAATGCTCTTAACAGATGTAAGATGTCACCCTTCCTAGTTCTTTGAATGGGGTTTGAAGCAGGGCTGTGCTCTGAAAAAATCCACCCACTCATTTTTTTATAATCTAAAAAAATCATAAACAGTCTCAGAACGAGCAGTTTCAGATTCTCCTCTCTTCACGTCACCGAGGGGAAAAAGTCCCACCCATCTGTGACGCTGCCCTATTAGCATAGACACAGCCCTGAGTGAGAAGCTGCAGTCCGACTCCACCATTACTGTTTATTTGTGGTAGCTGCTGGAGATATACAATGTCAGCGCCAAAGAGGCATTTCAAGTGTTGTGTGTTGGGATGCACTAATGAACATAGGAGTCTCCATAGACTCCCTCCATCTGAGCCGCTGAGGACACTGTGGTTAAGTTTCATTGTCTATGGAAATGTCCTGGAAAAAATCGGTAAAGTCCCCAATACGTGTAGGGATCAATACCAACACTTCGTGCACGAACTTCATCTCCAGACAATGTAAGTATCACGCGTTTGTTTTCTAAATTGCCTTTCTGAAAGAGCTTCTTGGCACTCTGTAAGGCTAATGATCCTAAAGCTACCATTGTCTCTGTCTGTTTTCACTGGTGCTGCCCATGAATGATTGTGAATAGGAATGTGGTAGTTAAAAGTTGCATGTAGCCCGATTCGGACGGTAATTGTTTCTCATATGGACGTCTGTAAAAATTAATTTACATATCACCTCCACCTTTATTCACAGTGGAGGAGCGAGTTCTGTGATCCTGCAAACCAGAGAACGCGCTGCTCACGTGGCCAGTCACATGATTGTGTGCTGTAAATAAAATTAATTTAATTTACAAATTTATTCTTATTATTGTGTAAAATGTATTTAAAAATACTTATGTAAAATATATTATTATTATTCCAAGCATATTTTATCATGTATAATCCTATTTATAATTTGATTATTTAAATCTCCTGTTTTAAAATAGGAAAATATGCGCTATAGTTGTATATAATTATACGCGATATAATACACATTTTAAAATTGTATTGCATACCTGCCGCTGCCATAATAAAGACCCATTGCGAATGTTTACATGCTTTTATTCTCTTTATGAAGTATTGTTCTTTTAAATACTTTCCAGCATTTCAGAAATAAATATGTATGCAAATTACACCGAAGTACAACAGTTACTGTACGGTGTTCGGGAGTGCTCAAAAAGGGTTTAAACGGTGAATTTTGAATCAATTTCTTCTCGTAAACTCAGAGATGTGGATTCGGACGACAATTAAATTACCACACGACCTTGGTGTTTGTCAAAAAACAGTAGGTAATTTGGCTGGGGATTTTTACGGGGGTGGTGAGAGAAAAACACAGACATCCTGGATTCGGACGGCAATTAAATCACCAACTACCCTCTGTATATGGTGAAAATCACTTACGTCCCCCTGAGAAACAATTACCGTCCGAATCAGGCTTATGAAAGCAATGTGAGTTGATCGTTTGAGTTTGTTAAGCTCATTATCACGAGTGGGACTTTAAAAAGTTTGTGATAGTATGCCATGCACCATGAGACCAGCTATGTTGTTATTTTTATCCTGCTGTGCTCACCGTCTGTGTAATTCATATCTTTACAGAAAACATACTCTGTTTAAAAGCCAGTCATCTGATTGTACTGTGCATAATAAATTTGCGTTAACAGGCTGTGTAGGGGAATGTTTATATGCAAAGTCTAGCACTGCTAATGCAGGAGTGTGAGCTCTTGAAGCTCTGCCCTCTTCTCCAGGAGCAACAGTTCATTTGCATTAAAGCAACATACTCAAATCAAAGCGCTTTACAATCATGTGGGGGGGGGTCTCTCCTCAACCACCACCAGTGTGCAGCATCCACCTGGATGATGCGACGGCAGCCACAGCACAACGGCGCCAGTGCGCTCACCACACACCAGCTACAGGTGGAGAGGAGAGAGTCATAGAGCCAATCAAGTGGATGGGGATTGTTAGGAGGCCATGATAGACAAGGGCCAGTAGAGGGAATTTGGCCAGGACACCGGGGTTACACCCCTACTCTTTACGAGAACTGCCATGGGATTTTTAATGACCACAGAGAGTCAGGACCTCGGTTTAACGTCTCATCCGAAAGACAGTGCTTTTTTTGACAGTATAGTGTCCCCATCACTATACTGGGGTGTTAGGACCCACACAGACCACAGGGTGAGCACCCCCTGCTGGCCTCACTAACACCTCTTCCAACAGCAACCTAGTTTTCCCAGGAGGTCTCCCATCCAGGTACTGACCAGATCAACCCTGCTTAGCTTCAGTGGGCAACCGGTCTTGGGCTGCAGGTTGATATGGCTGTGGACATGTTTGTGTTCATATGTTCAGTGTTGTCAATCATCCAATTAGTTTTGTCATGACATAATGTTCTTGTGACTGTAGAGTCAGTCACATGGCACTTACGGCTCAGGTGATTGGATTTAAAAAATTATATATTTTTTTGTTTCCCGAGACTAATGAAAAATGTACATCCCATGGGGCTACTGCATTTGAGATGAATGGGAAAAAGCAAACGTTCATGTTCATGTTGCAGTAATGTCACAGCCAAGAGCTCACTGAACTCAAACTTGTTGTGCAGCCCACATGAGACGCTCTATCTGGAGTTACGCTGCCCAGCCATCAGACCAGCATTACTGCTCATCTCTGACAGTGGACACAACACCATCCACTTTAATCAGGTGGCAGTAGGTAATAAACATTAGACTATCTACTTAACTGTTGTTGCTGTTTCTGCTTTTATCTTTCCAGTTCACTTGCAATGTTTTATCCTTGTAGGTCAGAAAGTGTTGAAAAAGTTGATAATCCAGAACATTTCTTCAGAGACTGTAAAGGTATCTTTCTCAATCCTTTTACCAAGTACAGCAACATTGTCATACTCATAACCTTATCACCATTTCATCATATTATGCATGTCCACTGATACAGCAGCATAGTTATATATTAACAGAAGCATGCACATATGGCATGCGCCTATATGCACATGTGGCTTGTATCGTTCATCTTCATTCTCTCCAGCTTGTGGCTGCCATCTGCAGTCACTGAGCTTGCTGCTCAACATCTAAATAATTTGGGTCAATGTTAGCTGTAAGCAAGTCTTGCAGAAACCCTCTACCTCCCCTAGCTCCACGTGTCTTGATCTGTTATATTACTGGCAGTAGCAAGTCTCTAAAATATGAAAACATATCAAATTCACCATGATATGACCATTCCTTTATGGAAACAACTTTCACACAATACATGTAAGGATAAACCACTTAAAGCACTATTGGCATGGAACAAACCCTAACCACAGGAATTACATCAGTAATATATTGACCTACAAAAATAATCCCATTTCAAAAATTATAATTCAAACAAATGTACCGTTAAAATACAAAAATACAAGCATCACATGTCTGCTGTTAACCTGTAGAATTTCATTTTCAGTGTATTCACTGTAAAAAAAAAATAATAATTGAGAAATATCATTCTTAACCTGACTTTTAGCTGACATCATCACTGCTGGATGTGACTGGGCCATTTTCTGTGCTGAATGCCATGCGTTCCATCGCTCCTGAAGATACACACATGATCCTGATCGCATTTACACCCTCTCTGGCCAAGAAGGTAAGCACTGTTGCCCCAGCTACTTAGACAGCTTCTGCCCCCATACACAGATTATACCAAAAAGGGTTTAATATTATTCACATCATCTAAATTTAAAGCTCTGCTACACCAGCTGATTATAAAGTAGAGATAACTAAATGTAGATGCTGGATGAATTCTGGATGAGTCCAAACACATGATAAAAACATCTCAATAATTCACACGACTCCAGTCCATCAATTAATGTCTTGTGAAGTGAAAAGCTGCACGTTTAGGTGAAAGATACATCAGTGATGTTTCCTGGGTTCATCGGGTGTTTTGGGTCTTTCAACATAATACACCCTGACTCAGGTGACCCGGCCTAGGGGTGATCAAGCCCTGACCTGCATCCCAGCAGTATTTGGCCATGGATCACCCCTTTTTATCCACAGCCATCTTGAAGCTCTTTCTGCAGCCCCTGTTGCTTGTCTAATGCCTGCTCTCCTCTGGGGCCCACTTGACCCCAGCGCAGTGAATGCTCTGCAAAGCAACTGGATCCAACCTCCACAGGGTAACCACAAGCTTTATGAAGAAGGCCGGCTGGAGCTTTGTGCTGCGGTGTTTCACAAACCGTATTTCCTTCCTAGCTCAGTGATGGTGCTTACTGTTTGCAATGGCCAAGGAGACACTCTCCATTACTGCCTTTAGAACCTGGTCATGCCACCAGTGATAGTGGCCATTCCCTAGATTAGAGCATTTGGGCAGCAGCTCAGGATGTGCTCTAGTGACCCTTTTACATTGCAGAGGGAGCAGGAAGGGTATCTACCCTCCCCCAGAGCTGGAGGTTCGCTGGTCTTGGTAAGACATCATAAACAGCTTGGATTAAGAATTTCAAGTGCTGCGGCCCTGCTTGCCAGGTATCAGACCATGTGATATGAGCCTCTGTTCCATTGCACCTTCCCATCTCATCCATGCCCTTTGTTGCCTCATGCCTGCCACCTTGCTTATCCAAATTTCCTCAACTATCACCCTCACTTCCTTCTGCACGAGGTATCTCCTTTCCTTGCCCCGTGCTTGTGGTTTAGCATTGGGAAACTACCAAGCCCTGCTCTTCCACAAGCCACTGCCCCCACCATGGCCTTGTGCCTTAATCTAGACCATGAACTCCTCTGTGATGCTGCTGAAAGGGAGCTGTAGGGTGTTATTCTTCCCATACAGAGCTGTGGTACTCAAGCTGCGAGGTAGACCGAGCCATCTACGGAGATAGCTGCCAACTTTCCTCTCCATTAGCTCGACTGATGTGATCGGCACTTCATATACCAGCAGAGGCCTTAGAATCTGTAGAAGGATGCCATGCTGGTATATCCAGCACTTTCCAGGCAGACCAGATTTATCAACCTTATTGACACATGTCTCAAGCTCACTGATGGATGACTGGATAACGACTGTATCTCAGAGGCTGTGGTCAAAGAGCTTTCCGATACTTTTCACTGGCTTCTCACTAATGGATGGAATTGGGGTGCCCTCCAGCATAAAGCAGAACTTGTCTGTGACTTTGCCTTTCTTCAGGACAAGTGACCTGGATTTGGCAGGCTTGAAGCTCATTCTGGCCCACTTGATGAGCCTCTCCAGACCTTGAAGGATCCATCTGCTGCCCGGAACAGAAAATTTCGGGACTGTGAGGTCATCCATGTAAGCGCTCATTTGGTGGTTGGCGCACCCCAGACTTGGACAGTGGGCCTCTGCACTCTGCCTCAACAGCTTTGGCAACCATGTTCATGGCCAATGCAAAATGGATTTCTGAAATTGTGCATCCAGTAATAATACCGTTCTCCAGGCGATGCCAACTTGATGTTACAGACCAAGAAGTGACTCTCAACCCAAAGCTGTTATAGTAGTCCAGGATGATGTCTGTGATCTTTCTGGGAATATGGTAGAATCTCACAAAATCTACAAGAAGAATTGCTTAAATGCCTATTTTACCCCAAATTGTGACTTTACTCAACAACAATGTACTAAAAACTGAAAAGTTTATCCTTTGCATTTTTTTAAAGTTTCACGTATAGACATCAGTGGGTTACACTTTATTTCGATAGTCCACTTTAGACATTCTACTAACAGTAAGTAACTTTGCAACTACATGTCAATAAGAATCTATAAGAAACTTTCCAAGTATATGTCAACTACATGTCAACTAATTCTCATTCATTTGCAACTACATGTCTACTAACTCTCAGTAGGGTAGGTTTAGGGTTAGTAGAATAAGTTGACATATACTTGCAGAATTTCTCCTAGTCAGTATTTTGTATGTTGTGGACCCATCAAAATAAAGTGTTAGCAGATATTAAGCAGACAGTCTACTAATACTCTAATGACTGCTAGTCGACATGTAGTTGCAAAGTTACTTACTGTTAGTAGAATGTCTAAAGTGGACTATCGAAATAAAGTGTTACCCATCAGTGTTGTTAAAACAAAACCCATCCACACGGATCCGCGAAAATGATTAAAAATGCTGTATAAGGCAAGTAGTTCACAATGTCACAAAGTTCACAATGTTGAAATTCTTGTCATCATTATGCAAAAGCATCTCTTTACCCATTATTCTCATTATTGTAATACAAACTGTCTTTATTTGGGTTGAAATATGACCCAGGCATTTTCTGAACAGTTTTCGTGAGATTCAGTAGAACACTAAAACACAAAGAGATCTGTATTTCCCCAAAACTGTCACTGAGCTGATGCTGATATTCATATTATAAAATCATGTTTTGTTTTGTCAGTACTATGAAACACTGGAGGTGAGCTGCAGTCAGATGTCGCTGGAGCTCGCATTGAGTGGTGAAGCTGTAAATCCCATCATCACCTGCTCAAATGAAGGACACATTCACTTTGACTATGTTCCTGTAAACGAGAGCGCCTCACAAGTGTTCAGGGTATAGACTCTACATTGCCATGTCTTTATATGACCTGCACTTATGTCACATTCAAAACATTGACTGAGGAATTAGCAGATGCCTTCACTTTGGACAGACAATGCATTATGTACAAAAACACAGTTATCAAATTATACATTCTCAGAAAATATTTGCAAAAATGGTACCTTTAAGACTGCAACAGCTTGTCATTGAACTATCAAAAGGACATTTTTGTTCCTTACCCCTAAAAGGTTCATAGTAGTACCGTAAAGTATAAATATGTAACTTTTAGGGGTAGATTATTTATTATTATTTATTTATTATTTAGTCATTTAGCAGACGCTTTTATCCAAAGCGACTTACAAATGAGGACAACAGAAGCAATCAATTGTAGTATTAAAACAACTAAAAACAGATCCAAAACTAAAACTTTATAAATACCAACTATGCACATTTAAAAAAATAAAGAAATTAAATAAAAATGACAAATACATACAACAAAATTTCAAAACTTAACATTTAAATGAATAAATGAATAAAAATAAATAAAGCTAAAAACAATTCAAAATGTTAAAGAACTAAAGGTATGAGTATAATGATTCTAACATAACACTAAGCCAAACACCAAAAAACAACAACTTTTTTATATGTGTAGATAAGGTACAAACTGCCTGCTGTTGTACTGCTAAAGGAAAACGTTTTCTGACTGTGTAGTGTCAAGTTAATTCTGCAGTTCAACACTAGAGGTCCCTGTCACCATAGAATAATTCTGTTGACTGTGATTGTCTATATATTACTGGTTGAGGAGTGATTAAGGGATTCGGCCTGTCAAATATCCAGTCACTATTGTGGCCTTGACCAAACCCTAGGACTGTATGTACTGTTAGTCACTCTAAACACAAGCATCTGCCAAATGAGTGCATTAAAGTGATCAAAAATGACAGTGAAGATATATTTATAATGTTACAAAAAGTTTTTATTTCAAATAAATGCTGTTTTTCAAACAAGACATGCTTCATAAAGCAGCACTGAAATGGTGTAGTTATAACATGAAAGATTACTGGAGCATCAAATCAGCATATCAGCATGTTTTCTGAAGGACCACATGACAGCTGAAGAATGAGGGACAGCCACTGCAGAAATGAATGCAGTCTTGGTGTACATAATGTTCTTTCAAAAACATAAAAGAATGTACTGAACTTTGCAGCAGTAGTGTATGGATTTGCAAGATATGGATTGTATACATGAATTTGGTAAGAAACTGATGGATTCTGTCTCGGGTGTATTTAGCTGCAGAACATGTCCTCACTGGATGTGCAGTTCAGTGTGCTGTTAGAAGGACACCGTCTTACAGAACGGGACGACCGGAGACTGGCTGTCACGGACTCCACAGTACTTGTGGGTAAGTTACAGGCACACACACCGAGGTCCTCTCTCCTGTGGAATACAAGCATGTGACTGCAGATTTTGAGCGTGAGAAACATTCACCCAAAAATGTCAATTCTGTCATCTTTTAATCAGTCAAGTCACCTTTATTTATATAGCGCTTTTACCAATGTAAATTGTGTCAAACCAACTGCACAGTATCAAAAAAAGGAAAATAGTGTGTCAATAATGTAAAATGAAAAGATTAAAAAGATTTTCAGTTAAAGGCATTTCATTATTGAATTCAGTGATGTCATCATCCAGCTCAGTTCAGTTTGAATAGTGTCTTTGCAATCAGGTCGATGATATCACTGGAAATGAAGCTAATCAGCCCGTTTAACTTTGTGCAACACAAAAAGGAAATGTTTAGCAGAATGTTGACCAACCATGTTCCTGGTTTCTTGTGTGGTTGCACTGCACTTTTTTATTTATGTCTTGTTTTCTAGTTTACATATCTAACAATTCTTGAATCAGGATGCATTTACTTAACAAGTAAAACAACTTAAGATATTTTGTCTTGTTTTCTGAAAATATTATTCAAATTTAGTTAGTTTTTGCTTAAAACAGGAAAAATATCTGCCCGCTAATAATGGGGTAAGAAAAATAATCTTAATTTCAAAGGCTAAAAAAGATAATTTTTCTTACCCCATTGGCAGATATTTTTACTTTAAGCAAAAAGTAACAAAATTTTGATATTTTTTTTTTCAGAAAACAAGATATAATATTTTAAGTAATTTTACTTGTCAAGTAAATGCATCTTAATTCCAGAATTTGTAGATATTTATACAAGAAAACAAGACAAAAATGCCTTTTTTTTTTTTGCAGTGTGGGAACCATGCTTTATTATGTCTTCTGAAGTTATATAATACTTTTGTGTGAGGAACTAAGTTTAACTAAGATTTTCCTTGCTGAAAAACCTTTCCCTCAGCCATAGCCATAGAGTATCATTCGTACTGGTGCCTGTTCAGACTGGAACAACATGAGGCTCATGCGTAAATGATAAACTCCTAACAACCTGAACATGAACAGAACGTGCTTTACTGGCGTATACATGACCATTCTGCCTAAATTAATGAAATCATCAATTAATATCATCATCCATGCATCCATCCTTTCAGGTACTCAGAACTACAGCGGGATGAGTGTGTTCCGTGCGTCACCGTCAGGAGGAGCTATTACTTCTGCGGGAGCGGTTGACATTACTGTGACCTTCCATCCCGATCATGAGAGTCTCCATTACAGAGATCTTCTCACAGTGCAACTCATGAACAAAGTTAGACACGTTCATCTGCACATGAATACAGCTCGCAGTCAAGATTCACGATTTAGTTTTTTTGACTGTGGCCTGTTTCATTCAGAGTGTATATATATAATTTATTCTACATTTTTATTCAGAGTATACTGTTATATATAGGCCTATATACACGCACCTAAAGGATTATTAGGAACACCATACTAATACTGTGTTTGACCCCCTTTCACCTTCAGAACTGCCTTAATTCTACGTGGCATTGATTCAACAAGGTGCTGAAAGCATTCTTTATAAATGCTGGCCCATATTGATAGGATAGCATCTTGCAGTTGATGGAGATTTGTGGGATGCACATCCAGGGCACGAAGCTCCCGTTCCACCACATCCCAAAGATGCTCTATTGGGTTGAGATCTGGTGACTGTGGGGGCCATTTTAGTACAGTGAACTCATTGTCATGTTCAAGAAACCAATTTGAAATGATTCGAGCTTTGTGACATGGTGCATTATCCTGCTGGAAGTAGCCATCAGAGGATGGGTACATGGTGGTCATAAAGGGATGGACATGGTCAGAAACAATGCTCAGGTAGGCCGTGGCATTTAAACGATGCCCAATTGGCACTAAGGGGCCTAAAGTGTGCCAAGAAAACATCCCCCACACCATTACACCACCACCACCAGCCTGCACAGTGGTAACAAGGCATGATGGATCCATGTTCTCATTCTGTTTACGCCAAATTCTGACTCTACCATCTGAATGTCTCAACAGAAATCGAGACTCATCAGACCAGGCAACATTTTTCCAGTCTTCAACCGTCCAATTTTGGTGAGCTCGTGCAAATTGTAGCCTCTTTTTCCTATTTGTAGTGGAGATGAGTGGTACCCGGTGGGGTCTTCTGCTGTTGTAGCCCATCTGCCTCAAGGTTGTGTGTGTTGTGGCTTCACAAATGCTTTGCTGCATACCTCGGTTGTAACGAGTGGTTATTTCAGTCAAAGTTGCTCTTCTATCAGCTTGACTCAGTCGGCCCATTCTCCTCTGACCTCTAGCATCAAAAAGGCATTTTCGCCCAGAGGACTGCCGCATACTGGATGTTTTTCCCTTTTCACACCATTCTTTGTAAACCCTAGAAATGGTTGTGTGTGAAAATCCCAGGAACTGAGCAGATTGTGAAATACTCAGACCGGCCCATCTGGCACCAACAACCATGCCACGCTCAAAATTGCTTAAATCACCTTCCTTTCCCATTCTGACATTCAGTTTGGAGTTCAGGAGATTGTCTTGACCAGGACCACACCCCTAAATGCATTGAAGCAACTGCCATGTGATTGGTTGATTAGATAATTGCATTAATGAGAAATTGAACAGGTGTTCCTAATAATCCTTTAGGTGAGTGTATATATAGTGTGTGTGTGTGTGTGTGTGTGACCCTGGACCACAAAACCAGTCATAAGAACCAATTTTTCGAAATTGAGATTTATACATCATCTTAAAGCTGAATAAGTGAGCTTTCATAGATGTATGGTTTGTTTTGATCAGACAATATTTGGAGATACAACTATTTGAAAATCTGGAATCTGAGGGTGCCAAAAAATCAAAATATTGAGAAAATAAACTTTAAAGGTGTTTTGATGTATTTACAGTAGAACATTTACAAAGTATCCTCATGGAACATGATCTTTACTTAATGTCCTAATGATTTTTGGCATAATTTTGACCCATACAATGTATTTTTGGCTATTGTTACAAATATACCCCAGCGACTTAAGACTGCTTTTGTGCTCCAGGGTCATATATATATATATATATATATATATATATATATATATATAGGCTACTGATTGTATAATATCGACTCTCTATTCTATTTCTATTTTATCTACTTGTTTTCTAATTATTTATTTAAAGAAAAAGAACTTGACCCTTTAACACCTGCTCTGTCTATTCTATCTCTTTATCTACTTTTTATTCGGTTTATTTATTATTAATAATAAAACAAAAAAGCAAACATTACTGTTACTAAATAACATCATGTCTAATTGGGCAAAATGACATGCACATTTGGCTAGTGATGGGTATTAATTTTCCCACCTATTAACAATATAATTATAAAATATGATTATGTCTACATTAATCTGGATACATTTTAAAACAGTGTTTTCATTTCAAAAAGCTCTCTCTTTCTGCTTATGCGTAAAATGTAATAAAAGCTCACTGAGATGATACGGAGAGACCAGACATAATCAAATTCTAAAGCTATTCTTCTGTCACAATCATTTTATTAGCAAAATATCTCAACACTTACTGCCCTAGTAAAAAGTAATATATATGAAAAAACATTGTTTAATATGCTAAATATAAAACATTATATTTAATATACTACTCATACTAAGTAGTTCAAATCTATTAACATATTTACTGACATATTGCTCGAGACTTACTGATATAAAAATGATAATTAACTTTATTTGGAGTACTACTTGTGCACAATGCACATTTCTTAATATTAAGCCTAAAATGTGTTTTAATGACACTATTGATGAGGATTGTATGAGCTTTGAATAAGAAAGGTCTTTAAATGCAAGATATTTAAAGTGTACCTGAAGTACACCTGCAGTAGTTCCACTTTAGCACAATCAAATATACTTCAATGTATCTTTAGTTGGACTTCAGCACTACTTCTGCACAATTAACGAGCATTAAGTACAAAATTAGCTGTTCCCATTTAGCAGTCTTTAAGTATACCAGTTTAATATACTAAAAATATATGTAAATGTATTTTTAGTATACTTGGCATGATATACTAAAATGTATTTGAAATACATTTATATTTATTTTTTTACTAGGGTGGACGTCCACTCAATCATCATTTCATGTGTGATCTAAAGCACTGTTTTGCCGCAGGACAGCAATTCTGAGTAACTTTTCTGTCATCTTTGCAGGAAAGTGATATGAAGATTACACAAAGTAACATATCTCGAGCAACACTGTGGAAGTCATTAGCACATAACAGGCACATAAACAGATCTATCAGTGTAATATGCTTTACATGACTTAACATGCTTTATCATTTTCAAATACACACCATAACACAAAAACAGCATTTTCAACTTTATCCACTTCAAAAAGTTTTCGCAGGAACGGATAAAATGTAGAGAAAAATCCTTTTTCAAATTATCTAGATTAGTGTACGCATAGCTTTAAAGTCTGTTCAGTTACATAGTGTGCTTCATACACAGCAGTTCTGATGTTTTGGTAATATTTTCTCAGCATAAATGAGTTTTTTTGTTTGTGAATGTATTGATAGCAGACGGTGTGTGCGCTGGAGCTCCGGGGTTCTTCGTGTCGACACAATATGTTTGTGTGTGGTGGGGATCCAGTAGACGTCTGTTCTGAGTCACTCATCCCATCTCATATATACACATCAGGACTCATGAAACATGAAGGTACTCCTTTTTTTAAGCATAGTCATGCTAAGGTTCAATTGTCTTCTGCAACCCATCAAACTACATTTAATATGTTTAACTTATAAAACCATAAGGTGATGTGTGTACTTCCAAG
This sequence comes from Barbus barbus, assembly GCF_936440315.1. Lineage (NCBI taxonomy): Eukaryota > Metazoa > Chordata > Actinopteri > Cypriniformes > Cyprinidae > Barbus > Barbus barbus. The sequence continues at coordinate 2,546,468 of NC_136756.1, forward strand.
TGTCATGTTGTCAGACGTTCACATTGCAACTTATTTTAGCTCACTTTGACAACCACAGTTTGTTTTTGTGTACTGTCTGGGTCAAGTTTATCTGAAATGATCGATACCACAATAGTAATGATTGCGAGAGTGATTATAAACCTGTGCATGCTGTTCATATGTCAAGCTCAAGATTCAAGATTCTTATTTGTCACATACACAATTATACAGGGTATAACCAGCAGTGAAATGTAGGTAAAAGCTGAGACTAATTTCTGCACCACTCTTTTTAAAGAGATTTGCCGTCTGCCATTGGTTAGACATTCAGGTAGTCCTGCCCAAACTCACAGCACTTGTTAAACTAGAATTTGAAACAGAGCAAAGTATTATTATTTTATATGTATTTTTATTTATTTATTTTTGGAGCTGATTGTTCTCCTTGATTTCAGTGTCTTTTGTCATTCTGTCACAAACTTGCACATATGTAGATAGCAAGCGTTTGCTACTGACACTCAGGAGTGAATATCAAGAGGGCAGAGCAATCGTAGCCACACGCAGACTTCACGTTGGATGTGTCTTCAGCACAAAACCAACCACAAAAAAAGTAAGTAAACCGTTCAACACAGAAGCCATGTTGCAGTTTAATTTGAAGCAGTTCATGCTGAGATGATTGAAAATAGATCAGGAGTTTGATCCTGTCTTCTACTCTCTGTTATCAGACGGTTGAGTTTACCTGGGAGAATATCTCACCTGTTGAGCAGCAGGGCTTCAAAGTGGCACCAATGCAAGGAAGTGTGGATGCAGGACATAGATGTCCCATCACCATCTCCTGGATGCCACCTAGTGGTCTCGCTGTGAGTACTAAAATCTTAGTTTAAATTAGTATTTTTAGGCCATGGAATATCACAAAGCTTTCTTAAACAGGCCCACACAGAATCTGCAACCACAGAACTCTGCAGCAAAGAAATGCTTGCCTGTTTTTTTTTACCATGTTTAACTTTGTTCTGAAAAATTTACTCTCCTGATTCTCCAGAAAAGTCTGCAGATTCTGTTGGGCCTATACAGTCAAAGAACACGGCAGTGTCAATCCTTTTCATAGGTTCAGTCAATGCTGCGTCAGTAGTTGACACTATGGGGACTTCCCCCAGGTGTGGCAATTTTCTGAAGCCCACCACACAACAATGAATGAATGAATGAATGAATGAATGATGCATTTATATAGCGCTTTATTGTGTATTGCTGTACACCCAAAGCGCTTTACAATCAAGGGGGGTCGTCTCTCCTCAACCACCACCAGTGTGCAGCATCCACTTGGATGATGAGACGGCAGCCACAGTACAACGGCACCAGTGCGCTCACCACACACCAGCTACAGGTGGAGAGGAGAGAGAGAGAGCCAATCAAGTGGATGGGGATTACTAGGAGGCCATGATAGACAAGGGCCAGTAGAGGGAATTTGGCCAGGACACCAAAATTAAACATTTTTAATGACCACAGAGAGTCAGGACCTCGGTTTAACATCTCATCCGAAAGACGGTGCTTTTTGACAGTATAGTGTCCCCATCACTATACTGGGGTGTTAGGACCCACACAGACCACAGGGTGAGCACCCCCTGCTGGCCTCACTAACACCTCTTCCAACAGCAACCTAGTTTTCACCGGAGGTCTCCCATCCAGGTACTGACCAGCCTCTTTATCTCTCTCTGTTAACCATGTTTCGCTGGTCAAATACGCTCACGATGAGCTATGGCAAGCCCAGTGTGGTTTCTTTTGATCTGAATGAGTTTGATGGTAGCTTATTTAATTCTCTCCCCCTCAGCTGGGAAGAGATGATGCCTTATACTGAGCTACTTAACTGCAAGTCTTAACTTGGACTGCCCTAATGTGGCCCAGCCAGAAACAGAGGCTAAGTTAAACAAGCATTTCTTGACTGGTGGTAATACTTGCCCACTCAAGCCACTGCCTTTCTACCAAGACCTCCTAAATAAGAATCTGGATCAGGATATTGGTTTCTCCATTGCAGGTATGGTTTTGGGTGACTCAGTTAATGCTGTGGATGAGACGTTCTGCAGGTCAACAGCAGTCTTGCATGTTGCATCCACACAGGCACATTGACCTTTAGCTGCTTAGCCCTTGGCTCAGGTTGTCTGTTCCTGACTGTTTGTGCGCCCCATACGACAGTACACTTCTGGTTCACTCCAAACAGCAAGGCCTTTGAACTGTAGAATGAAAACATGTTTCATGCTGGGTCCCCTTCGCATGCAGACATATCTCAAGTTGTGGTTGTATATAGGCTCTTTCCCCACAACATCTCATAGTATCTGATTTGTCTGATATGGGCCCAAGCGGCCTCCTGATGGATCGGGGCCTTATGTTATAGGCCACAGAGTGCATGTTGTCTCTTTCATACATCTTCTTTTGTGTAATGGCGATTTATATTTGCACATCACCACCTATTGGGCAGTTGTACAATCATGTTTTAATCTCATCCTCTTTCACTGTTATTTGTGCCATACTTGAACTTTCTGAAGAACTGTTCACAAATTATTCACAGAACTCAAAATGCATTGTGTGTTACAATAATCCTGGTGTCGTTTTGCAAGTTTCACCTCACCTTATTCCCACTCAGTGTCAGTCAGAAGTGTGTTTGTTTTGTCTTCCAGCCAAACTCAGTGCTGCAAGCGGGTGCTCTGCTGACCGTCAGAGGAGATGAGACTGATGTTTACCGGGTCACTCTGATGGCCCTTACAGATAAAAATACAGCCACATAGAATTCCATTCAAAATGTGTGGCATGATTTATTATTATATAATTCACTGTCACTGAATCCTGCTATTTGTTTAATTCTAGTTGTAGAAGACATCCTTTTTATCATTATTGATTTTGTTTAAGTTTGTGGCCTTTTTAAGCTCTGTATAAGGGGTATATGTCATTTCTGAATTGCTTTCTCTGTAATGTGCTGTCAGTACACTGTGTAACAATAAATAGCAACGATGTACAAAACATTTACAAGGATGAACTTCTTTTTTATATATATATATATATATATATACAGTGGTGGCCAAAATGATTAGAACACTAGTATTTTCAGCAGGAAATATAAGTTTACATTTCCAAACATTAATTTTGCCATTAATTGTAATAATCCAGTGAGATTTTTGTTTGCCAGTGCTCCACACAGAGATCTGATCTGATCATCATCCAGTCAGTCTGGAATGACATGAAGAAACTGAGACAGACTAAATCCAGAAGAACTGTGGCAACGTCTCCAAGAAAATAATAATTTTCCCACATATATATATATAAGCACATTTAAAATTGGAATATAATTTCATTTCATTCACATGTGTTTCATAAACACATAATCCTTTCTGAATTATAATCCGCCATCAAAATGATACATTTAATTATTCTAGCTGCTGTGAGAAAAGGCTATAAACGATCCGCCACCTGCAGGATCCTCACGTGATAGCCTACTAGCCGGGACAACTTCTTTATGTTTACAGACGTGACATAATGACGCAGTGCCATGCTCGAACTTCCCACGAAAACATACCCGTACTGCTCAAATTAGAAAACATTATTAAGCAAATACCAATGTCAATACTTTAAAAAGTCTAAATTGGATACCAATTGTACTGCAGCAAGTAACCAATTCTAGCAAGGAAACAGGACCACCTGTGGCTGCAAATGAACCTCAATCTCCTGCTAATGAGCCTGGATGGGCGTCGCCATCAATTAAACACGAGGCGTCTGCTAATGAACCAAAAGTGTCAGTCAAATGATTCTGGAACTCCACCACCAGACCTGTCTGATCTGGACAAGCCATCCATGCAGCCAAAAATGCAACAATTTCCAATTACTACAATATTAGGTGAACCACAATGGTTTTCTTTGTGATGGTACGAGAGATTCGGTTGGTTGGAAAACACCACAGCTAGCGATTAAGTTTTCTGTAAACCCTGCATGCACTTCCTTGAGCAAAGTGAAGAATTTTTTTTACACAGGATGGATTTAAAGATTGGAAACAACTCAAGCATGTAAGAAGGGGATGCACTTTTCTCCAGGGGTTTCAGAACAGCGTAATTGAAACTGCGTCATCAGACAGGCGTGGCCTATTTGAGAATCTGTATAGGTCACCGATCATGCGCAATTGGGGAAAAGTCATTTACTTCAGATACCTGCCCTGATCGCAGGGGTTTCGTGTCAAATACCTTTTATATTATATACAGTAACTTCAGACACCTGTCCTGATCACAGGTGTTTTGTGTCAGATTACATTCACAGCTGATGTTACTGCATGTTTTACATTTTTCAGGTTGCTAATTTGATTTCAAAAATCGTTTAAATGTAAGATTATAAAACATAAAAATAACCTGTATGACTGTTTTGTCCTTTGAAATTGGATCAAATCCAAATCCAATCAAATCCCTATCCAATATTTTTTTTCCTCATTCTTCCGTAAACACAACATCATCTCAAGAAATATCTGCGTACACACGAAACCACTGAAACCTCAAAACTTTACTTTACTTACTTACTTTACTTTTGTCATTTAGCAGACGCTTTTGTCCAAAGCGACTTACAAATAAGAAAAAGTAACTAAAACTAAAAGTTACAACTCTATAAATACTATATACCCACATATTTAAGAAAATAAAGAAATTTAATAAAATTGACACATGCATGTAACAACATTTCAATAATAAATATATAAATGAAAAAACTCAAATAAAAAGTGATACTTCTATCCCTTGCCGGTGTCCCTGCCCGGTGGAGTCGCACGGTAGAGTTGATGGTCTTTACACTCTTCGGTCTTACACTAGGAGGGCTTCACACGACGACTGCCGCAGTATAATAACCTTTATTATACCAATCCAACAAATCACCATTTCAATTCAGTTGGACCCACTTTCCTGTTTATCAACTACAAATGGCCAAGCAAGGGCACACACTGACAAGATACACGATACAGTACGAGACCAAACTCGACTTCAGCACCTCTCAACACAGTAAACAAAATAAGCGTTTCCTAGCAACGGCAAAACGATGTAGTATACATGCCAGACCAGTATGTGGTGCTGTAATTCTGCCACAGAGATACACTAAAAACATAGAAGACTTGTAGTATGCGCATAAACCTTAAGCACTGTATACAAACCCAACACAACAAGAAGACGAACATGGAACAATGCATTTATTAATCTGTGTTAAAGTTAGTTGATAAAAACACATCCTTTAATTGTTTGTTCATGTTGTTGTTGCTGCTACATGACGTAGCAGTGTCTGACTAGGGTCGAGACATGGGGTGATGACATCATCGTTTCACAAAATATACGGATTGGCTGTACACACGAAAATGCAAAGGTGTCGTTTTCAGATTTATCCACTCTGGGACCCGGTTTCAAAAAAATAGTCTCAGGCTCCCAAAACGGCGGATCCATATGGACGAAACACTGATACGATACTAAATTTTTACCTATACAGCTAAACGCGTCTCTGAGCCCTAGGTGTCCCAGTCTAAGCAAGCCAGTGGCAACAGTGGCAAGGAACCAAAACTCCATCGGTGACAGAAATGGAGAAAAAAAATGGGAGAAACCAGGCTCAGTCAGAGGGCCAGTTCTCTTCTAGCCAGACAATGTTTAACATGTTTAATTCCAGGCTGCATCAAAGTCAGATTGTGCAGAGGACTCATCAGATTGCCGTGGTCTTGTCCCAATGGCCATCTAGGTGACTAGGTCTTTGCTGGGGATCTGTCTCTGGGGCACATCTAGTTGACATGGTCTCCGCTGACATTCAGGGCTGTAGAGGTCGTCTCTGATCCACCATCTGGACTTGATATGGACTGGATCCAGGTGACTGCAGTGTTGGATTTGAATAATAAAAATGTATTAGTGTGTTATGTGTAAGACACGTTAAAGAGATGGGTCTTTAATCTAGATTTAAACTGACTGAGTGTGTCTGCCAGTGCCACCCAAACAATGTTAGGTAGATTGTTCTAGAATTTGGGCACTAAATAGGAAAAGGATCTGCCGCCCACAGTTGATTTTGATATTCTAGGTATTACCAAATGGCCAGAGTTTTGAGAACGCAGCGGATGTGAAGGACAATAATGCGATAAGAGCTCACTCAAGTACAGAGGAGCTAAGTCATTCAGGGCTTTATAAGTAATTAGCAATATTTTGAAATGTATATGATTTTTAATGGGGAGCCAGGGCAGTGTTGACAGAACCGGGCTAATGTGGTCATACATCCTGGTTCTAGTAAGAACTCTAGCTGCTGAATTTTGGACCAGCTGTAGATTGTTTATAAAGTGTACAGAGCATAACAATAATCTAACCTAGAGGTCACATGAATTAACATTTCTGCAACTGACATTGAGAGTATAGGTCATAATTAGATATATTTTTGAGATGGAAAAATGTGGTTTTACAAATGCTAGAAATGTGGCTTTCGAAGGAAAGATTGCTATCAAATAGCACACCTAGGTTGGTGATGATGAAGAATTGACAAAGCAGCCATCAAGTGTTAGACAGTGTTCTAGGTCATTATATACAAAGGTTTTTGACCCAATAATTAACACCTCTGGTTTTTCAGAATTTAGCAGTAAGAAATTACTATTCATCCATTTTTTTTTTATATCAACTGTGCATTCCGTTGTTTTGCAAACTGGTATGTTTTGTCAGGCCATGAAGAAAGTTGTATCATCAGCATAACATTGAAAGCTAACACCATGTTTCCTGATGATATCACCCAAGGGTAACATGTAAAGTGTGAAAAGCAACGATCCTAGTACTGAGCCTTGAGGTACTCTATACTGCACTAGTGATCGGTATAATACCTCTTCATTCACTGCTACAAATTGATGATGGTCAGATAAGTACGAATTGAACCATGCCAATGCACTTCCACTTATGCCAACATAATTTTCTAGTCTAATTCAAAAGAATGTTGATGTCGATAGTGTTGAACATGGTGCTAAGATTCAGTTGCACTAATAGAGATATACAACCATGATCAGATGATAGAAGCAGGTCATTTGTAACTCTAATGAGAGAAGTCTCTGTGCTATGATACGGTCTAAATCCTGACTGGAAAACCTCATAGATGCCATTTTCTCTAAGAACAAACATAGTTGTGAGGATACTACCTTTTCTAGTATCTTTGACAGAAAAAGTAGATTTGAGATTGATCTGTAATTAACTAATTCTTTTTGGTCAAGTTGTGTGTGTTTTTTTAATAAGAGGGTTAATAACAGCCAGTTTGAAGGTTTTGGGGACATATCCTAATGACAATGACGAATTTATAATAGTCAGAAGAGGATCTATGACTTCTGGAAGCAGCTCTTTTAGTAGTTTAGATGGAATAGGGTCTAACATACATGTTGTTTGTTTAGAGGATTTAACAAGTTTATACAATTCTTCCTCTCCTATAGTAGAGAATGAGTGGAATTGTTCCTCAGGAGATCTATAGTGCATCTGATGCTGTACTGTAGCTGACGGCTGCATGATTACAAATTTATCTCTGATAGTATCGATCTTGGAAGTAAAGTAGTTCATAAAGTCATTACTGCTGTGCTGTTAGGTAATGTCAGTGCCTGTTGAGGTTTTATTTTTTATTAATTTAGCCACTGTATTGAATACCTGGGGTTGTGTTTGTTTTCTTTTAAAAGAAACGAAAGGTAATCAGATCTAGCTGTTTTTAAGGCTTTTCTCTAGGAGAAGGTACTTTTCCACCATGCAATAAGAAATACCTCTAGTTTTTTTTGTTTTTTTTTCCAGCTGCATTCCATTATCCAGGTTGCTCTCACCACTGTGTCGAGTGTTTTCCTTAATCTTCCTTAAGCGTAAAGGAGCAACCGTATCTAAAGTGCTAGAAAAGAGAGAGTCCATAGTTTCTGTTATATCAAGTATTCTGATCTATTGGACATGCTGAGGAATTGAGATAAATCAGGAAGATTACTTACAAAGCAGACTTTTGATGGTTCTACCATATTTGTTGGAGTTGGAGTAGAATTTACAGCTTTAGCTATATGGAGTTTGCACAAGACTACATAATGATCTGAGATATCATCGCTTTGCTGCAGAATTTCAACACCATTAATATAAATTCCATGTGACAGTATTAAATCTAGAGTATGATTTCGACAATGAGTAGGTCCTGACATGTGTTGTCTAACCCCAATAGAGTTCAGAATGTCTATAATTAATGATCCCAATGCATCTTTTTCATTATCAACATGGATATTAAAATCACCAACAATCAAGACTTTATCTGCAGCAGCACTAACTCAAACAGAAAATCAGCTAATTCTTTAATAAAGTTAATAAAGTTGTGCTTGATGTTGTGCTTTTTTGTGCCAAGCAAGATATTCCATTGCGTGGTCTCAGAGAACGTGAGGAAGCATTAAAAAGGGACATTTTTGGAATTGTTCTGGATGCTTTCAAACTATGACACGGAAATTCAAATGTGCCTTGACCAGCTGACTCCTCATGCTGTGTATGTACACTGTTGTTCTCACTGCCTTAATCTCGTTTTCAGCAGTGTTGCAAAAGTATCTGGGCCCTCATTTATCAACAGTGCGTAGAAAAGGTTCTATATTTTGTCCAACGAATGAAATTTAGAATGTGCCTAAGTACAAGAAAATCCGCATTTATCAAACGTGCGCACGCAGTTCTTATGCACATGAGTAAGCAATCATTGTTGATAAATACCACATGTGCGTAAGTACCATGCTCGTTCACATTCATGGTCATTAGCATTCGGAAACGCCTCCAATTAACCATATATGGTGACAACACTTCCCTTTAAAAATTACGTGATTGTGTTTTTTCCTCACTGCAATAATGGCAAAGAGAGCAAAGAAGAGGAACTTCACAAACACAGAATTAGAGATACTTGTAAATGAAGTTGAATCCAAACAACAGATATTGTTTAGTTCATTCACTGCAGGAGGAATTACAAATAAAAGAAAAAAGGCTGCATGGGAGAATGTCACCAATGCAGTTAATTCCGTTGGGTCTGAGGAGAGAACTGTCCCAGAAATAAATAAAAAAATGGTTTGATATTAAAGTATTGGCTAAAAAATGTGTCACAGCACACAGACGAGAAATGTCCGCAACTGGAGGAGGACAGACAACAACGGAACTTTCCCCATTGGACAACCGCATAGCCTGCATCATCGGAGACACGGCTCTGTCCGGGATTACTAAGGACGGTGACACTGATGCTCTTGCGACAGAACAAACAGGGCCATCTAACACCCAAAGTGAAGGTAAAATAAACCAACTGGAATAGGATATTGTGTTTGCATACATTTTATTTCAATTTGTAAACTGTTAATGAAATCATTCATAGGATAAACTCAATTAAATTAATGTGAACATGTGTTTCCTTAATAGCGACACCCGTTGTGCCTGAGGAGCTTGAGGAGCCGGGCCCATCCATTGCCCCTTCCATGCGCCGTGCGCCAAGAGTGCTGAGTGAGGCGGTGCTACAAAATCAAGAGAAAACAACAAAATCCATTAATGACCTAAAGGATCAACTGAGCAACATAACGAATGTATTGATTCAAATCAACGAGTCTCTGAAACAGATTGCCTCTTGCGCAAATACAATTGCTAATAAACCATAAACCGCTGACTAATGTGATTTCAGTTATTTGTTTCCACGAAGCTGCAAAACACAAAATGAAATCGCTGTAATGTTTCTGCACTCGACCAATGGCCAGACTTACCTAAAATGTCTGTATGATTCTCTGTCTTGTCTGAATGCCAGCGGCATTAGGAGGTGGCAGGGGCACTGCATCGGGCATAGGGCCGTCTGGTCTTGGGGGTTCCTGCAGAGGGATGCCCTGTCTGATGGCCAAGTTATGTAGCACACTGCAAGCAATGATGATTTTGCATGCTTTTTCTGGCTGATACTGCAGTGTCCCTCCCGTGCTTGACAGACACAGCCATCGTCCTTTCAGCAGGCCTATTGCGCGCTCAACTGTGCTCCTTGAGCGCGCATGGGCACGGTTGTACGCCTGTTCCTGCTCGGTCCTCGGGTTGGTTAGGGGGGTCATTAGTCATCACAAATTATTTGCACGTTAACAGAATGAAACCCTTTTCTATTTACATAATTAAAATCGTTGGTTGATGGTGCTTTTATGGCGATGTGGGTGCAGTCTATAGCTCCAATTATGTTTGGGAATCTAGAAATGGCATGAAAGTCCCGTTTTATTGCGGCTTGTTGAGGAATTCGATAAGGGAACTGGATGTAGGTTGGGGCCAAGGAAATAATTGCATGCAACACTGCCGGCATGATCCTACTCACTGATGGCTGGGATATACCACATATGTCTCCAACCTCACGCTGAAATGTGCCAGTAGCTAAAAATCCAAGGGTGGACAGGAGTTGGATGTGCACGGGAATGGCTTTCGTGCGATTTGTTTCTCTCTCCAACACTGGTCCTAAATCACGACACAAATCCAGCAGTACATTTTTGGGAAAGCGGTACCTACTTAGAAGCCACTCTGTGCTCTCGCCAAGCAGATCAGCGCGATCTTGGAAAACGCGCTCTCTGCGGAGCGCATTGTTTGCCAAGTCTTCCAATAACGCAAGATAAGCCATTGCACTGAGACAAATATATTTCACATCTGTCTTTTATAGGGTTTGACACCAATTAAGCATCGTGTTTAAAACTAGACAAATTATAAATTGAGTGTTTTAAAGGAAACACAGGACATATGTGGATTGCTTAATGCTTACTGTGACACTCTTAAATGCTTTTTATGTGTAGTGTCGCTATTCTACCACTAGATTATCTGCGTAAGCATGCTCAGAGGTGTGCTTATATTTACACACATTTCTACGTATAAGTACAACTTGGTGAATCCCACACTTTGCGTGAAATTGTTCTTACGCACTCACTACGCACAAATCTGTCCGTACGCTCCATTGATAAATGAGGGCCCTGGACATGTGAATAAATTCTTTGAAACACTGAATTCTGTCCATGGCTTTATGACTGGAAGTAGCCATTATGCAATGATTTATGGACATCCAAAAGGAGCTGAATCCAGTGTGGCAGGGATTGGAGTTGGAGTGGTCAGTGGACACAAGGTGGGGCTCTCAGTCACCAAGATCCTGACACTACTTGATGTGATCTTAGAAACATTTGCTGAGTATTCTGAAACTAGCAGTGGTCTAACTAAACTAGAAGCTGACTCTCTTTTGCAACAAATGCAAACAGAAAAATATTGTTTCTTCTAGTAACATTTGGAAAAAAAACAAAAATTAGCGATTTTGCAACAAAAGGACTACAGTCACCAGCCATATCTGTCATAGACTGCATTAATTTAATTGAGGGACTGAAATCAAGTTTAAAGTGTTCAAAGACAACACAAATCATGAATTTGAGAAAGTGCTTAAATTAACGCATGGCCTAATGGAAAACATGATGTACACAAAATTGATGCTGCTGCCTCCTGAGAAAGGAAACTTCCTGCTAAATTGTCTGCCTCTGTAGGCACAAACTTGCTTGGGAAAAGTGGCAGCATTAAAAGTGATGAAGATCTGAGGCATCTGTGGAATGAGGTGTTGTGTTGGATCAACAAATAAGGGAGCTGAACAGACATTTTCATGACGACACTGTTGTGGTTTCATGAGCGCTGGTGTTGTATGTTTACCCAGTTCAAATACTTTCGGAGACAGACTCACTAACAGCAGTGTTAATTTTGGCAGGCATTTTTGATTTAGTCTTAGTCTTTATCTTGAGATGAAAATGCTTAATAGTCTTAGTCACATTTTAGTCATTTGAGTCTATCATAGTTTTAGTCGACGAAAAGTCGTTGCATTTTTGTTAACTTTTAGTCATTACTTTTAGTCAAACTGCAGTTACCAACATTTATTTTGGTAGCTATTTTATATGTAGTATTCAAACAAAAATAGTCATTAATACTTCTCTCTTTAGACCAAATCAATTAAGCTTAGTTATGAGAAATTTGAATCAAGGATTGAATTTGGAAAAACTGGAATAAATTTTAATTTTTTGGTAGAGATATAAATTAAACTCATTTTTCAGATACAGTAGGTTTACTTAAGTATACATTTATTTAACATCTTTTGTTGGTTAATATTTATGACAGATAATTAGGAATGCTGTCCATTTAAGACGGAAGGCATGTAATATGTATGTAATAGCCTACTGACATACATTCAGTTTTCACCCACCTGTTTAAGCTCACTTGAACCATAACGGACTGTATTTCCGTGAGATGCTCTACATGAGAGACATGAGAGACTGCTGTGTGTGTATTTGAGCACTGAGAACTGATCGCGCGCTGTATGAGAACTGAAGAAGTGGAGCGCGCGAGAGAGAGCACTTCTATCATATGGAAAGCCAAAGTTCTCATAAACGCCTGCTCGGGCGTCTGATTGCCATGAAAGCTTTTGGGACTATGGCGAAAAAATTATGGTTTTGTGTATCAAAACGCGCGTCTTCGACGTGTGATTTCCTATGAAACGTGCGTTCTTGACGCGCGCTTTGGAGTCACCAAAAACGCGCGTTTTTGACCTGCGTTTATCATAACAGGAAATGGGGGTCGAATACGTGCGTTTGGAGTCGGACAAAACGCACGTTCTGAACGTGTTACAGGTAAACCATACAGGCAGAGCAAACGTCTTTTTGAAGTATCCACACAGGCGAAAACAACGTGCTCTTTCTGTAGTGTTCTCAAAATGGCACGCGTCAAAAGCGTGTGCTGACTTCATTGCCCGATTCTGTCATGTCTCCGCTATATCCTCCTGAGACCCCCCAAAAAAGCTTTTTTTTCATGTCATTACATTGTTTAGAGCATTAGAAAAAAATTGAAAATTAACATTTTTGAAAAAATATATTTTATTCATATTTTTTTCCTAAAAATAAAATGGCATGAATAGACATCAAAAAGGCAAAAACAATGGGATATTTTTTTTTTAAATCACCAATACATTTTTAGGTTTCAGGATTTTTTACTTCTAAACTTTGTTTAAGGATGATTCTCAACTTTGTTATAAAATATATAACAAAATGATTTGATATACCATTTTGTTTTATGCAGTATGTGTGTCAAAATTTCCATAAACTGGTTTTCCCATTAAACACAGTGTATCTATACTGTATCTAATTTGCATATTAATGTGTTGCTGTTGGGACAGCATGTTGAAAAAAGAATTGTCATAATGGGAGTAATAATTGGCCAGATGTTCATAACAATATATAATATTTCATAAGAAAATTTATATATATAATTTATTTTTCTATTCAATTGTTATGTCTCCCAAAATGCACAATATCCTCCTGAGACCCAGCTCTGGAGTTTTTGCCTCTGTAGTGGACATTCTATTTCAGTGAATTTCTCTGAGACCTCACATGTCACAGTTATAAGTCTGGATGTCCTGTACAGAGCACATTCAGGGCTTTACAGAGATACTAAATGATTGGTAGTTTCACCAGGACCACTCGCTCTCATAGGTCTTTAAATATGGCTAAATTTAATTTAGTGAAACATTTTACATCCTTATGGAAATATGATTATATTTTGTAATTGTCATTTAAATCTGAATAATTTTCTAATTGTTTGTCATAAAGCAACATCTCAGGAAAATGTTATGGGTTTTCAAATTCAAATATGACTTCCTGTTATGAAACAGGACATCATTTCATACATGTCCACTGTGGAGGACACCAGGACTAAAATTATGTTTATTATGCATTTTGGGTTTTTGGTGACTCCAAAGCGCGTGCTTTTGACGTGTCAATGTGCAATCAGACGCCCGAGCAGGCGTTTATGAGCACCTTGGCTTTCCATACTATCAGCGCGTTTCCGCCTAACGCACCTTCACTGACTTTAAGTTAATCGACAATGAATTGTGACTCCCGGGAAAAACGGGACGTCTGGTCACCCACTCCCTAACCCTTCGGGTGCTGAGGCCATTGTTTCAGATCGCTAGTTCGCGTTTTGGTAGCCTATCCGTCCACTGCGGCTGCCATGCAAACGCACCTTATCCAATGCCAGAGACGCACATTTTGAAAGACAAGACAGTTAACTTAGTAGTCCTCAAATAACATTTTAGTCCCGTCTCGTCTTGTTAACGAAGACGCGCATAAATTTCGTCATAGTTTTTATCATCAGATATTAGTTTTAGCTCGTCAACGTCTCGTCTTAGTCACAGAAAAAAGGTTCCTTGACGAATATTTTTCGTCGTCGTCTTCGTCAACGAAATTAACACTGACTAACAGTCAATTATAATTGAACATGACTTATTACTACATTTCAATACAAAATAACTTGGATCACATTAAAAGCGTAGTTTGTACATTAGTAAATTATTTTCGTGACCCAGCCCCTTTGATACATGTATGGACTTTAGTTCTATATTTTTCTGGTTTGTCTGTGTGTTCCTGAGTTTCCTTATTTGGTTTTGGTTCTCAGCTTGTTGATTCATTTACCATCATTAAGTCATTATTGGTTAATCCCCATCACCTGTGTTTAATCTCTAGTTACTTCCTATTTAAAGTCCCCGTTCAGTTCAGTTTATGTTGGTTATTGTTGATGTTACTAGTGCTAGTCTGTTGTTATTAAACCCTTTCTTTTGGACATACCTGTCTGCCTGAGTTTATTCTGCCTGCCTGGAAGGAAACGTAACACCCTTCACCGTCGCATGACGCATGAGCCGCACGCACCATCGATAAGTAACCGATCGTCGATTAGCGTTGACATCACTAATATATATAAATCATCCAAGCACCCGTTCCTAACCATTTCTAATATACATTTGATATGACTAAATACTATTAAATTGTAAAGATATTCCATTTCCAGGATCAGTTCCCTCTTCACATAGGCCTAGTATTTTCATCGGGTAAATCATAGAAAAATCGGAATTGGTTGATAACTTTTGACGTTTGATCCAGGTGTGAAAAGAATTAATATCTAGCGCAAGAGCACGGAGAGATGTGTGCACAGGACAAAGTTTGAGCGCGCACACGCACACTTGAGCAAGAGGAGAGACACATTTTAAGTGCGCGCACTCTCTCTGGGCGAGAGCAGCGTATAGAATGCGCCTCCGGTTTTGTGCGAGAGCAAAGGAAATCCGCGTGCGAGCGGGGAGATTCGCGCTCGCGCATTGTATTAATCTACTTTCGCGCTAGAAAAATGTGCTTTCGACATTTGGCAGTAAAATAACGCCATATGGCTGCAGATAAAGTTTTAATTGTTAGCGATTTTAATATCCTTGTTGATAATGAAATAAATGCATTGGGATCAGCATTTATAGACATTCTAATCTTTATTGGAGTCAGACAACAAGTGACAGGACCCACCCATTGTCGTCAGACAACACGTGACAGGACCCACCCATTGTCGTAATCATACTTTAGATTTAATATTATCACATGCAATTGATGTCAATGGTATTAAAATTCTGAGATTGATGAGATGATTAGCTTGTGCATTTAAACTGCAAATTCAACTCCTAGTGAGAACCATCAAAAGACTGCTTTGTAAATCTTCCTGATTTATCTCAATTCCTCAGCATATCCAATAGCTCCAGAAAACGTACTCGGTTACTAACGTAACCTCGGTTCCCTTAGATACGGGAACGAGTACTGCGTCGCTAGACGCTATGGGGAAAAACTCCTTTTTCTCCGAGGACTGAAGACTTTTTCAATCACGCAGTGTGACTGCACGACCATTGGTTCGCGCAGTAATAAAAAACGAACCAATGGCTCGTCAGGTACTGCACGAGCCTATGGCGGCAAAGCCCGCCAGAGCCCGCCAGAAGGGGCGGGGTCATCTGGCTATATAAGCGGGCGCTTCGCCATAGGAAAACAGGCCAATTCGACTGAAGCGACGACCTGAGTCGTGCAGCTGCATGGCATGGCATAGTACGCAGTACTCGTTCCCGTATCTAAGGGAACCGAGGTTACGTTAGTAACCGAGTACGTTCCCTGTCGATACTACACTCGTACTGCGTCGCTAGACGCTATGGGGAACAAATACAATCCCGCCATGCCATGAAGAGAAACGACAACCTTAAAACTGGTCTTTGAGCAGTAAGGCTCAGAGGGACCAATTATGAGCAGGAAGCATCCTGCAGGAGGCATGAGGACCGAACTCTTCAGAGGTCAGTCCAGCCTAGAAATCGTTTCAACGGTCATAAGTACAGCCTCAGCACCAGGAATGGGGCCAAGAGCGTTCTTGGAGAATCAGGCAATGCCTGAGGGGACCGCTTTAAGACAGGTGTGTGCCATCTAAGCAGAGAGAACCCTAGCCTGTAAGGCCGGGACATCCAAGCTATAGAACCTGGCAAATGTGGACGGCGAGGCCCAGCCGGCCGCCGCACAAATGTCTGCCATAGACACACCACTAGACCACGCCCAAGAAGAGGCCACGCCTCTTGTGGAATGAGCTCTCACTCCAATGGGGCTCTGGAGGCCCAGGGAGGAGTATGCTAGTGCGATAGCGTCAACTAACCATCGAGATATTCTGTGCTTTGTGACCGGAGACCCCTTGGTGCGGCCGCCAAAGCAGACAAAGAGTTGTTCCGTCTGCCTAAATGGCGTGGAACGCTCGATGTACATTCTCAATGCCCTGACTGGGCAGAGAAGGCTGAGCTCTTGGTCCTCCTCAGAAGAGGGGAGCGCAGAGAGCGTAATAACCTGGGCTCTAAACGGAGTGTAGAGCGCCTTAGGAACATAGCCGTGTTTTGGTTTTAGGACGACCTTAGAGTCGTTAGGCCCAAACTCAAGACAGGCAGGGTTTACAGAGAGAGCCTGCAAGTCACCTACTCGCTTTACCGATGCTAGCGCTAGTAGCAGAGCAGTTTTGAGCGACAGTGTTTTTAAGCTTGCAGCTTGTAGTGGCTCAAAAGGAGGGCCTTTAAGGGCTCTCAGGACCGTGGGCAGGTCCCATGCAGGGACTGTGAGGGGTCGGGGCGGATTGAGCCTCCGAGATCCCTTCAGAAAACGGACAACCAGGTTGTTCCGGCCCACCGACTGTCCGGCTATAGGAGCGTGAGAGGCTGCTATAGCTGCCACGTAGACTTTGAGCGTGGAAGGGGCGCGGCCCTTATCCAGCAGCTCCTGTAGATATGACAATATCACTGATATGTCACATGTTGTCGGGTCTTTACCGCGGGCTTGACACCAGGCGGAGAAAACCGACCATTTAGAGGCGTAGAGGCGTCTCGTGGACGGGGCTCTAGCCTGTTCAATGGTGTTCAGGACATTCTCGGGGAGATCTACTGAGTCCCATCGAGTGCCCATAGATGCAGGTCCCACAGCTTGGGCTGGGGGTGCCAGATCGTTCTGTTCGCCTGGGAGAGGAGGTCTCGCCTCAGGGGAATAGGCCACGGCGCTGCTATTAGCAGCTGCGATAACTCCGGGATCCAAAGCTGGTTCTTCCAGAGTGGGGCCACTAGAAGCACTTTGTGCTTGCACTCCCTGATCCGCCTGATTACCTGAGGAATCAGAGCGATCGGGGGAAAAGCGTAAAGAAGGAGGTTGGGCCATTCATGGGCCAACGCGTCCTTGCTCTTCGAAAAGTAAATCTGGCAGTGAGAGTTGTCTTTGGAGGCGAAGAGGTCGACCTCTGCCCTGCCAAAGATTCGCCAGATTTCTTGAACCGTCTGTGGGTGGAGCATCCACTCTTCTGAGGGGACATTGTTCCGAGAGAGCATGTCTGCTCCTTGGTTCAAAATGCCGGGCACATGAGCTGCTCTCAGTGAACGCAGGTTGAGATGAGCCCATAGTAAGAGGCGCTCTGCCATCTCGAAAAGGCGTTTCGAGGTGAGCCCACCCTGGCGATTTATGTACGACACCACCGTCATGCTGTCCGAGCGGACTAGCACGTGGTGACCCTTCAGGACTGGCAGGAAGAACTGAAGAGCTCGACATACTGCTTCCATTTCGAGGCAGTTGATGTGCATTTGTCCTTCTGCGTTCGTCCAGGAGCCGAAGGTCGGCTTGCCGTTGCACAGAGCTCCCCAACCTGTGTTGGAAGCATCTGTTGTAACAACCTTCCTTCTGTAAACCAAACCCATTGTCACGCCTTGTTCGAACCATTGTAGGTTCCTCCAGGGGACCAGGGCTGACACGCAGGCCCGGTTCACCCTGACACGAATGCGTCCATGACGCCACGCATGAGGCGGAATTAGAGGTTTCAGCCAGTACTGAAGGGGTCTCATTTTGAGAAGGCCCAACCGAAGAACTGGCGATGCGGAGGCCATGAGGCCCAGCATTCTTTGAAACGATTTGAGTGGGTAGGAGGCTCCAATCTTGAAGGAAGCCGCGAGCTGCCGTATGGCCAGAACGCGATCTGGCGCAACTTTCGCCGTCATGCAGGCGGAGTCGAAAACTGTCCCCAGGAACGATGTTCGTTGGCTGGGGGACAGGGAGCTCTTGGCTAAATTGATCCTGAGTCCCAAGTTCTCCAAGTGCCCGAGGAGGAGGGACCTGTGTGCTACCAGCTCTGCCTCTGACTGTGCCAGAATGAGCCAGTCGTCGAGGTAATTCAGGACACGGATTCCCATCTGTCTCAGAGGGGAGAGAGCCGTGTCTATGCACTTCGTAAAAGTGCGGGGAGCTAGAGCCAGCCCGAAGGGCAGGACCGTGTATTGATAAGCCACACCCTCGAAGGCGAATCTCAAGAATCGTCTGTGATGGGGGGCTATCTGGATGTGAAAATAAGCGTCTTTCAGATCCAGCGAAAAGAACCAGTCCTCTGGGCGAATTTGCGAGAGGATCTGCTTCACTGTAGTCATTCTGAATGGCCGTCTCATGAGGGCGCGGTTCAGACGTCTGAGATCGAGGATGGGCCGGAGGCCGCCATCCTTCTTGGGGACGAGGAAATAACGGCTGTAGAAGCCTGACTTGCTCTGAGCTGGGGGAACTATTTCTATAGCTCCCTTTGCCAGCATTTTCTGCACCTCGGCTCGCAGAACGTGAGCGTTGCTGCTTCGCACTAAGGTGGGGACCCTGCCGCTGTACCGCGGGGGTCTTCGAGCGAATTGAAGTGTATAACCTCTTTCTATAATCCCCAGAACCCACTGTGACACTCCGGGGATGGCCCGCCAGGCCTTGGCCCGTGTGGAAAGGGGTTGGATTAGCTCGGGTGGTGAGTCGCCTTGCGGGAACCCGACGCACCTGGTATTTGGAAGAGGAAATTTGCTCTCTTTTTGAAAATGTTTGTTTTTTATTTTTCTCGCTATAACAGCGGCTGTATGTGAAGGCACTTCTGGAAAGGGCCTGTGATTCACAACAGGATTTGAAACAAACCGGTTTGCCTTGGCACCCAGAACTGAACGGGGTGCTTGAAGGCATAACAGAGGGCGTTTTGGGGTTGGTCCAGCGTCTGCGGGACATTGACCCTTCCTCTTTCTTCCTATCAGATCAGGACGACGCCGGAGGCGCAGGGTCCAGGGTCAGCCTGGGCCGGGGTCCTTGACGCTTTGGATAGGGGTAGCGTTTGGCCGAGCGGGAGTGCTGCCGAGGCTCAGGCTTCTTTGTAGGCTGAGCGGGCGACGGCGCAGGTTTAGCTGGCTGTTGCGCTGGAGCAGGCTTGGGGCGACTGGTGGCCGTTGCAGAGCTGGACCGTTTAGGCAGGAAGTGTCGCATAGCCTGGGACGACTTCTGAGCCGTGGTGAATCGCTCTGCAAAGCCCTCGACGGCAGGTCCAAAGAGCCCAGCAGGGGAGACCGGTGCGTCGAGGAAGGGGACCTTGTCAGCCTCCTTAATCTCCGTGAGGTTTAGCCATAAGTGGCGTTCCAACACCACTAAGTTGGCCATTGACCTCCCAATGGACTGTGCTGTAGCCTTTGTAGCTCTTAAAGCCAGGTCGGTGGCACTGCGCAGTTCTTTAAAAACTGCGGGATCAGGCCCGAACTCGTCCATGGATCGGAGGAGTTTGGCTTGAAACACCTGGAGCACAGCCATGGAGTGAAGCGCTGAGGCGGCCTGCCCGGCGGAGGAGTATGCTCGTCCAGCGAGGGCGGAAGTCGTCCTGCACGGCTTGGAGGGATGAGCAGCCTTTGCTTTCCATCCGATGGCGGAGGGCGGGCAAAGGTGCGCAGCCACAGTTTCGTCAAGAGGGGGCAACCTCTCGTAGCCCTTCTCTTCGGCGCCATCCACTGAGGAGAGAGCAGAAGAAGAGTTAGAGCGGAGTCGGGCCGAATACGGAGAATGCCACGACTTCGTGAGTTCGTCATGGACCTCCGGAAAAAACGGAGAAGTTCGCTGACGAGGGGCCGTGCGGCGCCCCAGCAGGAACCATTCGTCCAGACGACTACGAGTGGGCTCCTCCGGCGTAGACCACTCCAAACCCAGCTCATCAACGGCCTTAGAGATGATGCGGAAGAGCTCGGCATCCATCCCTTGCTTTGCTTCGCTGGGCTCGGCAGACGAGGAGGGGGCGGGGTCAATGGTAGAGCCCGAGATATCCTCTGCGTCTGACGCTATTAGAGACATGCTGTCATCTAATAGCTCCTCCTCAAAAGCACCGAACGAGATCACGTCACTCGCGCCAACCGAGGGACGTTGATCCGCGTGCTCAAAGAGGACGGGAGAATCCACTCTGCATAGCGGGGGCGAGGCACGCGGGGTCTGAGCCGGCGTGAGCTCGCTCGCCGCTGAGCGCTTAAGCCCTTTACCCCGCCGTTTTTTCCCACCAGGTCCCTGGGAGGAAGAAAACGGGAGAGCGCGAGGGGCGGAGTCGCTCTCTGAAAAGAAAGCGATCCGAGCGCGCAGAGTCACGAGACTCATGTTCATGCAGTATGAACATTCCATCTCGCTCAGAGCGGCTTCTGCGTGGGATTTACCCAAGCAGGAAACACACTCTGAGTGGCCGTCGGCATCGTGCAGCGAAAGCTTGCACGAGACGCACTGACGGCGCGGCATTTGCAACAACGCCGCTTGCTCTTTTAGAAGAAATTTGCTCTTCTTGAAGGCTCGCCGGATGGCAGCAGGGGACGAGCTGACGTCCGCTCTGATCGCTGAAGCGGCTCGGCAAAGCGGGCTGGATCAGCGGGGAGCGGGGGAAAAAGGCAGCCTTCCAATCCGCAGCGATGCGTGTCAACGGCGAGCGTCTGGAGTCCTGGATCAGCGAAGAGGTCGTCGCTGAAGGAGAATTGATCTGTTTTCCTATGGCGAAGCGCCCGCTTATATAGCCAGATGACCCCGCCCCTTCTGGCGGGCTCTGGCGGGCTTTGCCGCCATAGGCTCGTGCAGTACCTGACGAGCCATTGGTTCGTTTTTTATTACTGCGCGAACCAATGGTCGTGCAGTCACACTGCGTGATTGAAAAAGTCTTCAGTCCTCGGAGAAAAAGGAGTTTTTCCCCATAGCGTCTAGCGACGCAGTACGAGTGTAGTATCGACAGGGAACTTGATGTTGTAACAGAAACTATGGACTCGCTCTTTTCTAGCACTTTAGACACGAGAGCAACCCAGAAAATGTAGTGCATAAACTGTTTATTACATAAATATGTATTACAAACAAACCAACAAACACATAAATAAATCAACATCATGCATTTACATACATATACTGTACATTCATTTAATCAAAAAACTTAAATTAAGCAGGGTGTGACGAGATCCCACGAGACGAGATGAGACACGAGACTGGGTTCACGAGAACGAGACGAGACGAGATGAGATTTTTAGAGTTTTTTTTTTTTAATCCTCAATGATGAAATATATAGGGAAAAATAGTCTTTTATTCAAATGAAATACAAAATGCCAAAAAATGTAGGTGCATTTTGAAATCAACGTATGCTTTATGAAATTAAACTTCCTTTTAAATGAATTATATGCAGTAATAAACAACATGTAAACTAGAGCTGCACTATTCTGGATAAATTGAGAATCACAATTTTTTTTTTAATAAATTGGAGCTCACGATTCTCTCACAAAATAACGTAATTTACTAGTTCTGGTTCTGACAAAATGTTCATTGCTTAAGTCTTTTAAATATATATTGTGGCAGGGTGGAAGGAACACGCAACAAGCAGAGCTCAGGTTAAGGCCCCGGAGGGTGGATTTTATTAACAAACAGGTGAATACATGAGCGGTGATGGCGTT
Source organism: Barbus barbus (assembly GCF_936440315.1). Taxonomy (NCBI): domain Eukaryota; kingdom Metazoa; phylum Chordata; class Actinopteri; order Cypriniformes; family Cyprinidae; genus Barbus; species Barbus barbus. The sequence goes on from NC_136756.1 coordinate 2,568,551, forward strand.
CTTGCTTGTGGCGGTGCTCTCGATTGTGTCCAGGTGCGGGTGAATCCGTGCGGTGCTCGTGGCTGTGCTGATCGGTCACACACTGCTGTCTGGAACAGGATAGAGAAAACGGGTTAGTTTGCTGTCTCATGGAGAGGCTTCTCAACCTTCCTCTGTGAGCGCGTTGCTTAAGTGCAGCCAGGCTGACGAGCCGCAGGTGTGGCCGATCAGCCCGTGATGAGCTGTGAGCAGGTGCTCCTCGTGAATTTCCAGGGCAATGCTGATGTGGACTCGGGCCGCTCGTTACACTCCCCCCCTAAGCGTTGTCCTGGCCTGGCCGAATAATATGGTGTTATTAGGGGTGATATAAGGGGTGGGTGGGAAGTGACCCCCGACAGACCTGCGAAAGCTGACCAGATCCAGGAGAGGCCGTCCGCGTTGGAGTTGGCTGCTCCAGCCTGGTGTTGCACTTCAAAGTGGAAGTCCTGGAGCGTGAGGAACCACCGCGTCACTCTGGCGTTCGTGTCTTTGGCTTGGGCCATACATTGGAGGGGCGCGTGGTCCGTAACGAGGGTGAACCTCAGCAGCAGGAAGGGGCAGCTGAAGTCCGGGGCTCGCAGGACCAGCTCCGAGGTAAGCACCATCTTCACCCTTCTAAAAGCCTCCTCTGCTTCGGGTGTCCAGCACACCTTCTCTGGCTGCCCTTTCCTGGTCACGTCTGTCAGGGGGGCGGCTAAGGAGGAGAAGTTAGGGATGAAACAGTGATAGTATCCTGCCAACCCCAAAAAGGCTCGTACCTGGGACTTCGTGCTGGGTTTCGGGGAGGACCGGACTGCTTCCACCTTTTTTTCTTGGGGCTTGATGAAGCCCCGTCCGACCTGGAAGCCCAGGTACTTCGCCCCAGACAGGCCCAGGTGACATTTTTGTGGGTTGGCGGTGAGCCCAGCCCTACGCAGCTCCATTAGCACCCTCCGCAGACGGTCCAGGTGGTCTTCCCAACGCTCGGAGTGGATTACCACGTCATCCAGGTACGCCGCGGCATAGGACTGGTGAGGCCGCAACAAGATGTCCATCATGTGCTGGAACGTGGCAGGAGACCCGTACAGGCCAAAGGGAAGGGTCTGGTACTGCTAGTGCCCACCGGGGGTGCTGAAGGCCATTTTGGGTTTGGCCGTTTCGGAGAGGGGCACTTGCCAGTATCCTTTTGTCAAGTCTAGTGTAGAGATGTACCGGGCCCTTCCCAGGCGATCAAGGAGCTCATGCACCCGAGGCATTAGGTATCCGTCGAAGTCTGAGACTTCATTTAGATTCAAGATTTTTACAATTATACAGAGTATAACCAGCAGTGAAATGTAGGTTAGGTCCGCTCCAAGGACAGTGCAATTATATAGAATATATAAATATAATATAAATATAAATGTGCAGGTCAGTATGTTGTTGACTTAAATAGTAATAAAGAGGAATGTGCAAAAAAATTTAGGTGGCATTTAGGTGGCAGAAGTCGTTGCAAAAGCGGAGGGTGCCATCTGGTTTTGGTACCATTACGATAGGGCTGGACCAAGGGCTGACGAGCCTCTGGGACTCAGTAGGGCCATTGCCGGACGATGGTTCCGGGTGGCGTGCGGATCTCGTGTTGGAGGATCTGGGTCCGCCCGGGGGTTGATGAGAACACATCGGGGAACTGACCGACCAGGTGTTGCAGCTCCGTCTTCTGAGCCGCCGGCAGCTATGGATTAACGTCCACTACCACCATTTCCACGGTGGCGAGGGCTGCGAGCTGGTCCCTTGTCCCCACCCATTTCTTCAGCAGGTGGACGTGATAGAGCTGGTCTGCTTTCCGTCGCCCCGGCTGGAGACACTGTAAGTAACAGGACCAACCTTCTCGGTGACGGTATACGGGCCCTGCCAGCTGGCCAGGAACTTGCAGGCGGACTAATGGCATGACCCGGTCGATCCTTTCCCTCATTTCTTTTACGTGCTCAATCACAGAGCGGTGGGGCGCAGGCTGTTGTTCCCACGCTTCTTTGGTCACGTCCAACAGCCCCCGGGGCTGGCACCCGAACAACAGCTCGAACGGGGTGAAGCCAGTTGATGCCTGAGGCACCTCCCGTATCCCGAACAGCACATAGGGCAGCATGAGGTCCCAGTCCCGCTTGTCTTCGGCTACCACTCGTCGTAGCATTTGTTTGAGGGTTTGATTGAACCGTTCTACTAGGCCGTCAGTCTGGGGGTGGTATACGGAGGTCCTCAGTTGCTACACCTTGAGGAGAGCGCACAGGTCAGCCATTAGCCGGGACATAAAGGGGGTCCCCTGGTCGGTCAGTATATTGGCGGGGATGCCTTCCCGGCTACAGAGCAGGAAGAGCTCACGGGCGATGGACTTGGCGGTGGCCTTTCGGAGGGGCACTGCTTCCGTGTGGCGTAATCCACAATAACCAGGATGTGTTCATGGCCCCGGGCAGACTTAGGCAACGGCCCTACTAGGTCCATCCCGATGCGCTCGAAGGGCACCTCAATGATGGGCAGTGGAATCAGCGGGCTGGGGGGAGGCTTCCACGGAGACGTCCTCTGGCAGGTTGGGCAGGCCTGATAGAACCGTTTGATTTCGGCTTCCATCCCTGGCCAGTGGAAACGGTCACGGATTCGTTGGGTGGTGTTTTCAGCCCCAAGGTGGCCCGCCAGGGGGTGCGAGTGGGCCAATTCCAGCACCGTCTCCATCTGGGGCACCACCAGTAAAGTTTTTTCCTCGCCCCTTCACAGCGTGACACATTAGAGCAGGCCATTTCGGACCACAGAAGAGCAGGCCATTTCGCATAGTTTATTTGAAAGGTTTTGTTGTCTTACCTCAGATATTCGCGCTGCTCCACTGACTGCCGCGGTTTGCGCTTGAATGTTTGTAGCGGTTTTCCCGCGCGACCTCTGATCTTTCTCGAAACCGTCTCGTGCTTTACGCTGCGTTACGCACCAAGCCCAGAAACCCTCGGCCTGGTTTATATTTTTTTGTTTTTATTGTTTTTAATTCTCAACAATAGCAATATAATCATAATAGTAATAATGATGATGATGATGATTCATAATAATAATAATTACATAATAATTATTATTATAATAATAATAACAACAACAACAATAAAAAACTACTAATAAAGAAAGAAAGAAAGAAAGAAAGAAAGAAAGAAAAATAATCTTGCTGATGAAACCTTACACAACACAGATATGCTTCACATTTGAATGAGTGTTACAGAATGACATAGTGTGTAGTCTTTATGTGAAGATGGAGACTTAAATTTAAAGGGCTCAGAAACACAAGTATGTATAGTATAATTAACACTATTATATTTACAGTGTAAAGTTGTGTAAAGTACACACACCTCAGCAGAGATTTTTTTTCTTGGATAACTGAGTGTGAAATGTACTTATTAAATATTTATTATCATGTATTGTGTTTTTAAGCACAGAAATAAGTTATGTGTGATCGAAAGTGCACAGTTCTTAATTTGTTACTTGCTAAACTTAGAGTTTGTATTTTGTTTTGCCTCCTCTTTTCTTAAATCATAAAAAAGATCTGACATACTAAATGCAGGGTAAAATGTTGCTATATGCTCCAACAAATAGTTAAACTGCTACTAGCTACATCTTAAACCTGTACAGTCACATCAGACCTGGTCTCGTGAACATAGATGGAATATTGCCATGAGACTGAATGTCAGTATGATATGTTCCAGTTTCACAGCACATAAGAGTAATGATGTGGCTCAGCCAATAGGAGCAGTCCATTTGGATAGAGGCATACGGTCAGCATTTATGCCAGATTTGAGCAGATTACTCTAAATCAGATTACTGCATCCCCAACCCTGCTATAAAAAGCAAGGTTATTAAAAGCTTAGCTGCATATAATGCCATTCCCTTTTATGAAATGAATTACATTATACAGTATTTTAATTTATTTTAAAGTATTAAACCTGATCATTCTTAAATGTCAAATGATACTACTACTAAAAGACATCCATATGGAAAATCATGTACTAGAAAATGTAAGTAACTTGCTGCGCCTCTCTATGTTGGAATAGATTAAATAACTTTGGAAACAAGACATAATATCTCATTCTAAATGTTCTGTGTGATATGGATTATTAAATGATGATATATTTGAGTATTAATCAATCAATAATTTATTTTGGCCCTCACAAACTTTTCACAAAATAAATAAATAAATAAACAATTACCGAAAAAGGTTTAGGCTGAAGCCTTGCTTATTATGGCTACCCTTTATAAATAGTTAACTGATAAGCGACACTTTTCACTAAATTAATTAATACAAGATAAACAATGTTAAATAAACATTTCCCAAAATGTACATACATAATTCAAAACAAGCATAATAACAAAAATACACATTCCAGCTATTATTTCAGTATTTTAACAATACATTCACAATTTATTGAGTCATATAATTATTTATCACCTTATTGTTATACATTTTCTTAAATTTGCAAAGTAGTTAATAAAAATAGTACTAAACTTACAATTAATTGTCTTTGCTACTATGAACCCACAATGTTGTATTACTGGATAAATACCAATGGAGATCCATCACTGGAAGCCAGTTTTTAAGAAATGAACACATAAAAAATGACCCTGCAATGCACCACTGGATTGATCTCAGGAAGTGTAGTAATTCTCCACTTTATAGAAATACAGTTTCATCAGCAAGCACAACTTTAAAAATGATTCAATAAGTCAAAATGATTGTGTACTTTTATTTTTTAAAAAGTCAATCGTAATAACTGACCTGGCTGGTAAAAGTGAAGCACCTGTGTAATGCAGGTAATAGTGCGACAGCTTTGCCAACAGCTCTCACGGGATGATTTATGTAGCTGCAAAACACATGCAGCAGAGAACGTATCCAGGACAACAAATTCTCAAAAGGATTGACATCCACCGTGGGCAATTTTGCACCTGCAGCACCTGATTTCAGATCCGAACAGCAAGTTAATTTACCATGTAGTAGACATCAAGAAAGTTGGGCCTCCATGAATAGGGTCAAATGCATTATATTTTGCTTATCAGTCTTTTCTAGTTAAACTCTAGAGCACATTCTGTAAAGCATTGTGCTGGTTCATCTTCAAAACCTGTGCACCGAACGTGAATAGTTGGCTATTCTAATTTGCAGGTTATTAATTCAACAAAGATGATGAGCTGACTCCACATTCAGCTTGTCCTGGTAAAATCTTGATCCTCATTTCTGAACACCTAAGCCTCATTGCATACAGAAGAGCATGTCTGCAACATCCAGTATGTTGACGTGTGATTTGACTTACACTTATAACTTACATACCCTGTTGGCAATATAGGTTCTATCTGTTCTTGTCAAAAACAATCCCTGTTGTTTTATAACCAACTGATTTCCCTAAAATAGACACATACGGAGCATATGGCTTTGTCCCATTTTCAATCTCTGTACCTGCTGGGTTAGTGACTTGTATGGGTTGGTAGTACTTGTGGGAGAAAAGAGGGATCTGTAGAGGCCACTGTCTCCTTGGTAAAGTCTGAATTAGGGATGCGAGGGCCCAATAGACCCAGTGGGTAATTGATCAGGGTATATTGTGTTCCTAGTCTCTAAGTAACAGCACTACCCAGTGTGCCTCTGACTCTCCATGGAGTAATATCTCAGTCAAGCTGCTGGTGATAATTAGCTATGGGCTCCCTTAGCCCCTCCCACAGATGTTTTGGTGGTCCCTTGTCTACTTGCCTTTCATTTGTTCCCTTTATTTTTTTTGTGACAGGCCTCGCATGTAGCCTTGCTAGATTCAAGCCAGGGGGGATTTGGGCTCAGTGAGAGTTGTTGAGAGTACATGTAGTTAACGAAAACAAGTGTCGTGTTAGCTGCTTATGAGACAAAGTGTATGATGCAACTAACATGCTGAGAGACCCGTGCCATTACCCTTGTCTTGCTGAGGCAGCAGAGGATGATTTCAATGTCATTTCTTTTAGCGAACTTAAAAAATAATATGTAAATCTATAACATCTAAAGATTTTGAATAGTAATTTCACTCTTTACAGTAATTACAGCTGTCCCATGGGAATTGTCTACCACAATAGCAAACTGCTATTAAAAACAATCTCTTTTAAAGTCAAGTCAAGTCAGCTTTATTGTCAATTCTTCCACATGTACGTCACATACATACAGAGAATTGAAATTGCGTTACTCTCAGACCCTTGGTGCATACAGTTAACATTAAACACGTTCAGATACAGATAATACAGTTTAAACATATGTACATACAACTAAAATTCTAAACAAATAAATGGAAAATGTGTGATATTTCTTACATACAACAGTTAACTGTGGAGTATATTTTTAAAAAATCCTTGTTTTTGGAAATACATTCTTTCACCGTGGATGCAACTCTACCAACGCCACTTTAGAACTAGCAATGACTGCTTGGGCTGCTTCAGGGAAGCTATTGAGGTATTGGAGTATTATTCAGTAATGTATTATGAGAGAGAAAGAGAAATGAGAAATAGCACCGACTGCCCGGTGATTGTCTGGATCTCACAACTCTAAAAACACTTGAGCAAATTTACAAATAGCCGTTATCTTTATAAATAGACCAAAAATTTGAGGTTTCAACACTACAACAGTAGTATTTGGGAAGGTATGCCTGTCTAGAACATGCAGAGACAAGTTCAGTGATACAAACAATGAACAGTCCCAGTGCAGATACTGGTGAAATTGGCCTCTGAGCCAGTCAGATTTGACGACCTGAACTAACTATTAGCAGTAGCAGACTTAAGAAACAAAGAATGCATTGTAGTCCATGAACAGACAACACCTGGTTTGCAAAAGTGAATTCCTATCAATTCAGTGAATGTAATGCTGTGAATAAAGGAGGACAACTGGAGATCTGTGATCCTTCAGAGAGGGCAGCAGGAGATGAGAACCAGGGTTCTAGTATTGGTGTCCATCAAGTCAATCATTGCTGACAAACAAGGCAGTGTTTAATAATCATTCTTGCAGGATGGTTTGCAGATGTTGTGACCAGGATCATCATTGTTCCTGTACCACTTCTTTGTCGATCCTACATTCTCCATTCTCCGTTGGGCCCAAATGTGTCTTTTTGAATGCAGTAATTTGTAAGTATGAATGATGTATAAATGATCGAGGTGCTGGTAACTAATGTCGTCATGTATGCATTAAAAACAAGTTTGCTTGCATCACTTGCTCCAAACCTACTACATTAGCTCATTAACAAATTTCAGAATTTTAACCAAAACATAATGATCTCTCAGATCCCTTATACGTCTGTTAGGTTGGTTAGTACAGTTTAATGCAGAACAACTAATATTGTTGGTGTGAAACAACACTAAAAAAAGCGAATTAGGTGCATTGCCATCAAGTTGTTTGAGCAGATGACAGTGGTATAACCTTGCAACCAACAGTAAAAAAAAACCCAGAAAGACGCTCTCAGCAGAAACAGTCAATTAGTCACGTGGGTTTAATGTTTGCTACTTTTGAATTTATTTGGCAAATGCGTTTCCATTTAGCATGATTCGCATTAACCACCTCAAGCGAGCGAAAATAAGGGATTTTTAATTTTTTTATTTGCCGTTTCCATTATTTGTTTCTAATGCGATACTTCAAATGGTGCATAAAAATGGGGCGATGGAAGCATAGCTATTGACATTTGAAAGTTAAATTTAAGTGTTAAAGAGGATATACCTCCGCATCTACTTCACTCAGAGAAACTGTCAATCACAGCTATCAATCATGACATTATACCATCAAAAAATTAACTAAAACCTATTAGAAAAACAAACATACATTAGCATGATAAGAACTTCCTAAAAAGACAGAAACCATCTTTTAATTTAAGTATAATTAGTTTGAAGTATTACAGAGGGTGGGGCTTGACATTTATAATAGCCAGCCACCAGGGGGCAATCGAAATGTTTTGGCCTCACTTTTCAGGATGTGTTCGGCACACTTGGGATTTCTGCGTTGAAAGAAACTTCTTGTGAATTACTACACCTTATGCATCAGAGAAACATGTGCGCAGCCATCTTTAGAATTTTGTCTTTGAACTTCCGTTTTTGCGGTAGTTCATCACTGTTGAAGAGTAATTAGCTAGTGAAGTGGATTTACTTATTGTAGAATTAACGAAAATGACCATGTCCTTAATTTGTAATGTTCGAAGCAGATGTCATAAAATGCCAGTAGACCGGGAAGATTTTAAAATGAGGGGTTCATTCATGAATACTTACGACCTTACCTTCATGCTGTGGAAATACGAACCGGAAGAAAAAAGACAATGAGCACAGCACTTAAGAGGGGCGGGGCTATATAAGGTCTGTAGCTCCTTAGATGAATCTCGCCTTACTTTTGAAGTAGATGAGAGTACTCGGCGGAGGAGTAAAGTAAGTGCAGACAAGATGGACAATTCTACTCCTTGTTACAAGTATGGTAGAACCATCACTTCTACCACAAAAGACTGCTTTGTAAGTAATCTTCCTGATTTATCTCAATTCCTCAGCATATCCAACAGCGCAGAAAAACTTGATGATGTAACAGAGACTATGGACTCTCTCTTTTCTAGCACTTTAGATACAGTTGCTCCTTTACGCTTAAGGAAGATCAAAGAAAACAGTCTGACTCCGTGGTATAATGAGCACTCGCACCCTAAAGAGAGCAGCCCGGAAAATGGAGCGCAGCTGGAGGAAAACAAAACTAGAGGAGTTTCGTATAGCTTGGCGGGAAAGTACCCTATCCTACAGAAAAGCATTAAAAACTGCTAGATCTGATTATCGTCTCTTCTAGAAGAAAACAAACATAACCCCCGTTATTTATTCAATACAGTGGCTAAATTAACGAAGAATAAAGCATCAACAGGTGTTGGCATTCCCAAAGAGCACAGCAGTAATGACTTTATGAACTACTTTACTTCCAAGATCGATACTATCAGAGATAAAATTGTAATCATGCAGCCGTCAGCTACAATATCACATCAGATGCACTATAGATCCCCTGAGGAACAATTCCACTCATTCTCTACTATAGGAGAGGAGAGTTAGACCCTATTCAATCTAAACTACTAAAAGAGCTGCTTCCAGAAGTCATAGATCCTCTTTTGGCTATTATTAATTTGTTATTGTCATTAGGATATGTCCCCAAAACCTTCAAATTGGCTGTAATTACACCTCTCATTAAAAAACCATAACTTGACCCCAAGGATCTAGTTAATTACAGACCGATCTCAAATCTCCCTTTTCTGTCAAAGATACTAGAAAAGGTAGTATCCTCACAATTATATTCCTTCTTAGAGAACAATAGTATTTGTGAGGAATTCCAGTCAGGATTTAGACCGTATCATAGTACTGAGACTGCTCTCATTAGAGTTACAAATGACCTGCTTCTATCATCTGATCGTGGTTGTATCTCTTTATTAGTTCTACTGGATCTTAGCGCTGCGTTCAACACTATCGACCACAACATTCTTTTAAATAGACTAGAACACTTTGTTGGCATTAGTGGAAGTGCATTAGCATGGTTCAAATCATACTTATCTGACTGTCATCAGTTCGTAGCAGTGAATGAAGAGGTATCATATCGATCACAAGTGCAGTATGGAGTACCTCAAGGCTCAGTACTAGGGCCGTTACTTTTCACGCTTTACATGTTACCCTTGAGAGATATTATCAGGAGACATGGTGTTAGCTTTCACTGTTATGCTGATGATGCTCAGCTCTATATTTCTTCGCGGCCTGGTGAAACACACCAAATTGAGAAACTAATGGAATGCATAGTCGACATAAAAAACTGGATGACGAGTAACTTCTTAATGCTAAATTCAGAAAAAACAGAGGTGTTAATTATCAGACCTAAAAACCCCACAAGTAATAACCTAGAACACTATCTAACACTTGACGGCTGACCTGTCGATTCTTCTTCATCAGTTAGGAACCTAGGTGTGCTGTTTGATAGCAATCTTTCATTTGAAAGCCATGTTTCTAGCATCTGTAAAACTGTGTTTTTCCATCTCAAAAACATATTTAAATTGCGACCTATGCTCTCAACGTCAAATGCAGAAATACTAATTCATGCGTTTATGACCTCAAGGTTAGACTATTTTAATGCTTTATTGGGTGGTTGTTCTGCACGCTTGATCAACAAACTACAGCTGGTCCAAAATGCAGCAGCTAGAGTCCTTACTAGAACCAGGAAGTATGACCATATTAGCCCGGTTCTGTCAACACTGCACTGGCTCCCTATCAAACATCGTATAGATTTTAAAATCTTGTTAATTACTTATAAAGCCCTGAATGGCTTAGCTCCTCAGTACTTGAGTGAGCTCTTATCACATTATAGTCCTCCACGTCTGCTGCGTTCTCAAAACTCTGGCCGTTTGATAATACCTAGAATATCAAAATTGACTGCGGGTGGCAGATCCTTTTCCTATTTAGCACCCAAACTCTGGAACAATCTACCTAACACTGTTCTGGAAGCAGACACACTCAGTCAGTTTAAATCTAGATTAAAGACACATTTCTTTAACCTGGTTTACACATAACACTAATACACTTCTATTATTCAAATCCATTAAAGCATTGTTAGGCTGCATTAATTAGATCAACCGGAACCGGGAACGCTCCTCATAACACATGATGTACTCGTTACATCGTAAGAAGAATGGCATCTACGCTAATATTTGTCTGTTTCTTTCTTATTCTGTTTCTCAGTCCGTGTCCGGATCAGATGGTGGATTGGCGCCGGGAGATGATGTCTCCCTGATCGTCGGTGGAGGCCGGACACCTGGATGAGCCCCAGGGACATATCCCCAGTGAAGACCTCGACTTAAATACAATAAAAATAAAAATAAAAGAAAAGAAAATAGCAAAAAATATAATAAAATACCTAACTTCATAATACTATTATTGTTAGAAATTGCAACAATATAAAATAGAAATAAATACATTTATACATTTAAAATTTTAATTAAAACAATAAGTAAACAATAAATAAACAATAATCTCCTGGTCAGAGGAGAACTGGCCCCCCGACTGAGTCTGGTTTCTCCCAAGGTTTTTTTCTCCATTCTGTCTCAGAGGGAGTTTTGTTCCTTGCCGCTGTCGCCTCTGGCTTGCTCAGCTGGGGACACTTAATTTCTAGTGATTATCGTCAATTTGATTTCACAGATACTATTTAAACTAAACTGTTAAGTGCTTTGACACAATCTGTATTGTTAAAAGCACTATATAAATAAAGGTGAGTTCACTTGACTTGACAATTCTTACTCTTTGGGGATCAGCTACTTACTAGATCAAAGATGGATATTGTGTGAGTCACACTTATGTAATTTGTTCCTAATAAATTGAATGCAACTCAAAATCAGTTGCTTTTATATGAAAATAAAGTTCATGTACATCACACCCAGTTATTTAATTTTTATGACAACAATTACACACAGAGATCGCATTGTTGTCGTGTTTGGGAATATTCACACATAATTTAAACACAAAATCACATGATATCAGATATAAAAAACAAACATTTTAGAAGAGAGTGCAACATCAAAGTTTTGAACCAATTAGCATTAAGCTGTGTCTTCAGCGAGTCGTTTCCCATCGTGCTTTTGGTCAGCGCACTCAGCACTCAACTGCACGGCTGAGTCACTGTTGTGAAAGATTTTTGGCATACGTCAGCATGATATCAGAGCAAGTAGGATGCCACTCGGAAAACTACGAAATCTGGGCTGCGTTCAGACCCGACAAAACGGTGCAAAACGTTTATTAAATGGAAACGGTGATGCATTGAACACCCTGTTCTGATGACGCAAGAGTTGCAACTACGGCAGCTGAGAAGATCATTCTTTGTATTCTTTTTGAAGAATTTTCAGAGCCTAATGAAATCGGTGTAAATACGTGTTTAATGCTGCAAAATACACTTGATGTTACAGTCACTGCCCTTGCCATCCAGAATAAAAGAGAACATCCCAATCGAGTGAAGGATTTGTGGAAACTGTGGTTCCTAATTATTGGGATCCAACATTTGCCTCGCATTCCGAAAAGACAAACATTTCAGGTGAAGGATAATCCACTTCTTACCTCCGAGATTGTGTTATGATCTATATGACCTTATTATTTGTATTGTGAGTATTAGGCTTATCATTATTGCTGATCACTGCTGTTGTGGTATGATATTGTAAAATTTACCATTATATAATCAGAGGAGCGTAGAAAGGTTTATGAAAGTGTCACTCCAAAATACAACAGCAAAATATATAAATATGTATAGTATTTTTATGTTACATTAATCAGTGTCTAGCACACCTTCCTGAGGAAAGGATATGGACCAGAAGACATTGCAATTACTACATATTTAGACAGACTTGACGAAGTTCCAGATTTATATTGCCTTTAAATGTAAATAAACATGTGCAAACAATATACTTGCTCTTGTGAATTTATTTTGATGTTAATTACATTTTTACTTAGCATATCAACATGATGATGATGAATTTGTATGTTACTATAAAACTCTGATGACAAACTTGTCTTCTAATATCTTCAATTGTTTTGTATACCGAGCTGCAGCAGACACATTTGTACATGACTTCACTTGTCTCTTTAATAGCGCGTGGTTTATATACACGTTGCTGCTGATTGGGCTGACATTTTTGACACACCCACCAAACGAGAAAACATATCTCAAACCCTGTTGCACACCGTTTCCAGGAAACCGTAGCAAAACGTTGGGCACCGGTGTGAGCCTGAACGTGCCCTTAAACTAGCAGGCTGTTAGCTGGTCTTTTGTTGCACAATTTGCAATGTATTTGTGGGCTGTAAACTGAGGACAGCTCTAGTCAGGGGTAGGACACCAAAAACCGGGACTGTCCCCAGAAAACAGGGACGTCTGGTCACACTAAAATTTGCTGCACCTTCTTCCAAAAATTTCCAAATTGTTCTGTTTTATCTTAAAGGGATAGTTCACCCAAAAATAAAACTTCTGTCATTAATTACTCACTTTCATGTCGTTCCAAACCTGTAATGACAGAACGCGTTGTTTACAGTGAGAGGCGCCTTTCTAAAGTTGTTTTCTGATGGCAGTGAGTGTTTTGTGCGCTGCTTATGCGCCCAGGGCGCTTCGTGTTTTTGCAGGAGCGCTCTCAGCACCTGAAGTTGGAAAAAAAATAAAAACTCTGAGCGGAAAAAAGCACGACGTCATTCGCGTTTTTTTTCCATTGTCCAATCGAATGAACGGAGAGGTGGGCCTTCTGTTGTAGCGACAAAAGTTTACCTTTGCTTAGAAAGTCCAGAGACTGCAATGATGGAGGAGAAGGTTTTGGTGTCTGTCGCGGGTTACCCGGAGGTGTATTTTAAGGTTTCTGCTAATATGACAGTTTAATTAACAGCAAAAGCCAAAGATTTGAGAGCGCTCGCACTATAATTCTTTGATTAGACTGACAGGACAGCTGATTTGATGGTTGCCTAGCAACATAAAACATGCAGTGTTTTCAGTCAAGCGTTCGGTGTGATCGGGGCCTAAAGGTCATTGCACACTGAGTCTGAAATTTTTGCGTGCGTTTTTCCGTTTTTTCGTATTCGTCATCCTTTTCTATCAAAATGCATGCTACAGATGGGAAAACGCAGAAAATTGAACCTGATCCGATTTTTTTTTTTTTTATGACGGACGAAAGTTTCGGAGGCAGTGTGATTGACACAACGTTTATTTTTTAACGTGTGAAAATTTCATACTTAAGGTCATTGTACACTGAGTCCGAAAATGTCGTCTGAAATTTTCGCACGTTAAAAAAAAAACGACCTCACGTTATGTCAATCACGTGTACACACTGCCTCCGAAATTTTCGACTGTCATAAGAAAATTCGGTACAGGGTTGATTTTTGGCGTTTTTCGCATCCTTGGCAAGCATTTTGAGAGGTGTTTTGACAGTTCAGACTATACAAGCGAACGCCAACATCCAGACTGCCAGGTTCATCCACTTCGTCTCGCAGCACAAGCGCTGTGTATAGATCCTGGCACACTGAGTTCACAGAAATTGGTGGTCTTCTTTTTAATAACTCAGTGTGCAATGGCCTTTAGACCTTCGCTCATCTTCAAAACACCAATTAAGATATTTTTGATGAAATCCAAGAGCTCTCTGACCCTCCATAGACAAGAAGATACCATGATCAAGCCACAAAAATAATCCACCTGATATCAGTGGTTCAACCCAATTTTACAAGCTACAAGAATACTTTTTGTGCGTTTTTTCTGGTCTCAATGGGTTTTTCCATCGTTTTTCAGTTTTAATTACTCTTAATTAGATCTAGATGACCACCATAACATGTATTCTTCTTATTATTATTCTCATTGTTTTATGGCAGATCGCAGATTTATCACCATAACATGTCTGTAAACACGATGATTAATATTACAAATTGTCCATTACACTTTCAGGAATAAATCTATAAAAGCAATCCAGTTTATTCTAACCATAGACGCTGAGTCCTACACCCAGCGAAACAAGATTTGGCGCCAAACCGGTCGAATCCGTTGCGTGGTGACGCAGGCGCAGCGTGGGGTTTCCCAGCCCGGAGAGCAGGGTCACCGCGCCCATCTCTGCTGTCTGATGCCGGAGCGAGCGCCTGACAGACCGAGAGCAGGAGAACGACGAGCGTGGGACCTACAAGAAAGGCTACTTCGGACCGAGCGTTGTGTTGACCGCATTTACCACGAGGCACGTGCGTGAAGCTCGCGTTATTTGGGCCAGAATCAGCGCGGTTGACGCTGTCGCGGCTGCGGTTCGGGGAGTGCCGCTCTCCGCTGACTGACTGACGGACTGTCTGCAGGTCGGGCAGCTGTGGATCTCTCCTCGCTGTTTACAGTAAATGATAGATACACAACGAACTGTCCCGACAGAACACAGGTCAGTGTTAATCGGCCGCTTTCTCTTTAATGCTCGCCTGATTGGCTTCATTTGGCTGTTCTGGGGTCCGGTGGGGTGGGGGCCTCTGCTGGACTCCACACAAGCGTCTATAATCGTGCACTTATGCTCGCTTTTACAATACGTGCAGCAAATATCAAAATTGAACCATTCCTAGGTCACTTAAGTGGTTTAGTATGTTAACTTCCTCAAATCACGGTCATGTGGCAGAGCTGTGCTGTTAGCTGGTTAATATTCGCGATGATCGATGCTAATGCTGTCAGGTGATTCCTGCTAACGCTAAAAACTGTAAGGAGAGCCGTGTCTTTGGCATGAAGCTGCTGAAACGGGCTCATCTGGACACCGAGTAACGTTTGGCCTTGTTGACGAATATAAATCCGTGTTTTTGAGCCTGCACTGGTGCATATATGACTGCTCATGATGATGATGATGATGAAATTGACAGTGAAGATGGAGGATAAAGCCAAACTACCTCCCCCACTTCACTTCATCATGGAGTCGCTCAGTTTGTGCTTTTAACTATCATCTGTCTCCCAGTAAAGCGTCGAAGAGGCGCTGGACTCCGGTGTTATTTCGGTGGCGGATGTGATTCGATCGGGTGTGTGTGTGTGAGTGAGACTGAAGCCTTTGATCGGTTTGAACTGTGAGCCTGTGCTTTTAACGACCTTAAACGCCGGTTAATGGGCTTTTCTCGATCTCTTTAACTCGTTTGTGTTGTGTATGAGTGATTTACTGCGTTCGTGGAGGAAATCTGAACGAGGAAGAGCAGCTCCAGTGTGTTTCATCACAGAATACACTCATGTTGGTGTGATTGTATGTAACGCGGTGTGTGTTTAAAGCGCTTCTGCTGTCTTTGGCTCATGATGTTGTGCTGAAACATGTACGCGGGAGCGCGCTTGTGTGTGTGTGTCGGCAGTGTGTTCATGTAATGAATGAGTGTGTGTGTGTGTTCACGGCCTACAGCTGCTGCAGCCAACAAGATGGCGACTGATGAAGACACAGCCCTGCCTCACACACTCACCCCATCACGCATGCTCTCATATACTGCTGAAAACATGACATATGCGCTCAAATTGCATCTGTTATTATACAGCCGATGCTCAAAAATCACTTCTGAAACATTTATGCACTCCCTTTCAAATAATGTTTATATAAGTCCTGGAGGGTCACCGTCCTGCAGAGTTTTGCTCCAGCCTGCCTGCATTCAGATTGGAGCTGGATCCTCATATAAATTAATCAGTCTTAATACTGATTGACTTAATACTTAATGAAGCTGTTATGGAAATATTTCTTTAACTTAGTATATTAATCAATATCTTTCACACCACTAAATCTGCCTGTATTATAAAGACAATATATAGACAAAAGGTTTCTGATGCCTTTTCTTTGCTGGTTGTGCGCACACACACAAAAAGTACATCTTGGACAGGATAATCTGTTTCACAAACAAATGTTTTCTCCTATCAGCTGCTGCTTTTTAATGAGTCTTTTAAACGAGTTTTCTGATTGAATCAGTTGTAAAATTAAAGCTTGTTCACACCAAAGCGAATATTCGGTCCAATAAACATTTTAATTCGAATCAACAGCTGTTGTTTTGTCTGTTCAGACTGAGACAAGTCCATGAGACTTTTTATTTTTTTATGTATTTTTACTTTTTACTCTTTGACTTTTTTTCTGACAAGCGGGTTCAAAACAGAAAGTTGGTAAGAAAGGAAATCCGCTGTATTTGTGCTTTTCTGTAAGTGCCACCTACTGTCAGAAAGTGAATTTGCATGTTCATTTAGCATGTCTGCCATTGTTTTTTACACGTTACGCACAGAATCTTCATGCCACGTACAAAAGAGCCGATGATTGAATCTGGAATAATGGCAGAATAATAAACAGAGGGGAAAAAAAGACAATTAACACTCAATTTATAGCAAAAAATGGCATTAATTCAATCTTAAATGGATAAATAAAAATAACTTCTTACTCTACCACCTGTGTGACATCATTAATCAACGTGGTTGAACAGCGAATTTGCGACAGCATTGTTTCGTGAAACAGTCGTGACTAGCTATTTGGTTTAACGATGCATTGTACTATGCTAGTTACATCCTTGTACAGGAAACGCACCCCAGAATGTTACATGCCTAAAATACCTCTTGTCTGTTTCGTTCGCCACCCGTGACTCTTCCCTTAAGTGCTTATGAAATATTGTGGCTAGCAATAAGGGTTCAGGACTCTCAGCTCTGTTTAACATATTTGACATTTTGTATCAATTGTTCAAAAACCCCCCAGAAAAATGTCAGACGTCTGCAGATTTAATTTGAACCTGCACATCCGTCATATTTAGGATTTGATCACATGAGGCTGCTGTAAGGTGGGCTGCGCTTTCTTGCATGTAGTCTTATGTAACAAAATGTCAGCATCAGAATGAAATAAACAGCCCTGCACACATTCACAGGACCCTGACCTCATGAAAGACAGCAAACAAAACACTCAGAAAACCGTTTTATTCATAATTCCCAAACCATCTAAAATTCTCCCTGTGATGTTGATTCATATCACTGGTCCACAGGAAGTATGCCGGATGTGGCGTGAAGTTTCTGAGACGCTGTGCAGGAACTGCAGAGAAGGGTCCTGCTTGCTGCCTTACGCCCATGTTTAGCAGAAACAAGTGCATAAAGTGCATGAGCTGCTTAAAGGCTCAAAAGCGCTGAATGCAGGCTACACAAGCTCAGGTTCACGCGTTGCTGCGTTCTGTAGTGTGTGCAGCTCAGAACCCAGTGCAGGTGCATGCTGCATTCTCAGCACAGCCGCAAGGGGCTTCCAGAGGGGTTTGGCTTAAATGTCTTTTTTTTATGGTATTTTTCTCTTTTTCTGTCTTGATGAAACGGCAGTCTGAAATGAATCTTGCTGAGCATCTTGCCTGAATAAGAGTACGTTGAGTTTAATGTCGGTAGCAGTTGAATGTAGCCATTGGCTTGTTATTAAGGACGATGCGGTTCATTGGTCGTGTGCTTGTTTCTGCATTCGAATACTTGCGCAAAGTATCTTTTCTGCCTTTAGTAATCTGTAATCGAAATAGAAGTAATCTGAATCAGCTCAAGTGTGCTTTTCATACTCACTGATACTCGTTGATACCTCTGTGTTAGCTTTAAAATGTTCAAATTGGCATTTACAAAACACATGAAGATGCAGAAAGTACGTGAAGCCTGTGAACATTTGTCGCTTTTGTTGTAATGCATTTTTTTTTTCTTGATCTCTTTATATCCCACTTCATGTTTTCAGCCGCTGCTCTGAATAGGATTAAATTGTTCCCATCTGTACATAAAGGCTTTTAGGATTATGGGTTTGGTCAGTGATCGTGCTGATTTGCCTCGTGTCTGTTTTATCCAGCTGTCTCCACAGTTGACATGCCCTCTCAACATATTTGATCTCTGATAATGCTTAAAGTTCGTGCCACTGCATGCTGTCGTATACTGTAACTGTGGCTCTCATGGCATATTGTTGTTTGATGTGTCCGTATTTGTAGTTGTTACGTAATCTGTATGAATGACCAGGTCATAGCGCATCGGCTCATATTTGCGTTCTGAAGGGAGCAAAATCAAAGCAGCCAGCTCACGTTCATCTAAAGCAGGGGTGACCAGCACTGCTCCTGTATATTTGAGCTCCAAAACCAATCGAGCACAATCTGGCCCACCTGATTAGGGTGTTCAGGAGGATACGGTTGGGCGATGTCTACCAAATTGGCATCGGACAATGTCTACAGTGAAACATTGCAATGGACGATGACATCGGGGTGTTGTGCCCGAATAGTGAATCTGTATTTGGAAAGGCACACAATACTGCGTTCTACTGAGCCATTAAAGTAGTGCTGGGTGGTATGGCCAAAAAAATTATATCACAGTATTTTTCAAAATCATACCTGTTTCACGGTATATGACGGTATTTTATTTTTTTTTCAAGCATGACCGGGTGTCAACCATATTTTCTACTTATTGACAGAGGAAATACTGCAGTAGATTGACTTAGAATTTTTTTTTCATTTTACCTGAAGATATTGTTTGTCATTTAGGCTTTCTATAAAAAAAGAAGAAAAGAAAAACTAAAAATAATTCTGATAAGATAACAATACTATTACGAATTCTACTACTAATAACAATATAAAACACACTAAGGATTAATGAGCTGGGTTCATGAATATTAATCACGCTGTCTGCGTTCGCTTGAATTGATTTGCTGAAATCAAAACAGGGATGATAATAGGTGAGCACCATCCAATGAGGTTGTCGTTTGTGCATTAGCCCCGCCCACTACCAGAGAACCCAGCAGTTCTTAAAAGCTGAAGAACTCCAAAGAAACTCAGATATTTTGACAGAAAAATACAATAAAGAATAGCGTTCTGTCAGTGTGTTCAGCAAGTAAAAATACTAGGGGTCGACCGATTATCGGCCTGGCCGATTATTGGCACCGATATTAAGCATTTTTATGATAATCGGCATCGGTCATTTTCAAAACCGATGTGCCGATAAAATTATTTAATTTTGAAACGCGCTATTTGGCTCTGATGCAGCCTGTCGGAACTCACCACTCTGTGGCCTAGAGCAGTCTCCGCCCACCACGCATCTGATTTGTTGAGAGTCAGGAGTCCGACCAATCAACGTGGAAGACTAAAGGCGCACTCACACCGAAAGCGCTTGCTAACTGGTGCTGCTTCATCACGCATCAGTTCTCTCTCAAAGGCAGCAGCAGACGTTGCTCAAGTTGCAATAAATTACAATCCACTACACTGAAGTTGTAAAAACCTCAATATTATCTATTTATGGTTTCCGAGATGGGGGAAACGCAGGGGGAATCGCGGAATCCAGTCATATAAATAGCATTTACTGTATAACGCGGAGTCATGGAATTAGTCAAAGTTTGGATGAATTAATCAAAAGTAGGTCAGTACACTTAAATCGACTCATGATATGGACTATCTGTAAACATTAAGCTGCAAAAAGACTATTTAAATATGAATTCTGCATGTTCGGCGTGTCTCTGTATATGTGAATGGCACAGACGCGCGGTTTTGACACACACACACACACACACACACTGAAGTGCGCGACGCTCACGGTGTATTCCGCATCTGCCATGTCACTAAATGAGGACATAAATACATGAACATCATCCCCAGAACTGCTCTGAGAGTTACTTCATGAGCATTTGACTGTTTCGTTTGAGTAAAACGATCGTCATATCATAAATAGGCTACAGAAACTTAAGAGGTCCTCATGGCAACCCGTCAAAATAAAAGTTCGGTTTATTTACTAATGCTACTACAATTATTACAACTTTTGTTTAAAAGAACAATCACACAATACGCTATTTCTTAAATGTTTTAATTTTAATAGTAAACATTTGTTTGACAAAAAATAGTTTAACTCTCATTTGATTAAAAGATCAATTAAATTAATGTTTTATGCCTTCATTTGCACTGCTCTGTAAATGAAAACTAATGGAAATTACTGTCACATAGGCCAAGACTAAGATACTGTCACATAGGCCAAGATTAAGATACTGTCACATAGGCCAAGATTAAGATACTGTCACATAGGCCAAGACTAAGATACTGTCACATAGGCCAAGACTAAGATACTGTCACATAGGCCAAGACTAAGATACTGTCACATAGGCCAAGATTAAGATACTGTCACATAGGCCAAGATTAAGATACTGTCACATAGGCCAAGACTAAGATACTGTCACATAGGCCAAGACTAAGATACTGTCACATAGGCCAAGACTAAGATACTGTCACATAGGCCAAGATTAAAATACTGTCACATAGGCCAAGATTATGATGACGGAAATTGGGACATTTCAATAGGCTATTGAACCAAGTGAGCCTATAACAGGCTATTAGTGTTATAGTTTCATTAAAATTGTTGCGGTCTTCTTCACAACTTCTACAATGGAGCTATGAAGACAATTAAATTATTTACACGTATTATATACATTGCACTTTTTAAATTAATCAACTGATGTGCATTAGATGATGAATTGAATAGTCCCCTCTTGTAGGTTATGATTTAGTCAACCGAAAATAATTAATGAAGAATTATGAGAGGTTATGCTATTACACGTACATTTCTAACATGTAAATTATTGAAGCCAAATACTTACATTTTCCCAAGCTGTTTAGCTGTAGTATTTAGTATTCATAGGCTTAATCATGAAGCATACAGTGGCCCCACTTTTAACTCTCTCTTTATATATTACCCTTATTGTAGATGGATGCATGGGGGAAGACAAGAGTAAGAAGTGCAACCAACACTAGGGAAGGCCGTTTTTGTCAGAGCCCTTGTAATTCTTAATTTTGACATTCATTTTCATTTTTACACCAGACATACATATCGGTTCAATATATCGGTTATCGGTCTACTTGGTCTGTAATAATCGGTATCGGCATCGGCCCTGAAAAACACATATCGGTCGACCCCTAAAAAATACATCTGTGCTAATCTTATACTTAGCCTCCAACTCACACACTGGCAAGTCAAATCTGAGAATTTATTAGACATGGGCTAATATAAGATATAATTTAGTCGCCCTGAGTAATGATTTAGTCGCAATATGAGAGTGATTTACTCACTCCTTTAAACTGGCATGTAACCTAATGTAGTTTAACAAAAATGTTTTCTAAAATGATTACAGACGTGTGTGTGTGTGTGTGTGTGTTATCATGCACATCTGTTGATCTTGTGTAATTCTGGATGAGCACAGGACAGATGCTTTACTGACTCCTGAAATGGCACATGACTTGTGTTGTTTATGAACTGCTGATATTAGAGGGTTTTACGTCTGCATCAGACCTGCGGCCTATCCGCATTCTGATTTTCCACCCATTCTGACACTTATAAGTGGTTTTGGCCATTTCATAGACTGCAGCCTCATCTGTCAGCTAGACATTCATAGCAACAGTGTTTAATACATTGCACAAAACCAGGTGTTTACTTTTGCAGAACACAATGATCAGTGTACATAATCCGGGAACAAGGTGTGATCAGCACTGCCCTGGATGGGCCTCAAATTTAGGCCCTAGCCCAGCCCGTGTCCGACAGCTCATCAGAATTACTGACCTGAGCACGGCTTTTTTTCCCCTTCTCCCAAAATGGCTCATGTTTCAGCTATTAAAATAGTTCAGTTTTGCATGTAATGGCAAAGTGATTATATTTAGTTTCGTTTTTTTAAGTTAATTTATAAAACCGTTTGGAGCATTTTTTGTTCGTTAAATACGTTTTTTCTTTTCAAAGTAACGACCAAGCAGCCAGCGGCAGACCGGCAGGCTGATCATGGCCTATGTTTGATCAACTTCGCCTTCTCAAATCATCATTAAACAGATAAATGTGTGCTATATCCAATTGTTTTTGCAGAGAGTGGAAGTTAAAGTGCAGGACATGGAGGCACCAGGGCAATCACTTGCATTTTTTTCAGTGGAAACAACTTAAAATATGCCATTATTTTTGCTCATAAAGGTAAGAGTAATACATAATTTGGATCTGTAAAGGGTCTACTTTTATTTGTGCGTTCACAATATCAACACAACTTTGTGCTTTTATAAAATAAAACAAACCTGATGCGCTTTCTGCTGTCTCGTCTTGAACAGGAGCGCTTCACCGGAGGTGACGAGTCAGGATCATCATCTTCATCTTTGCGACACTGACTCAGAAAACACTAGTTTATTAGTAAACAATTCAAATCCTGGACACATTCATGGTAATTACTTTTGCTGGGGCTTTGCAGCAAGCTTTAGTCTTTTGCTTGTATTTGAACGCAGAACTCCTCATCTGCGCTGACGGCACTTAAGTTCAAGTTCAAAGTTTATTATAAGCCCAGAGGGCAATTTTTGGTGCAGCATCAAGTTTGTTGACGTATACAAAACTCACACACAAACCAAACAGCAGACACAACATCCTCGCGCTCTCGTTTGCTGCTGCTGGACACTGAACCCCGTCTGAGCCGCTCTTGACCGTCAAGGTAGCACTGTCTCGTGTGCTTTCTACCAGCGAAGTTTTTATACTTCTACTTTAGATGACAACTACTTGATTCTGTAATACTATTACAGTATTTTTCACTAATAAAGAAATACAAATATTTAAATAAAAAGTAAGTAAAAACTGTAACAGGACACTCCGTATTCTGGGAAGTTTGTGTGCATTGGGAATATTTTTTTTAATGTCTAGGTAACTCATTTTACATACAGCACAGTGAAAATGACAGACGTGACTGTGGGCAATGCGCAGCATAGTTTGAAATCACGAGTTTAAAGTTTGTCGATCGGCGTCTCCAGTGAAGTTAAACTCTCCTGTCCGCTTTCAAGTCAAGTCACCTTTATTTATATAGCGCTTTTAACAATACAGATTGTGTCAACAATTTTCCACGTAATTGCGTATTACGTGACGTCACGAACGCGCATCACAGAACAGAGCAAGGGGAGCATTTGTGCTTAAAACTTAAACTTTTTTATTTATTTTTGAAATGACCGATCGTTTCGCTAGATAAGACCCTTATTCATCGTCTGGTATCGTTTAAAGCCCTTTGAAGCTGCACTGAAACTGTCATTTGGACCTTGAACCGTTTGGGTCCCATTGAAGTCCATTATATGGAGCAATGTTTTCATCAAAAACCTTAATTTCTTTTCGACTGAAGAAAGAAAGACATGGACATCTTGGATGACATGGGGGTGAGTAAATTATCAGCAAAAGTGTTTTTAAAAGTGAACTAATCCTTTAAGCGTAAAGGAGCAACTGTATCTAAAGTGCTAGAAAATAGTTTCCAAATCCATAGTTTCTGTTACATCATCAAGTTTTTCTGCGCTGTTGGATATGCTGAGGAATTGAGATAAATCAGGAAGATTACTTACAAAGCAGTCTTTTGTGGTAGAAGTGATGGTTCTACCATACTTGTAACAAGGAGTAGAATTTACAGTTTTAGCTATATGGAGTTTACACAAGACTAGATAATGATCTGAGATATCATCGCTTTGCTGCAGAATTTCAACACCACTAACATCAATTCCATAGCGCAGTATTACATCTAGAGTATGATTTTGACAATGAGTAAAGCCCGGCTCACACTGTGCGATTTTGGCCACGATTTGTTCGTCTGAGACAAATTTTGAAAATCCTAACATCCTAAAAGATTCCTATAATCCTAGGCTAAAATCGGTTGTCTAGATCGCTGGTTTGACATGTTCACCGACAGCCGATTAATGGCCGTTGCGATCAATTTTTTCCTCCGATTAAATTCTGGCAGTGTCAGAAGATTTCAGACACTTTCCTCAAGTTTCCTGCAGTGTGAATCTCCTACGACGACCGTCAAACCAAGAACCAATAGGAGCACTGAACTTGATGACGCAATTAGCGCGACAACTTCAAACCATTCATTATTTGTAAAAACAATATATGTACAAAGTAAAGTTTACTTAAAGTTTTTTTATTAAGGGACAGGATGTTTAAACCCGAATAACAAAATTACCTCAAGTTCACTCTGTAGAACTGGAAGTCCATAAAGTCCTCTTCTGCCCAGCCATGACTGTTCGTACAGTGTGACAAGCAACAATCGCAAAAGACTATTAAAAATCGCACAGTGTGAGCCCGGCTTTAGTCCTGAAACGTGTTGTCTAACCCCAATAGAGTTCAGAATGTCTATGAATGCTGATCCTAATGCATCTTTTTCATTATCGACATGGATATTAAAATCACCAACAATTAAGACTTCATCTGCAGCCAGTACTAACTCGGATAGAAAATCAGCAAATTCTTTAATAAAGTCTGTATGGTGCCCTGGTGGCCTGTATACAGTAGCCAGTACAAACATCACAGGGGATTTATCACTAACACGTGTTTCTCTGAAGTTATGGTGCTGCCTATAACATTATCTAAACGAGTTATACTTAAAGCCTGCCGTCTGAGAAACACTGAGAATATTGCTATAAATTGTAGCAACACCTCCCCCTTTACCTTTTGGACGTGGCTCATTTTTATAGCAGTAATCTTGGGGGGTGAACTCATTTAAAGTAATGTATTCCTCTGGTTTTAGCCATGTTTCTGTCAAACAGAGCAAATCTAGGTTATGATCATTGATCAAATCATTTACGAAAAGTGCTTTTGTAGAAAGGGACCTGATATTCAGTAAGCCAAGTTTTATCAATTGTTTCTCTGTATTGTAAACATTTTTTATTTGTTGAACATCAATTAAATTGTTACTCTTAATTTGGTTTGGATGTTTTCTGTATTTTCTAGTTCGGGGAACAGACACAGTCTCTATAGTGTGATATCTAGGTGAAGGAGTCTCTATGTGCTGAGAATTAACAGACTTCTGTGACGTGAGGCGGCTAGCAGACGGTCGGTTTAGCCAGTCTGTCTGCTTCCTGACCTGGGCCCTAGTTAGTCAAGTATGAACTCTAAGACTATGTGCCATATTTCTAGAGAGAAGAGCGGCACCACCCCAGGAGGGATGAACACCCATCTCTTTTCAACAGGTCAGGTCTGCCCCAAAAACTCGCCCAATTGTCTATAAAGTCTGTTATTCTGCGGGCACCACTTAGACATCCAGCCATTGAGTGACGGCAGTCTGCTATGAATCTCATCACCCCGGTAAGCAGGGAGGGGACCAGAGCATATTACAGTGTCTGACATCATACTTGCAAGTTCACACACCTCTTTAACATTATTTTTAGTGATCTCCGACTGGCGAAGTCGAACATCATTAGCGCTGACGTAAATAATCTTACTGAATTTACATTTAGCATTAGCCAGCACTTTTAAATTTGCCAAGATGTCAGGCGCTCTGGCTCCCGGTAAACATTGGACTATGGTGGCTGGTGTCTCTATTTTCACGTTCCGTACAATAGAATCACTTTCATCAGGTTATCAGTGGGTGCATCACTGAGTGGGGAGAACCTGTTTGATGTTCTGATCGGAACGAAGAGCGGTGTTTTGACCCGCGACTAGGCCGCCTCACAGTCACCCAGCTGCCCTGCTGCATGGGCTCTAATGCTGGAACCGAACAATGTACAGGACTCCCTGAGCTAGTCGCATGCAAAGCCGTATCTACAGCCCTCACATTCTTACTATCCTCAACTAAAGTTTGGATGCGTGTCTCTGGTTATAAAATCTTCTCTGTCAGCCTAACTATATCCCTGCATTTATCACATGTGAATCCCTCATCGCCGACAGAGAGAGATAAACTATACATGTGACATGAAGCGCAAATAACAATAGCAGGAGAAGCCATTACGCACTGTGATTGATGAATGATACCAGCTTAAATTACCACTGTTACCACTGATGAACTCGTGAAAACGGAGTGAGAGAGAAATGAAAACGGAGCGAGATTAAAGAAAACAATAATAGGCATGAATGGAACCGTGAGTAACAAGCTAACCGGCTAACAAATGCTAACGTGCTGCACTCGCGGTTTTAAAAGCAAACAATCAAGTTAGTTAGATTAGTTTGATAGATAATACCATAAATATGGTGGGAATTAAAGTTATATATTAACACTTTAAACAACAGAGAGTGAAAGTAAGGTAAAGATTCAATAAAAAAGCGAAGCTACAAACGCAAACCTCTCAGCAGCACAACAGACAGGAACAGACTGAAGCTTTCAATTCACACGGACCGACCGACACAGAGAACACGTGATCATGCAGGAAACAAATGCACACTTTAGAAGATCTCACAGCTGGATCCAACTAAGTCTGCTAGGTTTGTGAAATAAATATTTATTAGACATTCAAAGATCCGTTTAAATGATATAAATGCGTATTTGCTGAATGCTCATGCTAAACGAGAAATATTATGTTTGCCTTTCTGTTACTTATAAAAGCAATCATTATAATACTTTTTTGTACCTTTTAATTGCTTTGTTTAACATTCAATTTTATTATTAGACAGACTTCTATCCATATTAGAAATAACTGTGACCGCAAACAATAAAGAGGGAGGATTTGAGCGCTTTGCTCAGGTGCTGCCGTTCTCAAAAGTCCCTCTTCGAACACATCGGCCAAACAGAAAAACTTAACGGCCGATGACGATATTTGAAAAATGTTGAATATCGGCCGATATATCTGCCTTGGCAATATATATCGGTCAACCACTAACGAAAGCACATTTCTATCGTCCTTTTAGAAGTTCTTCTGAAAGTTGTTGTTTTGAATCAGTCAGAAGTCACTGAATCGGAGCGCTTACTGAGCCAACATCCAACTCATTTCATGAAATGTAAGTTATGTTTACTGTCAGAGGAGTGGTGGGGCAACCTCTCGCGACTCCTGTTTAATGTGAGGAGCTGCGCTCATGAAGCCCAGCGTCGGCCCGTGGCGTCATGCTCATTTCCTCGCAGGTCGTTTGAATACAGGTCTGTTATTTGACATTCATGTGCTGTTTTGAATAAGCAAAGTAGACCACAGAAGGACAATACCGTTGTACAAGTCGCCGGCGCTACACTAATACACGTTTGCATGTGAAAACACATCATTTACATATGGAGCAAAGGCTTTGCTTTCTGTTGACATTGCTAGTGTTAAACTGAACGATGGGAGAAATGTGGCCGAACCTGATGCAAAGCTGAGCTGCTGTCATGATTTGCTTTGTCTCGTCTGATTGCGTTCACTTTAGAGGACAACAGTGGACACCCAGTCTTTTTCCCCATTTGTTGTTTCCATTGGGATTTCAGAAGTCTTCAAGTCTTGACGATTGAACCAAACTAAGCTAGCTCCAGATAATTCACATTACAAACTTTAAATTTAAGCAAAATCGAATCTTAAAAGACCCTGAACTGTAGTTGAATGAGTGCATTCTTGTCCTGCTAATGAATCAGTACACTGCATTTGATGTATACACTGTGTTAATGAACCCATACAGTATGACATGAAGTTCAGTCATTGAGTATGAAAACATGTTTGAGTGAGGGGCCGCATCGTGTTTGACAAATGAAGCTTTGATTTTTTTAATTCTAAATTGACACTCACTTACTACTGTACTGTATGTATACTTGTACATGCATGGCAGTTCTATTCTTGTACCATCTCTACCTATTTTTATGAGCACTTTATGACACAGATGAGTTGTATTGGTGTACAAGTCTATGTAAGACACATTTTATCATTTCATTCAGAAATAATGTACAATAAACGAAACGTTTACACACATTAGAAATGTTTTTATATTCCCTACACTCCACAAACAATCCTGTAAATTTAGCAGTGTTCAGAATAGAAAAAAGAACGAAAACATAAACAAACACAAATTATAGTGGCCTTCACCATAAATGTATTATAAACGCCCAGCCTTAAATATTTAAAGCGAAACTGAAACTAGCGGCGTGGTTGCTGGAATATGCACAATTTATACTCACTTGGCTTTTCTCATTCATCACCAATCCTGATGAGCTTGACCTTGATTGCTTTATATAAGTCACCTTGGAAATTACAGCACGTTTCAGATGAAAAAACGCGATTTGTAATCCAGAAAAAACTACTGTATCCATTTTCATAAAAATGTGTGTGGGAAACAGAAGAATAAATCATATCTTTGCAAGATAAAATGACTAATTATTTCCATGTTTTCCCCAAATGCCAGCACCGTGAGCAGGAGGATAACACTGGTGTTTGTTCTGATACTGGATATTCTTTTAAGCATTTTTAAAACCGTTCCAATACAAATCATTTTTCAAAACAAATTAACACTTTCACATTTTTAAAACATGTAACTTATTTACTATTGTGCCAGTTCTGTAGTGTATATAGCTATTTTGACTTTTTATTTTGTATTCGCTGTGCGGCTTGAACAATAGACACGGCGCCTGTCTTTAGTGAAGCCGCGCGGAGAGCCACTTCTGAAACGCGCCGCGGATCGACTGGAGTGGGCGCGATCAGCTCCGGTGGCCGCGTCGGAGCGGTAGGACAGTGTAAATCAGGGGTTATATACTGCACTACAGGCTACAGCGCCATCTATTGGATTTTACTGATATTGCATATTGGAACAACTGCATCACGGACTGGATGAAAACGCCCGTAGTTTGCCCACCTCTGCAGATTCTTATTTTTTTTTAAGTGATAGCGGGCCGCAGATGGCCTGCGGGCCGTAGTTTGGACACTCCTGGCTTAGATCTTCACTAGGAATTTGGCAATTAAACCTTATTTAACAATGCATGTGAAATCACTCTGAGCTCATGGAACATCTGTCTTCAGAGTTTCTACAGTTTCTGTATCGAGGAGGTCCTTTAAGTCCGCTTTATAAAGATGTTGCATGTGCAGTGGAACGGCCGTGTCTTTCTGGAGCGTCTTCGTGGCAGTTTCAGGAAGAAATGTCTGAGACCGAGTGGAGCGTCCAGACAAACCGGTTTGGTCAGAGGCAGGTGGCACGTTTGTTTCCGGGAATGATCTGAGCATGACAAGATCTAACTTGTTCTAGATAGCTGATGTTAAACGTGGTGTATTCTCACTCCAGTGGTAAACTGCAATGACAGACAACAGAAACGGGATGAGAAATTAGCTGTGTTCCAAAGCCTAGTAAGCTGTCTATTGAGTGTTGAATGAATTACGTTTATAATGGACATATTCGACGTCTTGCCATCTTGGATGGACGTTTTCATTGAGTTGGTGCATTCTGGGATCGTCGTCTTCCTGAACAATACTTGTGATGCTGCTACCTAACAATAATGCCATAATAAGCACAATCATAATCAGCCTGCAAGCCTTTTAAAATGGTTTATTATTTGCTCACCCATGATGCCTAGGCTTTGAAACAGATTCACACTCACATGACCTTTCTTGCTTTGTATTAATTGAACAAAAGGCTTTCTTCCAGCTTCTGTAAGCATGTAGGCGAGTTGTGTTTGTGAGTGACGTTCAGCTGTAATGTAAAATGGATCCGGTGGACTCAGGTAAGAGCTGACTGACTGAACGGTCACATACTCATTAAAACAGGCATTCCATAATCTAGGGCCCATGAAATCAGTGTTATTTTCCCAAATGTAATTGTTTAATTAAACGAATAATCAAAAAGCTTGTCAAATAAATTGAATTCATATAAAAATATATTTTTTTTAATGAAATGTTATCGGTATCGGGCCTACGAAATTGATTTAATTTTTTTATTTTTTTCTTATCAAATTTGATTCAGTTCTGGACAAAAGAGGTGCACTATAAATGAAAACACTGATTAAAAACATCTGTTGATGGTGTGATATTCTTTAACATTTTTATCAGTACAGTCTTTTCAGTAGATTTAGTATTATTATTATTATTTAGTAGGCATAATTCCTTAAAGTTCTCAGTTTCGTATCTTATACTATGGATGGGCACAGACACTCACTTACTTGAGCACTCCAACATGAGAGCGACGATCGATCATGAAAGCCGTGATCATTTGGTCTGGTTAGCGATGGGACAGCATGCCGTCCAGACCAGAAGAACCAAAGTGAAAATATGGCTTTGAAAGCGCTCCGTGATGACTGAAATCACTTGATAATGAAATTACAGTTAAGTGCAAGAATTGGAATAATTGTAAAGAAAACAATGTTGTATTAGAAAGTATATTATAAACTCTTTGTGCACCTATCTAGAGCAGAATTGGGCATTCTGACTAGCATGGTTGTTCATTTTTGCGTTTATGTTCTTTAGTGCAGATGTAGCTTAAATTGTAGTTTTAGGTTTATGTTGTATAACTGATTAATCTTGTACAGGAATGTGTTTGGTTAAAAGGAAAGTTCCGTGTCATGGTACTGTCGTGAATGGTGGCGGAGACTGACCTGTAAAAAAAGAAATTGTGGAATAAAGTTGTTATTTCTGTTTTCTAATTACGGTTGAACCACTGATGTCACGTGGATTATTTTAACGATGTCCTCTCTACCTTTCTGGGTCTTGATCGTGGTAGTTCCCTTGCTGTCTATAGAGGGTCAGAAAGCTCTCAGATTTCATCAAATATCTTCATTTGTGTTCCGAAGATGAACAAAGGTTTTATGGGTTTGGAATGACATGAGGGGGAGTAATTAATGACACGATTTACATTTTTGGGGGCGAATTATCCCTTTAATGGGAGTTACACAGCATGTAACGTAGTTTACTTGTGCATTTGTGTCATTTTTAGTAGCTATAATTTATATTGCGTTTATGTTGTGTATTTATCTGATTAATCTCATAGGTTGCGTTTGGATGAGGTAATTGACACGCTAGCAAAGCGCTTCAGTTCGCGCTCTAGCTCACAGTTGAAAAGGAAATGCCCAACATGATTGACTTTGATGCAGTGTTACATTTCTCATCATATTTTCATCACGATTATGTTTAATTAAAATAGCTCCATTGTCATTTCACAGCAATGCACATAGCCCCGGCTCCTCAGTTAATCAATGAATCGTTTTACTGAGCCTTCAGTACTCCAAAGGGAAGAAATGACAATCACATGCATGTGATTTTATGCTTTGTAAAATGATATAAAATATGAAGGTAATCCGCTCTTGGAAGCGTAATGCTGAGCATTGTAAAATAATGTTTGAAACCATTTTCCAGCAGAAATGTTTGTGAATTTAATAGTTGCCTAAGCTTTTAGTTTCTAAGTTTTATCGAAAAAGAATACCTCAATGATTTGTTTCATAAAGAAAACTTTTGTTAAAAAATATTATGCATGTGTATATTCTAAAGAAAAAGCATACAGTTTTGTGGTTTAATTGTGAAATCAGTGAAAATATTTGCGTGTCAAGTGTAGAGATCTGACGCAACTGTACCAGCAGCAAGAAGCCTTGTAAAGGAAAATCTGCAGTGCCGGTTTCATCATAGCATTTTATGTGTTGTCTTATGTTACTGTGGTCACTGTGATGGCTTAAAATAGACCAGACTTGTGTTAGTGGGCTTTAATGGCCCGTTAATGGACATGCTGGCAGAACGATTCTTCCCGTGTCATTCTGCTCAACCACTAGTGAATTCACCAGAATCTCTTTCGGTACATCATGTGACCTACATACTTATGCAAGTGCACTTCCCTTCAGATCCAGCTCAAACATGCATCACAAATGTCCAAGCGCTACGCTAACTGTCAGAGCCTTTGGTCAACTTTGTGATTGAAGGCTTCATCACTGAATGCATATCATGACTACATCTCTGCTGTTCTGATTGGGGATTGTGTTAAAGCTACAATAGTGCTGCCCATGTTCAGTGGGCAAAAGATTTAGCCTTGAACTAAAAGAGGAAACGGATGCTGTGCGATCAGGCCATCTTGAGTTCACTGTTGACCCTCTCCTCTGCTCAAAAAAAACAAGTGTGTACTAACCAGTACTGAGCAATATGCATGCATTCAGAAAATAAAGAAATGTATTGTTTTTCATCTGATTGATTTCACATTTTGATATTTGTGTTTTGGCTCTGCATTAAAATATAGGTCACATTTGTGGATGACAGAAACTGATAGCTGGTGTTGATATCTTAGAAAGCCGAGTGACCGATATGTAGGATTAAATATAGTAAATAATACATTAATACATTTTCTGCAATGGAATGGTTTATTTTACTATAATTACAAATTGAAAATCTGAAAAGGAATCCATTTAAAAAAATATTTCTAACTTAATAAAATGTGCAAAATAAGCAGATTCATACTTAATGCCCTAAAGAGTGCATCTAACAGCTGAACTCCTCAAAGCTGGCCATATTTAAAGACTTGTTTAGATGCAATGCAAATATAAGACCAATATTAAAATGCAATCTTTATTTTTTATGTTTTTATATGCACAAATATCTCACAATAAGGAACAATATCTATGTAAATAAAAAAATTCCATGTGGTGACTTCATGGTGAAAACATTTAAATGATGGCAGACAGTCAGTGTTCTCCGTCAAAACGACTGAAAAGGCGCACACCTGACCTACTGACCTCATCTATAGGAAATTAATACATTATTATTATTACAAACATTGGTTACACTTTACTTGAAGGGGTGTGCATAAGACTGACATAACACCTTCATAATCATGACATGACACGTGAATATGAAGGTTTTTTATGCAGAACATTTAAGTGTCACTCACATATGTCATTTTTAATGCAAAGATGACATTGTTTGAGATGTCTTTGTTATGGGCTAGGGTTAGGGGTATGGTTAGGTTAGGGTTATGTCAAATAATGTCATCTCTGCATTAAAAATGACATAACTGAGCGAATGACACTTAATGACAGTTGTTATAAACATGCATAAAACCTCCTTCATATTCATGTCATGTCAGTCTTATGCACACCCCTTCAAGTAAAGTGTT
This sequence comes from Barbus barbus, assembly GCF_936440315.1. Classification (NCBI taxonomy): domain Eukaryota; kingdom Metazoa; phylum Chordata; class Actinopteri; order Cypriniformes; family Cyprinidae; genus Barbus; species Barbus barbus. The sequence continues at coordinate 2,601,753 of NC_136756.1, forward strand.
ACCCAAACATTTGATATACTCATCACTCAAATCTAGCCAGCCTAATGAAACACGTCACACATCAGCATGTGTGTCAGTTTATTAGAGTGCACTCAGTATTGGCAAAAAATAAGTATTTTGGTGCATTGCATTGGGCCCTTTTTATGTACCAGCTCAGCACTGCACATCCTCTAAAGCGCCAGCTTATAAATAGATGTGCTATTGATGGCGCAGGAAAACTGTCATCCATCTGTGATTCGTCTTCCCTTCTAAATAAACCCTCATTCATTACCTCAGCCGTTAGTTATTAGCTTGCTGTGGTTGTGTAGTTGGTAGCTTTAACTTGAGGATGGAGGCCAAGTGATGACGCTTATGTTTGTTTGAAAGGGCAGAATGGAGTTAAAGAATCAGGCTTTTAAGACATGCCTTCTAGCGTCTTCATCATTTCCTTCCTCCTCCTGCATTGTCCGTCTGTTCGCTGCATGAGCTGCTGCTGGAGTGTGTCTGTGGGGGGGTAGAGTGCTGTTAAATATTGCATGCTTTGTGCTCAGCGAATAGCTGCAGGCGCATGCTGTCAAAAAACACAATCACACACAAAGCACTCAGGCCTGTTCATTGTGTGCATTTATTTGCTGGACACTCTCAATGCTTCATACACTTCTTCACTTCAGGCTACAGACGGACACGAAGAGCTGCGTGAGGGACGACCTGTGTGTGTTTGGCTCGTGTAGTGTCCAGTGGACGTGCGTTCAGAGAGCCTAGGGGAAATGATCTCATTTGAACCTATGTCATCAGATGCCTGTTTGACTTTTGGCTGTTAGTTTGGCCCTTACAGTGATGTACACAAGCTGTTTTTTGTGCTGTTGTGGCTAGGGCTGCTTGCCAATACAGAATGACCCTAACTACTTCCATCCATTTTCCAACATTGTTTTTCAAAGATTTTCTCATAAAAATACTTGCTTTTAAAATATGCTTTTTTTTATTTGTGAAAAGTAAATGACAAGAATTAAAAGCCATTTATCAGTGATGCAAATTCCCAACATAAATTCTGCTACAAATTATAATTGGGAATGCACTTGTATTATTTATTTAATAATTATGCTACAAAAAAAGATGTCCAAACTAATGCTGTAAACTATACAAGAATGCTCATGTTTGGTACATTAGTATATTAAAGGTTAAAAGAAAGTATATATGTAACCCTTGTTAACCAATGATTGCTTCAGCTCTAATTGTGACAGTCTGTCATTTCCATCAGCACCGGATCCGATTTGTCTCATTGACTAATTAGTAGTAGATCAAGATGGGCTCTTTGTTTTGCAGATGGCCAATAAATATTATCACTGAGTTTAATTTAAATACAATAAATAACACGTACAATATTTCTGAGATGAAATGTATATGAATATTCATATTTTCAGATTGAGTCATGCATTTGAAAAAGAATTGCTAAACTTTTGCTGCCATTGAGGTGGGACTCTGGTAGTTTGGGGGTCTAAAAACATGCATGAACACATGCTCAAATCATAAATGCAAACCCCTCACCTTTTTGAGATCAAAATAGGTCACCTGTGAGATTTGCTTAGATCCAGTGAGAAAGTGTTTTTCTTACAAGGCTAAATAAGAACTGGTTATTTCATTAAGTTTTGCATTGCATTTTCTTCATTCTTTAATTGTAAAACTGTCTAAAAAGGGTCATATTTGAGATGTGGGAATGAAGAGAGAGAGGGCAAACATTGTGCATTTTAGCTCAGCATTGCCGTCTAATCGGCCAATATAGTCTTAAATAGCCTGCATAGCACTTCATCTTTATAACATGGGATTTTGACTAAATATCTTGAGTTTTGTAAAATGTTGCAACAAGATTTATTTATTTTTTTGGGGTTTTTATTATTATTATTATTATTATTATTATTACTTTAAGTGTAACTATAAAACAGCATGTAAATATTTTGTTAAGAGATTCTGTGTGGAGCATGGCCCTGATCCGGCGTTCTCACTTTTTTCACCCTTACCATCTCTGTCAAATGATTCATTTACATGTTACTATATAGTTGTTAAAGACACTTAAACTATTGTGACTTTAAGGAGTGTAGATTGATGTTGGGAAAAAATACATTATTTAAATGAAGTTAGCAAATGATATCACACAAATCCCTTCAGAAGGGTTTTTAATTCAGTGTAGACCAGCATTGTTACCCAAATGAATAAAACACTCCGAGGTGAGCATATAACAGTAATCAGCCGTGTCTTTGGGCATCTGAATGTGTGTGAGCAGCAGTGAGTGTTTGCGTGTCTTTGTTCTAGTTTTGCAGCTCACCCCACCCTCCATTTCCTGTTTGTAACACATGCTCTCAGCTGACTCTCAGAGTCATGTGACCCCACTGCCGTGCCATATCTGAACAATCGATGCACATATCCATCTGCAGTGAACGCTTTTCTCTCGGTGTGAATTCAAAGCTATGAAAACAAATATAGTGAGTGTATCTGTGTAGGCTATGATGTGGAAAAAATGGGTTAAAATATAAACATTACATTCTAAAACAACTTATTTTCTGTGGTTTAAAGCAGAGGTTAAAATCACTCAATATAAATGATAATAAAGAAAAATAAAAGGACAGGCCAAACTTGGTCTGGTACAAGGTAGGAGGAACATGCATTCACTCTTCTGAACAAAATGACATCACAGGTCTGCCCTATTACAACCATTTCAATCTTTAAAAAGCTTTCTTTGGATGCAGTGGTTTAGGACTCGGTGACGTTTGTGCACAGTTGTTAGTTTTCACTGTCATTTGATGTGAAAACAGACCCAGATCTGCACGGAGCGCACACAGTTTGAAGTGAATTCCCTGCAAGTGCTCTACTTTTCAGTGTCGACGCAGTATGACTTCTATTAAATAAAGAAGTCTTTTGAATTGCTGAAATGACTTGATGAGCTGCCAAATGTTTAGTGAATGAATCGGATTTCTCCGGCAGTGAACGTTGTTCACCCGTTCTGCAGTGCGAGCGATGCGGTCACATTATAAACGCTTGGAGAGTAGGCAGCTCTGTTGATAATTGGAGCACATATCTATTTTTGTGCCGTTGCGTCACGGCGCTCGCTCTGTGCAGACGCATGTTACAGTCAACGTGCTTTCTCCTGCCGTGCACAGTGCTCCCTTCCAAGATCTGATGTGTTCACTAGCAGCACAGACAGCGGCTCAATCCTCCATTCAGACTGAGGCGGGACGCATTGAGGAACAAATCTAGGAGCGTCTTCATATCAACCACAGACATTAACTGTCCCAATTGCCCCCTTAAATTGATTTTCCGTTGCACATTTTACCCTGACGAGGGCAATGTTTTCTTACTTATTCTTCTTTGATGTGAAATTCTTCATTTTAAATGTATAAATGTTAAATTTATTTAAACGATATAATTTAGAATAATACACGTTGGGTTGTTGCCAATGAATTGAAATCAGCATCCATGTTTGCACTGCAGAGGTGGCACAGAAACTGCAGCTGAAGTGGCTTTTAGATGTATTTACTCAGGTTAATGCAGCTCACAAGTGACATCAAGGCATTTATATTGCAGTTACAATTGCATTAAAAATGAGATGAGATTAATGTATTAAATTTAACATTTTCAATGCAGAAATATTAAATGATGGCACAAATGAAATCATGCTTAAACTAGGGCTGCACGATTAATCAAACGCAACAGTCATGTGTGTCTCGTCAGTAAAGCCAATTCTGTGATCAGTAGTAAATCTCCATGTGCTTTCAGATGGAGCAGCATCTACTACACAGAGCTGTAGTTCACTGACAAACTACGCAAAATCACGTTACTAATAAATCGCAAAATAAATAAATAATCGCAGACGATATTATTGTGCGATTATGAAATCGAAGATATCGTTCTGCGGTTAAGAAAGCTGTTTGTGTAGCTTCTCAGTGAACTACGGCTCTGTAGTAAATGCTGCTCCATCTGAAAGCACGTGTAAATACCACATTTAATCACATGCTTTTACTCCAAACTCACTTCATAACATCAGCCGAGTGTTTCAAATAAACCCTTCTGTGAGATGATGTGGCTTCTTACACAGAATAATTAAAGGGGTCATCGGAAGTAGTTTGAACATAAGTGTGTGTTGGAAGTGTGTGTACACATCCATCCTATAATGATAAAAATCCCCTTTCTGAAATCAGGCTGTTCCGAGAGCCCGGTCAGAATGACGTAGTTCTGTACATACCCCTCCCACGATTGACGGGACCGTCTTATCTTAGCCCCGCCCTGAGTGAGCTGAGAGCTGTCTGCTGTTGTGGCGACTCCGGTGCAGGGGAAGACAAGATGTCTGAGATTAAGCGATTGAGGTGCTTTGTTGTTGGATGTAATAATGAATATAGCAGTCGTCATTTACTCCCGACATCTGAGCTGCTGAAGATGCAGAGGATTAATGTTACTTTTATTTTGAAGGGAATGCGCCAATCCTGATCTGCCTAAATGTGTTTTTTCGTGCGAATCATTCATGATCCAGCTTCATCTACAGAAGAAGTGAATATAAGGGTTTTTTTAATGAATCTTTGCAAATCGTCTTTCCTAACAATGTGCTAGTTAGCTAGTTTCGCGGCTGAAGTTTACAGTCTGCTTGTCACTCCAGGGAAGAGAGGGGCGGAGTCAGCAGAGCTCATTTAAAGCGACATGGACTAGAACGGCTTACTGAAAGCTGATTTTAACAGGGTAAAGAAGGTGTTTTTACACTACCATTGAGATATTTTAACTAAAGTATGTTATAGACTTTTCATTAAAACCCTAAAGAATCATATCAACTTGTGGAAAATGGGCATCCGATGACCCCTTCAAAGCACATTTCATAGTATTCGAAGCAGTGATAAAGGCTGTCTCGATTAGCATTGCATTATTATATACTTTATTATACTAAGAATTATAAGACAACGAACTCCGATAAAACGTTTAATTTAAAAGCGCTGATTCGTTCACAAGTGATGCCAGTGACTGTCTTTATGAATGCGGGGTGTCTATTGACACTGACTCTGCCCACCAACACGTGGTTGGACTGGTCAACATGACAGAAGACGGCTCCAGTGGCGTAGATCATAACGCACTTGACACATTCTTTATGGCGCGATCGACCCGAGATCGAATCCGCCTTTTATAACTCCTCCCTTTTCACATCTCTTATCACATCACAAAAGGCATTTATTTTCAATACAAATGAAGGAAATAATCAAAGTTTAAAATACAGTATCGGGTTGGGTGTAAGGAGGGCTTATATTGTCCCAATAAGGCAGCATCCATTTAATAATTCTGATAAAAATGATAACTTGCACTCAATACATTATTATTGCATACTGTTTTATAATGTACTACAATACTGAGATGCAGATATGTGCCACTGTTTGCAATAAGTACTATAAACGGCAGAAAATACTGCTATTTTTACATAGTGTAAATCGAATCTTTGGCTATTTACAGTTATGCCTTGTTTACACTGATTTGTATACGATGTGCATTTGTGAAGCCTCTAAGGCATAGCTCATGTTCAGTGTAGTACTTTACAGTGTCCGGAATCAATATTGCCATTCAGAAATGTCACCGCATGAACAGTCCAGTCTGACCACCTTGTGGAAAACACCTTCCCTAGATCATACCGTCATTCACATCAAGTCCACAACACTTTCAGGCCTGAGCACTAATCTTCTGCTGATTGGAGCTGAACACACAGCCACAGAGACCGTGATCAGGTTCAGTTATGATGTGATGCGTGACTGCTGTCAGAGATCATGACGAACAGATTTTATCTGCTGCAGTGTAGAGCGCTCCGGTTCAGGCAGGAAGGAGTTAACAGCCTGCAGCTCGTGCTCGTGTCTGTGGGGCAGCTGGTCTGGAGGGATGGGGTCCTAAATTATTAAACCACAGCAGAAACAGGGCAGCATGTAATAGACGCAGAGCAGTGCCCTGCTCACCTCCTGTACCGCACCGATTTAGCTGCGGCCTATGCGGACACGCTAGCATCATTTCCAGGATGACTCTGCTTTATCAAGTTTTATGGAGACATTTGTTCTTTGTCTTTCTTAAACTGATAAATGTGGATATAAGGCATTATGTATGTGTTATGGACATTAACCGTATGAATTTCTTTAAAGCTGCTTTGAAACGATGTGTATTGTGAGCAGTCTGGGGTCCTGAAGCTGTAAAACAAAGCCTATTGATTATAAATAATCCTTCCATAGAATCCGCACAAACTTCCTGTACGAACAGGAAATACCTCAGCATAGGAAAGACTGCTGGTCAATTAATTTCATGTGGTCTTCAGGCTGATATGCTGTAAAATGTTTCAGTGTATTAGCCGTCTCTACAGGAAGCTCTTCCAGAAGTCCACCCTTCAGTGTCCAGAGAAAAACACTGTACAGTCCTCAGTGTTTTAGGCTTTTTACTGTGATTTCACACACAAGTACTTTTATCTAACACCTGTTCATCTCACGTTTTAAATGTGAAATGAGTTTAATAAGCAAATCGGCTAAATATACAGCCACATCATCATCCATCAGCAATGATGGTCTTTTTCAGTATTTCTCCTGTTTTTAAGTTTTTCCCTTTTTCTAGACTTCGTTTTAATGGTTGAATTAAATGTTATTAATCAAAAAGCATGTATAATTAGTTGAAATAATGAAACTTACCATATTAAACAGACATTTACTAAACGTGTAACAAATTAAATTGTCCTTATGAATTTTGTTTTCTAAAATTCAGTTTTATTTTTACCAAAAATTATTTTCCATTTTAATGGTTTCATTAAATATTAATAATCAATAGCATCTCTAATTATTATATATACACACACACACACACACACACAGTGCTGCTTGAAAGTTTGTGATCCCTTTAGAATTTTCTATATTTCTGCATAAATATGACCCTAAACATCATCAGATTTTCATATAAGTCCTGAAAGTAGACAAAGAGAACCCAATCAAACAAGTGAGAGGGAACTATTACTTATTTGAGAGAAATTATCCAGTGTTACATATTGGTGCGTTGCAAAAGTATGTGAATCTTTGCTTTCAGTATCTGTGACCCGCTTTTGCTGCAGTAATTGAAGGTAAAGTTTCTTGTAAAAAGTTTCTTGTTTTTTTTTTTTTTTTTTTTTTTTTTTTTTTGGTGGGTTGCTGTAAAGACCTTTTGGTTTCTGTTATTTGGAGGTCAGCAAAATATCGAAGGTGTGAATAACGCTGTTCAAGTGACCGATTTCTTGATTGCAGTTGTATATAGGTGATATTTTCACTCAGAAATGGAAGCTGCATCTGTTTAATGCAGCTCGGAGTTGGCATAAATGCATTTACACTGCAATTGCATTAATAATGCAGTGAGATTAATGTTATAAAAATATAATTTGAGTAGGGCTGCACGATATATTGCATGTGATTTGTCATGCACATCTCTTCAGTAAAGCCGGTTCTGTGATTATTAATACATCTCCATCACCTGATGATCGGTGCATGACAATCGCATGCAGTATATCGTGCAGCCCTAATTTTGAGGAATGTTATATCACTTCAATTAGGCTATATTTTCCAATAATCAGAGTAAGGACTTAATCGCATTTTGATGTTTACATGTCAATAGCAAAGCTCTTACTCCCGTTTACATGCAATTTCCATTATTCTTATTACTCACTATGAATTGTGGTAAACATTTTTTTTTTACTGCCATTATTCACACTGCACAGCACAAATGATAGACTCAGAAAAAGCAGGTGTGTTTGGCCGCTGTTTTAATTTATTTACGTCTAAAGCATAATGATTTTGTATGGCTGTGTTCCACGCTTTTTCGGCTCCATAGAACTGTGATGGAATTTTTCCCATTTTATTTTTCTACTCGACGTTTCTGGATGAGGGTAAGGAACAGAGACTTTGTCAGCTAGTTGTGTTTTCCCCAGAATGCAACGCTTTCTTCCCCGCCATCGTTTCTTATGCTGCGTTCATGTGCTTCCGGAATTATCGTAAATATGAGCTTCCTAGTCAGAAATTGGACATGAACAGCCTTAGAGAGGCCTTATATGGCAAATTACGACTAGGAAACTCGTATTTATGATAATGCCGAACGCAGCATAATCGCCGTATTATTACAGGTGCGTGTCACGTTATTCATGTATGTCACAAGTGCATGCACACTTTGGTCAGAGCAGCAATACTGCGATTAAGGTGTTTACATGCCTGTATATTTCAATTTAAAATCACCACTATGTTAATACGACTGCTTGCTGCGATTGAGCTTAATCGCATTATTTAGATTACATGAGGTAAAGATTAATCGCAATATTGTCAATCTCATTATAATCTCATTAAGAGGGTCCATGTAAACGCACTCATTGAGTCATTCATTCAGCGTATTCACTCAAATGGACCGAAGCGGTTCATTGAATCATTCACTCACGTTTTATTCAGAAACGCTAATGTCTCTGAATATTTTTCAGTGTATGTCTCAGTTTTTGAACACTTTATATTAGTCCAAATATTTACATCAGGAAATTTGCTGGGCATAAAAGCAGTTGAATGTGAACTAGCACTAGTTTTTGTGAAAATTATACTGCCGGCATTGGGTTTGCTCTGTAGTCTATTTTGATTGTGAATGTGTTAGGGCTGCCCCCCCAATAGTTGACTAAACATTAGTTGACCAGAAGAGGCTTGGTTGACCAAAATTTTATAAATTGCTTAGTTTCAGAAAAAAAAAAAAAATCCAGATTGGCAAAGTCACGCAGATCATTAACGGCTGGTCTATGTGGTAATACAGTAGTATATCAGGCAGGACATCCAAACACTCGCCTATCATTCATCGACCTCAAATTTGGCTTATCATCTGAAATATGTAAGTATTAGCAGCTTTACATGGCCGCTCAATCTAATGTTAACCTAGAGAAATGTGCGCTGTTGAAGTGTGTGGAGAGTAGTGTTGTCAAAAATATGGATATTTCGATAAATATCGATACTGAAATATCTGAACGGTACCAATATTAATTTCCCGAAGTATGGATACACCGATACTAGCCGAGCGGTCACTTTCACTTCTCTCCAAAGGCGCTGGACAAGCACCACACGTGACCGCACTCGTCTCCTTCGCTCTGGTTAAATAGCACAAGTGAAGTGAATAGAAAGATGACTGCTCTGGTTGTTAAAGAACACAGCAGGAGCGCTATCTGTAGGGATCTATGATCTCCGCGATGCAGAGAACGCCACGGAATCCAGTCATAAACACGGAATGTGCTTTCTGCCATCTCTGTCTGAAACTCTGTGTATGCTTGCCTAACAGACATAAAAAAAAAAATCTATTGAGAGTGAAATGTCCACCTTCAAATAAACCAATGCAAATGATAAACACACATTCTCAGATTATATAATCCATATGAAACATGCATACAGGTGCATATATTGTGGCGATGACTCTCTTAAACCGAAAACAAAGCAAGCACTTTATCAATCAAGAAAGCAGTTTATCAATGAATTATTAAAATGTTAATGCAGTCTCCTTACTGTTTTTCCCTGACTCATTCATAATCATTACTTCTGCTGGGCGCTGTCGCAAGCTTTATGCTTGTGCTTGAGCGCTTATTAGGCTATGTAGGCAAATAAAGGCTCATTATGATTTAAATGGTTTATTAATAAATGTGCGATTAGTCGACTAATGCTTGAAATGAACGACTACTAGTCGACCAGATAAATCTTCAAGTGGAGGGCAGCCCTAGAATGTGTGGTTTCAGAGTGAGCAGTGTTGTTGAGGGGAAGGTAAAGCCGTATATTGATGCGGCCGCTGACCCTGTATTAGCAATATTAACATGACACTTTATCAGCTGGATTATGTGCGGCTTAAACCGCATCTCTGCATCTAAATGTGGAGCCAGCCAATCAGCCGCTGTCGTTCTGGTGAGGTGTTTATCCAGTGTAGATCCATTCAGAAGGTCTTTGGCTGTTGGAGGCACAGGAGCAGGTAAGGCTTTACTTTCCTCTAGAAATAAGACGGCACACCTGAGGGAATGGTAATTTGAGGTCCGGACAGGAACTGTGACGTTAATAGTGTATTTTTTTGGCGGCATAAGACTTTTGATGGCTTTTTGTCTTCAGGTGGACGTTGTGTGTGAGTAGGACTAGTTGTGCTGAATTAGACGAGATATTACTACTGTAGGGTTTGTGAAGTGTGTCCATGCAGCAGGATCACTCAAAGATTCACACTAGTTACTAAAGTTGGTCAGATTTCATGTTCTTGTTCATTTTGACGTGCGATGCGAGTGAAAGTTTCAGCAGTGGATTTGGGTCAGCAGGAGAGTTCATCAGCAGATTTGGTGTTAACCGGATTTATGCGGACGCGCTGAATCAACTGTGTCCCTGGATTACAGGAGTGACATTGAGAACGGGACGAGGTCCATGTCTGTGTCTACTCTCTCTGATCACCAAACCCACTCTTGACCCATGTAATTCAAGCTTTTACCTCTGGATTTCTTTCTTTTGCTGAAGTACAGAAGGGGTACGGTATGTTTTTGTTACGGTTTTTAATTGTTTAAATGGGTAGGGTGAGGCATTGTACCTATATGAAGAGAAAAAAAAATGTTTTTGTGTTGCCAATTAGGTTGAATATGTTTAGTTTTTTTAGAGCAGAGTTTGAACTGATTCACAGAGATGGCCTATTAACTCTGATGTTGTTTAGACGCTAGTAAAACTCTCATACTGACAAGTCAGCGATGAGAAAAGATCATGAAACCAGTCTTAAACCTTCTTTATTGATCGTAATGGACAAATAAAAATCACATTCAATGTGTCATGATGTTCACGTTGACCCTGTATGTGAATGCAACTTATTCCAGTTTTTTTCTCCAGAAAGCAGCGTTGTGAAACATCATATAGATGTGAACACAGTTTTACTTGCACTGTTTAAGCGATTTAACAGAAAGTGGTTTTACATGTGGACTTCTGCCTGAGTGCAGCGATTTATAAAGCCTGTTCACACCAACACAAACGTTAAGAACAAAAATTCAGTCCGGTTTTTGCATGCAGTTTGTCAGTTCACAGTAGGGAAGGTCTTGTAATGTAATCCATTTTAAATGGCCTACTTCATCTCTAATTTAAACAGTCAAATCCCATACTGAGTGTTGCTAAAGAGTCCTTGAACATGCAATGTGCTTGTCTTACATTATGATCATTGTACCGTACACCTAATCGATGCTAGCCTATACAGACATATTTATTAAATAGGCAGTGCAGGACCAATAAGTACAAACTAGAGTTTTGCTTGCTTGACGTTAAATTGCATTATATGAGTCGCTGTGGAATTGTAAGTCGCAGCACATTTTAGATGTTAAAAAACATGACTGTTTTCAGAAAATATATTTATTGCTGTTAAAAGATTTATGTATAACGAGTGGTTCCCAGCATTATAACAGGAAAACGTCTGTGTTATTGAATTAAAGATGAAGTACCAGAGCAATAAAATGAACCGTGAGTAAAATAGTTGGTTCATCAGCACCAAGCCGTAGTTTTATGTAACATCACAGGCTCTGGGCACGTGAATGAATGCATGAATCTTATTGGTTGGCCAGTTTCTTCACAGTTCATTAGATCACCTCTAGGGGTGGGCGGTATGACCAAAATCTTACCACGATACAAGTAATTTATATCACGATAACGATATACATCACAATATAGATATTTTTGCTTTTAATACCATAGAATTTTCATAATTCTTGTCACCACTGTCAATATCACAGAAAAACTAATACAAAAGAGAAACTCAGTCTCACTGAAGATAACTAATTACAAACAACAGGAAAAAACTTAAATCAATAAATGCTACATTGTACAAATTATTCAAAAACACTGCATAGTTTTCGCTGTGTAAATGAAATTTCTTATTCTTATAAAGTAATTTAGTCGAGCAGTGAGAGATTTTCTTGACAGATGGAGGAATATTAGCCTGCTTTCACTTTAAGACTGAACATCAAGATCCAATATACTGCTACGTACATACGTTTTCTCTCTCAGCTGTTTACTTTCACCCAAGGCCTAAATGACTGTTACAAGAATGCTTGCAAAGTATTTCATTTAACCGTTCAAGGCCCATAAAACAACAAAAACCAAGCGCTCTGAGCGGATTCAGAAACCGTCTCACAGACAACGTGTATATTGCAATGTTATTTGCATTTAAATGTCTTAAAATCACTCGTTTTTAAACGGCGATGCTTAAAAATGTGTGCAAATGAGAAATTTTCGTGACCACGGTGCACCGCAACTTGATGTGAGTGCATAACCGTGATGAAGACAATAGTCCAACATTTCTACTGGTTATTCGTATCTACCGGTACATCACCCACGTCTAATCGCCTTTTCTGCAAAACAATCACAGAAAAATAATCATGTCGGACTAAACAGATTAGCAACAGGTCGTTCAAATGTTTATCGCACCAAATAAGCGTGGATGTGCGTGGGAGAACCACCAAATTGCATGAATGCAGAGGTTAAAGGAATAGTTCACCCCAAAATTAAAATAGTCATTAATCAAAAGAAAAACAAATACCGACTTTATTTCAACAATTCGTCTCCTCCACGTCACCCTAGCACCATTGTGGAGAGTATCCACTCAACATAAACAACATGCTGTTCTGTGTCAGCTGCGCCATGACGAATTGTCGAATAAAGTCTTTGTTTTATTTTCTTTTCTTTTGCGCACAAAGAATTCTTCGTAGCTTCGTGAAGTTATGGTTGAACCCCTGATGTCACATGGATTATTTTACTCCTGAAGTTTCTGAGCTTGATCGTGTTAATTACGTTGCTGTCTATAGAGGGTCAGAAAGCTCTCGGAGTGCATGAAAAATATCTTAATTTGTGTTCTGAAGATGAACGAATGTCTTACGGGTTTGGAGCAACATGAGGGTGAGTAATTAATGACACAATTTTCATTTTTGGATGAACTAACCCTTTAAGAGTACATTGCTTAATGCAAACAACACTTTAGTGTCTGAAAAGAAAAACCCCTGATGTTGCTTGGTTTTAGATCAGCATCAGAGTCCTCACGAATACTCAGCGTATCATTGCTGATTTGTAGTTGGAATTAGATTCGATCAAACTAAGATCTAATTAAGCGTGGTATACTCTGTTATTGTGATGTGATTAGCTGCTCTCGGCTGTTGCGTGAAGTGTTTGTGTAGTTTGTGTGCTGCGGTAATGGTAAGCTTTAGCACAGGCTCGCTGCACAACACTGTTGCTAAGCGACGGCTTCACTGGTTGGCAAGGACACAGGCGGAGAGAGAGACGTGCTCGAATCCCTTCATTAGTGTTGGAAATGTCTTTTCTTGCTGTGTCCAGTGGTAACGGCGCACTAATTATAGCGCTGTCTGATGTCAGCTGTGTTTGTGCATGCGCACACACACGCACACACACACACGCACACACACACACGCACACACGCACACACGCACACACACGCACACACACGCACACACGCACACACGCACACACACGCACACACACACACGCACACACACACACACGCACACACACACACGCACGCACACACACACACACGCACACACACACACGCACACACACACACACAGCATCGATGTGGGTTGAGCGAGCGGTCAGAAGCGCTGTATAATGAGGCTGACTTTGTGTCCACCACACTCTGATCAGACAGGTTTGTAATGGGGCGATCGTTTTTTCTGGGCTAGCAGATCACGTAAAACTGCCCAAAATACAGAGCTGTGAGTGCTGTTTCAATGATGGCAATGCTGCTCAAAGCAGATGTTTGTCCAGCAGTTCAACAGAAGTCTTGAAATGTGTTGTTAATATGTTTTGATGACAGTACAGCAAATTGACATCAACTCCAGGAGGATGCATCTATAAATGTGTCCTGTTTAAATGCCACACAATGTACAATTTAATAATATGCAACCAATAGAGTGATGATATTTGTGTTTTTCAGATCAGTGCGAGCGCCAGTGAGCGGACGGAGTGAAGCCCATCGCCTAGCAGAAGAAAATGAGCGAACTCGACCAGTTACGTCAGGAGGCTGAACAGCTGAAAAACCAGATCAGAGTCAGTTGTTGCACACACCACACACACACACACACACACACACACACACACACACACACACACACACACACACACACACACACACACACACACCACACACACACACACACCACACTACACACACACGTAGTTTTTTTAAGGAATATTTACCAGAATATATATATTTTTTTTAAGTATTTCTGGGAAGAATTTTTTTTTTTCATAATAATACTAAATTATTATTTTTTTATAAAATCTATTCATTAGAGATGCTTTTAACTATCACAATTTAATGAAAGCATTTATAAAATAATTAAAAAAAATAATGTAAAACAGAGTTTGGTAACTAAATCGTGGCCTAATGGTTAGAGAGTCGGACTTGTAATCCGAAGGTTGCGGGTTCGAGTCTCCGGCCGGCAGGGATTGTAGGTGGGGGGAGTGAATGTCCAGCGCTCTCTCCACCCTCAATACCACGACTGAGGTGCCCTTGAGCAAGACACCGAACCCCCAACTGCTCCCCGGGCGCCGCAGCATGGCTGCCCACTGCTCCGGGTGTGTGTTCACGGTGTGTGTGTGTGTGTGTGTGTGTGTGTGCATTTGTTCACTACTCACTGCTGTGTGTGTGCACTTGGATGGGTTAAACGCAGAGCACCAATTTCGAGTATGGGTCACCATACTTGACAATACGTCACGACTTTACTTTACTTTACTTACTTTAAATAAAATTGAATATAAGAAAAAATATATATTTAATAGGGCCTTAATTAAATTTTTGTTAAACTTTTAGCTTTTAATTGCTGTTAAATTTCATAATTTCAATTAATTAGACATGTTTTTATTTTTTATTAATAATTTCCATTAAAACTATTTTAAAACGTCCATAAAAAAAAAAAAAAGAAACTGATTGCATAGTGTTTGCGAGAGACTCATTCCAGGTTTGTGGAAGGGTTCGCCATGTGCACTGAGTTCCCATTTTAAAAACTCTGTCATTCAGAATGAGAAGGACATAGTGTTGCTCTCTTTGCCCTCAGAACATCCGCATCAGTCACTTTCAGTCTCTCTTATGCGCTTCACTAGGCTTGTGGTCTCGAGTGGCTCTAACCGTGCTGACTTTGCACTTTAGACAACCTGTTTATTCAAATTCATAAACTCTGTGTACAATTCAGATTTTGCTTCAACACCCAAATTTGTTACTGACCAAAGCAACACAAATGTTGTTATTGAAACACATTAAAGTGACTTGTGCATTAACCAACAGTAGACAAAACTAGGAAAAGTGACCAATTATATTTAAGCTTTCACTCAATGCAACCTGTTCATTGGGAATTGAACATATTGCCTTGGCCATTTGAGCTCATGTTTCGTCTCAGTTCGTTGAGGTTGATTGGACCGTAATGTTAACGAGTGTTTTCTCCTCCTTTTGAAAAGTTTGAGGCTTTTGTTCTGTATCCTGACCATGCATTTCATGGTTTGTTGGATTCGATTAGGTTTTTCCCCTGCTGTCAGAACAAACCTGCAACCTTCGAGTTGAGAGCCACTTTCTGAAGTGTTCATGCGATAATATCAACAAAAGAATTGCCATATCTGATTGAACCGGCACAGCCGGTTCACTCATTATACTCCCTCACAGATGTGTTTTTACTTGAAATGATGTGCAGTGTCGTAACCAGGCCCGATGAGCGGTGGATCCTCCCTTCAGTTTTATCTGAACTGTGACAAAGAATGAGGCGTTTCACTAGTCACTCTGAACTATTTCAGTCATGTGGTGCCTGCTTATGACACTTCTTTTGCATTTCTGTCCGATTCTGTGTGTATTTGTGGTCTTATCTGTGTTTTTCTTCTCAAGGATGCACGGAAAGCATGTGCGGATGCCACCCTCTCTCAGGTAGCACTCGTTAAACATCAAACCTCTGTCACTTCTCAAATCATGTCGTTGTATTCGGATGGAGTTTCAGTTGGGTCTCTTTTGAACTAGATTTTGTTCTCATGTGTTTCCGGCAGATCACAGCCAATATTGAGCCTGTGGGGCGGATTCAGATGCGCACTAGACGGACGCTGAGGGGACACTTGGCGAAGATCTACGCCATGCACTGGGGCACTGACTCCAGGTGAGCCCTGTGCTGTAAACTAGTAGCACTGTGTCAGTTCACGTGTTCATTTTGTGATGTTCAGCAGGCTGATGAACAGGTCAAAGATGATTTTTCAGCTACGTACATGCAGTATGTGATTGGCTCAGCAGAGATCACTTTATAGGCTACACAAAAGCCGAGGCAATCACACAAAATCATGTCTGGATTAGAGGTCTGCACGGGCTTTAAACTGAAGCCCGAACCCGGCCCGTACCCGCGATCATTTAACCCGACCCGACAAACACATTTACATGTTAAGCCCGAACCCGACCCGAACCCGAGGTCCACTCTATTTCTCACAGCAAATAAATACAATTTTTGCAATATGTTGTATTTAATGATTGCTTGAATGTCGTCTCTCAGTTGTTGAATTTCGCGCAGACGTTGCCACAACGTAAATGTGTTTGCTCAGTCCGATCTCATGAAAGTGCGAATACCACGAATTGTATCTGTAGTGCTTATGATACGCAGTTTTCGTGTGCATATGATACGCACTTTATGGGGTGTAATAGGCACGCACTCCGCACCCCTAATCCTAACCAAGGGGTTTACAGTACGTAGCATATGCATGCAAAAAACATTTTTGGTGTATAAATGGCACTAGAAATTAATTTGTGGTATAGATGCGCACTTTCATGAGATCGTGTTTCATAATCTGCTACTGGGCCGGCCCTGTGTCAAATTTTAAAACCCAGTGTGGCCCTTGAGCCAAAAAGTTTGCCCACCCTGGGCTACACAGACCACAGACACACAGGTAGAGCCTGTGTGTCTGTGGTCTGTGTCAGATGCACATTGCACATCTGCGCACGCAACTTTCTCTCTCGCGCGTGCCGGTCACCACAACACAGCAAGCAGGCAAAGCACACGGCACGCAAACTATATATAGCCTATTTAGTTTTTCTTAGTTACAAACCCGAACCCGACGCTGTTCAATAAACATTAACCCGAACCCGACCCGAAACCCGCACATTTTTCGGGACCCGTCGGGCTCGGGTCGGGTAGCAGACTTCTAGTCTGGATCACACTTACTGCAAAATCAAAAGAAAACGTTTTCCATAAAATAAAGACAGTTAAGATTTGTTTCCATTGTTACATTTGTTCATGACAGTTAAATACATTTTCCTCCTAAAGTCACTTTCATAGGAATAGGAAGCATGTGAAACCAAAATCAAAACAAAAGCGCACACATCAAACAGGGTGCTCCACAAAATATATTTATAATGAAAACAGAAAAAATCAACACACCTAGGCTCCAAAAATACAAAACTTTAATAACAGACTATGGCATGTAATTTTGGAGCCTTGGTGTGCTGACTTTTTCTGTTTTCAATAGGTGTCACCATGATTTATAGGTGCTTTAAGACAGGGCTCTACAGTGCATTTGCGTCTGAAAACTACTGCGTGCGACTATGAAAACATATATAGGACTGACCCGATCACATGTTTGTGTTTGCGCTGAAGGAGCTTTAAAGGTTTCTAATGTACTTGTGTGTTTTTGCAGCGTTGAATAATGCATCACAGACGTATTCTCTCATTATAACAAAAACAAGCGTAGACTGAGTGTAAATGAGATTCCTTGTGCAGTGTCAGGAGCTTCGGTGATTATAATATCGCGATGAACTAAGATGAGTCACAGCTTATTATTAAGGGAGTTTGCAAATGTGATATTGATTTAATACAACAGTTCATTAAACAAGAAGTGAATATTAAGTGACTTATATTGTCTGACTACAACACTATTGCCTTATTTTGCCTTATATATTGCCGAGTTGCTGCACATCTCCATTCAAACACAGCGGCGTTTCGTTTATGAATGAACTGCGTTTTTAAATGAATCTAGTGAGTCAATGATTCAATTACCTATTCATAAAGACAGTCACGTACTTCATATCTGAATGAATCAGCCGTTCGAACGAATCAATTAAATGAGTGATTCAGTGATCAAATCAGTGACATACCGCCACCTACCGGCAGTTTGTTTAATTTTTAATGTATCTTTTCTGTTATTTAAATATTTAATATTTCTACATTCAAAATTGTATATTTAAAACATTAACCTCAACATGAATTTATGAATTGAATTGCACTTATGCAACCTCTGAGCCTCATTAAACATCTGGAAATACACCTACAAGCCACTCGTGTTCTTCTATGACACCCCTGTAGTACACATGTATTCCTTAAATACTGATTTCATTTGATCGGTATCTTATTCTTCTTGTTTTTATTCTGTTGTTTTAATTGGAAATGATAAAAAGCTTATAAATACATATATTTTTCATTTGAAATAAAAGATGACATACATGTTTGATTATTGATTTGAAGGTGCTGCTAAAAGAAGAGTAGAGCCCTGCTTTAAGAACTCTATTTATTACAGTACCACAGTAGTGAGAGGTTTTTGTTTTTCCCTGGCATTTCTAAATTGCCTGAAATGTCCAGCTTTTAACCATGATTGGTTGATTATGTACAATGCCTGCTACTAGTACTAAACTGCTTTTCAGTCGTTACCTTCAGCAAGTTTGAAATCAATAAATAACCAAGCCAAAACCTGGACATGTTGGGTAATTTAGAAATCCCGGCCAGGCTTCACGTACGGTCACCCTACACAGTGATGAATATTGGAGGTAAATGTGCTTGATTGTCTTGAAAGTAATGTCAGTGTACAAAAGCTCTTCATGGTTTTAAAAATATCCATTATTTTCTTTAAGCAAAATATAATAGGCCTTTATCATACTTTGTGTTCGAAAAACAGCTTCAAATAGTCATATTTCCAACTATTATTTCCAAATATGACTCCAAAATGAATGTTTGCAAACATGTTAAGATTAGCAGACTGGCTGTCAATTCACAAAGTGATCAGCTGCTTCCTCACAAACTAGCCTGGTCTTATGGTGCAGGCATCACACGGGACGGTTCTGTACTCGCGCTCTCAAGCTCAAGAAAGGCAGCAATCCAAATCAGTAAATCTGATCACTAGTGTACAGGCAACTTGTTACTGACAAATGCACAACCTGTCTTGCAGCCTAGTGAAGTCAGATCCAGTATGTGTAAAACTGTCACAAATCATTAATATAATGGACATCCATGTGAGTGGCGTGGCAGTCGTAGTTGAGCACAATTTGCGTACACTCATACAAAACAATGCATTTTAATTAAAACAATGTAGAGCTTCCTGTCCAGTTTGCCAACCTCTTTAAATTTAGTTTTGCTAATGTCAGAGCTTTTGTTTGGAGGACATTCACTGATGAATTGTATCCCACCAAACTGGCCATTTAGTTGATGTGTAACTTGACATGGTTGATTTTCACCCACGGTTGGTGAGCGTTCATCTTAAAACCTGAATATAGTAGAATTAGGGCAAGCAATTTACATGTTTTAATCAAACGAACCACAAGATTTTCAGATTAATCACCATCTCAAATTGATTCACACATCAATTTGAGCTGCAAAATTACCCCCAAAAGATATTTTAAAGTCATTTTATTATGATGAAAAGTAGCATTGAATAAACATTATAGAAATGTAGCTTCAGAAGTATTTAGATGTACCACAGAATGCATTACATATAAACTAGGGATGTAACGAGTCACTCAGCTCACAATGAGATACACGATACTTGGTTACCGCTGTAAACAAAGTAGCGCTGCGCTTATAAATACTGCTGTGCGTTTCTGTGTTTTAGTGCCAGTGATCTTCATTCTGTCTCCACAGATGAGCTGCTGCTGCTATTTCTGTCTCACTTAACTTTGTGTGAAGCTGTAACTACCAAGAGCATTTCTAATTACACACATGTTCAGTTGCGCTGAAACAGGAGCGCTGTGCATTCACTGTACACGCTTGTCCTTGAGAGAGATGCTCGACGTGTATCAGGATGCTCCAGAACAGAAGAGTTCAGTCTTCACACGCGGCTTAGCCGCTCGCAGTGCAGGTCAACGAGAGCTCATTTCATGCCATTTCTATTTTCTTTAAAATTCCCCTATTTTATTGGCTAAATGTGGCCAGTATCTTAGGAGGTAACATCTTTCCGTACCTTAGCAGCACCCATACAGACCAACTAATGGCTTAGTTTACATGTCACCACTAGGATGACACCAATCATGCAATATTTAGGAGCTCTGTTGTAAAAGCAGCGGCGGACAGTAGTGACGTATTTTTACTCTGCTGTAAGTGTCTGTACTTTATCAGTGTGTTTCTTTAGAAAACTTTACTTCACAACATTCCAAAACATATTGTATTTTTGAACAGACTACGTTTCATATTAAATATAATTTAATACTTAATTACATTATAAATCTATTACTTTCTCACTTTTACTCAAGTAAAAGTAATTCAAAGATTTACTTGAGTCCAAGAAAGTACTACATTTTTAATGTTCTTAAGTATTAAAGGTAAAACCATTTTTATTAATGAAACGTAGTGCAGTAGAAAGTATGACATTAGGAATGTAGTGAAGTAAAGTTTTCCAAAGAAAAACACTAAAACTAAGTAGAAATACTTCCCTGCTGTCCGCCTCTGTGTAAAAGTAACGTGTCTCTTGGGGTTGAAATATTTCTGCACCTGTACATCATAACTAACAACCATTAGCCATTCTCCCGTACCTTATTGTTTTAAAATTATCGAATTGTAGCATTTATGGATATCATGTGAACACCGCTTTCTGATTATTTTACTACTTTGATCTCAAAATATAGTTTGTTTTTATGCAAAGCATGCCCTACATCTTCATACGGCGTGTTTTATATGATTTTATAATCGTCAGACTTCTCTCAGACTGTTTTCTTAACACATAGATGTTCAGAAAGAGTTGAAATTGCCCTGATTGCTCTGTTTCTTTATTTCCCCTCTCTCTCTGTGTTTGCAGGCTTCTCGTTAGTGCTTCCCAGGATGGAAAACTAATTATCTGGGACAGCTATACTACAAACAAGGTAAATGTGAAAGCCAAATACAAGTGTGAACTGAAGATTAGATGTAGTGACTCAACATGTTAACATATTTGTCTGGATTCTCTCAATTAATTTAATGAGGTATGTCCTATGATGCTCTGCAGTGTGTAGCATTAAAACTCTTATTCAAATTATGAATGAGTTACATACTGATAGCGGGCAAAGAGCACTCTCTTTCTAATCACTTCAGTTCAGAGCAAGCTCCTGCAAAAACTGTTCAAATAAAACATGTAGACTGCACCATGAGTCTCGTATTTACTCCTTTTTTTTTTTTTTTTTTTTGCTTAATGATCATTATGGTTGGAAGATGCATATAAGTATTGTAATCAGCTTTGTTTCCTAACAGTGCATGGATGAAATATGTTACCACATTGATTTGTATTTAGTATATAGTTAAGGCCAATTGTTGCATCGTGACCTGTGGAACCATGAACTTGACTTCTGATTGTATTAGATATATGTGTATGTCTGAAATCTGATCTCATTATTAACTGTGCAATGATACAAGTAGAGCCAGCAAACCTGTTTTTATATTCTGTCACCTGCATAAGCTTCACGTTAATAGAGATTCAGCATTAGTCATACGAACACTAAAGCGTATTTGATGTGTTGATGTGTAGGTGCATGCTATCCCGCTGCGTTCCTCGTGGGTGATGACTTGCGCCTATGCGCCGTCTGGAAACTATGTGGCCTGTGGAGGCTTGGATAACATTTGCTCCATCTACAACCTGAAGACCCGCGAGGGGAACGTGCGCGTCAGCCGTGAGCTGGCTGGACACACAGGTAACGGTTTTCACAAAACCATGTTTTCTCTTGGGAGTGAGTTACGCTGCTGTTTAACTGCTGTCTTCACACAGGCTATCTGTCCTGCTGCCGCTTCGTGGATGATAACCAGATCATCACTAGCTCAGGCGACACCACCTGGTGAGTTGGGGTACTGCCTCAGAACTGTTGTTTCTGTCTTGTAAGCTGATGTGGATAAGTGTCTGCTAAATACAGAAATGTAAATGTTCCAGTTGTGAACTTACCTCCACTACCTTTGATTTTCTTTACAAAAAGAAGATTTTTTCAGAGGTTTAACTGCAACTTAAGACTTTTTAACTTATAATTTTATCAACGAATCCTGAAAAAAGTATCACAGGTCCCAAAAATATCAAGTCAAGTCACCTTTATTTATATAGCGCTTTTAACAATACAGATTGTGTCAAAGCACTTAACAGTATCAAATTGGAGGATAGAGTGTCAGTAATGTATAATAATAAGATTAAACACTCAATTTCCAGTTAAAGGCATTTCATTATTGAACTCAGTGATGTCATTGTCTAGATCAGTTTAGTTTAAATACTATCTGTGAAATCAAATTGACGATAATCACTAGAAATTAAGTGTCCCCAACTGAGCAAGCCAGAGGCGACAATGCAAGGAACCAGAACTCCCTCTGTGACAGAATGGAGAAAAAAACCTTGGGAGAAACCAGACTCAGTCGGGGGGGCTAGTTCTCCTCTGACCATTAAGCTGCACAACTTTCCAACGTTGATGATAAATCAGTATATTATAATGATTTCTGAAGATCATGTGACACTGAAGACTGGAGTAATGATGCTGAAAATACAGCTGCAGATCACAGAAATAAATTGTTTTAAAGTATATTGAAATAGAAAACTGTTATTTTAAATTGCAATAATATTTCACAAAATAATAATTTTTTCAGTATTTTTGATCAAATAGATAGACAGCCTTGTCGATGAGCATAAGGAGCTTCTTTAAAAAAACATCCCAATCATTTGAAAGGCAGTGTAGATGTAGAATGAACGCTCGGTAAGCTCCAAACGTTGAGAAACGGTGTTACTCTAAGTAACTTATATTAATTCTTGAGAATGCGATATGGTTTAGTGTGATAGATTAGCGCTGTGTTTATCAGAGTGAAGAGCAGCACTGTGTTCATTTACACACGCTCAGCTTAGAATACCGTGTTTTCAGAGTGGCTCGTTCACATTACATGCTTCCTTTCCATCTAAATTCACAAAATTGACATGTTTGTTCACAGTAATAATAACTTGAACAGTGTAACTTTGAGTGTGTGTTTGTGTTACAGTGCTCTGTGGGATATCGAGACAGGGCAGCAGACGACCACATTTGCAGGTCACACCGGTGATGTAATGTCACTGTCTCTGGCCCCGGATACCCGTCTGTTCGTATCGGGCGCCTGTGACGCCTCTGCCAAGCTGTGGGACGTCAGAGAAGGCATGTGCAGGCAAACTTTCACCGGCCACGAGTCCGACATCAACGCCATCGGTGTAAGCGGCTCTCACCGACATGCACTCGGGCTGCACGATAAATTGCAATTAAATCCCAATCGTGATCAGGCAGAAGCTGTGATTGTGGTGCTCATCTTGTCAGTGAAGCAGGGTTCTGTGATCAGTAGTAAATCTCATCCGAAGGCCAGAGAAACTCCAAATACGCCCCGCAGAAGAAACCCAGGAGATCCCTGTAGAGCTAGCTGAATAAACAGAAGATTTCACTGCTTTCATTGATTCAGCGTCACTAATAAACACAGGACTACAACAATATATGATTTAATGATTTATCTGAGTTCTCATTATTATACATTTTCATTACAATAAAGCATATTATATTAAATGCCTTTATCGCTGCTTAGAATACTATGAAATAAGTTGTGTGCCTTATTCTGTGTACGAAGCCACATCATCTCACAGAAGGGTTTATTTGAAACACTCGGCTGATGTTATGAAGTGAGCTTGGAGTAAAAGCATGTGATTAAATGTGGTGCTTTCACGTGCTTTCAGATGGAGCAGCATTTACTACAGAGCCGTAGTTCACTGAGAAGCTACACAAACAGCTTTCTTAACCGCAGAACGATATCTTCCATTTCATTATCGCACGATTTATATCGTCTGCGATTATTTATATTTTTTTGCGTAGTTTGCCAGTGATCTACGGCTCTGTGTAGTAGATGCTGCTCCATCTGAAAGCACATGATGGAGATTTACTACTAATCACAGAACCGGCTTTACTGACGAGATGCGCATGACGATCACATTCGATTAATCGCGCAGCCCTACATGACAGGTGTGCATTGCTTGTATAACATGGTAACCTGGCTGTCTCGTCTCAGTTCTTCCCCAATGGAAATGCGTTTGCCACGGGCTCGGACGACGCCACCTGCAGGCTGTTTGACCTGCGTGCCGATCAGGAGCTGATGGTTTATTCTCACGACAACATCATCTGTGGGATCACCTCCGTGGCCTTTTCCAAAAGCGGACGCCTGCTGCTGGCCGGCTACGACGATTTCAACTGCAACGTGTGGGATGCTCTTAAAGCCGACCGCGCAGGTCAGTGTGAAAGAGGAGATCTTCTGCAGTCGTGTTGATGCACGGGTCACTTATTTCACAAACCCCAGCTTACTGACCAAGCCGGCGCTTTCGTGTGATCAAACTATTATTTTGATGATCGATTAATCTAATGATTATTAGAACGATTAATCGACTACTCGTCGATTATTCCACTGATTCATCAGTAGACTTTGATTATTCAGCTTTTGCAATTAGTTAAATATATTAAGTTATACATATTCTGACATAAAGGTCACTTCAGCTTTAGAAAAGCATATTATGTTAATTATTATACAATTAATTGGTAACACTTTACAATAAGGTTCATTAGTTAACATGAACTAAGAATGAACAATACTTCTGCAACATTTATGAATCTTAATGTTAATTTCAGCATTTACGAATGCATTTATAAAAACCACAAGTTGTGTTTTTAACATGGGTAAATGCACTGTGAACCAACATGAATAAACAGTGAACAACTGTATTTATTAACAAAGATTAATACATGATTTTAATAAATGTATTGTTCATTCATGTCATCCATCATACTGCCGGAGGAGCAATATACATTTAGTCATGTAGCAGACGCTTTTATCCAAAGCGACTTAAAGAACATTTCACTTTCCTAAACAATCTAGGACAGGACCCCAAGTTTTATAGAAATGACCAGAAGTTCCTTTCATCGTGTGTCTTATTCTCTCGTTATCAAAAGAAAAGCTTTAGTCCATAAAGAATGGGTAAAGGGGTGTAGGTGATGAAATGTCTCACCTGGAGAGAACAAAAGCTTCAACACGAGTCTTATATTTGGGTGTCAGGCACAGTGTTGGGTGTAACGCCTTACTGTAATTAAACTACTCATCCACTGAAAAAGTACAGTAAGGGATTACGGCTTATTTTCAGGTAATTTAATTACAGTTACTTATAAAGTACTTGCGTTACATGCAGTAAATAATTTCAACAGTCCTAAAATCAATATTGAATTTGAAATCTAAATTTACCGTCTAAAGATGAAATTGAATGCAGCGTCTTTAACCCTCCGTATCTGAGCTCATTATATGCGGTCACCTGCGCACAAACGCCCTCACCTACATACAAAAAAATCAAAAATCAAGATTCGTCTCATCTTCATCATTTTTGAAAGAAGACCTGCTATGAGGAATTAGCTCATAAGAACGGTGTGATCTTCTCTGCTGAATAAAGCCATGTCAGATCACTTCTGTCATTTATTCTTACCTATGTTAGTTAACGTGTTCATTTGACATAAACCTGTTTCCTGAACATCTTGCCAAACTGAAGTGTATTGTTTAACTTTTAAGCTTTTAAAATATTTATATTTGTTAACCAAAGGAGGTTACTTTTTTTTCAGATGGGATGAAACATGAGGTGTGTCGCTGTAAGAGGTTCAGTATAAAGTGACGTGTGCATGTCGTGTGCTTGCAGGAGTTTTGGCGGGTCACGATAACCGTGTCAGCTGCTTGGGTGTCACTGACGACGGGATGGCTGTGGCTACAGGCTCCTGGGATAGTTTCCTTAAGATCTGGAATTAAAGCCGTAAGGTAAACTGCTCATTTGTAGCTACTCGTTTAACAGGTGACAGCAGTGCATTGATTTGGGACACCAATTCTGACATCAGCTGATAGCTGCATCCCAAACCATGCACTTATACAATATGCACTAATGCACCATGTACTAGTGTATGAATTATATAAGGTTATTCATTAAAGCTGCGACAGTGCATGAAGTGTCCAACATCCACACTTAGTTTTTTAGATTATTTAACTCTTTCCCTGCCAAACACAGAATTTTCTCCTGAATGAGTCTAGAATCACTCGATCAAATACACAGACCAGGAAGACGCAGAAACAAGCGATCTCATATGTATGCATATGACAAATAATCTGATCAACACTATCCGCATATAAATATAATGTTACAGTGAGATATCATCCAGAAAGAGGTAAAGACCTGTGCAAGCTGATGGAAGCCATCTACTGCATCTTTGCTTTGATAATATTACTGAATATGATCCAGATGTAGTATTTGATACAAATCTGATTTTTCTCAACTTTTTGCTCAAAATGTTGCTTTTTTATGAAACCTACCTACATTCATGTGTTGGGGAGAAAAAGACTATACTTGAAGCTAGAATAAAACAATTAGTTTTGTTTGAAAGTAGAGTGTAGGGTGTGTTCTTTATTTTGATGTATTGCATATGTTCAGATATTCATACAACAAAATACTCTGGGAGCCATGAACATTGAGTGAAAATCAGGAGAAACGCTGGCGGTGGCTGGCAACTTTTCAAAAACACTGGCAGGAAGAGTTAAGTGCATCATGTGGGTATTTAAAGGGCTCTGGCATGTTCAGTGTGAACACACCGTTACTCGCACCATTGATACCACAAAACATCATAGAAAAGTCCTGAAGTATGCAAACCTTGTGACTAAATGAGAGCGAATGCATCAGAAACATTGTTTGATGGTATCATAGTTTAAGGTGCATCCTCAGCAGCTTTCTGATGCCAAGCACCCAGCAATGTCAGATTTGCAAAGAAACGGCTGTAATGAGCTGCTGCTCGGTCTCCATCAGAGGAGTGCATCTCTACTGACACCTGCTGTTGCTTTGGGTCACAGAAGCGTTTTCACCTTTTCTTTTCCCCTTTCTTTCCAGATCGCATCCGGACTCTAAGGTTGACTGGAAGACCATTCCAAAATGAAAATGTTCGATTTTATTCCCCACTCCTTCTCAAACACAACAGAACTGACCCAACATCTATAAACGACAAAAGAGCAAAAATTTCTTCTTTGGAAAAAAAAAAAGAAAAAAAAAAAGCACAATTGTTACACTCAGCTAGATTGTAGTTGGTAAGTGGATAAAAGTTGATAATTGTGCATCCTTCTGGGACCATTTTCTGATACTGTATTGAGAGAACACAAGACACTCATTCCACTGCTATTGTCATTATGCTAACGTCATCTATCTTTAACATCAAAACAGGCGGTTTTTCTAAAAGAACTAGCTCGATAGCTTCATGGGCCCCAGTCAGGATCGCAGGCGTGCTTTTGTCTCCTAGTTTTTAAATGTTTCAGGATCAGATTTATAGTTAGGAATTAAAACAAGCTGTCACAGAGCTTCTTCACATCAGTAAACGGTAAAGGATTTGATCAGGGGTCCACTAGCTGCTATCAGGCCGGTATATTTAGTCCCAGGAAGTTTATTAATGTTGTTCTTTCTTTCTTTTTGTTTGCACAAGTTATACAGTTTTGCAAATGTTAACTAACCAAGCACGTGCTGTTCATGATGACGAATGCTTGATTTGCGAAGACGAAACCATGTCAATTTTAACCATACTTCTCATGCTTTTTGAAAAATGTAGAGTAATTCAATGAAGATTAACCAATCATTTGAATAATTTTATTTGATATTTTTCTTCGATGTTGAAGGAGGGGTGGGCAGTTCTTCATGTTTTTGGTTTCAACAGAGGTGCCCGTTCTGTGCTTGGAAAACAGTTACTGCTCTGTGAATGACATGTTGTATAAATCAATGTTTGAAAATAATGATATTGAAAACTTTTTAAGTTAAAAAAAATCTTTAAAAAAAGTCTTATTTTGGTTGTCTGCCATGGGTGGGAAACTCGTAGAATCGCATGCTGTAGAATTGCTTAAAAGAGGTGCATATCCTTGATGTTTTTCTTTCTTCTTTCTTTCTTTTTTAATAACCTGTTAAATAGATCATCGCAGTATTTATATTATTTTTTTCCTTTTTTTTTTCTTTTGCTACTCTGTGCATACACAATTTAGTTTACCTTTCAAAGCTATGCACTAAAGAGAAGCAAACATGTTGATCACAACGGCGAATGGTGAGATGTTCTGTCCCTGGAGAGTTTGTGAATCCCACACACACACACACACACACACACACACTGACCCTGTACAAACACACACACACTCAAATAACTAGAACAAAGAAATCTCTCTCTGTAGCAAAAGAAAAATTTCAGATACAAAGACAGTGCTAGAGACATTTTGTAACAAACAGGTTTTTTGTTCTTTAATAAAAAAAGACGCAGCATTTGAGTGGCAGAACTTTTCTGTTGTTTCCTCTCGACCTGTATCAAGAAAAGCGCTCTTTCCTTAGCTGTAGTGGCATTTCTTCCATTCTGTTATTTCTCTGCAACATTCTGTACAAAAACAAAAAGTGCTGTCGTTGTGCGTTAGGCCTGGAGTTGGCAAGGAAAAACAACTAAAAATGAACTAAATGAGCTTTTCTTTCTCCCTCTCCATACGAATAACTTACAGCTCTGCATTCCCACTTACCCTTCTCCATCTTTTGTATTTAATTTTAAAGTCCGTGTACAACAGAAAGCTGGATGCAAGATAGAAACTATATTAAAATGTACTGTTATTTAAGATGTAATAAAAGCAGTTTGAGACGATTTAGTTGTTTCTCTCTTGTTTGTGATCTACTGTATATTCAGTATGCCTGAAGAGATATTATACTTTAAACATGAAGGAAAGCTACATGTATTTTTATGGCATAAAGTTTTAAAGGTTATGCACAAAAACATGTTGTCTATAGGTGGTGCTATAACCAAACTTTAAGAGTAGGTTTCCTGCTCATTTACAGAGTAACATAGCAGTATTTTGGGGTTGTACTCTATACTCGAACACATTCAGCCACGGTCATTTTAGATTTTCCCCCAAACTGAGAAGACATACAGCTTGTAAATGTTTCTTTGACTACAAATACCAGAATTGGTCATTTCAGTACTGCTGTTGTTTTGCTGAACAACTGGACATTATATTTTGACAGATGGATGATGAAACTGTTCAGGGGATGATTACAATAAAGGACTTTAGATACAGTGGTGTGAAAAAGTGTTGGACCCCTTCCTGATTTTTTTTTTTTTTTTTGCATGTTTGTCACACTTTAATGTTTCAGATCATCAAACAAATTTAAATATTAATCAAAGATAACACAAGTAAACACAACATGCAGTTTTTGAATTAAGTTTTTTATTATGAAGGGAAAACAAAATGCAAACCCACATGGCCCCGTGTGAAAAAGTGCTTGCCCCCTAAACCTAATAACTGGTTGGGCCACCCTTAGCAGCAACAACTGCAATCAAGCGTTTGTGATAACTTGCAATGAGTCTGTTACAGCGCTGTGGAGGAATTTTAGCCCACTCATCTTGGCAGAATTGTTGTAATTCAGCCACATTGGAGGGTTTGAGCATGAACCGCCTTTTTAAGGTCATGCCACAGCATCTCAATAGGATTCAGGTCAGGACTTTGACTAGGCCACTCCAAAGTCTTCATTTTGTTTTTCTTCAGCCATTCAGAGGTGGATTTGCTGGTGTGTTTTGGATCATTGTCCTGCTGCAGAACCCAAGTTTGCTTCAGCTTGAGGTCACGAACAGATGTTTTGGTAGACAGCTGAATTCATGGTTCATTTATCACAGCAAGTCTTCCAGGTCCTGAAGCAGCAAAACAGCCCCAGACCATCACACTACCACCACCATATTTTACTGTTGGGGGCAAACACTTTTTCACTCAGGGCCATGTGGGTTTGGATTTTGTTTTCCCTTCATAAAAAAACCCTTCATTTAAAACCTGCATGTTGTTTACTTGTTATCTTTGATTAATATTTAAAAAGGGGGCCAACACATTTTCACACCACTGTATAAAAAGACAGTTCTTGCATATTACTTGAAAAGGAGAAAGTACAACACACAATATGGCGGAATAGACCTGCCTTCTAAATAACATTATACACTGTTCCCTACCACTGTCCCGAATTAGAGTCCCAGCTCGCGGATCTTTCCTGATCTCCCCCCCCCCCCCTCCCCCACTTCGCTTTCTGTCCACTTACCGTCCTATTGAAATTAAGGCACTCCATGAAATAAAATAAATCTTGCTGATGAGAACCGATCTTTGAAAATTGCGATTTGATCTAGATCGTGATGACAGTCCGCATGTCCTTCAGCCGAAAGTTCTTGCAGACGTAGAAGCAGAATGTTAAAAAGTGAAATTACTGTACAGGTGAAGAAAGTGAACTTTGAACAAAACTGAGATTTGATCTAGATATTTAAGATGATCTGACAATTCCTTCAACCACAGTACTCCTGCAGATGTTGGTGCAATCTGCATAATGAACTGCATTTGTTCTTTGAGAGGAGTCCGTTGTACCCTTGGATAAGCAAAACACCTCTTGCATTTACTTCTTTTGCCCAGGTACCAGGATTATTATTATTTTTTGTTATTTTTTTGGGCTTTTATGCCTTTATTTGGATAGGACAGTAGATTGGCAAAAGCATTGGGTGGAGAGAGGGCAGCAGGATCGGTAAGGACTTCGAGATGGGAATTGAACTCTGGTCACCGTGAGCGAAGCTGCGATGTATGTCGACGCTCTGACCACCA
Source organism: Barbus barbus (assembly GCF_936440315.1). NCBI lineage: Eukaryota > Metazoa > Chordata > Actinopteri > Cypriniformes > Cyprinidae > Barbus > Barbus barbus. The sequence continues at coordinate 2,632,642 of NC_136756.1, forward strand.
GGCCACTGGCGCCGACACCAAGATCTTTATTTAGGAAGTCCAGAGGCCAGTTTCAGAAAGGAGGTTAAGTGAAAACTCTGAGTATGTTAACCCTGAAATGAAGGAAACTGGGTTTTCTGTTTCAGAATGGGAGGTTTATCAAATCCGAGACAGCAGGATAAGTCAAGCCCATTTCTGAAAGAGAGGTAACTTATAGTCAGTTACCATGGTAACTAACTCTGAGAACTTATTCTGGGGTGCGTTTCCCAAAAGCATCATTGGCTAACTGTGGCCGTTAGTTCCATTGAACTCTATTGGTAATGACGGAACTTGCAACCATAGTTGTTTTCGGGAAACGTACCCCTGGGCAGGAGCAGGGTTTCTTCAGTAACCCAGAGTATCTTTTGGTCTCATCCCCCTTTTTAAAGTGTAAGCGATGTTTAAATACCTCATTCATTCACGTTGCAAAAATGCCTTTCTTACTGAGTATTTTTGTCTTATTTCAAGCACAAATATCTAAAAATTCTTAAGTCAAGATGCATTGGATATAAGATATTAAGTCTTGTTTCCTGGGGAAACAAGTGCATCTAATCTATTTTTAATTTCTTACCCAACTGGCAGATAATTTCCAAAATAAGAAAAATTCACTTAAATTGTTATTCTCTCCCCCCCCCCCCTCCATTTTTCTCATGTAGAAAATTCATCTTGATTTAATAATCTTCAGATATTTTGACTGGAAACAAGAAGACAAAAATTCTAAGAAAGAAAATAATTTTTTGCAGTGCAGGTATACATTCATTGCGCATATTTTAATCATGCAGACACTGAAAGTAACAAAATGAGGAGGCTACTTTAATTATAGGGAGGTTTTTTTGGCCATAATCACATGCATATTTATTTGTGCGGTAGTTTTCTATAGAACATCTGAGATGCAGAGCACATTAGTAAGGCCGCTGTAAGCAGAGTGCTAAGGAAAGTGCATCGCTCTCATGCTTTTTCTTAGAATTGTTGTGTTGCTTCTTGAGCACAAATCCATCAAAGAGGAGTTTCACAGGACTGCAGGTCAATGTTGTAGAAATCAGTTTAAATGAGGCTAATCTGATAAATGATGTTCACTTGATAACATATTGCTGTGACCTCTGGAAATAACCCAATAATGAGATTTTCTTCAGGATTTCCAGTGTGGTTGGATGCATTGATGACACGCATATATCCATCATCGCACCTTCTGAAAATAAAGCTGATTACTGCATGGAATGGAAGGCTGCCAGATGGAAGGGTAGTACGAGATATATGCCGTAACCACAGCTGGTAAATAAACACAATTTATTTGGTCATCTTTATTGCCTACAAATACAAAAGCAACAGTTATTCTTTTTACGTTTGGATTTTAAAATTCTTCCAATATCTCCTCTTCATCTGTCACTGGTGCAGGTTCTCCCCCCATTTTGCGAGCCTCTGCCTTCTTGCTGTTGACTAACTACAAGTCAGATATTTATTTTTATGCCCTTTTAATGGAGCAGCTCATCAAACAAAATGCAGCTATCAAGTACGCACCCTCTCAACTCGACTTATGTTAACTCACATAATCTTTAAGTTTATTTAGTAAAAGTCTACCTTTTAATACGGTACAGTTGGTAGCCCCCGCCAAACCAGGTGGCAAGAGCAAGCGACCCGAGACGGGCGACCCAGAGAAGGAAGGTACAGCTCATCAGGAGATGGTGGCCGCACCACTCCCTCCTCAGAGGAGGGCCAGGTGGAGAATCTTTGGTTTCCTTTCAACATATATAATGAAAATAAAAAAGGGCCTAGAAAGCTTCCTTGTGGGACTCCATATGGGATTTATGTTTCTCAGACAAATAATCTCCAAGTTGAACAGAGAAATTTCTCCCCTTAATATAAGTTTTTTAATACAGTATCAGAAAGACCTACCGATTTTTCCAAGTGATTTATTAAAATGTCATGGTCAATTGTGTCAAACGCTGCACTCAGATCTAAAAGAACAAGAACTGAAACTTTATTTTCACCAGAATTACCTCTAAGATCACCCTATTGTTTTTATAAGAGCAGTTTCGGTACTGTGGGACTTTCTATAGCCGGACTGAAACTCTTCCAGCGTTTGATTTTCTTCAAGAAAAGATGTTGTATGTGTTGCAACCACCTTTTCAAGTATTTTACTAATAAATGGGAGATTTGTTAACGGTCTACAATTAGTCAGGTAATTTCTGTCCAGATTAGCCTTTAGTACAGGTTTTACCACAGCGGTTTTAAAAACATCAAGAAAATACCCAGTCTGCAAGGATGTATTTATGATACGTAAAACGTGACTGTTATACCCATGTTGCTGGGCGGAGCGCAAGATGTTCATCTCGCATGGAAATATGCATTGGCTTGTTTAGTTTACACTCAAAGATGATGGGAATCTCAGTCGAGATCCCAATTTGTCGGTACGTTCTGACGTGATGCCTCCATTCCCTCCTTCATGGAAGGGGGGTTTCATACGTAACCATGACGCTTTCACCTCTGATATTATAAGAGTGATTAAGAAATAAAGTTACGCGTTGACTCGAGGTATGCAGATGTCTTTTAGTTGGATACTGTTGCCATGGTGAATCAATATTTCGGAGATCCACTGATCATGACTTCTCGTAGTCCTGGTGCACACGCTAAACTCAGAGTCGGCCTGCTCAGAGTGGATTGAACTAACTCAATTCAGCTGTTCTGAAACTGAAAACTCAGACTTTCCCTTCTAAGTCAGGGTAAGTCAACTCAGAGTTGGTTAAACCACCTTATTGAAACAGGCCCCTGATGGAGATCAAGAATAACGAAGAAGCTGCGAGTGCTCTGCCACTGAGTGCACGGACATACTGCCAAGTGTGGTGACCCATACTCAGAATTTGTGCTCTGCATTTAACCCAAGTGCACACATACATCAGTGAGGATTGAACACAGTGAGCACCCAGGGAGCAAGGTCAGTGCTTTGCTCAAGGGCACCTCAGTCGTAGCTCTATCTGCAGGTACTCAGACTCGAACCCACGACCCTCGGATTACTCTCTAACCCTTAGGCCACAGCTGCCCCTACTTCTAGCGGAGAAACAAAGCAGCAGGTGTCATCAGTGAGCAAAGCCTTCGCCTATATTACCAATCAGATCTTGAAGTACCTGCTGATAAAATGATACATTCTTTGAGCGTACCCTAAATGACAAATTATCTGGATGGTATTTTGCATACATTACATACTTCTAGTGGACAAACAAATGAGGGGGTGAGAGGTTAACATTTCCAATAAAAAATAAAGACCTCCATAATCTTGATGTACAAACATCAAAGCATGTATAATCCTTAATTAAACTTCTTAATGTTCAATTAAAAAGAAATGTATACCTGTATGATATTATGCTGTACCCATATTGGACAAGCGGTTAATGGATGGATGGATGATTCAGATGCAGGCGCGGGATTTAATTCGGCACAACCCTCACAGGGCATTATGGACATGTTCTAGCTGTTGAGTGTACATCGGTTGTACACTTCTTGCGGTGCATTATGGGATTGAATAAGTGCACTCGATAATGTCCACTATGGTTTCAGACAGCACTACAAATGGCCGTTCCCTCAATTAGTGCCTTATATAAGGGAATAAGGGGCAATTCAGACACAGCCGAGGTCTTATTGGGAGATACGAGGGTCCGTGGCTCTACCATCGGAGAACGCGTAACAGTCAACTTGGATCACACGTGCCTTGATAACTAATAACGTCACAGCCTGGACGCCTTTGAATCTCACTCAGAATTGTGCGACAGGATAGTGTTTACGGATACTGTAGGAATGAATGAGAAGTGTCATAAACTGAATCCTACCTCCCGCAAAAACTTTCATGGCAAACGTATTGAAGGTTAGCAGACAGTTCTTGAAATGATAAGAGGACATTCATACAGGTTTGGAACAACTTGAGGATGAATAAATAGAGACATTTTAGGTGACGTGTCTCTTTAATTTGTCCTCCTCCATTACAGCTCAATCCAGGTCAACAGAGGGCAACTTTGTGTTCTTTTGTTTGCAATTCAGAGGGTAATAAAAAACAGAAAAAGTTTGTTTTTTATCATTCTTAGTAAAATTTGGTCTAAGAACCTCTAAATCTAGAAAGACATCAGACCAGTTTAATTAAGTATCCAAATTACACAGTTATAGTTAAAAAGCATTGTCATTACTCGTGTTATAACATTTTAAATGTACTACATTGACAAGGTGCTGCTATCTTGATCGATTCCTTCACATTTAAAGCGGTCATGAACTGAGAAACCAAGATCCCTATCATTGCACTATACACATCCTGTAAGCTTCAGAACTCAAAACTTTGTCGTTAGTATAAAACAGGACAGAAAATAGCCCTTACTTCTAAATAGTTTTTATCTTGATAGCACTGTAAGTGGATCTCAGAGAACATACAAAATAAAAACAAAGGCAGTTCATAACCCCTTTAAGAACTTTTCTCTCGTTTTTCATTTTTACAAAATATGCATTATATTTCCAGATTCTGTCAGATTAGTCGTTTTGAGAGTATTTAGGGCAGATGGTATGCACATTGGGACGCAGGGTTAATTACTCGTGTTTCGGGAGGTTTATGGAGGGGCTTAGAATATAAGTGTATATGTTTATAGACGAACGGATAGAGGCCTTTAACATTACATTGCGTTTTGTTTTTGTTTTTTCACTTTAGCTGAATAAGCCACATCATTTGAGCTATTGTAGCACAACCCTGAGCAGTTTAATAACCGCAATATTGATAATAATAAAAAATTAGAGATGCGCACTGAACCCAACGGAGACCTCCACATCACACGCAGGGAGCCGGTTCACACGAGCTTCCGGTCTCCACACAGTCAAGCCGCGGTGCATCACGGGATACGAGTTTTTGCCCCGTTCCTGACACAACACAAGGCGTTGGATTAAACTACATCTCCCACAAAAGCCTCTCCTCATTCCAAGGAAAGCCCCGTTCTGGCAGCTCCTTCAGTGAATACAGCCGCTCCTCCGCTCCATGTTACTGAGAGAGGAGCGGAGCGGAGGAGAATACAGCACTCGCTCCTCTAGCCCTGCACAGAAGTCACACCCCGGCAGGAGTCTATCAGCGGCGGCGGAGGAGAGCGCGATCATGCGGTGCGCGGACACCAGAATCTGAGCGCGTCTGCCGTTAAAGATGATGAGCGCGGAGCAGCAGCGCGACTGGACGCGGGCGGAGGTGCAGCGGCTGTCCCGGGAGCTGGCGGAGACCACGCGGGAGAAGATCCAGGCGGCGGAGTACGGGCTCGCGGTGCTGGAGGAGAAGCAGCAGCTGAAGCAGCAGTACGACGAGCTGGATGCGGAATACGAGAGCGTCCGCCAGGAGCTGGAGCAGCTGCGAGAGGTAACTGCGACACCGACGCGGCGCGATCATCGCGCGTCGAAATGCTGTCATTCTGTCGAAACCGTGGCTGAAATGTGATGAAATGACGCCATTGTGTGGCTGATATGATGAATGAGCTCGTGCTGTTTTTGAAGATGGTGAAATACTGCGATTGTGTTATGAGCCTCAAAGCTGGGAAATACTGTCCAATCCGGTCCAGTTCTTCAAAAATGTGTCACTTTCTTATGATGGAGCACAAATCTGTGCCTGCGGCGGTCGTTAGGGAGAAAAATCAATGTTCTCTGATGGAGCAGATGAATTCATAAATTTGATTCAGTTTCTAGTAGTAAGCTTTGTTGTTATATATATATATAAAAACCTGCAGCACAAAAGCAGTCGTCAGTAGCACGGGTATATTTGTAGCAATAGCCAACAATTGTATCCATTTTTCTTTTATGCCAAAAATCATTAGGATATTAAGATCATGTTCCATGAAGATATTTAGTAAATTTCCTCTAAATATAGTGTTTGTTCATCTGCAATACGGCAAAAGGATGTTTTCAATCAGGTGTCAATTTGACCTCTATTAGATGTCTTTAAGGTGTTTATGATTTGTGAAACTTGCATCTTGCAGACGTCTATCAGATGTGTGTACACCGCAGATGCTCTCCAGATGACGTGGTCTTTAACAGACATGTTGCAGAGGTTCGAGTGCGCTCTGGGTGCCTGTGTTTTATTGACTGAAGGGAAGCAGTCATTGTGTAGCTGCTGTAGTGAAAGGACATGGTCAGTGTGTTCATGCGGTGAAATGAGCTCATGATGTTGTTCTCTGTGGTCATCGGTGGTTTAATTTGTAGACTGTAATTCTTGCAGCTCATGAGTGATGGTGAAAAGTGACAGGCCTGCTTTTGAATTTTTGCGGGAGTCTCTGTCCCCGCCTAAACGGCCAAGCGAGCTACAACCTAAAGAGGAATGTGGAGAATGCAGATGGTTTCCTTCGGCCGAGCTGCAGATAAACACGCCTCTGTCTCTCATCAAATGGAGTTAGCTTGAGGATAACGCTTCATGTCCGCTCAGAATGAGAGCGAGGACGCTGTTGGTATTTGTGTTAATGAGGAAGTGCTAGGGGTCAGTCAGCAACAAAAAAATGTTGTTGTGGCTAAAGGCCTGTTATCGTTTATCTCAAGCCCAGGCAATTATCAAAACCAGTTGATTCTAGTCTGAACCTGCCTGTATTTTTTTGTCTGTTATTGTTGGACTGTGAGTAACTTCTTATCACATTTAGGTCCTTTTTGACATTTTTGAGGACTGTCTTTATTTACCAGCTCCCCCTTCTGTTCATTCTGTTCACAGTCAGCTTGACCTACATTGCTTTAATGATTGTTCAAGTAGTTTAACAGAACAAGCAGGGTTATGGGTTCAGTGCAGAAGCTCTGTTAAGCGTTCACCCTTTTCAGGAAAATGATCTCCTATTTACAGTTTAGTGATCATTTGTGAACAGGATCTGTTTGAAAATACTAGTAAATCAGGCTGAGAAGAACATCACCTGAAAATTACTGTTAATAATAATAAAAAAGATTATACCATTATAAGGTCGTGGATGCGCAGATGTAAGATGTCTGGGCCAATCAAACATGCTCCATTGGTGATAACATGATTACCCTGCACTGTTTGCAACGGCTGTGAACCGGAAGAAAAATGTTGTCAAATTGCACAGATAGTGAAAATAACGTGCTTCTCCTCGTCTGGGCATTTCTGATATTGGAGTTCACAGTCTGCCATGTAAAGCTGGTGTTAGAAGTGCAGAGGACTAGGGCTGGGTGATGTATCGCATGTGATTGTCATGCGCATCTCGTCAGTAAAGCCGGTGCCGTGATTCGCAGTAAATCTCCATCACCTGCTTTCAAATGAAGCAACACAATATCATGTTCATAATCGAAGGCGATTCATCTGTGATAATGAACGTGATATTGCGCAGCTTCTCGGTGAACTACGGCTCTGTAGTAAATGCTGCTCCATCTGAAAGCACGTGAAAGCACCACATTTAATCACATGCTTTTACTCCAAACTCACTTCATAACATCAGCCGAGTGTTTCAAATAAACCCTTCTGTGAGATGATGTGGCTTTGTACACAGAATAAGGCACACAACTTATTTCATAGTATTCTAAGCAGCGATAAAGGCATTTAATATAATATAATATGCTTTATTGTAATGAAAATGTATAATAATGAGAACTCGGATAAATCATTAAATCATATATTGTTGTAGTCCTGTGTTTATTAGTGACGCTGAATCAATGAAAGCAGTGAAATCTTCTGTTTATTCAGCTAGCTCTACAGGGATCTCCTGGGTTTCTTCTGCGGGGCGTATTTGGAGTTTCTCTGGCCTTCGGATGAGATTTACTACTGATCACAGAACCCTGCTTCACTGACAAGATGAGCACCACAATCACAGCTTCTGCCTGATCACGATTGGGATTTTCATTTCGGTTTATCGTGCAGCCCTACACTGAGATATAGGTTGTGGGCTCATTTAGAGGTCACGCTTGCACTGTGCGATTCAGTCGATTAAAATACATTCACAATTCCCCCCAAATTCAAGATAAGGGGCAAAACTGCCCCCATATGACTCATGTCTTTTATATTTACATCATTTTATAGCCTAGTTAATCAATAGCACAGGATTAGTGCTGTTTTTCTCCAGATATAAGCACTATTATAAATGTGATATTGATTTGTGAACAGTTCAATAAAGAAATGAATATTAAGTGACTTAAATTTGAGACAATACAGTTCCTGTTTCTGTTGCTTTTCTCCAACGAAAATGGTTTGAAACCAAGCCACAGCAGAGCTGTTTTGTGTCTCGGAGCCACACCGGACAGTGTTTCGTGACTGAACGATTCAGCTGTTTGAGTGAAACGCCTCAATGACTCACTCATGCACTAATTTGCCGCCACCTACTGGCGATTTGAAGTTTATTTAAAGTATACCCCCCCCAAAAAAAGTCATTTTAAATATCACTATTGAACGTTTTGTTTTTAACCCTCTGGGGTCGGCTGTCTTGCCGGCGAGACAAGCTCATTTTTTTTCTTATCAGTGCAAAAGACACTAAAAATACTCTGTTGATTTTGGTCACACAAATAAGTGTTATACATCAATCGAAACTGTGACGTGTCTACTTTTTTGTGTACACTTATGATTACAACAAAACTTTGTGGTTTTGGGAAAACAAACTGGGTACGCTCTGTCTTCTTTGTCTCCGTGAACTGCTTTTTGAAACGCGTCACTAAAATGAACTGCAACTCAGCGAGTACTCAACACAGAGACATGGGAGTTATCTCTATAGAAAGCTTGAAGTGCCTACTTTTAAATAAAGGAAGTCTTATGGAAAACAAATATTCTGTGATGAAGTCATTCGTATGAAACCAACTTTCAGTCTTTCCCGTCTTACTCATGATCTCTAATGCAGTCCCGTCCCCTTGTGGCTCGTGCCGTTCATATGTAAATAACCACATGAGCCGCGTGCTCATGAAGACCCTAAACATAAACAAAGAGTCAGGAGGTCGTTCATCACGCCTGCTGAGGTCGAGTAAAGGCTGGATTTCCCTCAAAAGAGTAACAAGAGTTCATCCAGAAGAGGAGATTGATCTGATGAGCAAGTAATGTTTGTTTTTTGCATTAGTTAACTGTTATTGTGACATAAACTTGAACACGTTTATTTGGGTTTTTCCCAAACGACAACATGATGAATGCTACGATCTAAGAATGTTTAGACCATGTTTTTTATTGCTACTCTGTTCACAAATAGATTTAATAGCATGCTAAACAATAATAATTAGTTTCTCAGATATAAAATATAATTTTCTTTATAGTACAAAGCATGCGTGAGTCTATGGCTCCAGAATCATATCATAGGCTACTATAAAATCATGCATACTAGGCTATATGACTACAAAATCATAGTTGGGTTTTTCCCAAACTGTAATTCCAGACTACAATGTTTTGAAATCCAGTAAAACATTGTGGATATGATGGACAATTCATTGTATTTAAATTTAAAATGTTTTCATGCTCTATATGAAACAAAAGTAATATGAGAGTATATTGTAACATGATGAATGCTACGAGTCTAAGTATGTTTACAACATGTTTATTATTAATAGCCTACTCTATCGATAGATCAGATAGATTTTAATAATGTGCTAAACAATTATATTTAGTTTCTCAGATATAAAATGTCTTGTTTACGATAGTACAAAGCATGCATGAGTCTATTAAACCTTTATTTATATATATATAGATGCTCCTGATATTAACATGCGCACAAAATGTTGTTTTTTTTTGGTTGTTTGTATTTGATTGAATCTGGTACCTGAACCACAGATGAATCCTGATGACTTTCTTCAAGATGTTTTCCTCTGAGAGCGCTGTACCAACATCAGATGGTCAACTACACTGATATTCTATGGTAAAACCAGATCCTTGACTACTGATCATGTTTTTTTCTTCTTGAATCCATGGAAAGTAGCAGAAACACTTAAATAACACATAAATATCAGGTATGATTTATTTGTTTCACTTGTTGAACAGAATCTGTTGCAGGAACGAGTCAAAGTCTGTTCACATCTCTGTGGTTAGATCAGTGCACAATAATGTGTCTTTGACCTTCATTATGTATGTTTTGTTGTAAATCAAATAAACCCCATTTTTTCAGTCTCCTCACACTCTCTGTCTTACCTGCCTCAGTCACAGTCACACTGATGGCCCATTAGCAGCTTTAGGGGAGGGCCCTTTGTCTCTCAGGTGAGAATCACTTCATATTCAAGGACATTACCACTCCCTCGCATATACGCTTTCTATCACAAAACATGTCTTTAAACATTTAAATCAATATATTGTTTTCTGTGAATGAGTAAGCTGAATGATTTTCACATAATTGTTTAGTAAATATTCTAGCCTAGAAGACTGATTACTCAAAAGTCTTATTCAGGACGATTTAGTGTGGCTTTTATGCCTTATTTCAACTACATTTTTTCCCCCTTAACTTACTAACCACGCATAATATTTTTTGTACATGTACGTCCACCTTGGTCACATATTATTGTAGCATAGTTTGTGCTGAATACAAAAAATAAATAAAAAAACACGCTGGTCAATAGTATGGTATAAGTAGCTGAAATGAGCACAAATATCATGTCAACACATCTCAAGGGCCCCAAAATCACCTCAGGCCCCAGAGGGCTAAAGCATCAAAATATGAATGATGTATTTGTAGCTGCAGGTTAGCTGCACTGTCCTGCATTAAACAGCCTGTGTAAATGCATCTAAACGACACTTCAGATGCAGATTCTGGCACCTCTGCAAACACACATTTGGTTGATACTCGTTTCATTTGATTGGTAACCGCTCCATAATGTCTTACTATTTGAACTGGATCTATTGATAAGAAGAATTTGAGACAAAAGTTGATACATACATTTAAAAAAAGTTATAAAAACAGGTGTCCTTATAAAGGTAAAG